>NC_092342.1:269828125-270502500 GCF_046630445.1 Rutidosis leptorrhynchoides | reverse complement strand
GAGCTAGAATGTCCTTATGCTCATCTTCCGCCATACATCTTCTTATGATTTGATCGGATCCAATCCGGTAAACAACCGGATCCTCCCAAATGTAACGCTTAACCTGTGAGAAAAAGTAATCCTTCTTGTGCTTGTTCCAATGATCCGGTAATTTTTTAGTCACCAAATAGTTAACAATATGAGTGAACCAAGGTACCTGCACAACACTAAACAAACACTCGTCCGGGAAATTCTCCTGGATCGGTTTAGCAGGGTCAAACGGTGGCGGGGGTATCCTAGATAAATGGTCGGCTACCACATTCTCTATACCCTTTTTATCCCTTATTTCCAAATCAACCTCTTGTAGCAACAAAATCCACCTAATCAATCTAGGCTTAGACTCTTTCTTCTCAAGCAAGTGCCTTAGGGCACTATGGTCCGAAAAGATAACTACCTTAGACCCCCAAATATGATCTAAATTTGTCTAAGGCAAACACTACTGCTAATAATTCTTTCTCGGTTGTGGTATAATTCACCTGGGCATCCGAGAACGTCTTACTAGCATAATAGATAACAACCGGTTTCCTATCAACTCTTTGACCCAAAACAGCCCCAGCCGCAAAATTACTAGCGTCGCACATAATTTTAAATGGTTTGGTCCAATCGAGTGATTACAAAATGGTTACTTCGGTCAACTTACACTTAAGGGTGTTAAAGGCCTCCTTACATTGGTCATCAAAGTCAAAAGGTGCGTCTTTTAATAACAAATTACACAATGGTTTAGAAATAACGCTAAAATCTTTGATAAACCTACGATAGAATCCCGCATGTCCCAAAAACGATCTTACCCCCTTAACATTGGTTGGTGGAGGTAATGTGGAAATAAGTTGCACTTTTGCCCTTTCGACTTCGAATCCCCGTTCAGACACAATGTGTCCAAAAACCACCCCTTCCCTTACCATAAAGTGGCTCTTTTCCCAACTAAGGACAAGGTTGATCACGGTACACCTCTTTAAAACTTTTTCCAACATATTCAAACACGACTCAAAAGACTTGCCAAATATTGAAAAATCATCCATGAAAATTTCTAAAGACTTGCCTATTAACTCTGAGAAAATACTCATCATACACCTTTGAAAAGTAGCAGGTGCATTACATAAAACAAAAGGCATTCGTCTAAAAGCATAAGTTCCATAAGGACAAGTAAAAGTCATTTTTTCTTGGTCATTAGGGTGAATAGGTATTTGATTATATCCCGAATACCCATCTAAGAAACAATAAAATTTCTGACCTGACAACTTTTCAATGATTTGATCAATAAAAGGCAAGGGAAAGTGATCTTTTGAAGTCGCAGCATTCAGCTTCCTGTAATCAATATATACCCGCCAACCCGTCACGGGACGGGTTGTGATCTTTTCACCTTTCTCATTTTCCATTACCGTTATCCCAGCTTTCTTTGGCACTGTTTGCGTAGGGCTTACCCACTGACTATCTGAAATAGGGAAAATAATCCCTGCATCTAACCACTTGAGAACTTCCTTCTTAACAACTTCCTGCATATTCGGGTTTAACCTATGTTGCGTATTGAAAGGACCCGTTCATATACATTATAAACGATTCACAATAGTTGATTACATCGCGAGGTATTTGACCTCTATATGATACATTTTACAAACATTGCATTCGTTTTTAAAAGACAAACTTTCTTTACAACGAAAGTTGACGGCATGCACACCATTTCATAATACATCCAACTATAATTGGCTTAATAATAATCTTGATGAACTCAATGACTCGAATGCAACGTCTTTCAAAATATGCCATGAATGACTCCAAGTAATATCCTTAAAATGAGCTAATGCACAGCGGAAGATTTCTTTAATACCTGAGAATAAACATGCTTTAAAGTGTCAACCAAAAGGTTGGTGAGTTCATTAGTTTATCATAATCCATCATTTCCGTAATAGTAATAGACCACAAGATTTCAGTTTCTATAAATATCCGTACACTCGCAAGTGTATAAAAGTATTCTATAAGTTGTAGGCACCCGGTAACAAGCTTTAACGTTCATGTTTTACCCTCTGAAGTACACCAGATCAGGTGTGTTTAAAATAACCTCGAAGTACTAAAGCATCCCATAGTCAGGATGGGGTTTGTCAGACCCAATAGATCTATCTTTAGGATTCGCGCCTACCGTACATAGACAAGTAGTTTAATGTTACCAAGCTAAGGGTATATTTCTGGTTTAAACCCACATAGAATTAGTTTTAGTACTTGTGTCTATTTCGTAAAACATTTATAAATCAGCGCATGTATTCTCAGCCCAAAAATATATATAAAAAGGGAGCAAATGAAACTCACAATACTGTATTTTGTAGCAATTATGTATATGACGGCACTGAACAAGTGCAGGGTTTGTCTCGGATTCACGAACCTATATTAAGTATATATATTTATATGTTGGTCAATATCTGTCTAACAATTTAGGTCAAGTCGTAGTGTATCACAATCCTAATGCTCGAGACCGACATGCAAAAGTCAACAAAAGTCAACTTGACCCAAAATGACTTTCAAAATCTATACATGTTTAGTATATAACTTATATATAGTAGTTTTATATATTTAAATATATTTATCAGATCTTATTATACTAAATAATACAAGTCATTTATTAATAAATAAAAATTTATATTAAAATTCATATATGATAAAAATATACTTTTATATATCTCAAGTAATAAAATTTATAAAATTCACTTAATATCATAAAAATATAGTGGTATGTATTATTAATGTAATTACATTACGTGTGGTAAAAATATCTTTGTACGCATATTTATTTGATAAAATAATATTGATAATAATAATAATGATAAAAATAATAAAATGATAGTTTCAATAAAAATATTAATTTTTAGTAATAAAGATAATTTTAGTAATAACATCAACTGATAACAGTTATAATAATCATTTTAATAATAATATTAAAATTAATGATAATTCAGTTGACCATATCTTTTAATCCGTTCATCGAAACCACACGATTTCTAAATGAAAAGTTATTAATTTTTTTTCTTCAGCTTTTCAACGACATGCATATCATATAACTTATCTCAGTAGCATATGTATCAAATTCGTGATTTATCATAAACTATTTAACGACGAAACTAAGCATACAAACATGCATAATCATATATACTCGAGCACTAGTCAGGGATACACTATTAATATATAAAAGATAAGATATGAATGCTCACGTATCAATATTGTGATTCAATATTGCAGGAAAGTACGTAGACGCAACGAAAATGATAAACGTTAGGTTGACCTCACGAGCAATACCCTCGATCAATACCCATAACCTTCATAGCTATAATCCATAATTTCCTTAGCTATATCCCATTTGAAAACTTATTTTGAAATCGTCTGAATATAACTCCGTCGTAGTATTTTATGTATACTAATAATATCTTGAAATAGTACTAAGTAAATATATATATATGTAATTCGATTAAGAGAGTTTAGAGAAATATATTTTCAAGTTTCTATGAAATAATAAAACCTATTGAATTCTATTTATAATAGATTTTTGAATTATTAAAGTGAATTATTAAAGTATGAATTATTAAAGTGAATTATTAAAGTATGAATTATTAAAGTGAATTATTAAAGTATGAATTATTAAAGTGAATTATTAAAGTATGAATTATTAAAGTGAATTATTAAAGTATGAATTATTAAAGTGAATTATTAAAGTATGAATTATTAAAGTTAAAGTAAAGTAAAAGTAAAGTAAAGGTAAAGTTAAAGTATAGTAAAAGTATAAAACTATGTACGTATAATATGCGTATAAAAATATATAATATTAATTTAAATCGTTATATATATTTAATAAAATAAAATATAAATATCGTTATCTTTATCATACTAGTTAAGTAATGAGTTGTCAAAAAGAATAGATTTCTTAAATCACAGTGGACCTCATAACATAGGCCAGTAATCATATCATAATGTATCTGATAATTCAATCATTTGATATTATCTCTTAATTCTGTCGATAAATATATCGAAACAAATATGTTCATGTAAAGTATCATATATCTAATACTTTGTTAATGTTTTCAGTTAATATTATATATTATATATACATATCTATATACACATAATTGTTCGTGAATCGTCAAACACGGTCAAAGGGTAATTGATTACATGAATGTAGTTCCAAACTTTTTAAGATTCAACATTACAAATTCTGCTTATCGTGTCGGAAACATATAAAGGTTAAGTTTAAATTTGGTCGGAAATTTCCGGGTCGTTACAGTACCTACCCGTTAAAGAAATTTCGTCCCGAAATTTGATCGAGGTCGTCATGGCTAACTATAAAAATGTTTTCATGATGAATATGAGTTGATAAATAGAGTTTTATCATCATTGAGTAATATAGATAAAATAATTTGATTACGCGAAGAGTATAAGTGAAGCTATCGCAAGAGAGTGAAATGAGTAAACGTATATTCGTTTTAACCGATGACGTAGTTATGATTGATTTTCGGAATTCATGGGATTTAAAGAAAATCTTTGCAATAAGATTTGGTTCTTCGGCGATTAAGGAAATCAGGATCTTCTTTGATTAAATGCGATAATCTGTCTCGATTTCTCTGTCTGATATTTTACTATAATTCCACCCCCTTCGTTTCTTTATTTCCACATCTCACACCTTCTAGTCTTTCTCCCCAATTCATACTTTAAAGCATTCGTTAATATGCTTCATCCAGTATTGATTCTTGATATACTCTTAACTTTCATATATGTCATTCTTCTTTTTCATCTACCACCGGAGGAAGTTATTTTCTTCTACCATTACCTTGGGGTTATTGTGTTTTTCATTCTCCCGTGTCTTTATATTGCTATACGCATTGATATACAAGGTTTGTAATTTTGGGGTTGTTATCGGGCTTTATATTCTCCATTATATTTCGGAGCTTCATGCTTTCGTTTTCTCTTTCCGACCTTAAGTCAAGCGGATAATGGTCCAGAATTCGTAGATATGAATTTTTGGATGAACATAGTTAATATTCCAAGAAGAAAATCGTAATGGCACGATCTTGATTTGGCAAATTACCAGAATATCCGAAAATATAGAGCTATCAAGATGATATGTTCTTAATATGTTTGGAAATTGGGTAGAATGTAAGAGTAGTGTAAACAGTACATGATGACAGTATGTTCTGTGAATCATCACGTTCCATTAGAAACTCAGCATGACTTACTGTAATATAATCACGTTGATCAAGTGTCATTATATTATACTAATTCATGCTTCAGTTCCCAACACTACTTCAAAAACATTTCTATTTTAAATTCAAAATTTTTTTTTTTTAGAATTTAGAAACAAACACAGTTTCTTTTTATGTTGTAACGCAGATATTGCGAAGAGATAAAAGATTTCAGATAAGAATAGTTGTGAAAATATCTTCAGGAATATCGAAGATATTATAATAAAAGATACGATAATATGGATGATGAAGAAGATTTGTCTGTGAAGGTTTAGAATAAGAAGTAAGTTGTTTGCTAACGATTTCAGTAGACACTGAATCATTTGGATCCTTTGAAGGCAGGTTTAGTCTTTGTGATTTGTCCACAGCCTCCTTCATGGTATGCTCAATCCGTTTTCCAGTTTCAAACCTTCTCTTTTTCTCAACTTTACCACCATACTATTCTTTATCATCAAACTTTTGACGGTTAAAGTCGTTTACAGTTTTTGCTGCTTCATCAGCATTTTTCCAATTTCGGAGAACTAGTTCATGGTTTGGGATGTTTTTCAGAAAATTCACATTCGAAGTATGTAAGTCTAGGAGATAGACGTTATATGTATAACTTTTGACGTAAAATTGTCGCGAAATTCAAAATACTGATTGCTAATTCCCAGTAGTTGGTGTGACAATTATTGTTACAGGATGTAGGTGAGTACATGATGGGGTTTTAATGAATAAATATAGTGGCTTTTCGGAGAGGCTTAAGTCGAAGGTTAATGAAGTTGTTGATAAGTTTACTGCTAATGTGGCGAGATATGAAAGGTTCTCCGGTAACAATGATGAAGGGGTAATTGTTATAATAAGGTTTATTCGTATAAACAAATGAAGGTGATTTGCTGGAGCTGTGACAAAACTGTCTATTTTGGAAAGAGATTGAAAAATTATATTTGGTAATAAATATCAAAGGATCTGACATGGATACGTGTTAAACTATAACTTTGGTTTCGAGAGCTTTTCAGATGCATGACAGTGGGTAATATGTGGTTGGATCATCATCTCGCATGTCTTTAGGAATTTCTAAGTGTTTGAACACATATTGTAATTGTTAATATACATATGATGTTCTAAGATTTTGAATGATATAAATATTTTTGTGAGTTCCATGAATAGAAATGAGGTTCTAGGACAGTTTTGAAGTCAAAGTATAGTTTTAAAAGATGTAGGAATCTAAGAGTGACGATTTCGGTTATATCTTGAATCGAATTATGAGATTTCAAAATCATAATATGTAATTAGATTTTGAATGAGTATGGTTGTTTTGATTTTTATAAAAGAATGTATATTGTTGTGAAAGTAGGGAGTATAATGGATGATTTGCTGAATCAGATTCGAAGAATGTAACATAATAATTGTGAATTTATATATCTCTCGGGTATTACCTACCCGTTAAAAAAAATTCACAATTAATATTTTGTACAAAAGAATTTTATTACAGTCTTTATGGAAATATATATGTGTATATTTCTTCAGATGTAATATTGATTTAATGAGTTAATATTAAATTAAACTCATTTGATTTATGGTTAAGGCGAGGATAGATAATGTCTAAACTTTAGAAATTACATAATCGCCGTAGAATGTTTCCCCAATGAAGTTATGAATCAATACTTCATCGTTGTGGTATTCCTTGGTATCTACATGGCGTATGATGTCGATGCTCGTGGGACAGATTGTGAAGTTGAGGTTTGCGATGCGGTTGTTGTTGGTGGTGGTAATGGTACTGTTGATGGCGGTACTGGTTATGCTGTTGGTGCTGCTGCTGGTGTTTGTAATCTTTGCACCATATTCTCCAAAGCCACTACCCGAGCGCGAAGCTCGTTGACTTCTTCTATTACACCGGGGTAATTGTCGGTTCGGGCGAGCGGATAAATAAGATCTAGAATTTGGTGTAGTATACAATCATGACGAGATACTCTGGAAATGAGAGAGAAAATGGTGTTTCGGACAGGTTCGCCGGTAAGTGCTTCAGGTTCATTGCCAAGAGGGCAATGTGGTGGATGAAAGGGATCGCCTTCTTCTTGTCTCCAATGGTTAAGTAGATTACGAACCCATCCCCAATTCATCCAGAATAGATGATGGCTAATTGGTTGATTCATTCCGGTCACGCTGCTTTCGGAGCTCATGCGGAAATCCATATCGGCATAGCTGTCGGAATCCGAGGAACTCGAACTGGTTGAGGGATCCATCTTGTATGGTCAGGGAAAGAATTTTTTTGGTATGAAATAGATTGTAGAATTTAGATTTGGTATTCTTCAATACATAATTTACATATGTATATATAATACCAAAATCCCATAAATTACGGAGGAATCTTTGAAAGATGTCAGTCAAAGTTCACAGTAACAGATATGCTAAGATAAGAATTCGTCTATACACTATTATGAAATAAATGTAGGAAAACGCGTCTAGACTTAAGAATGATAAGCAGGTAATTTCCTAAGGATGGTAAGTAGATGATTTCCGACTAAAAATGATAAGCAAAAATTTTGACATGCAAACACGGTCGAAGTCCAGACTCACTAATGCATCTTAACAACTATCAGTTAGACACACTAATGCAAGACCTGGTTCGCTAAGACCACCGCTCTGATACCAACTGAAAGGACCCGTTCATATACATTATAAACGATTCACAATAGTTGATTACATCGCGAGGTATTTGACCTCTATATGATACATTTTACAAACATTGCATTCGTTTTTAAAAGACAAACTTTCTTTACAACGAAAGTTGACGGCATGCACACCATTTCATAATACATCCAACTATAATTGGCTTAATAATAATCTTGATGAACTCAATGACTCGAATGCAACGTCTTTCAAAATATGCCATGAATGACTCCAAGTAATATCCTTAAAATGAGCTAATGCACAGCGGAAGATTTCTTTAATACCTGAGAATAAACATGCTTTAAAGTGTCAACCAAAAGGTTGGTGAGTTCATTAGTTTATCATAATCCATCATTTCCGTAATAGTAATAGACCACAAGATTTCAGTTTCTATAAATATCCGTACACTCGCAAGTGTATAAAAGTATTCTATAAGTTGTAGGCACCCGGTAACAAGATTTAACGTTCATGTTTTACCCTCTGAAGTACACCAGATCAGGTGTGTTTAAAATAACCTCGAAGTACTAAAGCATCCCATAGTCAGGATGGGGTTTGTCAGACCTAATAGATCTATCTTTAGGATTCGCGCCTACCGTACATAGACAAGTAGTTTAATGTTACCAAGCTAAGGGTATATTTCTGGTTTAAACCCACATAGAATTAGTTTTAGTACTTGTGTCTATTTCGTAAAACATTTATAAATCAGCGCATGTATTCTCAGCCCAAAAATATATATAAAAAGGGAGCAAATGAAACTCACAATACTGTATTTTGTAGCAATTATGTATATGACGGCACTGAACAAGTGCAGGGTTTGTCTCGGATTCACGAACCTATATTAAGTATATATATTTATATGTTGGTCAATATCTGTCTAACAATTTAGGTCAAGTCGTAGTGTATCACAATCCTAATGCTCGAGACCGACATGCAAAAGTCAACAAAAGTCAACTTGACCCAAAATGACTTTCAAAATCTATACATGTTTAGTATATAACTTATATATAGTAGTTTTATATATTTAAATATATTTATCAGATCTTATTATACTAAATAATACAAGTCATTTATTAATAAATAAAAATTTATATTAAAATTCATATATGATAAAAATATACTTTTATATATCTCAAGTAATAAAATTTATAAAATTCACTTAATATCATAAAAATATAGTGGTATGTATTATTAATGTAATTACATTACGTGTGGTAAAAATATCTTTGTACGCATATTTATTTGATAAAATAATATTGATAATAATAATAATGATAAAAATAATAAAATGATAGTTTCAATAAAAATATTAATTTTTAGTAATAAAGATAATTTTAGTAATAACATCAACTGATAACAGTTATAATAATCGTTTTAATAAAAATATTAAAATTAATGATAATTCAGTTGACCATATCTTTTAATCCGTTCATCGAAACCACACGATTTCTAAATGAAAAGTTATTAATTTTTTTTCTTCAGCTTTTCAACGACATGCATATCATATAACTTATCTCAGTAGCATATGTATCCAATTCGTGATTTATCATAAACTATTTAACGACGAAACTAAGCATACAAACATGCATAATCATATATACTCGAGCACTAGTCAGGGATACACTATTAATATATAAAAGATAAGATATGAATGCTCACGTATCAATATTGTGATTCAATATTGCAGGAAAGTACGTAGACGCAACAAAAATGATAAACGTTAGGTTGACCTCACGAGCAATACCCTCGATCAATACCCATAACCTTCATAGCTATAATCCATAATTTCCTTAGCTATATCCCATTTGAAAACTTATTTTGAAATCGTCTGAATATAACTCCGTCGTAGTATTTTATGTATACTAATAATATCTTGAAATAGTACTAAGTAAATATATATATGTAATTCGATTAAGAGAGTTTAGAGAAATATATTTTCAAGTTTCTATGAAATAATGAAACCTATTGAATTCTATTTATAATAGATTTTTGAATTATTAAAGTGAATTATTAAAGTATGAATTATTAAAGTGAATTATTAAAGTATGAATTATTAAAGTGAATTATTAAAGTATGAATTATTAAAGTGAATTATTAAAGTATGAATTATTAAAGTGAATTATTAAAGTATGAATTATTAAAGTGAATTATTAAAGTATGAATTATTAAAGTTAAAGTAAAATAAAAGTAAAGTAAAGGTAAAGTTAAAGTATAGTAAAAGTATAAAACTATGTACGTATAATATGCGTATAAAAATATATAATATTAATTTAAATCGTTATATATATTTAATAAAATAAAATATAAATATCGTTATCTTTATCATACTGGTTAAGTAATGAGTTGTCAAAAAGAATAGATTTCTTAAATCACAGTGGACCTCATAACATAGGCCCGTAATCATATCATAATGTATCTGATAATTCAATCATTTGATATTATCTCTTAATTCTGTCGATAAATATATCGAAACAAATATGTTCATGTAAAGTATCATATATCTAATACTTTGTTAATGTTTTCAGTTAATATTATATATTATATATACATATCTATATACACATAATTGTTCGTGAATCGTCAAACACGGTCAAAGGGTAATTGATTACATGAATGTAGTTCCAAACTTTTTAAGATTCAACATTACAAATTCTGCTTATCGTGTCGGAAACATTTAAAGGTTAAGTTTAAATTTGGTCGGAAATTTCCGGGTCGTTACACGTATCATGAGCAGGTTTAACCTCCGGATCTGTAACTATCCTATGCATACACACCGAGGGACTTATCCCTTTCAAATCAGCTATCGTCCACCCTACTGCAGCCTTGTACTTATGAAGCACTTCCATTAAAGCTTTTTCCCACCTGTCAAATCTGAACAATAATAACTGGCAAAGTACCGTCAGTACCTAAAAATGCATACTTCAAATGAGAAGGTAAGGGTTTTAACTCAAGAGTCGGTGGTGACTCTAGTGAAGGTCTCGTATTAGTATCAATGGATTTAGGTAGTGGCTCATATTTATGAGTCCATGGTGGCAACCTAGCATCCATTGTACTTGCTACTGCTAATTCTACTGCTTTGACCTCTTCACACTCAACATCCTCTTCGTCACCTAAGCAAAATATTTCTACTGGGTTGTTGGTTACTAGGGGAGAAGTATGTTTTTCCACTAATTCATCAATCACATCTATCCGATAGCATTCATTGACATCCGGTGTATGAAGAGAATTAAAGATATTAATCCTCATCTTGCGATTACCGAAAGATATGTCCATAGCTCCCGTTCTGTGACAACCCGGAAATTTCTGACCAAATTAAACTTAATCTTTATAAGATTCCTACACGATAAGCAAAGTCTATTAAACCGAGTCTCCAAATGTTTGAATTACTTTTCATGAATGCTTTTGACCTTTGACTATTTCCAACGATTCATGAATATTAGTGTATAAATAAAAATGTAAATATATATGAGTTCCATACATAAGTAATATTATATATAATGTAATATATGTATGTTTATATATAAATAATAAGTATTAAAGATTCACTAAATTTTTGTGGATATAATATAATAAATAGTAATATATTAAACTTAACTACAAGGTTAAATAAAATTGTTACATTAATAATATTATTCTTATTGGTATTATTATTAATATCATTAATAAGATTGTTATTATTATTATTAATTGTATATCTAATGTAATATATAAATATAGTGGTTATACAATTTATTAATTTCATTATTAACAAAATAGATGTTAATATTAATATCAGTATTATGAATATTACAATATATAATTGCAGATATAAAATTTGATACAATTAATATATTATAATTACTAAAGTCATTATTATCATTATTAATAACAATTAGTAGAAAGTTTTAATTATTATAATTGATATGATTATTATTATTTACCGAAAATGATAAAATTTTATTTAAAATTTTTATAATCTTTATTACATTTACTATTAGTTTTATTATTATTATTAGGTTTATTTTGATAATATTATTATCATTAACATTATTAGTATGTTTATTATTATTAAAAATAATATCAATATTATTATTATTAATATAATATAATTATTTATTTATTAAAAATTAAAGTTTCATATATCAGATATATCACGCGTAAATTTACTTTGTATCTGACATAAACTATTTTGGTATTTTCTTTTTATTTTTTTTCTCTCCTATCTCTATTACGCTTGTGGGAACCGGTCGATTTTTGTCTTCAGAAATTCAATCAATCAGTTTGTATATTTTATAACAACTACTCGAGCTTCATTATCAGTATCCATTGTAAACCTTTAATCACTATTTATTTTTTTAAACAGAAATATACAGTTCAGTCCCCTGTACACCATTTTTTTTGTTGCCATAATTCGATTTTGAATGAATTTTCGAAAAGTAAAGATGCAGATAGGTTAGGATTATACTACTTAAACTATCTGCAAGTTTTCGGTTTACAATTTGTCAAATTGATTATCAATTCTTGAGTCAAAGTTATAAATTAAAAAGTCAAAAGAATTGGGTTTTTGAGAAATTCAAATTTGTTTTTACGTATTAGGATCAATTAGTGATATCAAAAGTTTCCTTTAGTGATTCATAACCTTTTTCATGTAGAAATCTTTGGCTAAAAACACTCATAAAATCATTTTTGATTATCGAGTTCATAGTATTTATCGAGAGGCTGAACAACAAATTTTTTTGTGTCTGTTGAACTAATTTCATGCATACAAGTTGTAATAAATAAAATGGCAAGTCTTAAATTGTGTTTGATGGTTCGTTTGATGATTATGGGTTCCCTGGTCGACGTTGTTTAAAAGGAAAGAAGAAGAAATTAGGATGAAAATTTAATACGGGATATAACTATATTAATTGGAAATAATTACAGATAACGGGCAACAGCCCAACGGTTTAGGAGTGATTCGGGTATTGGAGTGGTCTCGGGTTCGAACCCTGGCATGCTCACTGTTTCTTTTTGGCCGATTTTTGAGGTAGCTCCTTAGTATTAATTATTATTATTATTATTATTATTATTATTATTATTATTATTATTATTATTATTATTATTATTATTATTATTATTATTATTATTATTATTATTATCATTATTATTATTATTATTATTATTATTATTATTATTATTATTATTATTATTATTATTATTACTTTTAACTTTATTATTGTTATTATTATTGTTAATACAAATTATTATTATTATTATTGTTAATTTTGGTATTGTTATTATTATTATTGTTATTATTAGTGATAAAAATTATTAATATTATTATTATATGTATAAGTAGTATAATCGTTATTATTATTATTATTATTATTATCATTATAAGTGTTAATAATATTATTAGTAGTAAACTTATCATTATTAGATTTATTATTATTATTATTAACATAAATATCATTCTTAACAATGTCATTATTATTATTAGTATTATTGTGATGAATATGTTTAATATTATTATTATTATGAAAATAATATAGATTATTATTATTTTCATAGATATTAGTATTAATATCTTTTTATGAACAAAATTAACATAAGTAATATTAGATATATTATCACAAGTATTATTATTATGTAATTACTAAAATCAGTATCATGACTTTCATTAACAAGTAAAATTAATATTTTTACAAGTATTATTATTAATATCATATTATTATCATTAATAGAGTTATTATTAACATTATTACGTTTATTAATAATATAAAGTATTAATATTATTATTATTTTTGCCATTACTAAGATTATGAAAGTATTATTATAATAACTATTTTTAACAAATAAATAATATATATATATATATATATATATACATATATATATATAAACATATATATATATATATATGTATATGTATATATATATATATGTATATATATATAAGAATATAGTTATTACATATAACATAACAAAACTTAATATTTTTATATATAATAAATATAGGTTATTAACATAAAAGTTATATTACTAATAATAATATATATAATTGTTTGACTACAAGTGCATGATTTAATATATATATATATATATATATATATATATATATATATAATATAGGTTCGTGAATCTGAGGCCAACCCTACAGTTGTTCAATGTCGTCATATGTATTTTTATTACAAAATACATTATGGTGAGTTTCATTACTCCTTTTTTTAAATGCTTTTGCAATATATATTTTTGGGACTGAGAATACATGTGCTTTTATAACTGTTTTACGAAATAGACACAAGTAATCGAAACTACATTATATGGTTGAATGATCGAAGCCGAATATGCCCCTTTTTGCTTGGTAGCCTAAGAATTAGGGAACATCACTAATTTTGAGAATTAGTACACGCCTAATTGACGCGAATCCTAAAGATAGATCTATTGGGCCTAACGAACCCCATCTAAAGTACCGAATGCTTTAGTACTTCAAATTCGTTTTTATCATGTCCGAAGGATTTCCCGGAATGATAGGGGATATTCTTATATGCATCTTGTTAATGTCGGTTACCAGGTGTTCAATCCATATGAATGATTATTTTTGTCTCTATGCATGGGACGTATTTATGAGAACTGAAAATGAAATCTTGTGGTCTATTTAAATTATGAAATGATTATTTATGATAAACTAATAAACTCACCAACCTTTTTGGATGACACTTGAAAGCATGTTTATTCTCAGGTACGAAAGAAATCTTCCACTGTGCATTTGCTCATCTTAGAGATATTACTTGGAGTCATTTATGACATATTTCAAAAGACGTTGCATTCGAGTCATCGAGTTCATCAAGATTATTATTGAGTCAATTATAGATGGATATATTATGAAATAGTATGCATGCCGTCAACTTTCGATGTAAATGAAAGTTTGTCTTTTAAAAACGAATGCAATGTTTGTAAAATGTATCATATATAGGTCAAGTACCTTGCGATGTAATCATATGTTATTGTATTCGTCCTTATGGATTAGGATAGGTCGTCTCATGTGGTATCAAAGCTGGTATAACGCTGTCCATGTATGGCGGGTTAATCGTAAAGGAGGTTCTCACAGTGTTACATGTGACGAAGCATTGGCTCTTACTCCTTGTGATCCCTTACGAGGGTTGGCAGTAGCTGAGAGGCAGGCCCTAAAATCCGTATCTGAGGTACACTCAGTGGTCACCAGGCGGTTAGCTAGGAAGGCACTGGGTGGGACGGTGGTTGTCCCCACATGATTTACATGTGGTATCAGAGTGGTGGTCTTAGCGAACCAGGTCTTGCATTAGTGTGTCTAACTGATAGTTGTTTAGATGCATTAGTGGGTCTAGACTTCGACCGTGTCTGCATGTCAAAAGTTTTGCTTATCATTTAGTGTCAAAAATTATTTGCTTATCATCCTTAAAGTCTAGACACGTCTTACTGCCTCTATTGCATAGACAGTGTATAGATAAATTCATATCATAGCGTATCTGTTATTGTTACCTTTGCCTGAAAGTTTCCGTAGATTCCTTCGTAAAATATGGGATTTTAGTATTATATATGCATATGTAAATTTTGTATTGCAGGGTACTAATCTACATCCTATAATCTATTTCTTATCGAAAATCCTTCATCTGATCGTACGAAATGAATCCCTCAACCAGTTCGAATTCCTCGGATTCTGACAGCTATTTCGATATGGAGTTTTATCTAAGCTCCGAAAGCAGTGTCACTGTAACATCCCGCATTTTTTCGTTAAATTATTTTAACGCCCGTCTTTTTATTTTAAATAATATCCTTCGTAACTAGATTCGTATCCCCCGTTAGCTAACATTCTTAATAATTTCATTATTGGATTATAACGTCTCCCGTACTCTCATGAAATTCAAAATAATTCGTTCGATTAATTCCCGCACCCGACTACAAACTTGAGGGACTAATTTTGCCAAAATGCTAAAATGGTGATTAGGTCAAAGGAGTCAAACTCCATCCTCATCCATTCATTTTTTTTCTATTTCCTTTTTCCTTTTTCCTTTTTCTTTCATACTTCCACATTTTCTCTCAATCTTCAATCCAAAGACTCATCATCCAAATCAAATCGAGCAAGCATCAATCCAAACAAATTGCATATTCGAAATCCTCTCCTCTTCCTCTTCGATTCCATACCGATTTCATCAAGTTTGGGTAACTTTCTAAAATCACTAGATTTTGTGTTCTTGATGTTTTTAACTTATAAAGTTGTTAATTAGTGTCTATGGCTCAAGTCTAACATGAATATATGATTTATATGCTCGATTTTGTTATTTGAAGTAACTTGTATGAACTTGAAATTTGGTGTGTTTGATTTGATGATTTGGTTGTTTAAATGTTGTTAAATGTTGCAAGTTCATGTATTAAATGTGTTCCTAGCATCATTAGCTTCAATTTGATGTGTAGATTGATTAAGAAAACTTCACTAACATGATTATTGATTTTTGTGAATTTTGGTTAGGGTTTGATAGACTTAAAACGAACTTTTGATGTTTTGAATGCCATGAAATGTTATTAGTAAGTGTTTGATTGTATTGTATGTTTAATTACCTTCAAAACGGCGTATCATACATGTAAATTGGTTACCCGAATCATGAAATGCGTTTTACAAACTTGAAGCTTTTGGTTATGAACGTTTATGGAACATTCGACGAGAGTTTGACTATTGTAAATGATATGTTCTTAGTTGTGTCCTTTGTCAAAAGGGTTTTCCAACGACATAAGATGCGTGTTCTAAGCGTTTACGGTTTGTGATTTATGCAAAATTGAAGTTTGAAAAAGACTTGAACTTTTGAAACTGACCAGGCACCAGACCACGTTCATTATTGCGGCGCGGCGCCCCTGGTCGCGGCGCGGCATTTGCCGTGTTTGGCTTCTGACCTACTTTGTCAAATTTCAAAAAATGTTTGCTATGCTACGCACCTCCGATTCACATGTAACTTGTTCTAACATGCTTATATATGATTAATAACCTCAGAAAAATAGTTCGGGACCCGACCCGAACATGTCGACTTTTTCGTTGACTTTGACCCGACCAAGTTTGACTTTTAATCAAACTTAACCGAATACTTATGCAATCTTTCTTACTTGTTTCTTGTAACGACCCGAAAATTTCCGACCAAATTTGAACCTTAAACTTTATATGTTTTCGACACGATAAGCAAAATCTATAATATTGAGTCTAGAAAGTTTAAAATCTATATTCGGATAATCAGTTACTCTTTGATCATGTCTGGCGATTCACGAGCAATGGTTTGTATATAGATATGTAAAGATATATATATATATATATATATATATATATATATATATATATATATATATATATATATATATATATATATATATATATATATATATATATATATATGTGTGTATATATTAATTTGTATTATTATTATTATTATTATTATTATTATTATTATTATTATTATTATTATTATTATTTAAAATATCAAGAGTATTATTGTGATTACTATTATTGTTAAAATTAATCGGATAAAACATAAAATAGAAATACAGATATTTAGATGCAAGTGTAATGATAATTCACATAAATACAATTTAGAAAAACACGTGGGATTTATTTGCCATCTCTATCAATTTATATATATTTTTCTCTGGTTTCTGTTACGCCTGTGAAAGACTGTCGATCCTTATCATTCCTATAAACCACCATAAATCAGTTCTGGATCACACCATCAAATTTCCATCGCGAGAACCACCATCAATTATGTCTTGTTTTCGGTTCATCTTTCTACAAGAACCATCACCCACCTTCCATCACCGCCTCACCACAACCGTCATCCATCCTTTATCCATCTATCTCTAATTCTTTTCGTGAAATCATCATGTACAACTTGAAACCGGTCTTCACTTCACCACCTTCGAAAAACCATCAGTAAAACACCTTATTTCGATTATTAATGCATACTACTACTACGTACCATGTTCCTGCTTCTTCTTCTTCTGCGATGAAACAACCCATAAACACGACTTGTCTTTGCAGCTGTAAATCACCATGGTATTCCCGGTTACTGTTTTCCATCACCACTTTCAAATATGTTTCTTGCCTACAACCGTGGCCCTCTTCTCCATCACCCAGCCACCTCGCCGGACCACTTCCACCACCATGATCACCACCATGCTCACAACCACCATAACCCACCATCCTCCACTTCTTTTCGATCAACAACATAATCACTGCTACGCCGCTGCTATTACCTCGTTTATATTTCTCTATGATCGAAAATCACCACAAACCCGCTACACCTTCCTCTTCTCCGTGAACCCTCCTCCACACCCAACAACCCGTCACCTATTGTGTGACATCTTCGTGAACAACCATAATAAATCTTCATCATAAACGACCCAAAACACCACCTGCTACGCTAATTTTTCTGTTTCAGACGAACCTAAATCAACCATCACTGCAATTTACGTTTTCCTATTCCCGTTTGTTGTTGTAACCGTTCTGTCGAGATAACACCCCCACATGTTTTGATTTTCTGTTTCTACAACTAATTCTCAATTCGGCTTGAACTGCTACAGCTCCTATGCGTGACTGCTGCTATTTCACTTGTCCGTTTATGCTAAACTGAAACCTTATCTATTGTTGTTGCAACCTCTCTTGGATTATTACTGCTGTAAACCGAGACTTATGATCACCATTCACTCATCTTCCTCGAAGAATAAACGATGAAACAGTGAATATGATATCACGAAGAAGACGTTGATGATGAATAGTAAACAGAAAAATGATAACGATGATGATGAGGTTCTGATGGTTCAATGATGGATGAGATACGAATGATGATGAAGGTTCCAGCTGTTTCTATTTCTCCTACTGTCGAACCCTAAACCCCACACGTTTTCTCCTTTATCTCTTGTGGTCGACAACTAATAAACCAACTAATCCCACTATTAATTTAATAAAGGATTTAGGTTTATATCGTTTACATTTTTTTTACCTGCCGATTATAAATCAAATTCAGGCCGTGATTTTTGGAGTTATTGGACCTGTAATGCGGACTTCTAATTAGACTAGGTTGGGCCAAGCCTTGTTGGTTAACGGACTAGAAACTGAAAACCAAATCTATGGGTATAAGAAGACGGGCGTATAGGCTTTAAGCATATAATCCTTTAAATAAAATAGAAGAGAAATGGTGGAGCAGTGGTCAGTAGGTTGTATGCTTATTCAAGAGATCATGGGTTCGAATCTCATCATGGGCAGTTAAATTTTTTTAATGCTTTTAAGGTACTAATTGATATTTAAAGTATTATTATTACTATTATTAGTATTATCCTTAAAATTACTATTTTTGAAATTATTAATATTAACAAAAGTATTTTTATGAAAATTATCATTTTCATTATCATTATAAGTATTATTATTTTTTTTCATTACTATTATTATTATTATTATTATCATTATATTATCATGTAACATTTTTATCATTTTTATTATTATTAAATCAAATAAATACTTTCTACATTAAAATATATTTATGACATAACACATAACCATACTAATATTTTTATAATAAATATTAATTAGTAAGTTAAAGTATATAAAAATATAAATATATGTAATGAGGAAACATTAAAATAACAATTATATCATTAATAATCTGTAACTTGTCCGACTACCATTATATGTGTTGATAAATATATATATAAATGATATAGGTTCGTGAATCCGAGGCCAACCTTATACTTGATCAATGATGTTATATGTATTTTTACAACAAAATACAGTATGGTGAGTATATAGTCCCTTTTGAACTCTAAATATTTTTGGGCTGAGAATACATGCGCTATTTTTATAAATGATTTACGTTATGGACACAAGTGACCAAAAATAAATTTACGTTGAGTTGTACCATGGCATATCTCTTTATACTTGGTAACTGCTAATTACGTGAGGAGCGTAAACGCGAATCCTGTTGATAGATCTATCGGGCTGACATCCCCAACCGGGCTGGACGACCAGCATTTAACGGTTGCACAATACTTCGTTCTCGTTACTACACTTTGGTACGGTGTAGGGTTTATTTAAGAGTATGCTGCTGTGACTTTTAGTTAAGTATGGTTACCAAGTGCTCAACGTCTTTTCATACACGAGGAGTGTATTATGTATAAACTTTAAATCTTGTGGTCCATAGTTATAACGCTGCTAGCATCAAACCTATATATCTCACCAACTTTATGTTGACATTTTAAAGCATGTTATTCTCAGGTACGAATTAAGTCTTCCGCTGTGCATTAACTCATCTTAAGGACATTACTTGGAATCGATCATCGCAATGGAACCAAATGTTGATGACTTTGTTCAGGAGGATTAGGACGGGTTACTACATTTCTATACTTGTATCTTGCATGAAACTTGACAATTTGATTCACATGCTACGTAATCGAGTCGTAACGAGCCATAGGACTAATTGAACAACTTTGACCAATCGTGTTTACCGTTATTGATACAACTTACTTGTTTAGGTCAAGACTAGCATTTGTTCTGTGCACAAATTCTTATTGAAGTATCTTTTTTTTACTCTTGCACTCGAGGTGAGATCATAGTCCCACTTTTACTCTTTTGAACTTACATTTGGGATGAGAAAACATAAACGTTTCTTTTTACTAAGTAAACACAAGTACAGCAAAACAAACATTCTACATACGAGTTTAGAACAAAATCCTCAATTCGATTATCATTATTTACATTTGTCGGGTGTAAGAGTGAACTTATGTTATCTGGATCCATATGGGTTTGACAAACCCTCATTCGGACTGTTCGCCACCGTCATATCGGATGAAATATATTTTCGAGAATCAGTGTATGTTCTAACACTATTGTTATGGGGTTCTATGGATGGAAATTTAAGCATTGATAATTGGGTGCTCGTGACAACAATTTTTGGAATGGTTAACTATTATTGAAATGTTATAAATCTTGTGGTTCATTTGTATTTACTCACTTACTTACTTAAACCTATGATTTCACCAATGTTTTCGTTGACAGATTTCTATGTTTTTCTCAGGTCTTTGAAGGATTTGTGATACATGCTTCCGCTCATTATTTTGATACTTGCATTGGATGTCGAGTATATGTGCATACATGGAGCGTCTTTTGACTTTATTTAAAACTATGTCGCATAGGTTTCATTTGTACTTATAACTTTGTAACGTAACTTTTGGTTGAACCATTCTTGTAAACTTGGAAACAATCTTTACTTTTGAAATGAAGGCGTCGCATTTTGGTCAAACGTTATTCTAAAGACTTATGACCATGTAACGGGACCTAAGTAGTCGGCGTCGTCAATGACGATTTTGTCGGGTCGCTACAGTCACCAGAATGAATCAACCAATCATCCATCCCCAATTCATCTGATGAGTTCGTAGTCGACTCAATCAACGAAAACGAGAAGAAGGCAATTCCTTTCCACCAACCAAATTTCCCTCTTGGCGAAGAACTTGAAGCATTCACCGGCGAACCAATCCGAAACACCATTTTTAATCTCATTTCCTGAATACATCGCCACGATTATATTCTATCTAAAATTCTAAACCTTATTCATTCACTCATTCCAACCGATCATCATCCCGGAATAATAGAAGAAGTCAACGAACTTCGCGCTTGAGTAATTAATTTGGAGAATAGGGTGCAAAACATACCAGCTTCAGCAACATCACCGACACCAACAGTACCATCAATAACAGCACCAGTACCACCAACAACCCAAGCTTCAACATCTCATTCTGTACCTCGAGTATAATCATCAATCTACATGACCTTCTACATCTTTGTTCTTCATGATAATTATGTAATTTCTAATGTTTTAGAGATTATGTATTCTAGTTCTAACGGTAAATCAAATGAAATTAATATTATATTAACTCATTTAATCTATGATTACATCTGAGGAAAATATATATGCAAGTATATTTTCATAAAGATTGTAATTAAAAAAATTCTTTTGTACAAACTGTTAATGATGAAAATATTTTAACGGGTAGGTAATACCCGAGGAATATTTGGATTTTACATTAATAAGTTACACTGTACATTCTTTCAAATCTGATTCAACAATCATATACTATCCTATTTACAACCACCGATATACATATCCGTTCACCGCAAAATAACCAATTTCATTCAATTTCATATTTGGATCTTGATCTATCAGAATCCAACAAGTGGCATAATGAAGAAAACATTGGACAGAATAAAAATTTGTTAGAAACAAACGAATTAACTATGAGAAATTCTATTAAGAATCCACGCTAACAAAAAACCTAGCTAACTGTTCCTAGCTAACTGATTATATTTTAATTATCGCTATTTATTTATCGCAATTTAAATTCTCGCAATTTTATTTATCGTCATTTAATTTCTGTTATTTATTTTACGTACTTTAAATATCGGGACACGTATACAAGGTTTTGACATATCATATCGACGCATGTATATATATTATTTGGAATAACCATAGACACTCTATATGTAGTAATGATCGAGTTCTCTATACAGGGTTGAGGTTGATTCTACAATAATATATATACTTTGAGTTGTGATCGAGTCTGAGACATGTACACGGGTCACGATACGTATTATTTAATTCGAATATTATATATGAATTATTGAATTGCTAACTGTAGACTAGTAACTGTGGACTACCAACATTGGACAATTAAAATGAATTAAAATATTGATTATAACATATGAAACTAAACAATTCTTCAAGTTTGCCACTTGATTTCATCTTAACCTCATTTGTATCTTGACGATTACAATCTGCGTACAAAGCTTTCATGATTCTTGAAAACACCTCAATCCAGAGAATGAATCAACCGCACTTCAACTACGGAAGAAAAGATTAATGCATATAGTTATGCACCTGAAAACACTCGGAACCTGAGTAAACGTTAAACACGTATCTGTGTTAACTCTTTTGGCATTGTTATTACCGAAAATAACTTTGCAATTCCTTTCCAAAATTAGTCAATTTTGTCACAGCTCCACCAAGTCAACTTCGACTTTTCGTTCGAAACAATCTTATTATAACCTTGATATATATGCGTGCTTTTTTATCATTACCGGGGGACCGTTTATATTCCACCATATTAGCAGTAAAATTATCAGCAACTTCATTGATCTCTGACCTTCCGAAGAATTATTATATTCATTGAAACCTTATCATATACTCATCCACATCTTGTAACGAGAATGACCATACCAATTACCGGGAATTAGCAAGTCAGTATTTTGAATCTCGCAACGTTTCTACATCAATAGTTATATGAATACATATAACATTTATCTCTTAGAATTATGATCTTCCATCCTAAAATTCTAAAAAGCACCAGTCTGCGAATCAATACTCGGAATGTTGAAAAAGCGGAATTAAGCAGCAAAAACTGTAAATGACCTTAACCGTCGGAAGTTGATGATAAAAGAATAGTATGTTGGAAAAGCTCAGAAAAATTGGAAATTTGAAAACGGATTGAGCTAACCACGATGGAGACCAAGGACAAATACAAAGACCATACCCTATATTTAAAGAATCCAGATAATTCTGGATCCGTTGAAATCTTTAGAGAATATCTTGCTCCGTGCTCATGTTAAAATCTTGCAGAAAATCTTTCTTCATCAACCATCGAACTTATAAATTCCAAAATATCATCATAAATATCTTCTATATTTCTGAGGATATTTTCATAAATATTTTCGTCCGAAATTATATACCTCTTCGTGCTAACTGTATTACATCATATTGAAAACTGTTTTAGTTTTCAATATTCTGTAACATCTAAGTATAAATTATGAATGAATTTTGAAGTGATGTTGAAAGTTGATGCATGAGTTAGTATAATATAATGACACTTGATCAACGTGATTATATTACAGTAAGTCATATTGAGTTTCTAAATGGAACATGATGATTCACAGATTATAACGTCATCATGTGTCATGTTACATAACTCTTTCATTCTGAGTAACTTCTGAACATATCAAGAAAATATATTCTTGATAGTTCTATTCTCAGTGATTATGGTAATTTGACAAATCAAATCGTGTCATTACGTTCCTTCTTGTTTAGAACATTAAGTTCATTTTAAACTCCATACTTACGAATTCTGGACTATTACTCGCTTTACTAGAGGTCGAGAGGAGAATAAAAATTCAAAGAACTCCAAAATATAAGAGAAAATATAAAGCCCAATAACAACACGGAGGTCACAAACCATGGATATTAATAAGAATAGCAATATAAAGACACGGTATAATTAAGAATAGTATCACCCAAGATAATAGAAGAAGTAAACAGATTTCTCTGGTGGAAGATTGGAAAGAAGAATGACAGAAATGATAATTAGGAAAATATCAAGTATTAGAACTGGATTAAGCATTTTCACAATCTTTTGGATGTATGAACTAAGAAAGAAAGTATAGGAATGGTGAGAATAATGGGACGGAAGAGTTTAATTTATAATGGAAATATCAGACAGAGTAATCGAGGCAGATCACCGTATTTAATTATAGAGATTCTAATTCATCGAAGAACCATATCTTGTAGATTTTAAAGATTTTCTTTGAATCCCTTGAATTCCGAAAACCAACTGTGACCACGTCAAAAGTTAAGTTGAACCTCTACTTAATTCAATTCACTCTTTTGTGATAGCTTCAGTTATACTCTTCGCATAATCGAAATGTTTTATCCATATTACTCAATGATGATAAAACTCTATTTATCAACTCATATTCGTCATGAAAACAGTTTTATTGTCAGTCATGACCACCTCACTCAAATTTCAGGATGAAATTTCTTTAACGGGTAAGTACTGTGACAACCGGGAAATTTTCGACCAAATTTAAACTTAATCTTTATAAGATTCCTACACGATAAGCAAAGTCTATTAAACCGAGTCCCAAAATGTTTGAATTACTTTTCATGAATGCTTTTGACCTTTGACTATTTCCAACGATTCACGAGCATTAGTGTATAAATAAAAATGTAAATATATATGAGTTCCATACATAAGTAATATTATATATAATGTAATATATGTATGTGTATATATAAATAATAAGTATTAAAGATTCACTAAATTTTTGTGGATATAATATAATAAATAGTAATATATTAAACTTAACTACAAGGTTAAATAAAATTGTTACATTAATATTATTATCCTTATTGGTATTATTATTAATATCATTAATAAGATTGTTATTATTATTATTAATTATATATCTAATGTAATATATAAATATAGTGGTTATACAATTTATTAATTTCATTATTAACAAAATAGATGTTAATATTAATATCAGTATTATGAATATTACAATATATAATTGCAGATATAAAATTTGATACAATTAATGTATTATAATTACTAAAGTCATTATTATCATTATTAATAACAATTAGTAGAAAGTTATAATAATTATAATTGATATGATTATTATTATTTACCAAAAATGATAAAATTTTATTTAAAATTTTTATTATATTTATTACTTTTACTATTAGTTTTATTATTATTATTAGGTTTATTTTGATAATATTATTATCATTAATATTATTAGTATGTTTATTATTATTAAAAATAATATCAATATTATTATTATTAATATAATATAATTATTTATTTATTAAAAATTAAAGTTTCATATATCAGATATATCACGCGTAAATTTTCTTTGTATCTGACATAAACTGTTTTGGTGTTTTCTTTTTATTTTTTTTCTCCTATCTCTATTACGCTTGGGGGAACCGGTCGATTTTTGTCATCAGCAATTCAATCAATCAGTTTGTATATTTTATAACAACTACTCGAGCTCCATTATCAGTATCCATTGTAAACCTTTAATCACTATTTAATTTTTTTTAAACAGAAATATACAGTTCAGTCCCCTGTACGCCATTTTTTTTTTTTTGCCATAATTCGATTTTGAATGAATTTTTGAAAAGTAAAGATGCAGATAGGTTAGGATTATACTACTTAAACTATCTGCAAGTTTTCGGTTTACAATTTGTCAAATTGATTATCAATTCTTGAGTCAAAGTTATAAATTAAAAAGTCAAACGAATTGGGTTTTTGAGAAATTCAAATTTGTTTTTACGTATTAGGATCAATTAGTGGTATCATATGTTTCCTTTAGTGATTCATAACCTTTTTCATGTAGAAATCTTTGGCTAAAAACACTCATAAAATCATTTTTGATTATCGAGCTCATAATATTTATCGAGAGGCTGAACAACAAATTTTTTTGTGTCTGTTGAACTAATTTCATGCATACAAGTTGTAATAAATAAAATGGCAAGTCTTAAATCGTGTTTGATGGTTCGTTTGATGATTCTGGGTTCCCTGGTCAACGTGGTTTAAAAGGGAAGAAGAAGAAATTAGGATGAAAATTTAATACGGGATATAACTATATTAATAGGGAATAATTACAGATAACGGGCAACAGCCCAACGGTTTAGGAGTGATTCGGGTATTGGAGTGGTCTCGGGTTTGAACCCTGGCATGCTCACTGTTTCTTTTTGGCCGATTTTTGAGGTAGTTCCTTCGTATTAATTATTATTATTATTATTATTATTATTATTATTATTATTATTATTATTATTATTATTATTATTATTACTTTTAACTTTATTATTGTTATTATTATTGTTAATACAAATTGTTATTATTATTATTGTTAATTTTGGTATTGTTATTATTATTATTGTTATTATTAGTGATAAAAATTATTAATATTATTATTATATGTATAAGTAGTATAATCATTATTATTATTATTATTATTATCATTATAAGTGTTAATAATATTATTAGTAGTAAACTTATCATTATTAGTATTATTATTATTATTATTAACAAAAATATCATTCTTAACAATGTCATTATTATTATTAGTATTATTGTGATGAATATGTTTAATATTATTATTATTATGAAAATAATATAGATTATTATTATTTTCATAGATATTAGTATTAATATTTTTTCTATGAACAAAATTAACATAAGTAATATTAGATATATTATCACAAGTATTATTATTATGTAATTACTAAAATCAGTATCATGACTTTCATTAACAAGTAAAATTAATATTTTTACAAGTATTATTATTAATATCATATTATTATCATTAATAGAGTTATTATTAACATTATTACCTTTATTAATAATATAAAGTATTAATATTATTATTATTTTTGCCATTACTAAGATTATGAAAGTATTATTATAATTACTATTTTTAACAAATAAATAATATATATATATATATATATGTATATATATATGTATATGTATATGTATATATATATATATATATATATATATATATATATATATATATATATATATATATATATATATATATATATATATATAAGAATATAGTTATTACATATAACATAACAAAACTTAATATTTTTATATATATAAATATAGGTTATTAACATAAAAGTTATATTACTAATAATAATATATATAATTGTTTGACTACAAGTGCATGATAATATATATATATATATATATATATATATATATATATATATATATATATATATATATATATATATATATATATATATATATATATATATATATATATATGCATAATATAGGTTCGTGAATCTGAGGCCAACCCTACACTTGTTCAATGTCGTCATATGTATTTTTACTACAAAATACATTATGGTGAGTTTCATTACTCCCTTTTTTAAATGCTTTTGCAATATATATTTTTGGGACTGAGAATACATATGCTTTTATAACTGTTTTACGAAATAGACACAAGTAATCGAAACTACATTATATGGTTGAATGATCGAAGCCGAATATGCCACTTTTTGCTTGGAAGCCTAAGAATTAGGGAACATCACTAATTTTGAGAATTAGTGCACGCCTAATTGACGCGAATCCTAAAGATAGATCTATTGGGCCTAACGAACCCCATCCAAAGTACCGAATGCTTTAGTACTTCGAATTCGTTTTTATCATGTCCGAAGAATTTCCCGGAATGATAGGGGATATTCTTATATGCATCTTGTTAATGTCGGTTACCAGGTGTTCAATCCATATGAATGATTATTTTTGTCTCTATGCATGGGACGTATTTATGAGAACTGAAAATGAAATCTTGTGGTCTATTAAAATTATGAAATTATTATTTATGATAAACTAATGAACTCACCAACCTTTTTGGTTGACACTTGAAAGCATGTTTATTCTCAGGTACGAAAGAAATCTTCCGCTGTGCATTTGCTCATCTTAGAGATATTACTTGGAGTCATTTATGACATATTTCAAAAGACGTTGCATTCGAGTCGTCGAGTTCATCAAGATTATTGTTAAGTCAATTATAGATGGATATATAATGAAATAGTATGCATGCCGTCAACTTTCGATGTAAATGAACGTTTGTCTTTTAAAAACGAATGCAATGTTTGTAAAATGTATCATATAGAGGTCAAGTACCTCGCGATGTAATCATATGTTATTGTATTCGTCCTTACGGATTAGACGAGTCGTCTCACGTTCGACAATTAATGTGAGCATTAATGGTGGCCAAAAACGGGCGTCCCAAGATTATAGTGGGTTGGGCATCTCTATTCCTAGGTTCAATATCCATAACAACAAAGTCAACTCGGTAATAGAAATCCTCCACTCTTACTATCACATCTTCTAATATCTCCCTAGGCGTTTTGATTTACTGGTCCGCTAGTTGAATAATTATGTCGGTTCTTTTCATTAAACCCAATTCAAATCGATCAACTAGACAAAAAGGTAAAATATTTATGCTAGCTCCTAGGTCCAATAACGCATTTTTCACATTGACATTTCCTACAGTCACATCTATCAATGAGGTCCCTGGGTCCTTAAACTTAGGTGGAAGTGTACCCGAGACAACCGCACTTAGGTGCTCGGTTAGCTCCACCTTGTTGGGTAAAGTTGCCCTTTGCTTCCTCTTTTGAGTGCAAAGGTCCTTTAAAAATTTAGCATAAGACGGGACTTGCCTAATAGCATCGAGGAGGGGTAAATTTATCTTAACCTGTTTAAATGTTTCCCACATGTCCTCTGGTTGTGGTCCCTTTTTCCCATAAGGGAATTGGTTTGGGGACTCTAACGCCTTGGGAAATGGGATGGATTTTGATTCCGTCTCCGGTTTCCCGGTTTCATTAACAATTGGGTCCTTATTTTTCACCTCTTTTCCCTGGTCATCAACTTCACTTACCTCTTCCTCATCAAGAACCATAGGAGACTTACTTGACTCTGGTTGCACTACCTCTTTTTCACCAACCTTATTGTCATACTTCTTTCTGCTTCTCAAGGTACCTACCATGTTAACGATATGCCCTTTTCCTTGGTCCTTATGATTTGGATTTAGAACCGTGTAGCTTGGAATTGTACCTGGTTCCCTATTTCCCTTACTTTCCACTACATTACTGATCTCCTTAGCCAATGCACCAATTGACTTATTTTGCACTTCTATCATTTTTCGCATTTTGGATATGAACGCATCCATCTTAGCATCCGAGCTAGATGGTTGATTAGTTGAATACTGTTTTGATTTTGGTTTTGATTTTGGTTTTGATTTTGGCCTTGGTTTTGATAATTGTTTTGGTTTTGGTTTTGGTTGTTGGGATAAGGATTTTGATAGTTTCTTTGGTAGTTGCCTTGATTCTGAAAGTTACCCTGGTTTTGAAAGTTGTTTTGTGGTCTAAGTTGGTTCCCTTGGTTAGCATTCAGAGTGTTGTTATTGCTCCAACTGAAATTAGGATGATTTCTCCAACCCAGAGTATGGATCAAATCTCCGTCCCTGAACCTCGTTAACTTGTTCTTCCACTATGTGCTGATTTACCGGTGGAATCCCATTTCTACATCCGTATGCAAAGTGAGAGGGATCTCCACAAATCTCACATACTTCCTGAACCTATGAAACATTACAAGCAAGACCCTGGTTTCGGTTGTTAAATATAAGCATTTTCAAATCATCAAATTCCTGCTCTAAGTTCCTAGATGAACCACCCGAATCGGAAACATGATTCACTCGGGAGGTACTAGGTTGTTTACGATTAACCGAAGCTTGGGTTTTTGAACCCTTGCTTAACTGTTCAAAGAACGTCCATTCATCATCACTAGACCGAGTTAAGAATGCCCCACCACTAGCCGTCAAAAGAAACTGCCTGTTTTGGAAATCTAAACTATCATAGAAAACTTTAACCAATTCCCACTTGGGTATCTCATGGTGTGGGCATGCCCTAAGTAACTCCTTCAGACGTTCATACGCTTCATGAAATAATTCACCCGGTAATTGTTTAAAAGATTTTATTTGCGTACGCATGTCTGAAGTTTTACTTATGGGGTAGAATTCCTCTAAAAATCGTTTTTTCATTTCCGCCCAAGTATTAATACTCCGGGCGGGCAAGGAGAGAAACCATCTTTTTGCCTTATCCTTAAGTGAATAAGGAAATAATCGAAGACGTACCTCATCATCAGTGAAACCGTTTACCTGATTAGTAGCACATATCCCATTAAATTCAGTGATGTGTTCATATGGCTCCTCATTAGCCATACCTCGGTAGGTTAGCAAGATCGAAATGAGTTGAGGTCGGACCTCAAATCGTCGGTTGTTTCCTCCTGCCGGTGCAGGATAAACAATGGGTGAATGATCCTCAAAATCACCCGGTTGGTAGTAGGTGTCTACTCCTCTTGGTCGTTCGTCCATTTCGTCTCGTTGATCAAAAACTTCCTCTTCAGTGTTAGACTCTGATTTAGGAGAGTTTGGTGGAACAATCGGATGTGTCTCTAACTGTGGTTGAGTGGATGTTGAAGCCACTGTCGAACCCTTTAAGATTCTTGTAGCTTTTCGATTAGCTTTTGCAGATTTCTCGATTTTTGGGTTTAAAGGCTTAAGATTTTGATCTCCCGAACTCCGAGTTTGCATACACTAACCTGCACTTCAACAAAAACAAGAACACCGAACGTAAAAATGACAAAAATAAAAATAAACAAAACACTATTTTTGGTTTTTTATTGATTTTATAATTTTTATGGTTTTTTTTTCTAATCAACACAAAAGCAATAAAATAAGAGCTTGCAAATCAAGCGCACACCTCCCCGGCAGCGGCACCAAAATTTGATCGATGTCGAAGGGTCGACCAAAAATAGCCTAAAAACTCTAACTTAGCTAGGGTAAGCAGGGTTCTTTCCACGGGAAGTTATGGTTAACAAGCAAGCAATTTCCAGATTGAGTTGTTGGTTTAACTAAAGACTACATAGATTAACAACTACTTAAAACTTAAACTTAAACTAGCGTGCAGTTGAAAAGATTGAAATGTAAACAATGAGAGTAAAGCCTTTATCCTTTCACTATCTCAATTTAACATGATTCATTCAAACAAGCATTATGTTTATCAATCGTTGATCAAATCTCATAGACAAGACTTCTTGAGTTCAATAATTCTATTATCTTGGGTTCAAACTATGCAATCTAGACAAAGTGTCTTTATCCCTAATCTAATTAACACTAAGTTGGATCAAGAACACGCTGTTAAATCACAATAATTTAACTTGCAATAACAAACATAGAACTTGCATTAATCAAAAATTAACTTGATTCATAACATCATAATCCAAAAGTATTAAACATCACAAATCACATAATCTTGAATGAAATTATACATGATTCAATTGTTCATGGAAAGGATAAAGTTTAGAAAACTAGCCAAGCATGTTGGTGATGATAATCAATGAGTTTCTTGATGATTGCATGATGAACCACACCTTGATCTTGACTTGAATCCTTGAATAATGATGATTGGATGGTGTTTTGAGGTGTTTGGGAATGTTTTCTGCTGCCAAAACTGATGAAAAAAGTGTTGGCTTCATAACCCTAGAGCTCCCTTTAAATAGGGGTTAGAAAACTTGGCCACAAAGCTAATTTTCGAATTTCCCGGCACCAGGAATTTTGGCCTGGCGTATTTTACGCCACATCTGGCGTATTTTACGCCTGTGTTATTTTTTCTGGGCGTATTTTTACGCCAAAGATGGACTTTTGTTCTGGATTGACCTGAGCTGTGGTGTATTTTACGCCAAAAATGGCGTATTTTATGCCAATACAAATTTCCTGATCACTCTTTAAGCTCTCAAATCTTGTCCATAATCCACTTTAAACCGCTATTTTGTACCACATTTCACGCCAACGTCTTTCTTACCTGTAAAACATAAAACCACATCAAAGTATCTCCTTTTTCACTCACACATAGTTAATTTTGCATATTTAAACATAAATAATCGTGACAAATAAGGAACAATCATGTACCTGAAACACTCTTCATACAAACTTGTAATAACCACATCAAAACATTCAAATTCATTCAAAACAACACTTGACTTTTTCTTTTATTCCCTAATACCATAATTCAAAACAACTCATAAAATAAAATCCAATATAAGAGAAGTTTAAAAGTTTCAAAAAAAATGCAACAAGTCAAAGTGTAACTAACCCCAAAAAATTTAATATCCCCTCCTCTACAGTTAAACTACGCTACGCCCACGTATGCATGTTAAAACTATATACGCATAAATGAAAAGGAAAAAAATAAAAAGAAATTATTAGCGGGGTATTGTTAACTTTCCATTGGTACTCAAACAATGCACATAATCAAATATTCATAATCTTATTAATTCCATTCCTTACAATACACTTATTTATACAAAAACAAAAGGAAACATAAAATCTAAACTAGCTCACTTTCGTAGAGTTCACGATTGCATTTAGCATACACAACAAGCCTTTTAAACCACCCAATTACCTTGTATGGACGAGTGATGTCTTGTGAGGGTTTGCAGTGAAACACCCACAAAGTCCTTTTACCTAAATAAATAATATAAAAAGAAAAAAGAAAAGAAAACATGCACATACTCATAGGGTTTACAAACGGAGCACTAGACATGATTATAAAATTAGAGAGGCTCATCCAATCCTATTATCGGGCCTAGAAATATTGTCAAACAAGCTCTTTGATAATGGTGCCATGTTGAAAACGGAAGAGCTTCCTTCTTCTCTGTCGGGCCAACGGTTCGGGTAACAGGTTTTGTTGTGGCAAGAACAATGGTGGAGGAATAGAAGGAGCAGGTGGAGGTACAAATTCTCAATCAATAGGCTACACATCCCCAGTAGGGTAAGTCATGTAATTAACCAGCTCATAATATGCTGACTGTGGCCTCTCATGAAGATAATCATCATATTCCTCGTCCTATCATCCTGTATATAATCTTGTTACCGATAATACTCGGTCAAAAAAATCTGTCCCCATTGAGTATCTTCAATCCGGGCTTGCCTTTCCCCCCACCGAGCCATTCTCGCCTCATCCATCACATATCTACCATTCCTCGAACTCTCACCCTCCGGTTCATAATCTGGATCCCCTTCAACATTATCATAAACTTCGTCTGTCGCCCTTTTTATCAACTCCAAAGTATCCGCCGATTCATACTTTTCATCCTCAACAGCTACGCCACAAGAATGCATCCTCTTGTGCTCGGGATCTACAATTATATACACATTTACTCACTTCTTAAAATTCAAACCAACTACCATCGTTTTAACCTCCTCAATTGTTTTCTCGATGAAATCCTTATGGGCCAACACTCCACCATTACTAAAAAAATAAAAATGACAAAAACCTCATGTATGGAATGATTACCCTCTTGTTGACCATGTCCAGGCATTGCCAAATCCAACTCATCATAAACTACCGTAATGAAATCACACTTGAATTTGTCGTCAAGGCATATAACAATGGTAACTCATGATTTCTAATAAACATAAGGTCTTTCGGTATGATGTTATGATTAACCACAATCGACAATAAAAGAAGAATTATCTTCAAATTCTTTCTCTCTAACCAAAATTCCCAAGTCCGACAATCAACATGAAACAACTCATTGACCATTGTTGACCTCATATCAGAATTCATCTCAAAAAGTTTTTGTAAGGAAGGATAATCATACTCATTTTTACCCTCTATAATGATCCTCGAATCGTATTGAACACTCGGGTGAGCTATCAAATTAAATGACTCCATGGTTAAAGGAATTTCCCCATTTCCAACCTTCCCAATCAAAGTCACTCTGATAATTATCCCCTTCGCTTAACTTCAAAGTATACAACCACTTAAGAAACTACCTCGGATAACTCATTTTCCAGTTACATGGAACATCTTTCTCATCCCAACCCATTTGAATAGGTTGTAATAAAGCTTCCCACCCCCAATTTACAAACACATCGAACACCGTGTATCTTCTCAAAGTACTCCTTGTGAAGTACCGCTCGAAAAACATATCACCTTGATGTCTACCAATCTTATCTAAATATAAATTAGGTTGCAACTCATGTCTAACTTGGCTCAATCTTGTGTGATCACCCCACGTTGCTTCTTCATATATCTCTTCTTGTTGTCGTGATGATGCCCCAAATTTAAATCCATTCTTAACTTTTGAAACACGTGCTCATTTAGGCATTTTTGTAAACATGTGCTCAAGAAACACTTAGAATCCACATTATCACACAACAAATTACATGTATATGAAAAAAGCAAAAATTAACTAGATACTCTAGACTTGCTAGGGTAAGTAGAGTTCGTTCCACAGGAGATTGTGTCTAAAAGCAAGCAGTTTTCAGGAATCGTTTTGTAATCAAAAATAGAAGACTTTGAATTAAGAAGACTTAAAATATATAAGGTTTAAGCAAAAGCAAAACAAATAATTAAATAGAATAATAGCAGAATATAACCGTTTTTTCTCTCTCGCTAACAAAATAACCGTTTCTTCAATTCAAAAAATTCTGATCACCGGTGATCATTTCCGATCATGGGTGGTTCTCGTTTCAATCATGTTTACGAAAATGGATGGTACCGGTTAGAACGCAAGACGTACAAGAAGATGTTTAATCGTACAAAATTCAATGGTTTGGATGAAGATGTAACCACTTTTTACGTTCACAATTTGCCTAATAATGTGAATGCTAAAGGGTTATGGGATATTTGTGAACCTCTTGGTGAAATTGTTGATGCTTTTATTGCTTTCAAAAAGGCGAAGAATGGTGAAAGATTTGGTTTCTTAAAGTTTGCAAGTGTAGACGATAAAGATCGACTAGCTAGACGAATATCAAGTCTTTGGATTGGAAGTAATCGTATCTTGGCATCTGTTGCAAAATTTAGCAAAAATTCTCCTAAACCATTTCAGACTACTAAGAAAGACGTCCAAAAACAGAAAAACCCGATGATGTCGGAAGAAAATTCACATAAAATTCCTTCCGTAAATAAGGGATTAACGTATGCTTCGGTTGTGAAAGGGTATCAATGGGTTCCAAAGGAGACAACACAAATTAAACAACCATTGATAAGATTGGATGAAGATGATTTGAATCATGTATCTGATTCACAACAGATATTAATGGTCAAATTAATTGAAGTCGAAACTATGCGAAGTTTGAAGCGAGTTTGTTTGGAGGAGGGCTTTGATAATGTTGAAATTCATCATATTGGAGGACAATGGTTATGGCTACGTTTTCCAAATGAAGAAAATCGTAAGCGTTTTCAATCGAACAAATTCATGGTATCTTTATGTTCAGTTATAAAACCGTACATGGATACTTTTGTTGTTGATGAACGTCTCGCTTGGATAGAAATATCTGGATTACCAAGTTGTGCATGGAAATCTTCGGCATTTATCAAAGTTGCAAATTACTTTGGTAAATTTATGTTTTTTGAGAATGATAGATCTAATTCTTTGGGTTTAGGAAGATTATGTGTTCGCACCAATCGTAATGATCATATATCTCAGAATATAACTATCGGAATAAGAGGCATAGTTTATGATGTTTATGCAAATGAATTTGGTAATTGGAGTACAAAGTTGGAAGATGATCCTTTTGTTGATGAAAATGAAAAAGAAGATATTGAAGATGATTAGTTTGATGATGTTGAAAGTGGGGATGATAATATGCAGAACGATTTGAATGATATTCCAACAGAATTGCAAAATGATTTACCAGAAGTAGGTTCAATGGAAGTTAATCAAAATAATGATCATAATGGGAGTGATTCTGATCAAAGTCGACCACCAGGGTTTGAACATGGTTATAAATATTCATCGGAGTCACATGGTACTTCTATTGAATTTGAATTAAAGAAAATGGTTGAAATTGGTGTCAAATTAGGGTACAAGGAAGATGATGTTTATAAATCATTCTCTGAGTTATTCAAATCGGGTGATAAATTCAAACGTTTATAATGCGTGTGTTATCTATAAATATGAGAGGAAGTGGGGATCGGGAAAAACAACTTTGGATTAAAGATTTATGCACATCAAAAAAGGTTCTATTTCTTGGAATTCAAGAGACTAAAATGACACGCCTTGAATTATTTAGAATTAAAACTATGTGGGGAAACTATAAATTTAATTATGCTTCTTGTCTTTTAAGAGGTATGTCAGGTGGCTTATTATCAATTTGGGATCCAATTTATTTTAAAAAAGATCGATTATGGTGTGACTCTAATTTTTTGGTAATAAGAGGTAAATGGTACAATTCAGCCAATCAAATTTATATGTTAAATGGTTATGCTCCACAAGATTCGCAAGCAAAGGTTGTTCTTTGGCATAAAATTCTTAATTTTATAGATTCTAATATGGGTGATTATGTGGTATTTGGAGACTTTAATGAAGTTAGAATGGAGAGTGAACGTTTCAGTACTGTTTTTAATAGGCAAGATGCTAATCGGTTTAATGCTTTTATCTTTAATTCTGGATTAACCGATTTACCTCTTGGTGGTAAAAGATACTCTTGGATGAATAAGTTTGGCACGAAAATGAGTCTAATCGATCGGTTTTTAGTTTCTCAAACTATCATAGATTCTTTTCCTAATGTGCAAGTCACAGCAATGGATCGTGGGTACTCTGATCATTGTCCATTGCTTCTACATAATTTGGAGCAAGACTTTGGTCCAACTCCATTTAAATCCTTTCACTCTTGGATGAATTATCCTGATTTGGAAGTAATAGTGAAGCAAGTGTTTGAAAATGATGGGAATATTGGACTTCAAGAAAATTTTCAACAAAAATTAAAAAGACTCAAATTGGATATCAAACAATGGATAGCTGCAAAGAAATATTATGATACAATGCATAAAAGAGATATGCAGCTGCGGTTGCAATCAATTGACTCAAAAATTGATTCGGGCGTTTCGATTGAGGTTGAACGAGTTGAAAGAATTAATATTATTCACGATCTTGAAGATATGAAAAAAAAGGAGGGTGCTGATTTGAGACAGAAAGCTAGATTGAAGTGGAACATCGATGGTGATGAAAATTCACAATTTTTCCACGCGATGATTAATCAAAGGAGAAAGCAGCAAATGATTCGTGGGATAATGATTAATGGTACATGGACGACTGATCCAAATTTGATAAAAGAGGCTTTTTTTGATTTTTATAAAGAAAAATTTGCTGCTACACATGCTTCTGTTCTGTTATCAGATTCGCTGCCGAACAAGGTATTATCTCAAGAAGATAGGGTGGCGATTGAAGGTAATGTTTCTAAACAGGAGATAAAAAATGCTGTTTGGGCTTGTGGAAGCGAAAAAGCCCCTGGGCCAGATGGGTTTACTTTTAAATTCATAAAGAAATTTTGGGATGTGTTAAAAGGTGATCTTATTTCAACTATACAAAGAACTTTCACGACTGGACATCTTCCTAAAGGTTCCACTTCAGCCTTTATAACTTTAATTCCAAAAATTTCCAATCCTACTTTGATAAAAGATTATAGGCCGATATCGTTAATTGGGGTGTTCTACAAAATAATTGCAAAAAATTTGGCTTTACGTCTAGCTCAGGTTATCGGGAAAGTCATTAGCCCGGTTCAATCTGCGTTTATGTCTGGTCGGAATATTTTAGAGGGCCCATTGATGATTGGTGAGATTATAGACTGGTACAAAAGTAAATCAAAAAAGTTGATGATGTTGAAGGTGGATTTTGAAAAGGCTTATGACTCAGTAAGTTGGGGTTATCTCGATCACATGCTTTTAAAGTTGGGCTTTGGAGAAAAATGGTGTTCTTGGATTAGAATGTGTTTATCGGCCGCTCATACGTCAGTTTTGGTAAATGGGAGCCCGACAAAAGAATTCGATCTAAAAAGTGGTCTTAGGCAAGGAGATCCACTTAGCCCTTTTCTGTTTTTAATTGTAATGGAAGGGATACACATTGATATTGATCGAGCAGTTCATTCAGGTTGTTTAAAGGGTGCGAAGGTGGGGGATTCGGAGGTTATTGTTTCACATCTTTTCTATGCTGATGATGCAATTATTATATCGGAGTGGAGTCAAGATGAGATAGATAATATTATTCGTATTCTTAACATTTTTTTCTTGGCTTCAGGACTTAAGATAAATGTTGCAAAATCTAAAGTTTTTGGAGTGGGGATATCGAATGCTGATATGAATGATATGGCGGCTCATTCGGGATGCAGTCAAGGGTCCTTCCCTTTCACTTATCTTGGGATTCCTTTAGGTGCAAATATGAATCGTGTCTCAAATTGGAATTGTGTTCTTGATCGGTTTAATGCTCGTTTATCAATGTGGAAGGCTCGGTTACTCTCGATAGGTGGAAGGTATACTTTGTTGAAATCTGTGCTTGGTGGCTTATCTATATATTACCTATCCATCTTCAAATGTCCGAAAAAAGTTATAGGTGATCTTGAAAAATTAAGATGTCAATTTTTTTGGGGAAGTGAAGAAGAACACAAACGGATGGCATGGGTCAAGTGGGATTTAATTCTTAATTCATTTGATAATGGTGGTTTGAATGTTGGAAGTATTGACTCGTTTAATATTGCGTTATTGCTTAAATGGGTTTGGAATATACATGTTCACTCGAGTCATCTTTGGAAGCAGGTTATAGTTTCTATCCACGGTCCTCAAGCTTGCTTGGATGGTAATTATAAAGGAAGAAAGGGGGTTTGGGTGAATATTGCTCGTTTATACCAAAAGTTACAATTGTCGAATGTTATTCCTTTGAATCCAAAAATTCTAGCAAGAACACATGAAAACATAGTGTGATCAACAGTTTCATGTGTCATGCCCCTCTTATTTTTGGATCATTTGGCGATATAGAAATGGAGTGGTCTTTTCGGATCAAAAATTGAGAAGGGATGAACTTTTTGATTATATTCGTACTTATTCTCATTCATGGTTGATTTCTAGAAGCAAGGATAAAATTAGTTGGAATAATTGGGTTATTAAACCTTTGTAATTTGTATGTTGTTTTTGTTTGCCTTCTAGTTTCTTGCTAGAGGTGAATTTTTAATATAATCGCTGCCGTTCAAAAAAAATAAATAATTAAATTAAGAAGTTGTAATCAATGGATTAAGAATCTTTATCCCGTTCGAATCCCAGTTGTGCAATCATTCATTCAAACAGATATTATGCGTATCGAGTTTTCGTTTAAATCTCATAGACAAGATTTTTAAGTTCATTAAAGCACTTATCTTGAGCACAAAATATTCAATTCACACAACTTTTCTTTATCGTTAACTAAATTAACAATATGTGGAATTAGAACAATTGTTAAATTGCAATAGCTTGTCTTACAATAATAAAATTTAACAAACTTGTATTAAACAATCACTCAATCAAACTCAAAATTAATAAATCAAACGACTTTATCATTACAAATCATGAATCAAAGAAATCTTAAACACAACAATTTTTTATCGCACAGGAATAAAGAAAAGAACTTAGCAGAGCATGCTTGCGATGATGAACATGTTGAAAATTTGATAAAGAACGAGCCCTGAATCTCAAAAAGCTTGAGTGTTATGGTAGTAGGGTTAAATTTATAGCTCCAAAATGACTTATGAGGTGATAAAATCTGTGGCTCAAAGGGGTTATATTTATAGATAACATATAACTTCTCCCAAGTCAAAAACCCATAAAATTCGTCCAACCCATAACTACCAAAAATAGACAACCGTAATTTTATGGGAGTTTATTATTAATAATAATTTACATTAAAGAAGTTCTTATTACATCAATAAATACAGTGGAATGGACAAACGTTAATGGATTCAACTTTAGTACTAATGATAAGAACGAAATAACTTTGTAAAAAACATCCTAAATGGTATGGAACACTATAGCTTTTCATAGAATCTTGCATCTGATTCATAATGGCCTCTGTTACAAGCAATGTATCATAATCCTCGGCATGTCCCGACATGTTATGTTGTTATGGATAAACTTAATAAATTTCACTCACAATGTTTCTAAGATTACAAACTATAAAAATTGGATTGAAGACACATGCCATTAAAACGATCTTTAACGGATGTTCTAACAACTAAATCTATGTTGACACCAATTATGTGATTAGCAACACTACGATAGAGAAGATCAAAAGCATCCGAGCAAAATTGTACATTTTCTCATGGGAGGCCCAACGCACCGCTAAATTTTTGGAGGTCCCATATAAATGTTGTGTCATTTAACATAAAATAGGCTACTTTTTAATGGCTTATATACTCGAAATGCGAATAGAGCTCACGTATGCAGGACGAAAATTCAGGAAACTGGTTAGTTATAAGAAAAATTAGGGATACGTCTTAATTCAATTCGTACTCTTGGCAATGAGTGTTATTGTTGGGAGCATTTATATAATAACATACCTCATATTTTTTATTTCGGTTGAAGAAAAACTGTGTAACGAAACATTTGAAATTGACAATGTGAAAAACAATTGATCAAGCATTGAATAATCGGGTCGGGTTCGGTCAATGCTTGACATCAATAAAGGGGGATTTAAGGGTCAATTGGGTTTAACTCTCCGGTCCGGATGAAATGTCCCGTTCATATTGATTATAAACGTTCCATATTAATTGATTTCGTCGCGAGGTTTTGACCTCTATATGAGACGTTTTTCAAAGACTGCATTCATTTTTAAAACAACCATAAGGTTTAAAAAGCATTACGTAGATTATCAAATAATGATAATCTAAAATATACCGTTTACACACGACCATTACATAATGGTTTACAATAAGAATATATTACATCAAAAATAAGTTTCTTGAATGCAGTTTTTACATAATATCATACAAGCATGGACTCCAAACCTTGTCCTTATTTTAGTATGCAACAGCGGAAGCTCTTAATAATCACCTGAGAAAAAACATGCTTTAATCGTCAACAAAAATATTGGTTAGTTATAGGTTTAACCTATATATTTATCAATCGAAATAATAGACCACAAGATTTCATATTTCAATACATCCCATACATAGAGATAAAAATCATTTACACAGTGAACACCTGGTAACCGACATTAACAAGATGTATATAGAATATCCCCATCATTCCGGGACACCCATCGGACATGATAATTTCGAAGTACTAAAGCATTTCAAATTCCAGAATGGGGCTTGTTGGGCCCGATAGATCTATCTTTAGGATTCGCGTCAATTTGGGGGTCTGTTCCCAAATTCTTAGGCTACCAAGCTAAAAAGGGGCATATTCGACTTCGATCATTCACCCATATAAAGTAGTTCTAGTGAACAAGTTTAGAATTAACTAAACTATGTTCTAGTGATTTCAAGTTTAAACCTTCGAATAAGGTAGTTTTATATATATGAATCGAATGATGTTATGAACATCATTACTACCTCAAGTTTTGTGGATAAACCTATTGAAAATGAGAAAAATAGATCTAGCTTCAAAGGATCCTTGGATGGCTTGAAAGTTCTTGAAGCAGAATCGTGACACGAAAACAAGTTCAAGTAAGATTTCCACTCGAAATAAGATTGTTATAGTTATAGAAATTGAATCAAAGTTTGAATATGAGTATTACCTTGTATTAGAAAGATATCTTACTGTAAATAAGAAAGATTTCTTGAGATTGGAAGATCACTTTACAAGATTGGAAGTAAGCTAGCAAACTTTGAAGTATTCTTGATTTTAAACTAGAACTTATAGAATTTATGAAGAACACTTAGAACTTGAAGATAGAACTTGAGAGAGATCAATTAGATGAAGAAAATTGAAGAATGAAAGTGTTTGTATGTGTTTTTGGTCGTTGGTATATGGATTAGATATAAAGGATGTGTAATTTTTTTTACATGTAAATAAGTCATGAACGATTACTAATATTTTTGTAATTTTATGAGATATTTCATGCTAGTTGTCAAATGATGGTTCCCACATGTGTTAGGTGACTCACATGGGCTACTAAGAGCTAATCATTGAAATGTATATACCAATAGTACATACATCTAAAAGCTGTGTATTGTACGAGTACGAATACGGGTGCATACGAGTAGAATTGTTGATGAAACTGAACGAGGATGTAATTGTAAGCATTTTTGTTAAGTAGAAGTATTTTGATAAGTGTCTTGAAGTCTTTCAAAAGTGTATGAATACATATTAAAACACTACATGTATATACATTTTAACTGAGTCGTTAAGTCATCGTTAGTCGTTACATGTAAGTGTTGTTTTGAAACCTTTGGGTTAACGATCTTGTTAAGTGTTTTTAACCCATTGTTTATTATATCAAATGAGATGTTAAGTTATTACATTAACATGATATTATGATGTATTAATATATCTTAATATGATATATATACAATTAAATGTCGTTACAACGATAATCGTTACATATATGTCTCGTTTCGAAATCATTAAGTTAGTAGTCTTTTTTTACATATGTAGTTCATTGTTAATATACTTAATGATATGTTTACTTATCATAATACCATTTTAACTATATATATATCCCTATATATGACATCATATAGTTTTTACAAGTTTTAACGTTCGTGAATCACCGGTCAACTTGGGTGGTCAATTGTCTATATGAAACCTATTTAAATTAATCAAGTCTTAACAAGTTTGATTGCTTAACATGTTGGAAACACTTAATTATGTAAATAACAATTTCATTTAATATATATAAACATGGATAAGTTCGGGTCACTACAGTACCTACCCGTTAAATAAATTTCGTCCCGAAATTTTAAGCAGTTGGAGGTGTTGACGTATCTTCTGAAAATAAGTGCGGGTATTTCTTCTTCATCTGATCTTCTCCTTCCCAGGTGAACTCGGGTCCTCTACGAGCATTCCATCGAACCTTAACAATTGGTATCTTGTTTTGCTTAAGTCTTTTAACCTCTCGGTCCATTATTTCGACGGGTTCTTCGATGAATTGAAGTTTTTCGTTGATTTGGATTTCGTCTAACGGAATAGTGAGATCTTTTTTAGCAAAACATTTCTTCAAATTCGAGACGTGGAAAGTGTTATGTACAGCCGCGAGTTATTGAGGTAAATCAAGTCGGTAAGCTACTGGTCCAACACGATCAATAATCTTGAATGGTCCAATATACCTTGGATTTAATTTTCCTCTTTTGCCAAATCGAACAACGCCTTTCCAAGGTGCAACTTTAAGCATGACCATCTCTCCAATTTCAAATTATATATATTTTCTTTTAATGTCAGCGTAGCTCTTTTGTCGACTTTGGGCGGTTTTCAAGCGTTGTTGAATTTGGATGATCTTCTCGGTAGTTTCTTGTATTATCTCCGGACCCGTAATGTGTCTATCCCCCACTTCACTCCAACAAATCGGAGACCTGCACTTTCTACCATAAAGTGCTTCAAAAGGTGCCATCTCAATGCTTGAGTGGTAGCTGTTGTTGTAGAAAAATTCTGCTAACGGTAGATGTCGATCCCAACTGTTTCAGAAATCAATAACACATGCTCGTAGCATGTCTTCAAGCGTTTGTATCGTCCTTTCGCTCTGCCCATTAGTTTGTGGATGATAGGCAGTACTCATGTCTAGACGAGTTCCTAATGCTTGCTGTAATGTCTGCCAGAATCTTGAAATAAATCTTCCATCCCTATCAGAGATAATAGAGATTGGTATTCCATGTCTGGAGACGACTTCCTTCAAATACAGTCGTGCTAACTTCTCCATCTTGTCATCTTCTCTTATTGGCAGGAAGTGTGCTGATTTGGTGAGACGATCAACTATTACCCAAATAGTATCAAAACCACTTGCAGTCCTTGGCAATTTAGTGATGAAATCCATGGTAATGTTTTTCCATTTCCATTCCGGGATTTCGGGTTGTTGAAGTAGACCTAGTGATGAAATCTGTGGCTCAAAGGGGTTATATTTATAGATAACATATAACTTCTCCCAAGTCAAAAACCCATAAAATTCGTCCAACCCATAACTACCAAAAATAGACAACCGTAATTTTATGGGAGTTTATTATTAATAATAATTTACATTAAAGAAGTTCTTATTACATCAATAAATACAATGGAATGGACAAACGTTAATGGATTCAACTTTAGTACTAATGATAAGAACGAAATAACTTGGTAAAAAACATCCTAAATGGTATGGAACACTATAGCTTTTCATAGAATCTTGCATCTGATTCATAATGGCCTCTGTTACAAGCAATGTATCACAATCCTCGGCATGTCCTGACATGTTATGTTGTTATGGATAAACTTAATAAATTTCACTCACAATGTTTCTAAGATTACAAACTATAAAAATTGGATTGAAGACACATGCCATTAAAACGATCTTTAACGGATGTTCTAACAACTAAATCTATGTTAACACCAATTATGTGATTAGCAACACTACGATAGAGAAGATCAAAAGCATCCGAGCAAAATTGTACATTTTCTCATGGGAGGCCCAACGCACCGCTAAATTTTTGGAGGTCCCATATAAATGTTGTGTCATTTAACATAAAATAGGCTACTTTTTAATGGCTTATATACTCGAAATGCGAATAGAGCTCACGTATGCAGGACGAAAATTCAGGAAACTGGTTAGTTATAAGAAAAATTAGGGATACGTCTTAATTCAATTCGTACTCTTGGCAATGAGCGTTATTGTTGGGAGAATTTATATAATAACATACCTCATATTTTTTATTTCGGTTGAAGAAAAACTGTGTAACGAAACATTTGAAATTGACAATGTGAAAAACAATTGATCAAGCATTGAATAATCGGGTCGGGTTCGGTCAATGCTTGACATCAATAAAGGGGGATTTAAGGGTCAATTGGGTTTAACTCTCCGGTCCGGATGAAATGTCCCGTTCATATTGATTATAAACGTTCCATATTAATTGATTTTGTCGCGAGGTTTTGACCTCTATATGAGACGTTTTTCAAAGACTGCATTCATTTTTAAAACAACCATAAGGTTTAAAAAGCATTACGTAGATTATCAAATAATGATAATCTAAAATATACCGTTTACGCACGACCATTACATAATGGTTTACAATAAGAATATATTACATCAAAAATAAGTTTCTTGAATGCAGTTTTTACATAATATCATACAAGCATGGACTCCAAATCTTGTCCTTATTTTAGTATGCAACAGCGGAAGCTCTTAATAATCACCTAAGAATAAACATGCTTTAAACGTCAACAAAAATGTTGGTTAGTTATAGGTTTAACCTATATATTTATCAATCGAAATAATAGACCACAAGATTTCATATTTCAATACATCCCATACATAGAGATAAAAATCATTTACACGGTGAACACCTGGTAACCGACATTAACAAGATGTATATTGAATATCCCCATCATTCCGGGACACCCATCGGACATGATAATTTCGAAGTACTAAAGCATTCCAAATTCCAGAATGGGGCTTGTTGGGCCCGATAGATCTATCTTTAGGATTCGCGTCAATTTGGGGGTCTGTTCCCAAATTCTTAGGCTACCAAGCTAAAAAGGGGCATATTCGACTTCGATCATTCACCCATATAAAGTAGTTTCATTTACTTGTGTCTATTTCGTAAACCATTTATAAATTTGCATGTATTCTCATCCCAAAATATTAGATTTTAAAAGTGGGACTATAACTCACCTTCACAGATTTTTACTTCGTCGGGAAGTAAGACTTGGCCACTGGTCGATTCACGAACGGATAACAAATATGTACATATATATCAAAGTTTGTTCAAAATATATTTACAACATTTTTAATACGTTTTAATGTTTTAAGTTTATTAAGTCAGCTGTCCTCGTTAGTAACCTACAACTAGTTGTCCATAGTTAGATGTACAGAAAATAAATTGATATATATTATCTTGACCTAATCCATGACCCAGTATATACACGTCTCAGGCTAGATCACAACTCAAAGTATATATATTTTTGAAATCAACCTCAACCCTGTATAGCTAACTCCAACATTACTGCATATAGAGTGTCTATGGTTGTTCCAAATAATATATATATATATGGATCGATATGATATGTCAAAATATTTGCATACGTGTCTATGGTATCCTAAGATTACATAATATATTAGAATACATGTATAATACAATACAAGTTAGCTATGATATGATTAATATAGATTTGTTACCAATTTTCACGTAGCTACAACAAGCAAAAATATCCAATCTTGTTTTACCCATAACTTCTTCGTTTTAAATCCGTTTTGAGTGAATCTAATTGCTATGGTTTCATATTGAACTTAAGTTCATGAATCTATACAGAAAAAATATAAGTTTATAGTCGGAAATACAGGTTATAAGTCATTTTTTGTAAAGGTAGTCATTTCAGTCGAAAGAACGACGTCTAGATGACCATTTTGGAAAACATACTTCCACTTTGAGTTTAACCATGATTTTTGGATATAGTTTCATGTTCATAAGAAAAATTATTTTTCCAGAAGAACAACTTTTAAATCAAAGTTTATCATAGTTTTTAATTAACTAACCCAAAACAGCCCGCGGTGTTACTACGACGGCGTATATCCAGTTTTACGGTGTTTTTCGTGTTTTCAGGTTTTAAATCATTAAGTTAGCATATCATAGAGATATAGAACATGTGTCTAGTTGATTTTAAAAGTCAAGTTAGAAGGATTAACTTTTGTTTGCGAACAAGTTTAGAATTAACTAAACTATGTTCTAGTGATTTCAAGTTTAAACCTTCGAATAAGGTAGTTTTATATATATGAATCGAATGATGTTATGAACATCATTACTACCTCAAGTTTTGTGGATAAACCTATTGAAAATGAGAAGAATAGATCTAGCTTCAAAGGATCCTTGGATGGCTTGAAAGTTCTTGAAGCAGAATCGTGACACGAAAACAAGTTCAAGTAAGATTTCCACTCGAAATAAGATTGTTATAGTTATAGAAATTGAATCAAAGTTTGAATATGAGTATTACCTTGTATTAGAAAGATATCTTACTGTAAATAAGAAAGATTTCTTGAGATTGGATGATCACTTTACAAGATTGGAAGTAAGCTAGCAAACTTTGAAGTATTCTTGATTTTAAACTAGAACTTATAGAATTTATGAAGAACACTTAGAACTTGAAGATAGAACTTGAGAGAGATCAATTAGATGAAGAAAATTGAAGAATGAAAGTGTTTTTAGGTGTTTTTGGTCGTTGGTATATGGATTAGATATAAAGGATGTGTAATTTTGTTTACATGTAAATAAGTCATGAATGATTACTAATATTTTTGTAATTTTATGAGATATTTCATGCTAGTTGTCAAATGATGGTTCCCACATGTGTTAGGTGACTCACATGGGCTGCTAAGAGCTAATCATTGGAGTGTATATACCAATAGTACATACATCTAAAAGCTGTGTATTGTACGAGTACGAATACGGGTGCATACGAGTAGAATTGTTGATGAAACTGAACGAGGATGTAATTGTAAGCATTTTTTTTAAGTAGAAGTATTTTGATAAGTGTCTTGAAGTCTTTCAAAAGTGTATGAATACATATTAAAACACTACATGTATATACATTTTAACTGAGTCGTTAAGTCATCGTTAGTCGTTACATGTAAGTGTTGTTTTGAAACCTTTAGGTTAACGATCTTGTTAAGTGTTTTTAACCCATTGTTTATTATATCAAATGAGATGTTAAATTATTACATTAACATGATATTATGATGTATTAATATATCTTAATATGATATATATACAATTAAATGTCGTTACAACGATAATCGTTACATATATGTCTCGTTTCGAAATCATTAAGTTAGTAGTCTTTTTTTTTCATATGTAGTTCATTATTAATATACTTAATGATATGTTTACTTATCATAATACCATGTTAACTATATATATATCCCTATATATGACATCATATAGTTTTCACAAGTTTTAACGTTCGTGAATCACCAGTCAACTTGGGTGGTCAATTGTCTATATGAAACCTATTTAAATTAATCAAGTCTTAACAAGTTTGATTGCTTAACATGTTGGAAACACTTAATCATGTAAATAACAATTTCATTTAATATATATAAACATGGATAAATTCGGGTCACTACAGTACCTACCCGTTAAATAAATTTCGTCCCGAAATTTTAAACAGTTGGAGGTGTTGACGTATCTTCTGGAAATAAGTGCGGGTATTTCTTCTTCATCTGATCTTCTCATTCCCAGGTGAACTCAGATCCTCTACGAGCATTCCATCGAACCTTAACAATTGGTATCTTGTTTTGCTTAAGTCTTTTAACCTCTCGGTCCATTATTTCGACGGGTTCTTCGATGAATTGAAGTTTTTCGTTGATTTGGATTTCGTCTAACGGAATAGTGAGATCTTTTTTAGCAAAAAATTTCTTCAAATTCGCGACGTGGAAAGTGTTATGTACAGCCGCGAGTTATTGAGGTAAATCAAGTCGGTAAGATACTGGTCCGACACGATCAATAATCTTGAATGGTCCAATATACCTTGGATTTAATTTCCCTCTTTTACCAAATCGAACAACGCCTTTCCAAGGTGCAACTTTAAGCATGACCATCTCTCCAATTTCAAATTCTATATATTTTCTTTTAATGTCAGCGTAGCTCTTTTGTCGACTTTGGGCGGTTTTCAAGCGTTGTTGAATTTGGATGATCTTCTCGGTAGTTTCTTGTATTATCTCCGGACCCGTAATCTGTCTATCCCCCACTTCACTCCAACAAATCGGAGACCTGCACTTTCTACCATAAAGTGCTTCAAAAGGTGTCATCTCAATGCTTGAGTGGTAGCTGTTGTTGTAGAAAAATTCTGCTAACGGTAGATGTCGATCCCAACTGTTTCTGAAATCAATAACACATACTCGTAGCATGTCTTCAAGCGTTTGTATCGTCCTTTCACTCTGCCCATCAGTTTGTGGATGATAGGCAGTACTCATATCTAGACGAGTTCCTAATGCTTGCTGTAATGTCTGCCAGAATCTTGAAATAAATCTTCCATCCCTATCAGAGATAATAGAGATTGGTATTCCATGTCTGGAGACGACTTCCTTCAAATACAGTCATGCTAACTTCTCCATCTTGTCATCTTCTCTTATTGGCAGGAAGTGTGCTGATTTGGTGAGACGATCAACTATTACCCAAATAGTATCAAAACCACTTGCAGTCCTTGGCAATTTAGTGATGAAATCCATGGTAATGTTTTCCCATTTCCATTCCGGGATTTCGGGTTGTTGAAGTAGACCTGATGGTTTCTGATGCTCAGCTTTGACCTTAGAACACCTCAAACATTCTCCTACATATTTAGCAACATCGGTTTTCATACCTGGCCACCAAAAATGTTTCTTGAGATCTTTGTACATCTTCCTCGTTCCAGGATGTATTGAGTATCTGGTTTTATGAGCTTCTCTAAGTACCATTTCTCTCATATCTCCAAATTTTGGTACCCAAATTCTTTCAGCCCTATACCGGGTTCCGTCTTCCTGAATATTAAGTTGCTTCTCCGATCCTTTGGGTATTTCATCCTTTAAATTTTCCTCTTTTAAAATTCCTTGTTATGCCTCCTTTATTTGAGTAGTAAGGTTATTGTGAATCATTATATTCATAGCTTTTACTCGAATGGGTTCTCTGTCCTTTCTACTCAAAGCGTCGGCTGCCACATTCGCCTTCCCAGGGTGGTAACGAATCTCAAAGTCGTAATCATTTAACAATTCAATCCACCTGTGCTGCCTCATGTTCAGTTGTTTGTGATTAAATATATGTTGAAGACTTTTGTGGTCGGTATATATAATACTTTTGACCCCATATAAGTAGTGCCTCCAAGTCTATAATGCAAAAACAACCGCGCCTAATTCCAAATCATGCGTCGTATAATTCTGCTCGTGAATCTTCAATTGTCTAGACGCATAAGCAATTACCTTCGTTCGTTGCATTAATACACAACTGAGACCTTGCTTTGAAGTGTCACAATATATCACAAAATCATCATTCCCTTCAGGTAATGACAATATAGGTGCCGTAGTTAACTTGTTCTTTAACAATTGAAACGCTTTCTCTTATTCATCCTTCCATTCAAATTTTCTCCCTTTATGCGTTAATGCAGTCAAGGGTTTTGTTATTTTAGAAAAATCTTGGATGAACCTTGTGTAGTAACCAGCTAGTCCTAAAAATTGGCGTATGTGTTTCGGATTTTTCAGGGTTTCCCACTTTTCAACGGTTTCAATCTTTGCTGGATCCACCTGAATACCTTCTTTATTCACTATATGACCGAGGAATTGAACTTCTTCTAACCAAAATGCACACTTTAAAAACTTAGCGTACAGTTTTTCTTTTCTTAGCAACTCTAGCAATTTTCTCAAATGTTCTTCGTGCTCTTGATCATTCTTAGAGTAAATAAGTATGTCATCGATGAAGACAATGACAAACTTGTCAAGATATGGCCCATACACTCGGTTCATGAGGTCCATGAACACAGCTGGTGTGTTAGTCAATCCAAACGGCATAACCATAAACTCGTAATGACCGTAACGCGTCCTAAAAGCAGTCTTCGGAATGTCATCCTCCTTCACCCGCATTTGGTGATACCCAGAACGTAAATCAATCTTCGAATAAACCGACGAGCCTTGTAGTTGATCAAATAAATCGTCGATTCTCGGTAATGGGTAACGGTTCTTGATGGTAAGTTTGTTCAACTCTCGGTAGTCGATACACAACCTGAATGTACCATCTTTCTTCTTGACAAACAGAACAGGAGCTCCCCATGGTGATGTACTTGGTCGAATGAAACCACGCTCTAAAAGTTCCTGTAATTGACTTTGTAATTCTTTCATTTCACTGGGTGCGAGTCTGTATGGAGCACGAGCTATTGGTGCAGCTCCTGGTACAAGGTCTATTTGAAATTCAATGAGTCGATGTGGGGGTAATCCCGGTAATTCTTTCGGAAATACATCGGGAAATTCTTTTGCGACGGGAACATCACTGATGTTCTTTTCTTCAGGTTTAACTTCTTTGATGTGTGCTAGAATGACATAACAACCTTTTCTTATTAGTTTCTGCGCCTTCAAACTACTAATAATATTTAATTTTGCGTTGTTCTTTTCTCCGTACACCATTAAAGGTTTTCCTTTTTCACGCACAATGCGAATCACATTTTTGTAACAAACGACCTCTGCTCTCACCTTTTTCAACCAGTCCATACCAATTATTTTATCAAAACTCCCTAACTCGACTGGTATTAAATCAATTTTAAACGTTTCATCCCCCAGTTTAATTTCTCTATCCCGACATATATTATCTGCTGAAATTAATTTACCATTTGCTAATTCAAGTAAAAATTTACTATCCAAAGGCGTCAATGGGCAACTTAATTTAGCACAAAAATCTCTACTCATATAGCTTCTATCCGCACCCGAATCAAATAAAACATAAGCAGATTTATTATCAATAAGAAACGTACCCGTAAAAATCTCCGGGTCTTCCTGCGCTTCTGCCGTATTAATATTGAAAACTCTTCCGCGGCCCTGCCCATTAGTATTCCCTTGATTCGGGCAATTACTTCTAATGTGGCCCGTTTTTCCACATCCATAACAAACAAAGGCGGCATTACTTGTTTCGCCACTATTTGTTCCTTTAGTTCTGTTAAACTTTGGTCCGTAGACCTCACACTTTTTCGCACCATGGCCAGTTCTTTTACACTTGGTGCAAAATGTTGTGCAGAACCCATTCTGGTGGTACTCTTCACACCTTTGGCATTTTTGATTTTTGTTGTCGTTGTTGTTATTGAGGTTGTTGTTGAGATTGTTATTGTTGTTGGAACGGTTGTTGTAGTTGTTGTTGTTGTTGGGATGTTTGTTGTAGTTATTATTAGGATTACGGTTGTTGTTGCGATTGTTGTTGCGATTGTTGGGATAGTTGTTGCAATTGTGGTTGTAATTATTGTTGTTGTTGTTCTGGTGAATCTTGTCACCGTTTTCCTCCCACTTCTTCTTGAGTTGTTTCGTGTTGGCTTCTTCGGCCGCCTGCTCTTTAATACTTCCCTCAATCTGATTTATGAGTTTATGAGCCATTCGACTTGCCTTTTGTATGGAAGCGGGCTCGTGTGAACTCACATCTTCTTGAATCCTTACTAGTAACCCTTTTACAAACGTGTCATAACCCGTCCTTAACCATAAGAACGTATTAGATAACGTATGATTTCATTGCGAGGTATTGACCTCTATATGCGACATTTTTAAAAGAACAACTGCATATATTTTACATTACAAACCATAATTCTTATTTTGATACAAGCTTTAGACAAAATAAAGATGATTATCGTTTAGCGATAATCTTAGACTTACAAACTTTACAAATGATGATAACAACACGATTTCTAGCATATTTTACAATACAAATCCTCGGATATGCAGTTTTATTTTTGACACAAATATGAGTACGCAAGATCCTGCTTAAATTCAACATGTTGCAGCGGAAGCTTCTAATTATCACCTGAGAATAGACATGCTTAAAACGTCAACATAAAGTTGGTGAGATATAGGTTTAATGCCGGCAGCAATATATATATATATAGACCACAAGATTTCATATATAAACGTTTTAATAAAAATATTCTAAGTGGTTGAGCACTTGGTAACCATACTTAACATTTAATCACGTCGCATATTCCCTTTATTATGAAATCTTACTACACCGTACCAAGTGTAGTCACAAAACGAAGTACTGTGCAACCGTTGAATACTGGTCGTCCAGTCCGGTTGGGGTTGTCAGGCCCGATATATCTATCAACAGGATTCGCGTTTACAATACCGCTGTAAATAGTAGTTACCAAGCTACAGGGAAGTATGCCAGTGGTACAACTCAACGTAGAATATATTTTTCAGTTACTTGTGTCCATATCGTAAAACATAAAATACATGTATTCTCATCCCGAAATATTTAGAGTTTAAAAGTGGGACTATATACTCACTTTCGTCTTGAAGATATGTAATTTTTGACTTGGTCTCCGATTGATATCACAAACCTAACCATATATAATATATCAATACCTTTTCTTTTTAAACAATCGTCACATATATATACTTATAATACTTTTAATAATTCCTTAGTCCGTAGTTAGCAGTTCGATGTTAGTAATTCAATTTTAAATGGTTCATTTTTAGGTGTTTAATAAACCCCCAACGAAATAAATAAAACCCCCATCGTATATGTATTGGTCGAGATTAATCTTGACCCACGGTACCGGTGTTGTCAAATGACGTGTTGCGTACAATCATGGGATCTTATGATTAATCTTCTCGTATTGTTTACGGGTGATCCTGAACCATATAAAATTAAATTATGAGTACATATATATAAAATATCATGTTATTTTAAAAAGATGTGATTTATTTAATTTTCTCCAATTATTTTCGTAGCTAAACTAGTCTTGGATATCCGATTTTGTTTTGGTCGTAGTTTCTTCGTTACAACTCCGTTTTCGTTGGTTCAACTTGACACTTCCTTGGATCGAGTCCCTCTTTAAGACTATGAACTGTAAATACCTTAGTTTGTATTCAAAATCACAGGTCATAGGTCAAACTTTAGTAAAACTTATGAAGTTAATCATTTTCCATCATGTAAACAACCTTAAATGATTATTTTTCTAAAAATACTTATACTTTGAGTTAAATCATGAAATTTTTATGTGTTATCATATTCATAGCAAATATCATTTTTCCAGAAAATAAACCTCCAATTCAAAGTTCAAGATAGTTTTTAATTATCCAACCCAAAACAGCCCCCGGTTGCACTCCAACGTCGTAAATTCAGTTTTTAAGGTGTTCTTTGAAAAACCAAGTTATACCTTGTTAAATTAGCATATATTTATGAAATATTACAGGTCTTGAAGTATTTTAAAAGTTAAGTTAGAAGGATCTATTTAGTTTGCAAACAAGTTTGAAAACATTCAAACTATGTTCTTGTTGTTAAAATTTTATACCACAAAATAAGATAGCTATATATATATGAATCGAATAAGGTTATGAACAAAGTTACTACCTCAAGTTACTTGGACAAGATTGCTGTAAAAGAGAAGTAAAAATCTAGAACCAAAAGAGTGATGGAATTGGATGAAAGATTGGAAGTAAACTTGTGTTCTTGAAAGGATTCTTGAAGTGTTTTTGTAAGGTTTTTCTTATGGTGTTTAAGTGATGTTTTTATGGCTAGATCTTTATGGATACTAGCTGAATGGTTATGGAGTTTCTTAAGAGTGTGTTTTTGTTAAAGGAAATGTGTAGTAAAATGAAAATGGAATGGAGTATAAATGGTGGTGTAAAAGGTGTATAAGTTTGTAATTTTGTGAAAAAATCTTTTAATCATGTGAAATTGTCATACTAGATAACAAAAGTAGTTACCTTATACATAAGGCATTGAACAAGGGCTGTTTGGTGGTGATTTGATGTGTATATACCAATAGTAAATACGTATAGAGGTTAGGTATGATACGAGTACATGTACTCTAGATATACGTATAGAAATTTTGTGAAAAATGGAATGAGAATTCAAATATAGCTATCTTTTGTGAATACACTTATATTGTTTTATGTATTTAAGTCCTTAAAAAGTGATTAAATACATTACTTATACGATATATGTATAAACATTATAGGTCATAAGTATTTATGTCAAATAACGTTACGTATGGTTATCGTTTTAAAAACTTAAGTTAGTAGTTTCAAAATATACTTGTAACTTATTGTTATTAATACAAAATGAGGTATTAAAACATTCTTAGATCATGTTAAATATGTATATATACATATATATACACAAACATATAATTATCATATATTGTATAGTTCGTGATATCATCGGTCAAACTAGACGGTCAAACGTTGTGTAAAACTCTTTTCGAAGACATAAGTCTCAACAATTTGGATTGCTTGTCATGTTGGTAAGGTTTAATTTATGTAAATATTAATCTTATAAGTATAGAATGATCGAAAAAGTGCGGGTCATTACAGTACCTACCCGTTAAATAAATTTAGTCCCGAAATTTTAAAATTGTACCTATTTTGCGTCATCGGGAAACAAGTGTGGATACTTTTGTTTCATTTGATCCTCTCGTTCCCAAGTAAACTCAGGACCTCTTCGAGCATTCCAACGAACCTTAACGATCGGTATGTTGCTCTGCTTGAGCCGTTTAACTTCACGATCCATGATTTCGATTGGTTCTTCGATGAATTGTAGTTTCTCGTAGACATGGATTTCTTCAAGAGGAATGGTGAGGTCTTCCTTTGCAAGACACTTCTTAAGGTTTGAGACGTGAAAAGTATTATGTACTCCGGCGAGTTGTTGCGGTAACTCAAGTCGATAAGCTACCGGTCCAATGCGTTCGATGATCTTGAACGGGCCTACATACCTTGGGTTTAGTTTACCCCTTTTTCCAAAACGTATTACACCTTTCCAAGGTGACACCTTTAACATAACCATGTCACCGATCTGAAACTCTAATGGTTTCCTTCGGACATCGGCGTAGCTCTTTTGGCGACTACGGGCTGTTTTCAATCTCTCCTTGATTTGTACTATCTTTTCAGTAGTTTCATGTATGATCTCGGGACCAGTTAATTGTCGATCTCCTACTTCATTCCAACAGATAGGAGATCTACACTTCCTTCCGTACAATGCTTCGAATGGTGCAGCTTTAATGCTCGCATGATAACTATTATTATACGAGAATTCTACTAATGGTAGATACTTATCCCATCCATTTCCAAAATCGATCACACATGCCCTGAGCATGTCTTCAAGAGTCTGAATTGTTCTTTCACTCTGGCCGTCAGTTTGCGGATGATATGCGGTACTCATATCCAAACGAGTTCCTAGGGCCTCTTGTAGTGATTGCCAGAACTTTGAGGTAAATCTACTATCACGATCAGATATAATGGAAATAGGTATTCCATGCCTTGAAACAATTTCCTTTATATACAATCGTAATAGTTTCTCCATTCTATCTGTTTCCTTTATAGGCAAGAAATGTGCAGATTTGGTGAGACGATCAACAATCACCCAAATGGTGTTGTATCCCCAGGCAGTCTTTGGTAACTTCGTGATGAAATCCATGGTAATACCATCCCATTTCCATTCTGGGATTTCTGGTTGTTGAAGTAACCCTGATGGCTTCTGGTGTTCTGCTTTGACCTTGGAACAAGTTAAACACTCCCCAACATATGTTGCAACGTCTGTCTTTAAATTAGGCCACCAATAACGTGTCTTAAGATCTTGGTACATCTTTCCAACTCCAGGATGTATCGAGTATCTTGTCTTATGTGCCTCATTCAATATCAACTTCCTTAATCCACCCAACTTCGGTACCCAAATACGGTTTGCAAAATATCGAATTCCGTCTTCCCGTATAACGAGTTGCTTCTCATACTTCTTCATTATTTCATTTCTTATGTTTTCTTTAGTAAGTGCTTCTCGTTGAACTTCTTTGATTTGTGAGTTGAGATTCATGCGAATTTTTATGTTCATCGCTCGAACTCGAATTGGTTCTCGTTCCTTTCTGCTTAAAGCATCGGCCACCACGTTCGCCTTCCCGAGATGATAACGAATTTCACAATCATAGTCATTTATTAACTCGACCCACCTACGTTGCCTCATGTTCAACTGTTTCTGATCAAAAATATGTTGAAGACTTTTATGATCAGTAAACACAATGAATTTAACCCCATAAAAGTAGTGTCTCCACATCTTCAATGCAAACACGACTGCTCCCAATTCTAGATCATGCGTCGTATAATTCCGCTCGTGAATCTTCAATTGTCGGGATGCGTATGCAATAACTTTCTTCCGTTGCATAAGAACGCAACCAAAACCTTGTCGCGAAGCGTCACAATATATTTCAAAATCATCGTTCCCTTCAGGTAACGATAAAATAGGCGCCGTAGTCAACTTCTTTTTCAGTAATTGAAATGCACTCTCCTGCTCAGAAGTCCATTCATATTTCTTCCCTTTTTGCGTTAACGCTGTCAACGGCTTAGCTATTCGGGAAAAATCTTGAATAAACCTTCTATAATAACCGGCTAAACCCAAAAATTGGCGTATCTGCATTGGTGTCTTAGGAGTCTCCCATTTTTCAATGGCTTCAATTTTTGCTGGATCAACCTGAATTCCTTTGCTACTAACAACGTGGCCAAGAAATTGCACTTCTTTCAACCAAAAAGCACACTTAGAAAATTTAGCATATAGCTGTTCTTTTCTCAACAACTCTAATATCAACCTTAAATGCTGCTCATGCTCTTGCTCACTCTTGGAATAGATAAGAATATCATCAATGAAAACAATAACAAACTTATCTAAATACGGACTACAAACTCGATTCATGAGGTCCATGAATACAGCTGGCGCATTTGTCAACCCAAACGGCATGACCAAAAATTCGTAATGACCGTAACGTGTCTGAAAAGCAGTTTTCGGTATATCTTCTTCTTTGACGCGTAATTGATGATAGCCCGATCTTAGGTCAATTTTCGAGTACACACATGATCCTTGGAGTTGATCAAATAAGTCGTCAATTCTCGGTAGTGGATACCGATTTTTGATAGTTAACTTATTTAATTCACGATAATCTATACACATCCTAAAAGATCCATCTTTCTTTTTAACAAATAGAATCGGAGCTCCCCACGGTGAAGTGCTTGGTCGTATGAATCCACGGTCCAGTAATTCTTTTAACTGACTTTGAAGTTCTTTTAATTCGGACGGTGCAAGTCTATATGGAGTACGAGCCACTGGTGCAGCTCCTGGTACTAAATCTATTTGAAATTCTACAGATCTAAATGGAGGTAATCCCGGCAACTCTTCCGGAAATACTTCAGGAAAATCTCTTGCCACAGGCACGTCAGTGATGCACTTCTCTTTTTCTTTCTTTTCGACTTTATTAACATGTGCTAAGATAGCATAGCACCCTTTCTTCAAGCACTTTTGAGCTTTCAAATAACTAATGAGTTTTAGCTTTGAGTTACCCTTCTCTCCATAAATCATTACTGGCGTTTTATCCTTACGAGGAATGCGAATTGTCTTCTTGGCGCACACAACTTCAGCTCCTATTTTGGACATCCAGTCCATGCCGACTATTATATCAAAACTTCCTAATTCTACGGGTATCAAATCAATCTTAAATGTTTCTCCGGCTAAATTTATTTTGCAATCACGGCAAATTTTATCGGCTTTAATTAGTTTACCATTAGCTAACTCAATCATGTACTTAGCATCTAGAGGTAATGATGAACAATTCAATTTAGCGTGAAAGTCTCTACACACGTAACTTCTATCAGCACCAGTATCAAATATAATAGATGCGGATAAGTTATTAATGGTAAACGTACCCGTAACAAGCTCCGGGTCTTCACACGCCTCTCTAGCATTAATAACAAATGCTCTTCCACGTGCAGATCCATTATTCTTCTCTGGATTCGGACACTGGCTCTTATAGTGACCTTGTTTTCCACACCCATAACAAGTAACGGTAGCCAAGGCAGTTCTATTTGCATTGGTGGCAGGAGTCTTGGTACCATTTGCATTTGTAACGAGAGCCCTACAATCTTCAGCAAGATGACCCTTTCGATTACATTTGTTGCATACCACATTACAGTAACCAGAGTGATGTTTGTGGCATCGGTTACATAAAGGATTTTGTCCTTTGTAACCAAAGCCTGAACCACTACCCGCACCTTGCGTGGTTTCTTGTTTCTTAAAATATTGTTGTTGATTACCTCGATCATAACTTCCATTCCACTTTCTTTTGTTACCTGATACCTTCACATCAGTATTGGATGCTTTCTTATCCAAGATGACCTGATCCATTAGCTCGTTTGCCATGGTTATAGCTTCATGAATTATCTTAGGTTTCGATGCTGTAACATTTGCCTTGACCTTTTTGGGCAAACCATCTTTGTACATTTCAATCTTCCGTTCTTCGGTTGGAACCAATTCAGGACATAGCAAAACTAATTCCATGAATCGCTGATTGTAGTTGGTGATTTCAGTACCAACAACCTTCAGGCTTCGTAATTCATCTTCCAACTTCCTAACCTCGTTCCTTGGACAATACTCGTTGATTAACATTGTTTTGAATTCTTCCCAAGGAGTATCATAAGCTACATCTCCTCCTACAGCCTTCACATAATTTTTCCACCACGTGAGTGCACTATCTTGTAAAGTGCACGATGCATACTTGGTCATGTCCTTTTCAACACAACCACTGATTTTAAACACAGTCTCCATCTTTTCTATCCACCGGGTTAAACCGATCGGTCCTTCTGTTCCACTGAATGATGAGGGCTTGCAAGCTTGAAAAGTTTTGTAAGTGCACCCCACACGAGGATTTGGGTTAACTGCAGCACCTCTTGCAGCCTCGACCCATAACATTCTGTCGTTCACTCGCTGATTGATGAGTTCCTGGATTTCTTGTCCCGTCATTCGGTTCAATCGCGCCATATTCTTCTATAAGAATGAAAAGAAAATAATTATTCACATGGAATATTATAGATGTAGTGTATATTTACAGTACATTATAGCTTATTAATAATATGAACCAGGTATTATTATAAAAGCCTTTTCTTCTTATTAGCGTTTTATAATTATATCTAGGGTAGTACCTACCCGTTAATGTCCATACTTAATAGCTTAGTACAGAATCAATTACTACCATCTAAATAATACTTAACCATGGAAAATTATTGCATTTCACACTTCACTATTTTACATATGCTTATCTTACATCGAACATTAAGCAAACCACACTAATAATATTATACAAAACATTATATGATCCCATGGTTTAATACGGCAGCGCATCGTTTGGTCTATTTTCTAGGACGTTTAGGTTCAAAGAATCGCTTAACGCTTATCCTGGCTGTCTGCCTATATTTTGGCTGTGGGACTGAAGAACTGGATGCCGGGATAGAACGAATAGGAATAGCGGGAATAGGGGTGGTAGTGTCTAGTGGAGTTGGTGCCACATCATCCTCACTAAACTCGGGATTTGAATTTTCTAATTCATTAGCCTTTCGTTTCTTTCCTAATTCGAACTTGTCTTTCGTAATTTCCTGTATTTCTTCCTCGGGTTCACTTTCCTCCTCGGGTTCACTTTCCGGGTTCTTTATTGTTGGTTCATCCGGAATTTGTGAGTCTTCCCCAACGATATTATTTTCGTCATCGGATAGGTTAATGACTGAAACGCCATCTGAAGATTCTGGTTCGGAGTCGCTGAATGTGATAACAAGTTTTGAGCCCGACATCTATCATACAACAACTAACCCATTAGTACTACATAATATTTACATATAAATTTTAACCAACAATGATAAGCAATGGTTTTTAAATCAGACCCGGTCAAAGTCCAGACTTACTAATGTATCCTAACGACTTATCGGTTAGATACACTAATGCAAACCTGGTTCGCTAAGACCACCGCTCTGATACCACATGTCATAACCCGTCCTTAACCATAAGAACGTATTAGATAACGTATGATTTCATTGCGAGGTATTGACCTCTATATGCGACATTTTTAAAAGAACAACTGCATATATTTTACATTACAAACCATAATTCTTATTTTGATACAAGCTTTAGACAAAATAAAGATGATTATCGTTTAGCGATAATCTTAGACTTACAAACTTTACAAATGATGATAACAACACGATTTCTAGCATATTTTACAATACAAATCCTCGGATATGCAGTTTTATTTTTGACACAAATATGAGTACGCAAGATCCTGCTTAAATTCAACATGTTGCAGCGGAAGCTTCTAATTATCACCTGAGAATAGACATGCTTAAAACGTCAACATAAAGTTGGTGAGATATAGGTTTAATGCCGGCAGCAATATATATATATAGACCACAAGATTTCATATATAAACGTTTTAATAAAAATATTCTAAGTGGTTGAGCACTTGGTAACCATACTTAACATTTAATCACGTCGCATATTCCCTTTATTATGAAATCTTACTACACCGTACCAAGTGTAGTCACAAAACGAAGTACTGTGCAACCGTTGAATACTGGTCGTCCAGTCCGGTTGGGGTTGTCAGGCCCGATATATCTATCAACAGGATTCGCGTTTACAATACCGCTGTAAATAGTAGTTACCAAGCTACAGGGAAGTATGCCAGTGGTACAACTCAACGTAGAATATATTTTTCAGTTACTTGTGTCCATATCGTAAAACATAAAATACATGTATTCTCATCCCGAAATATTTAGAGTTTAAAAGTGGGACTATATACTCACTTTCGTCTTGAAGATATGTAATTTTTGACTTGGTCTCCGATTGATATCACAAACCTAACCATATATAATATATCAATACCTTTTCTTTTTAAACAATCGTCACATATATATACTTTTAATACTTTTAATAATTCCTTAGTCCGTAGTTAGCAGTTCGATGTTAGTAATTCAATTTTAAATGGTTCATTTTTAGGTGTTTAATAAACCCCCAACGAAATAAATAAAACCCCCATCGTATATGTATTGGTCGAGATTAATCTTGACCCACGGTACCGGTGTTGTCAAATGACGTGTTGCGTACAATCATGGAATCTTATGATTAATCTTCTCGTATTGTTTACGGGTGATCCTGAACCATATAAAATTAAATTATGAGTACATATATATAAAATATCATGTTATTTTAAAAAGATGTGATTTATTTAATTTTCTCCAATTATTTTCGTAGCTAAACTAGTCTTGGATATCCGATTTTGTTTTGGTCGTAGTTTCTTCGTTACAACTCCGTTTTCGTTGGTTTAACTTGCCACTTCCTTGGATCGAGTCCCTCTTTAAGACTATGAACTGTAAATACCTTAGTTTGTATTCAAAATCACAGGTCATAGGTCAAACTTTAGTAAAACTTATGAAGTTAATCATTTTCCATCATGTAAACAACCTTAAATGATTATTTTTCTAAAAATACTTATACTTTGAGTTAAATCATGAAATTTTTATGTGTTATCATATTCATAGCAAATATCATTTTTCCAGAAAATAAACCTCCAATTCAAAGTTCAAGATAGTTTTTAATTATCCAACCCAAAACAGCCCCCGGTTGCACTCCAACGTCGTAAATTCAGTTTTTAAGGTGTTCTTTGAAAAACCAAGTTATACCTTGTTAAATTAGCATATATTTATGAAATATTACAGGTCTTGAAGTATTTTAAAAGTTAAGTTAGAAGGATCTATTTAGTTTGCAAACAAGTTTGAAAACATTCAAACTATGTTCTTGTTGTTAAAATTTTATAACACAAAATAAGATAGCTATATATATATGAATCGAATAAGGTTATGAACAAAGTTACTACCTCAAGTTACTTGAACAAGATTGCTGTAAAAGAGAAGTAAAAATCTAGAACCAAAAGAGTGATGGAATTGGATGAAAGATTGGAAGTAAACTTGTGTTCTTGAAAGGATTCTTGAAGTGTTTTTGTAAGGTTTTTCTTATGGTGTTTAAGTGATGTTTTTATGGCTAGATCTTCATGGATACTAGCTGAATGGTTATGGAGTTTCTTAAGAGTGTGTTTTTGTTAAAGGAAATGTGTAGTAAAATGAAAATGGAATGGAGTATAAATGGTGGTGTAAAAGGTGTATAAGTTTGTAATTTTGTGAAAAAATCTTTTAATCATGTGAAATTGTCATACTAGATAACAAAAGTAGTTACCTTATACATAAGGCATTGAACAAGGGCTGGTTGGTGGTGATTTGATGTGTATATACCAATAGTAAATACGTATAGAGGTTAGGTATGATACGAGTACATGTACTCTAGATATACGTATAGAAATTTTGTGAAAAATGGAATGAGAATTCAAATATAGCTTTCTTTTGTGAATACACTTATATTGTTTTATGTATTTAAGTCCTTAAAAAGTGATTAAATACATTACTTATACGATATATGTATAAACATTATAGGTCATAAGTATTTATGTCAAATAACGTTACGTATGGTTATCGTTTTAAAAACTTAAGTTAGTAGTTTCAAAATATACTTGTAACTTATTGTTATTAATACAAAATGAGGTATTAAAACATTCTTAGATCATGTTAAATATGTATATATACATATATATACACAAACGTATAATTATCATATATTGTATAGTTCGTGATATCATCGGTCAAACTAGACGGTCAAACGTTGTGTAAAACTCTTTTCGAAGACATAAGTCTCAACAATTTGGATTGCTTGTCATGTTGGTAAGGTTTAATTTATGTAAATATTAATCTTATAAGTATAGAATGATCGAAAAAGTGCGGGTCATTACAAAACGCGTCGATCTTCTCTTCTTCATCTTCGAACGCTCCCGGACACAATAGGCACAACTCTGTGAATCGTCGTTCATATGTGGTAATGTCGAACCCTTGTGTTCGTAACTCCCTAAGTTCTACCTTGAGTTTATTGACTTCGTTTCTAGAACGGTACTGCTCGTTCATCAATTGCTTGAATGTCGACCACGGTAGTGCATAATCAGCATTTTGTCCTACATGTTCAAGATAGGTGTTCCACCACGTTAACGCAGTACCTGTGAAGGTATGCGTAGTGTAATTAACTTTGTCCTCTTCAGTACACTTACTTATGGCAAATACCGATTCGACTTTCTCGGTCCACCGTTTCAATCCAATTGGTCCTTCGGTTCCATCAAATTCTAAAGGTTTGCAGGTAGTGAATTCTTTGTAGGAGCATCCGACATGATTTCTTGTGGAATTAGTTCCACTGCTAGATCCAGAGTTATTGTTATTTTGCATCGCAGCCTGTACTGCGGCTATGTTTGCTGCAAGAATAACATGGAAGTCTTCCGCGCTCATGTTCAAATTCTGACGAGTCGCCGGTGCCATTTCCTTCAAAATAGCCAACTGAATCGAATTAATCATACAGAATATTAAGAGTAGTCAATAGTATTTCGTAGCATAATATGAACTCATTTATAAAAGCTTTTTCTTCATATTAGCGTTTTATAAGTTTAAATTCGGGTACTACCTACCGGTTAAGTTCATACTTAGTAGATAATATACAATTCAACTACTACAATTCCATATGAAAAACTGATTATAATAATATATCACATACAAATATTCTTCAAACTTACAACTTCGCTATACTACATATAACATGAAATATAGTACACTTTGATACAGGACAGTTTTGAATAAAAATCTAGTTAATACTCAATTTGTTCAGCAAAGGAAATAAAGTCACGTAATTCATAAGTCCATAAACAAGTCATGCATTCTGGTTTTACTAAGACGACTTCCCATCCTTGGTCTTGTGGAAAATAACCGTTATGACCATTGGCTAGGCAGCATGTTGTAATGTCGTCAAAAAGATGAGGGTTTTGTAATGTCCAACAGCCCCGTAATAATCTAAAAACCTTGTTTCTCACCCCAACTGCTGAATCCGTCACTTGTGGGAAGGTTTTATTTAAAAGTTGCAATCCGATGTTCTTTTTCTCACTTTGGTAAGAAGCAAACATCACTAACCCGTAAGCATAACATGCTTCTTTATGTTGCATGTTAGAAGCTCTTTCTAAAGAACGGAGTCCTATGTTGGGATATGTTGAGTCAAAATAGGTTCGTAACCCGTAGCATAAAATTGTATCTGGGTTTCCCGCACTAAATGCCTTAAAGAAAACTTGGCGTAACTTAAAGTCTCCCCAATGTGATATACCCCACCTTTCAAAGGAAAGCCTTTTATATACTAAGGCATGCTTGGAATGTCTTTCAAATGTTTGACAAACTAATTTTGCCGTAACTAATTGTGTGCTGATGAATTCTGCCCGACTCTAGACAAGATTTCATCAATCATATCTCCTAGTAGGTTTTCTAAAATTTTTGGTTGTCTATCCTTAACATCCATTTTGTGTTTTTATACTGTAAAATAGACAAGGATTAGATTCGTAAAAGATAATTAACAAACAATACAAGTAATTTTTACATAGAACATAAAAGTACAAGCGCACTACAATACATATAATACACAACATGATTACAACCCTCTAATCTGAATCACTGGTTTCTTCTTCTTCGGACTTGGTTCGTTTTCCTAATTTTCTAGGGATATATGATGTTCCTCTAATACGAGCCGTCATTTTCCACAATGGTTTAGAAAAACCTGGTGGTTTAGAGGTTCCCGGGTTATTGTTACAATTTAGGAAATACGGACATTGCCGATACATATAAAGTTCATCGGGGTTGGAATCGGGTTTCTCTATTTTTAAAAAGCATTACGTAGATTATCAAATGATGATAATCTAAAATATACCGTTTACACACGACCATTACATAATGGTTTACAATAAGAATATATTACATCAAAAATAAGTTTCTTGAATGCAGTTTTTACATAATATCATACAAGCATGGACTCCAAATCTTGTCCTTATTTTAGTATGCAACAACGGAAGCTCTTAATAATCACCTAAGAATAAACATGCTTTAAACGTCAACAAAAATGTTGGTGAGTTATAGGTTTAACCTATATATTTATCAATCGAAATAATAGACCATAAGATTTCATATTTCAATACATCTCATACATAGAGATAAAAATCATTCATACGGTGAACACCTGGTAACCGACATTAACAAGATGCATATAGAATATCCCCATCATTTCGGGACACCTATCGGACATGATAATTTTGAAGTACTAAAGCATTCCAAATTCCAGAATGTGGCTTGTTGGGCCCGATAGATCTATCTTTAGGATTCGCATCAATTTGGGGGTCTGTTCCCAAATTCTTAGGCTACCAAGCTAAAAAGGGGCATATTCGGCTTCGATCATTCACCCATATAAAGTAGTTTCATTTACTTGTGTCTATTTCATAAAACATTTAAAATTTGCATGTATTCTCATCCCAAAATATTAGATTTTAAAAGTGGGACTATAACTCACCTTTACAGATTTTTACTTCGTTGAGAAGTAAGACTTGACCACTGGTCGATTCACGAACCTATAACAAATATGTACATATATATCAAAGTATGTTCAAAATATATTTACCACATTTTTAATACATTTTAATGTTTTAAGTTTATTAAGTCAGATGTCCTCGTTAGTAACCTACAACTAGTTGTCTATAGTTAGATGTACAGAAAATAAATTGATATATATTATCTTGACCCAATCCATGACCCAGTGTATACACGTCTCAAGCTAGATCACAACTCAAAGTATATATATTTTTGAAATCAACCTCAACCCTGTATAGCTAACTCCAACATTACTGCATATAGAGTGTCTATGGTTGTTCCAAATAATATATATAGATGGGTCGATTTGATATGTCAAAACATTTGCATACGTGTCTATGGTATCCCAAGATTACATAATATATTAGAATACATGTATAATACAATACAAGTTAGCTAGGATATGATTAATATTGATTTGTTACCAATTTTCACGTAGCTACAACAAGCAAAAATATCCAATCTTGTTTTACCCATAACTTCTTCGTTTTAAATCCATTTTGAGTGAATCCAATTGCTATGGTTTCATATTGAACTTAAGTTTATGAATCTATACAGAAAAAATATAAGTTTATAGTCGGAAATACAGGTTATAAGTCATTTTTTGTAAAGGTAGTCATTTCAGTCGAAAGAACGATGTCTAGATGACCATTTTGGAAAACATACTTCCACTTTGAGTTTAACCATGATTTTAGGATATAGTTTCATGTTCATAAGAAAAATTATTTTCCCAGAAGAACAACTTTTAAATCAAAGTTTATCATAGTTTTTAATTAACTAACCCAAAACAGCCCGCGGTGTTACTACGACGGCGTATATCCAGTTTTACGGTGTTTTTTGTGTTTTCAGGTTTTAAATCATTAAGTTAGCATATAATATAGATATAGAACATGTGTCTAGTTGATTTTAAAAGTCAAGTTAGAAGGATTAACTTTTGTTTGCGAACAAGTTTAGAATTAACTAAACTATGTTCTAGTGATTTCAAGTTTAAACCTTCGAATAAGGTAGTTTTATATATATGAATCGAATGATGTTATGAACATCATTACTACCTCAAGTTTTGTGGATAAACCTACTGGAAATGAAAAAATTAGATCTAGCTTCAAAGGATCCTTGGATGGCTTAAAAGTTCTTGAAGCAGAATCATGACACGAAAACAAGTTCAAGTAAGATTTCCACTCGAAATAAGATTGTTATAGTTATAGAAATTGAATCAAAGTTTGAATATGAGTATTACATTGTATTAAAAAGATATCTTACTGTAAATAAGAAAGATTTCTTGAGGTTGGATGATCAATTTACAAGATTGGAAGTAAGCTAGCAAACTTGGAAGTATTCTTGATTTTATGAAACTAGAACTTATAGAATTTATGAAGAACACTTAGAACTTGAAGATAGAACTTGAGAGAGATCAATTAGATGAATAAAATTAAAGAATGAAAGTGTTTGTAGGTGTTTTTGGTCATTGGTATATGGATTAGATATAAAGGATGTGTAATTTTGTTTACATGTAAATAAGTCATGAATGATTACTAATATTTTTGTAATTTTATGAGATATTTCATACTAGTTGCCAAATGATGGTTCCCACATGTGTTAAGTGACTCACATGGGCTGCTAAGAGGTGATCATTAGAGTGTATATACCAATAGTACATACATCTAAAAGCTGTGTATTGTACGAGTACGAATACGGGTGCATACAAGTAGAATTGTTGATGAAACTGAACGAGGATGTAATTGTAAGCATTTTTGTTAAGTAGAAGTATTTTGATAAGTGTCTTGAAGTCTTTAAAAAGTGTATGAATACATATTAAAACACTACATGTATATACATTTTAACTGAGTCGTTAAGTCATCGTTAGTCATTACATGTAAGTGTTGTTTTGAAACCTTTAGGTTAACGATCTTGTTAAGTGTTATTAACCCATTGTTTATTATATCATATGAGATGTTAAATTATTACATTAACATGATATTATGATGTATTAATATATCTTAATATGATATATATACAATTAAATGTCGTTACAACGATAATCGTTACATATATGCCTCTTTTCGAAATCATTAAGTTAGTAGTCTTGTTTTTACATATGTAGTTCATTGTTAATATACTTAATGATATGTTTACTTATCATAATACCATGTTAACTATATATATATCCATATATATGACATCATATAGTTTTTACAAGTTTTAACGTTCGTGAATCACCGGTCAACTTGGGTGGTCAATTGTCTATATGAAACCTATTTAAATTAATCAAGTCTTAACAAGTTTGATTGCTTAACCTGTTGGAAACACTTAGTCATGTAAATAACAATTTCATTTAATATATATAAACATAGAAAAGTTCGGGTCACTACACCGGAGTACCGTGAATAACCCCTCGCGAGATGAGGTTCTCAACAAGGGTGGTTAAACATAGACCCACCATCGGCGGGTAGTCCGGTCAGCGAAGGCTCGCGCTGAGTTGTAGGGTTTATGTTCATGGAACGTTACCTGTATATCAGGGATGTCTAGTGAAATGTTATAACTTTGATAGCGCGGGTATAATCGCGCTATCCGTTGCTGTTCTTAGAGTATATGTGTGTAAAGTAAATTGTAGATCTCTCTATGCTGTGGACGAAGTCCTGTATTTATAGGGCAATCCTTCTTGTCTTCTATCGCTACGTAATAAGATTAAAAGGATCGTGGCCTGCCAATAGTACATCTTCGAGCAAGTTGATCCGACAAAAGCAAAAAGTGTTCTTGTCGGACTTGACATTTTGTCTGCCAGGTGTCCTCTGCCAGCTACAGCATTGCCTGACATGTAGATGCTGCCAATGCGCGCGGATGGGATTGGCGCCATGGTTGTCACTATAGCACTATATGCCTTAATGCGCGCCCTTGTAAATCCTTATGGCGGTGCTGTTTGATGCGGTACACGAGCTGATCGGGTATGCGTATCATTAAGTCCCCCCAGTTCAATGGTATACGCAGGAAATGTGCATGGCATTGAACTCAACTTGTAACCACCATTCATCCATTCTTTTCCACGTGCCTCCTTTTTCTTCTACTCATATTTTAACAAAGTATTTTGTCATGTTGCATTAAATGCAAAAAAATCGAAGCGACGTTTGTCAGTTGCTACAGTTGTCACTCCGCCGTTTTCGCTACCCTCGATTACCTCGTACTTCTTTCTTTCCATCTTTTGACACGTGGCTCCATCTCCGCCTTTCATATTTTTAACCGCCCTTTTTCAACTTCTCTTGAGGCCTCTTCCGTGTTTTTACTCCCCTATAAATACCTCATAATCATCTATTTCAGTTTTTACTTCATCTGTGCTCTCTAATCCTGCGCAAATCTTCTCAGATTATTACTTTGACCTACCTTTTTAGCTTTTTCAGGTTAGCGCGCTTTTAGTCTTTTTTCTTACGATCTTTTGAATTATTTGTTAATAGATGGCGTCTTCTTCGTCTACTTCTGAGCCTCCAAACTGCGAGGTTATTAGGTCTGTTATAATAAGACGCAAAATCGCATTGTTGGTGGACTGGTACCCACCTTTGGCCGATTTGAATCCTATAGTGCCCCTACCTGATCAGCGTGCAGATGATGTTATTGAAGGTAAGGTCACTGTATATCGACATGTCATGGTAGAAGGGAATGTGAGCTATCCTCCCACTTCTTTCTTCATGGAGGTTCTTAGCCATTTCAAAATCGGTATTGGCCAGCTGCATCCGTATAGCGCGTGTCGCGTTACCCTCTTTGAGATGATTTGCCGCCACTATCAATTTCCTCCATCACTGGATTTGTTTAAGAACGTATTTTCGTACTGTAAAAACCAACAAAGTTGGTATTCTTTTAACGACAGGATTAACTTTGTGAAGCGCCTGAAAGCCGGGGTGCGCAAGAAGTGGAAGAACTCGTTCTTCTACATCGATGATTCTTTTATCCATCTTGCGTATAGAAATATTTGCACATGGCACACGGAAGCTACAAATGCGCGGTTAAACGTCAGGCCTCCCCTTTCCCCAGGCGATCAGCGGAGGCTCGAGCATTTCTACAACCGCGAACTCCCCATCCGCCAATATAGCTCGGATATTTTACGGATTGCTAATTTGTACCCCTTTTCGCCTACCCTGCCAGTTATCAAAGATGCTGATGATAATGGTAGGCGGCAGATGGGCGTTATTTTTGTACTTGTTTTCTTCTCATTACTTTTTTCTAATCTAACTTGTTAAATTTGCAGAGATGCGTCTAGACAGGCTTCTTGCTTCTCGTGATATCGAGGGCTTTCACACCGAGACGCCCAAAGTGGAGAACGAGGGCGAGCAGGGCTTGGATGCTGATGAGCAAGCTCATGTTGATGCTGATGTTGGCGCCGCTGGTTCCGGTGGCGCCAACCAACTCGAGGGTCATGCAGTGACGACCCTCATCGAGCGAACGTTGAAGGGGCTAAGGTGACTGAGGCCCAAACTGAAAGTGGGAATAAGAACAAGCGTGCTAGAAAGGCAAAAGGTAGTTTTATTTTTCCTTAACTCCTAGAAAATCGCGCTACCCATTATGTTACTGACCAGTTGTCTTCTTGTCTGCAGAGGCTCACCTGCAGTTTTACGGCATGAATGATTTGCTGTCGATAATGGAGGCTACATCGACCTCTCAATTCAACTACTTGGAAGGCATCAAACTTCCCAATTACTTCACGCACCTATCACCCGAGGAGGCGTGGCGCTTCGATGTGCAGCTAACAATGATGAACTTGATGCGTTCACAAATTTGCCTGCGCCGTGACAGGGCTCATTTAGACGGTGCCGGTTCTTCTATACCCAGCGCATTGACTGTTGAATAGATGCATGACCGCATCGTGCATCTGAACTCATATCTTGAACAGTCAGAAAAGGCGCGCAAAGAGGCAATCAGCGCCTCATCTGCTCTAGCTACGGAGAAGGCGTCTGTAGTTTCTCAGGTTGAGGGTTTGACTGAAAAGGTCAAGTCCCTTGAGACTGAAAAGAGCTCTCTAGCAAAAGAGCGCGACGATCTGGCTGGCCGTTTATCTGCTTGTGAAGTCAACCGTGATGATGATGTGCACCAATTCGAGACCCTGAAGCGGGGTCTCCCTGCGCTAGTTGCTCGCGCTTGTGATTCCAAATACGCGAGCGATCTGCTTGTGGATGCCATTCTTACCTTCAAGGCGGAAGAGAGGCTTACGTTTTGGAAGAAGATCTAGCCTCATGTCCAATCTTCTGAGGCCTTAGATGCCATTATTGCTAAGGATGTGGATCCTCTTACGGCGCAAAAGAGCCAAAAGGTGGCGCCGATGTTGGTGAACATCATGGTCCCTTCATTGGTGGCTTTGTCCAACGATCCTACTGCTGATGCTCAGCGCTTGTTAAATGATAAATTGTAATTTGTAATTTTCCTTTAAGAATGTAATGACTCTTTTGGGAATAAAAATTTTATCTTGTTGACTTCTCTCCCTTGTGTATGACTTGTATGTTGTGATGCGTTAAAGTTTACAAGTGTGCGTCAGTGATTTATACTGAAGCATATTTTATCGTTGTTAGTCACAGATGATATATGTGCGCTAGATATGACTCTATCCTTTGTGATTTGCACGTTTCTGTCTAAGTGACGATTGTTAAGTATTCGTACGACCAGGTATATGGGTTTTGTTTGCGATTATAGTATGATCATGCGCGTAAGATCATTTGTTAAAACGTTTCCTTTTGGCTAAGTTTTCGTTGATTTTCATCGTAATTATACTCGAGGCATGTCAACAGTTAACTTATCACATATATTGTTGTGCACACAATATATGCTTAAGTTAAGCATCCATGTATGCGCATCGGGAGTCTTCTAAGTGCGCCAACACTTAGGATTGAGGTCAGGCGTGACCAACGTCGTCGTTTATAGTCATGACTTTCAGATCTCAAGTTCTGCGCGGGTTGGTTAGGTCAATCCAATGACGCTTAACCGTCCGGTTATAGTAGACTAACTTGTCGCCAAACAAGCTTCTGCTGCACGGGTGCCGGAGAAAGCAACCCTTCAAAGGCAGGAGTGCGCTGCCTAAAAGATTGTGCGCACCGTTTTCAAGTTATTGAGCTACTTTACATGTAATGGTACAAAGATTATGGCAGACGATAACTTGGAGACAATAATTAAACATAGATAGATAATGCGCGTGAAGCGCTTAAAGATTGTCATCATTACAAATTTCAAACACACACTAGACAAGGTGCGCTTTGGAACTTCCAAATTTCCTAATACCAGTAGTCTTCATATCCACCGTGATCGTAACTGTAGCCACATGCCCTCTCCCTCAGATTTTCGTCCTTGTATTCTTCGAACTCATAGTCCACGCCGGCAATCTCATCTCCCTCGTCATTTTGCAGCTCCAGAAGAGCCGGCCCCATCTTTCGTCGCCTTTGCCGTGGCTTGAACACTTCATATCTGCGGATACCAGTCAAATAGTGTTACAAATCAACGAATGCGCGAGTATGTGTGCAAGCGCACTCTAGTATGCGTCTTATGTTTCGGATTATGTAAGATTATGCTCATTTTAATGCGGTAAGCGCGCAGACTGGTTGCGCGTTTATTGCATTTCATCCAGCGAAGTATGCAAGCGCCAATTTTACTGTTATGCGACTGCGCATGATCTGTGATTTTAATTTTCAAAACTATTAGCTACATATGTTTATGCGTACCTGTCGAAGTCGATAGTCCTCTGCGGTCACTTTTGAATTGAGCGTGGCTTCTCCCAGTGGGGTGGGTAGCGTTATGATCCCTTGGTAAAGGAAGGTGCTGATGGCGAAGTGTGATAACACCGGTTGTCCAAGGATAGCATCGTATTCCGATTCAGCGCGTATTACTTTGAAGTCAACCACCGTCGTGTGCGCCCTTTCCTTGTGTTGATAGTCTCGCAAGGTTAACGCTGTCCCAAGTATCCCCTTTGACCAAGCGGGGTCCCCACTTATTCCTTTAAACTGCTACTTTACCTTTCTTAGGTTGCGCTTCCCTGTATAGGCTAGGTTCTCGAAACAATGAAAGAACATGACATTGACACAGCTGCCAGTATCGATGAGAATTTTATCAATGTGTTGAGTGCATTCAGGTAAGTAACCTTCTACCACCATTGGAGCGCATTTCCTTTCGTAAATGGGCTCCCGTGGGAAGTGCGCCTTGAGGGTTTCATACGGCAACAGTGGCTCTTTCTTAACTTCCTTCTTCTTCTCCCATGAAAAGACATAGATGGCCTTATCTTTCTCGACTCCTTCGCTTTCCTTCTTATGCCCACCTGATTCTCTCCGCACTTGAGGCAAATGACCACCTTATCAACCAACGCTTTGCAGCGATTGGTCTCATGTCCGAAGTCATCGTGAAATTCGCAGAACTTAGACTTATTACATCGCGCGTACTCAGATATGCGCGCGGGTTTCTCAAACGTTTTTGAGATAGGCTCAGTCACATAGATCTCTTTCAAACTCTTGGTGAGGCTTCTGATTAAGGCTTGCTTGTTTTCCCTGGCGTCGCTATCCCTGTTCCGATGATGTTGCTGGTTGTTGTTGTTCCCTTGGTGATTTCGCTGGTGCTTCCTATCACTGCGATGATTGTTACCGTGGTGGCGGTAGGGGCTAGAGTCATGTTGGTTTCTCCCGAAACCGCCTGACTGACGTCCACCCCTTGGTGTGTCATAACCGTCGTGCCGACCATTTTCTGAACCTCTGTAACTCGCGTACCTGGTGGTGTCTTCTTCAGCTCGCATGTGTTCGTGCACTTCCCTTATCGCTTCTGCAAGTGTTTCTGGAGGACGCTTCCTAAGTCTCTGCCAAAACGTTAGGTGGCGCTGCCGACAGATTCCGTGTATAAAATCGGATACCTTCAATGATTCAGCGCAGTTAGGGACTCTGGCCACCTCTTGGTAGTACTTATCGATGAACTGTCCCAAGGATTCCCCTCGCTCATGCTTGATGTCATGACATTCAACATGCGTCCTCCGAATTGCACGCATGTTATGGAAGTTGAGCAGAAAACGTGTTCGGAGATCATCATAGTAGCTTATAGCGGGCGCCGGAAGGTTGTTAAACCATTGCCGAGCCACACCTTCAAGCAACGGCGGGAACTCCATGCACTTGGTCTCATCAGCCCAGCGCTGGTTTCGTGCTATTCCCTCGTACTTTTGCAAGAAGTCATTAGGGTATGAGAATCCGTCATAGTATCCCAAGGTTAACGGTATCACAGGCAGCGGCGTCGAAACATGGCTCAGTATATGCGCCGAGAACTTTTCTCCAGTGGGACCTGTTTCGAAAGATGGTTTGACGGGTACTCCTTTCATTCCCACGTACAAGTTTTTGATCATGAGCTCGGCCTTTCCGGGTTGCTCAAATTCATGTACCATATCATCTGTCGAGGCATTCATCAAAGCGTAAATCAGATTGGCTTGGTTGTGGGCGCGATGTTCGCGTGTTCGAGCCGGTGATTCCGTGGATGCTCCTCTTCCTGTGGGCGAAGTTCCCTGCGCGAAAGTGGTGGCGCTAGATCCTGGGGTGGTTGGGGAGACATCCCTTCGAGGCGTAGGCGAAGGCCGCGCGCCCTGCGGGCCAGCAGGACTGCTAGTGTGACTAGGGCTATTGCGCGCAGATTCAGTCGTTGGGTAGATGTTTGAGGCTATCCCGTGCTTGTGGTTGTGGTGTTCGAGGCCCATGGTATCGGTCTAATCGCTTCCGGGGTCTTGAAAGATGACGCGGATGCGCCAGGGGGAGGTATATGGGCGCCTCTTGGTGGCGTGCTGTCAGAAGTTCCCGCAGATCCCTTGATGACTGGCTTAGGTCCTGTGGGCGAGGTAGCTCGCGCTTGCGCAGGTTTAGGTATTTCTTGCTTGTTAGTCATTTCAACACCTGTTACTGTATCAAAAAGAAACAAGCGAGTTGTTAGTGGACATACAGAAAAAAGATCAAATCATAATCTTTTAACTGGATGTCCCATGGATGGCGCCAAATGATCAAGCATAGAATAATTGGGTCGGGTTCGGTCCATGCTTGACATCAATAAAGGGGGATTTAAGGGTCAATTGGGTTTAACTCTCCGGTCCAGAGTACCGTGAATAACCCCTCGCGAGATGAGGATCTCAACAGAGGTGGTTAAACATAGACCCACCATCGGCGGGTAGTCCGGTCAGTGATGGCTCGCGCTAAGTTGTAGGGTTTATGTTCATGGAACGTTACCTGTATATATCAAGGATGTCTAGTGAAAGGCTATAAGTCCTGTAGCGCGGGTATAATCGTGCTATGCGCTGCTGTTCTTAGAGTATATGTGTGAAATTCTGGATCTCTCTATTGTAACAACCCTCACTTTTCGACTTCTAAATTACTGAATTAACCCTAGGGTTATATGTCTGACTATATGTATTAAGGGTTGTTATATACAATTAAATATTGACCGAATAGTAATTTTTAGTCAACAATGTACGCTTAAATAAATAATATATTATTAATTTATATAATTTGACATAATTTAACTAAGTATATAAACTTTGTATCACTTTTATTATTTAGTTAATGTATTATATATTTAACTATATAATAAATCCAATTATATATAAATGTAATAATATTTACAAACTTACTAAAACTATAGTTTAATAATTAAAATCATAATTATTATTAAAAATATAAAATACCGAATTATTTATTATTTTTATGCAAAATTTGTATTTATTAATTAAATAAAAAAATAAAATAAAATAAAATAAAATATTTTTGACAAATATTCTTGGAAAAGCATTAAATCAATTTGTTTATTTATATAAAAAAAATCCTTAAAATAAATGAAAAAATAAATAAATAAATAAATAAATAAATAAATTACTTTTTAATTAAAAATTGTAATGGAAAAACTACTTTTATTATTTTATTTTGTGCATTATCCCATGACCTAACATTTAATACTTTTTAATTTTAAAATCCCGTTAAGAATTAAAATATTTCTTTTTCTTTTAATTATTTTATTCTTTTTACCTAATTTTTTCAAGTATAAATACCCCTTATTTTTCATTCAAACTCACACCAAAATTTCTCTCATTCTCTCTTTGAAGAATTACTACTAGTAAGTATTCTTTTCTTACTTTTTATTTTTTTTTTACTTTTTACTTTTTACTTTTTACTTCGGTTATTATTTTTACCGAAACATGTAAATAATGTTATAAATTATATGCAATTAAAAATAAAATAAATAACATGTATACACTATTACTATTACTATTACTAGCACCTATAACCTACTACTTATATTGTAACATAAAAACATTTTGGGATATGTATTAGAGATGTATAGATCTTCGAACTTTCTTGACGAATGGTTTCTATGAGATTCTAGGCAGAGGGTTTGGATTTCCGATTTAAAGGGTCCTATGGCTCAAGCCCCTAGATCTAAATTAGCCATTCGAAGAGAAAGGGGTGATTGGAAGCTTATCTAATACGGCAAGTATCCTAAAATGGAAAACACTGATAAAAGTAGAAACTCTCTAGTCATAGAAACTTAGTAAAATAAGAAACTTTCTAAAAATGGAAACTTTATAAAAATAGTAACTTACTAGGAATAGAAACTTAGTAAAACAAACTATACTTAAACACATACTTAAACTTAAACATGGGCAAAACACTTAACTACTCTTAAATGTCAATAGGTTGACATTCCTGCTCACTCGTTCAACTCTTTATTCCGAGGAATAACTCTTTCTCTACTTACTAAGGTGAATTCATAGCCCCTCTTTAATTGCTAGCAAACTTACTTACTTTTACTTGGGGTGAGACACATGCTGTTTTTACTTTTTACACTTTAGACACAAGTACCAAACTGTTAAACTATGCTATACCCGCCTATGTCCGACTAAGTCCCTACAGTGATATTTTTAATTGCTGCGGCATTCTTAATTATTGGGGATAGGCCTATCGGGAGTAACGTCTCCGATACATTTGACCAAGTCATTGTATTACTTAATAATGAAATTAAACCGACAAGGACAGACACAACTTGTCATGGGGCAAACTTGAACGTTTAGTCTAAATATCACGCATTGGCATAACTTTTTGATCCTGCGGGAGATCAACTTTACAAACTAAATCTTGTGGTCTAAAACAACGACAAACTTTTTGTTAAACCTATGAACTTCACTCAACCTTTTTGGTTGACACTTTAGAATGTTTTGTCTCAGGTGCTGTTTGATTCAAGCTCTTATACTTACCGCTTATGTGATGCTACTTGGATATAGGATCAAGAGATATCGCATTTATTACTTCTGCATGTAAACATTTACGATATTGTTATTCCTGTCATTGTAACGACATTTCATTTTCCGCTGCGTACTCATTAAAGTTAAATTCATCATTTAGTATTGTTCTCGTTTATTATAATATGTTGGTATGTTTTGATATTAGTGACGTTCCTTCCAGACCCTATTGGGAGGATGTTACAGATTGGTATCAGAGCATAACCAGGCTGTTATAGAGAACCAGGATTGCATTTTTATGTGTGCCTTACTTGTTAGCTAGGGTGCCTTAGCAATCTAGGAAACTATAACCTTTCCTGCCTTAGAATTAAAGCACTTAGGATTGCCCCATAATCTTAGCGATTATGCTTTAATAAACTTGACTTAAAGATTCTAATCAAAATATCCTTCCTAATGTTAGGATGTCTAATTATCATCAAACGACCAAAATGAATCTTTTCAAGCCAACCGAAAAAGATACTGAAAGGTCTTCCACAGAAAGACCAGTCCAAAGTCCACCTTATGGCTTTGGTGGTCCTCCCTCACCAAATTATAGCCCAAATACTACTCTAAAGTTACATGGGTCTCCTGAATACTATCCAACCCCGAGGAATAAAGACAAGAGGAAATGTCTTGAAGAAACTGGACCGTCAAAGAAAAGATCCCGATCTCCTTTCTACGATGAAGTTGATGCCAAGTACGAGCTCATGAATCTGCGAAAAACTACCGATGACCTAATTTGCCATATTGCAAGGATCGATTTTCAAATGAAGGAAAAAGACCTAGCGATCAAGAAGCTCATGAAGGAAAATGCTGAACTAAAGAAAGAGATAAAGTTGGTGAAGTATGAAGGTGATAGAAATACCCGATGGGGGAAGCAATCTCTCTTCTACCTAAGAGAAGATGTTGACCTTAGATTGAAGATGGAGGAAAACCGCGTGAATAATCAACTTTCTATAAGGGACCACAAGTACCATGTAATCAACAATGAAGTTTCTAACCTTTATGATAATCTCGAGTTCCTGCATGAGAAACAAAAGGCGAAGAATGAGAAAGTTGAGAAGTTTATGAAGAAGGTTGAGGACGAGAAGAAGGAATATGAATCTTAATATTCTTTAGTTATCTTTCTATTTTCCATCTATGTAAAGGCTATGCCTTAAAATTATTTCTATTTCCGAATCTTATATTAAAAGGCTTATTTATTGCCTAGTTCCTTAATAAAATAAAGTGTTTTATTTATATCATGTGATATTAATACTTTATCTTATTCCTACTTGTAATTGCTCAAATTTGTTAACTTATCCAACTTATGTTCACTTTTACGTAGTGACATCATGGCTCGTTCAGCTGCACCTACCGTTAACAATGTTGTGTTAACTACTGAGCAATTCCAACAGTTACTCGCTGCCGCCCAAGGCAACGCCCAAGCTAACCATGCTAATCCACAACCGAAACCTTGTTCCTACAAGGATTTTTCAAACTGTCATCCTCCTGCATTTAAGGGGACTGAAGAAGCTGTCGAACTAGTCCGTTGGTTCGAGAAGATGGAATATATTTTCCGTATTTGCAACTGTGGTGATAACGATCGAGTAAAGTATGCCACTAGCTCATTGGGTGGCAATGCTTTAACTTGGTGGACTGCTCATGCCAAGTCCGTAGGAATTGATAATGCTAATGCAATTCCATGGGATGAACTCAAAAGCATGATGGTCAACAAATTCTGTCCTCGAAGTCAAGTTCAGAAACTTGAAGCTGAGTTCTGGGAACTCAAGGTCAAGGGTACTGACATTGAGAACTATACCAATCGTTATCTGGAGCTTTCTACTCTATGTCCTAAAATGTTTCCTACTGAAGCTAGAAGAATTGAGCGGTATATTGAAGGTCTTCCCGAGGATGTTCAAGGGAATGTTATTGCTGCTGAGAAGGTTACTTTGGATGCTGTGATTCTCATGGCACAAAATCTCATGTTGGCCAAGAGAAGAAGGGCGTCGACCAATAAGCAAGTTGAAACCAAGGGTAATGATGGTAAGAGGAAGTTTGAGCCATCTCAAGGTTCGGCTCAGAATGATAATAAGAAGCCTGCGGATGGTACAAGGTCGAATTATAAGGGTACTTATCCTTTCTGTATTCGTTGTGAGAGGCATCACCCGGGGAAGTGTACTGCGGTTTGTGCATTGTGTAAGAAAGTGGGACACGTTGCTAAGACGTGTAAGACTCCTCCGAAGGATAAGGCTATTGTTCCGGCCAAAGCTCCTCCTACATGCTATACTTGTGGAGAGAAGGGACACATTAGTCCGAATTGTCCTAAAAAGAAAGATAATCCCGCTACTGGAGCTAATGCTACTGCTGCGAAGGGTCGTGCATTTGTTATTACTGCTGCTGAAGCCCGAGATGAAGATGAAGTTATCACGGGTACGTATCTTGTCAATAATTTCTATGCAACTATTTTATTCGATACTGGTGCCGACAGAAGTTGCGTGTCTAGTGATTTTTGTACCCTATTTGCTGAAAAGCCTCAATCCTTAGAAACTAAAAGATTAGTAGAAGTAGCCAATGGAAAGGTCATGCAAGTCGATAAAATCTATAAAAACTGCAACCTAATCTTAGCCGATAAAGAATTTAAGATAGACCTTTTGCAGGTCGAGCTCGGAAGTTTTGACGTCGTAGTTGGAATGGACTGGTTACGTCCATTGAGAGCTGCCATCATGTGTTACGATAAAACCATTCATTTTCCATTGGGAAATGGAGAGACTCTTATCATCCAAGGTGAAAAGAGTGGTTCCAATCTCAATATTATCTCCTGTATTAAAACCCGCAAACACGTTATGAAAGGTTATCCAGCTATTCTAGCCCACGTTAAGATGATCGAATCGAAAGAGAAGTGTATTGAAGATGTACCAGTGGTTAAAGACTTTCCCGATGTGTTTCCCGAAGATCTTCCTGGTCTTCCACCTCCTCGACAAGTTGAATTTCAAATTGATTTAGCTCCCGGTGCTGCTCCTATTGCTAAAGCACCATACCATTTAGCACCTTCCGAAATGAAAGAACTTTCCAACCAGCTCCAAGAACTATTGGATAAAGGTTTCATTCGTCCAAGCTCGTCCCCATGGGGAGCTCCTATTCTATTTGTTAAAAAGAAGGATGGTACGTTAAGGATGTGCATTGATTACCGCGAACTTAACAAGCTTACTATCAAGAACCGTTATCCGTTGCCACGTATTGATGATCTATTCGACCAACTTCAAGGGTCAAGTGTTTATTCAAAGATTGATTTGAGGTCCTGATATCACCAACTTAGAGTCAAGGAATCTGATATTCCTAAGACTGCTTTTTGCACTCGTTATGGGCACTATGAATTCTGTGTCATGCCTTTTGGTTTGACCAATGCTCCTGCCATTTTCATGGATCTCATGAACCGTGTCTGCAAACCTTATCTCGATAAATTCGTCATTGTTTTCATTGATGACATTTTGATATACTCCAAGAGTGAGAAGGAACATGAGCAACATCTGCGCGTGATTCTTGAACTCTTACGAAAGGAACAACTCTACGCTAAGTTTTCTAAGTGCGAGTTTTGGCTCAAAACCGTACAATTTCTCGGACACGTTGTTGATAGTAATGGAATACATGTCGATCCAGCTAAGATTACCGCTATCCAGAACTGGGAGATACCAAAGACTGCGAAGCATATTCGTCAATTTTTGGGACTTGCCGGTTATTATCGGAGATTCATAAAGGATTTTTCCCTTCTTGCCAAACCTCTTACGAAGCTAACTCAAAAAGGGAAGAAGTTTGAGTGGTCCGAAGAACAGGAATCTGCTTTCAAGATTCTGAAAGAGAAGTTGACCACAGCCCCGATTCTATCTTTACCTGAAGGTACTGACGATTTTGTTGTTTACTGCGATGCCTCAAAGCAAGGCTTTGGTTGTGTTTTAATGCAACGTGAAAAGGTTATTGCCTACGCATCTAGACAGTTGAAGAAACATGAGGAGAACTATACCACACACGACCTTGAGTTAGGTGCCGTGGTATTTGCATTAAAGATATGGAGACATTATCTATATGGTACCCAGTTTACGGTGTACACTGACCATAAAAGTCTTCGACACATCTTTGATCAAAAACAGCTGAATATGAGGCAAAGCCGATGGCTCGAGTTATTGAACGATTATGACTGTAAGATGGAATATCATCCTGGCAAGGCAAACGTAGTTGCCGATGCCCTCAGTCGAAAAGACGATGTTAAACGTGTTCGTGCCTTAAACCTGAAAATCAAATCAAATCTTATATCACGAATCTGCGAAGCTCAACTGGAAGCTATTAAACCAACACTTATCGAAGGTGAAGGACCTATCGGTTTCAAGAACTAACTCCAAGTGAAAGCTAATGGTACACGGTACTTTGGCAATAGAATTTGGGTTCCTCGCTTCGGTAATCTCCGTGAACTAGTCTTGGATGAAGCGCATAAGACTAGGTATTCTATTCATCCGGGTTCCAGTAAGATGTACCACGATGTGAAGGAATTCTACTGGTGGCCTAATATGAAAGCCGACATTACTACTTATGTTAGTAAGTGTCTCACTTGTTTGAAAGTTAATGCTGAACATCAAAAGCCTTCTGGTCTGTTGACACAACCCGATATTTCGCAGTGGAAGTGGGAATGTATCGCTATGGACTTTATTACTAAATTGCCCAAGACTTCTAGTGGCAATGATACTATATGGGTCATAGTAGATCATCTAACTAAATCTGCTCATTTCTTACCGATCAAGGAGACCGACAAGATGGAGAGATTGTCACAACTGTATATCAAAGAAATTGTCTCTTGTCATGGTGTTCCTATATCAATCATATCCGATCGCGATAGTAGATTCACTTCCAGATTCTGGAAATCCTTACAAACTGCTCTTGGAACTCAACTCGACATGAGTACTGCTTATCATCCGCAAACCGATGGTCAAAGTGAACGAACCTTTCAAACATTGGAAGATATGCTTCGCGCTTGTGTTATCGACTTCGGCAAAGGCTGGGATAGACATTTGCCTTTGGTTGAATTCTCTTACAATAATAGTTACCACTCAAGTATTAAGGCTGCACCTTTTGAGGCCTTATACGGACGAAAATGTAGATCCCCACTGTGCTGGGATGAATTAGAGGACAGACAGTTAACTGGTCCTGAAATCATACACGAGACAACCGAAAAGATAGTTCAGATTAAGAAACGAATAGAAACTGCCCGCAGCCGACAGAAGAGCTATGCTAATAAAGGTCGGAAAGATTTGGAATTCCAAGTTGGTGACAAAGTCATGTTGAAAGTATCCCCTTGGAAAGGCGTCGTTCGTTTTGGTAAACGAAGCAAACTAAGTCCGCGTTTTGTTGGACCCTTCAAGATTACTGAAAGGATCGGACCCGTGGCTTATCGATTAGAATTACCTGCTGAACTTAGCAGCGTACACGACGTATTTCATGTCTCGAATCTTAAAAAGTGTCTCGCTGATGACACTCTCGTTATTCCTTTAGATGACATTCGCATTGATGATAAAATGCACTTCATAGAGGAACCCGTAGAAGTCATGGACCGATCTGCTAAACGCTTAAAACAAAGCAACATACCTATTGTTAAGATCCGTTGGAATTCACGACGTGGCCTCGAGTATACCTGGGAACGTGAAGACCAAATGAAACAGAAATATCCCCATCTCTTCTCAACCGCTGATGCATCTGAGAAGTCTACCTAAAACTTCGAGACGAAGTTTTTATTAACGGGGAGGTACTGTAACAACCCTCACTTTTTGACTTCTAAATTACTGAATTAACCCTAGGGTTATATGTCTGACTATATGTATTAAGGGTTGTTATATACAATTAAATATTGACCGAATAGTAATTTTTAGTCAACAATGTACGCTTAAATAAATAATATATTATTAATTTATATAATTTGACATAATTTAACTAAGTATATAAACTTTGTATCACTTTTATTATTTAGTTAATGCATTATATATTTAACTATATAATAAATCCAATTATATATAAATGTAATAATATTTATAAACTTACTAAAACTATAGTTTAATAATTAAAATCATAATTATTATTAAAAATACAAAATACCGAATTATTTATTATTTTTATGCAAAATTTGTATTTATTAATTAAATAAAAAAATAAAATAAAATAAAATAAAATATTATTGACAAATATTCTTGGAAAAGCATTAAATCAATTTGTTTATTTATATAAAAAATCCTTAAAATAAATGAAAAAATAAATAAATAAATAAATAAATAAATAAATTACTTTTTAATTAAAAATTGTAATGGAAAAACTACTTTTATTATTTTATTTTATGCATTATCACATGACCTAACATTTAATACTTTTTAATTTTAAAATCCCATTAAGAATTAAAATATTTCTTTTTCTTTTAATTATTTTATTCTTTTTACCTAATTTTTTCAAGTATAAATACCCCTCATTTCTCATTCAAACTCACACCAAAATTTATCTCATTCTCTCTTTGAAGAATTACTACTAGTAAGTATTCTTTTCTTATTTTTATTTTTTTTACTTTTTACTTTTTACTTCGGTTATTATTTTTACCGAAACATGTAAATAATGTTATAAATTATATGCAATTAAAAATAAAATAAATAACATGTATACACTATTACTATTACTATTACTAGCACCTATAACCTACTACTTATATTGTAACATAAAAACATTTTGGGATATGTATTAGAGATGTATAGATCTTCGAACTTTCTTGACGAATGGTTTCTATGAGATTCTAGGCAGATGGTTTGGATTTCCGATTTAAAGGGTCCTATGGCTCAAGCCCCTAGATCTAAATTAGCCATTCGAAGGGAAAGGGGTGATTGGAAGCTTATCTAATACGGCAAGTATCCTAAAATGGAAAACACTGATAAAAGTAGAAACTCTCTAGTCATAGAAACTTAGTAAAATAAGAAACTTTCTAAAAATGGAAACTTTATAAAAATAGTAACTTACTAGGAATAGAAACTTAGTAAAACAAACTATACTTAAACACATACTTAAACTTAAACATGGGCAAAACACTTAACTACTCTTAAATGTCAATAGGTTGACATTCCTGCTCACTCGTTCAACTCTTTATTCCGAGGAATAACTCTCTCTCTACTTACTAAGGTGAATTCATAGCCCCTCTTTAATTGCTAGCAAACTTACTTACTTTTACTTGGGGTGAGACACATGCTGTTTTTACTTTTTACACTTTAGACACAAGTACCAAACTGTTAAACTATGCTTTACCCGGCTAGGTCCGACTAAGTCCCTACAGTGATATTTTTAATTGCTGCGCCATTCTTAATTATTGGGGATAGGCCTATCGGGAGTAACGTCTCCGATACATTTGACCAAGTCATTGTATTACTTAATAATGAAATTAAACCGACAAGGACAGACACAACTTGTCATGGGGCAAACTTGAACGTTTAGTCTAAATATCACGCATTGGCATAACTTTTTGATCCTGCGGGAGATCAACTTTACAAACTAAATCTTGTGGTCTAAAACAACGACAAACTTTTTGTTAAACCTATGAACTTCACTCAACCTTTTTGGTTGACACTTTAGCATGTTTTGTCTCAGGTGCTGTTTGATTCAAACTCTTATACTTACCGCTTATGTGATGCTACTTGGACATAGGATCAAGAGATATCGCATTTATTACTTCTGCATGTGAACATTTACGATATTGTTATTCCTGTCATTGTAACGACATTTCATTTTTCGCTGCGTACTCATTAAAGTTAAATTCATCATTTAGTATTGTTCTCGTTTATTATAATATGTTGGTATGTTTTGATATTAGTGACGTTCCTTCCAGACCCTATTGGGAGAATGTTACATCTATGCTGTGGACGAAGTCCTGTATTTATAGAGCAATCCTTCTTGTCTTCTATCGCCACGTAATAAGGCTAAAAGGATCGTGGCCTGCCAATAGTACATCTTCGAGCAAGCTGATCCGACAAAAGCAAAAAGTGTTATTGTCGGACTTGACCTTTTGTCTGTCAGGTGTCCTCTGCCAGCTACAGCATTGTCTGACATGTGGATGCTGCCAATGCGCGCGGATGTAGGGGTGGTCAGTATTTGGTTTGAAACCGTGGAACTCGAAAACAAACCGAAACCAAACCGAAAAAAAACCAAACCGAATTTGAAAAATGGTTTTCGGATCGAGTCAAACCGAAACCGAATTTGAATTCGGTTTTCGGTTCGATTTTCGGTTTTGAAATTTCTGAATTCGGTTTAACCGAAAACCGAATTTAAAACCGAATTCAAATTTTTTATATATTTAATTTGTATATTTATGTCTTAATGTCATGATAATTTGGGATCCAATTAATAAAATATGTTCACACTCATATGACGATTTGGTAGCTCGCATTATAATTATGTTACTCAAATTATAATGTTCTTCTTCTTAATAACAGAAGTTGTAAAAGTCATAATTTAGCTGTAAATATCAATAAATCATCGAATTCTTGATAATTTAATAGTACGTCATTGTTTTAGGATATAAATAACTAAGACATAGATAACGCCACAATTAAACTACCATCGTTCTCAGTTTTTTCATAATATTCGGTTTTAACCGAAAATCGAACCGAATCCGAATTCGAATTCGGTTTTCGGTTCAGTTCGGTTTTAACTTTGAATTCGGTTTTCGGTTCGGTTTTCGGTTTTGCCCAAAAAAATTTCAAAACCGAATACACCGAACCGAATAAACCGAACAAACCGAAAACCGTACCAATGAACACCCCTACGCGGATGGGATTGACACCATGGTTGTCACTATAGCGCTATATGCCTTAACGCGCGTCCTTGTAAATCCTTATGGCGGTGCTGTTTGATGCGCTACACGAGCTGATCGGGTATGCGTATCATTAACAATAATATGAAGTGATTTCTTTTTGGTGAAACTAGCTGAGCATATAGCACTCTGTTTAAAGAGATAAGATGTTATTCTAAAAAAAATATATGAAATACGTCAAAAACAATTATCCTGAAAATATAATCTTATCCGGTGCAAATTAACTAGGTTTGAACAAAAAGGTGTTCGAACTTATCAATATTACACTAGGTTCGAACAGAAAATTGTTTGAACTTGGCAATATTACACTAGATTCGAATAGATAATTGCTCGAACTTAGCATTATTCACTAGGTTCGTACAGAATGTGTTCGAACATTTTCTTTTTTCCGTACTCATTGTATTATGGTCGAACTCCTGTTTAAATGGATAACTTTTCTTATATACTTACCGTAAGGGTAAGGAATCCTACTTTCTAAATTTTTTTATGACAAGTTTGGATTTTTATGAATTTTCTAGGTAACAAATCTTAATTATATTATATAAGTAAATGTTTAAATGCCACATGAGTGCTATCGAGTACAAATTCTCTATTTTATACGTCAAGGTTGTATCCTCCCGTGAAGGAGAATCCATTTCTTTAATATATGTGTGGTGAGATTTCATATTGGAATAAAGAGTAATATGTGTGTGTGATTCGTTGTTATGAAACATTTAGTTATATAATACAAAAAAGGATAACAACTGTTATTCCGGAAATTCAGAAAATCAATACGTCATAAGAACTTTAATAAGTAGGATTTCTTATCCTTACGGTAGAGTTGGTAGGGTTCTAATCACTTGAATATAATAATTTGCTTGAAATCCAACGGACCAATCAGAGTGTGACATGTGGCGCGACAATCACATGTGATTAAAAAAAATTCAAAAACTTTTTTTTAAAAAAATTATTTTTTTGAAATTTTTTTTGCGAAAAAAAAAATTTTCCGAATTTTTTTAATTTTTTTTTTAAATTTAACATGTCAAATCCAATCACATGTGATTATCAAACTCAATCACATGTGATTTTAAAACACAATCACATGTGATTGAAAAAAAAAATTTCAAAATTTTTTTTTCAAAAAAAAATATTCAACAGGAAACAAACAGACTTTCGGTGATTTGATTAAGTTTGTTAGCGTTTCGTGATCATATCTTCAAAATTTCAGACTTTAATTAGGTGAATTCGGTGATTTGATCAAGTTTTGATAAAAAAAAAAAACTTGGTGTTTAAAGGTTTTAGCACAAATTTACTGAAATTCGTCATTTTACTAAATAATTTTTTTCCAATCACATGTGATTGATTTGACATGCAGAATCATATGTGATTGGTTTTACAATCACATGTGATTGGCATGCAGAATCACATGTGATTTACTGCATATCAAATTCAATCACATGTGAATGAAAAAAATTCGAAAAAACAAAAAAAAAAAATTTGAAAAAAAAATTTTTTAAAAAAAAATTTTCGGAAATTTTTTATTTTTATTTTTTTCAATCACATGTGATTATCGCGCCACGTATCGCACTCTGATTGGTTCCTTGAATCTCAACTTAAAAGTTGATTTCATTTGAATATTTCTCCCTTACGGTAAGTGAATAAGAAAAGTTATTCACTCAAATCTGAATCCAAACAAAGATATGTTCAAACACACCGTTATAGTTGTTCTAAAAAGGTTATATTCGAACCTATTGAAAGCCGTTCAAACTTAGTAAACTGGGTCTTGACACTTTTTATCGGACACGGCCCCATTACCTAAGTTCGAACAAGTAAACTTGAGTTCGAACCAGTATTGGTTAGAACTAGTTGTGTGTTTCAACAATCGTGTAAATCGTGTAAAAAATGTAAAATGAAAATAAAAAACGAGTGTTTAACGGCCCAAGTAGCTAAAAGAGCCCAAAGTCCAAAAAGGTGGTCCTTTGTTACATCATATTTAACTTTATTTTCTTATAAATGCATCTCATCATTTGAATTTATTTATTTATTTATACATAATAATTAAAATCAAAATAATTAATAATCTGAAACAAAATAAGTGACCAACAAGAAAAGCAACGGGAGACCGCAAAACAAGAAAAAATTGAATAAAATTTGTTGTCTTCTTCGCATTGATTGCTCATGGTTTCCCTATACGATTCCAAATTGTATTCAAAGTCAGGCAATGCAATGCTTGCAGAACCAGATTTAAATATCCTTAGGGTTTGTAATTTATGTTTTTAGCATGCAACAGAAACAATAAGAATATTCATATAAAATTATTCATCTAACAATTTCGGCATGTCTATTTCAGGCAAGTTTTATGTTGTCTTGCATTTTATTTTTAATACGGAGTATTCATCATATTTTTGTTAGAACTCTTGATTAATTTTTAACCATATTAATTATATTATTTGTTATTACCTGCATTTGTGAATTGTGATGTCGTGTGTTTGCATGGTGAATTTTTAATTGATTTAAACTTAAGCAAGATTTGCTTGACATTTCAATTTACATTGAGGTTTGTAGTTTAGCCATTGCCATTAATATATACTTATGACTATAAATTATTATTTTTATCTTATTTTACTAGCTTCCGTTTTCTTATAATCGAACCATGTTCATTTTTTTATATAGGTCGTCCTGAAGTGTTACTCCATCGTCCCAATTTAATAGTCCCATTTTGACTTTTCAAGTCTTCTTTTACCAAATTTGACTTAAAATATAGTTATGTATTTTCTGATGAAAAGTCAAAATGATCCAGGTAAATGGTCGAAAACGGTCACGGAATATCCCCTTTAGGCCGTGTATATCTGAGTAGAATTACTCGCCCTCGGGTAACCTGCATAGTGAAAACCTGGTTCGTTTAACTGATTAATTGGTAATGCGTGCAGGACTGCGTAAGAAGCACAAATGGGAACTAGAGAAATTGACAATTACATCACAGCCTTTAAAAACAATGAAGTTTTTTACTCTGGCTATTCTTCAACACATAAATAGATCACTTATTTACATATTCACTCATGGCTGCTTGCTTATGATTTTTATAGCAGCCATAGTGGCTATTGGAGTCTTTCTTGTAACAGATGATAGTCCTCACAAAAAGGTACTTCATATTGTATTTCTAAATCATAATCAAATAATATTATGATAGTTATAGATCATGTTTTTCATTTCAAACATTTATATGGCATTATGAATGAGTTCTCATGTCGATTGTAAAATTAACTGTTTTTCAGCATGTTGAGGAGCTTATTGAATATCTTCGATTCGTATTGTGGTGGGTCGCTCTTGGTGTTGCATCTTCTATTGGTCTTGGTAAGCACATATACTAATTAAACACCTATGGTAACTAAGAAAATAGCTTAAAGCGTTTAAAACAATTAAGTTTCAATTAAAACCTTGTGCTAAAATGCCTAATTCTCACCTGTGATCAGGATCTGGTTTACACACTTTTGTTCTGTATTTGGGTCCCCACATTGCTTTGTTTACAATGAAGGCAATGCAATGTGGTCGAGTGGATATAAAAAGTGCTCCGTATGATACAACATCATTAAACAGAAGTCCTACGTGGCTTAACAAGAATTGCTCGGAGTTTGGTCCTCCGTTAGTTTCTTCTACGCAAAGTCCCGAAGTTACACTTAGTAGCATTCTAGCACAAGTTCAGGTTGAATCTATTCTTTGGGGTTTCGGAACTGCAATTGGCGAGCTCCCGCCATATTTTATTTCAAGAGCAGGTAAATATATTTCAAAAAATAGTTTATACATATACATTTATTATCCAAATCCAAATATATTTAAAATAAAAGTTTATTATACGTTTATGCAGCAAGTATCTCGGGTGGTAAAGCAGATGAACTAGAAGAATTCAATACTTCTGCAGGTGGCCCGAATGGAAGGTCATCAAATATGGATAAATTGAAGCGCTGGTTCCTGTCACACGCGCAATATCTTAACTTTTTCACAATTCTTCTGCTTGCTTCAGTAAGTTTTGATGATTTAGCTTGTTGTGATAGAAGATTCTTGAAAAGGAAGTTTTGTTAATGTGGATGTGGCAAATTGGGTGGGTTGGGTAACAGGTCAAAAGGAGACTTTTCAGAATTATTATATTCCATCAGATCAGTATTCAATTTCTTATTTTGAACTCCATTAATTAGTTGAATCAACTACTTTTAGGTGCCAAATCCTCTATTTGACCTAGCTGGTATAATGTGTGGCCAATTCGAAATTCCGTTTTGGGAATTTTTTCTTGCAACAGTTATTGGGAAGGCAATCATCAAATCTCATATACAGGTTTCTTATTCTTATCTTCTCTTTCTTTAACATCTCATAACGGGCTTATGTAGTCTTAACATTAAACCAATTAATATCAGTACTTTTCATGTTATGGTTGTTATTTAAACCATACGGCGCACCATTATTATTATTCTCATAAACAATTTGTATCACAAAAATTGAACTCTTTGACTAACGGAGTTTGGAGGTTCTTGATACATTTAAATATACTTTGGTAGACTTTAAACACATTTGACCATTTGATTAATAACAACCTTTAGGGTTGTCGTTAAGAACTTAAAATGCATTAAAGTGTGGTACATAGCGGTTATATGATGACTTTAAAGTGACAATTATTGAATAGTACAACACTTTTATGCATATAAAGATAACTCTTAGGGCTGGCGTTAGAAAAATAATTTCCTTGTATAGATAGCCCTCACACGAATATTTTGTGGTGGTCAAGGAAGGGTTGGAAACAGCCCGGGAGTAATCCTGCTGGGCTGCGTACATCAGAGTATGAAGTCGGATTACTCGCCCTCCCGGGTAGCCTGAATAGGGAAAACCTTCTACCTTTCATTAAGGTTAACCTACTATGACCCATTTGACCTGCTATGACCCGATAGGGATAAGAGATAACTCACCTTGACCCATTTATAGATCAATGGGTCAAACTGGGAAACTTTATGCTGATCCAGCTATAGCTACTATAGTTAATATTTAGGTTAACCCAATATGACCCGTTAAAGATAAGACTTAACTCACCTCGACCCATTTATAGAAAATGGATCGAACTGGCCAACTTTAAGCTGATCAATCTATGGCTAATTAGTAATCTTTATTTATTCGCAGACTGTATTCGTTATCTCTCTCTGCAACAATCAACTTCTTAACTGGATAGAAACTGAGTTGATATGGACACTTAGCATCATCCCAGGTGTTTCTTCAGTACTACCAAAAATCGTAGCGAAAGTGCATGGTTTAAAGAATAAATATATGACAACCACTCCTCCAAATTCATCAAACATCAAGGTAAGTAATCATTTAACATGTAACATATAAGAAATATGTATAAAATCTGTTAAATATTTCATTAATTTGCAGTCTAAATCATGGGATTTTTCGTTAGCTACGGTTTGGAACTCTATCATATGGTTGATGCTGTTGAACTTCTTTTCGACGATTATAACGTCAACGGCACAGAGTTATCTCAAGAATGAGCAGGAAAAGGAAATGGCTGTTATGAAAAAGAAATTACTGCAAACAAATGAGACCAATTAAACAGTTTTTTTACTGAAACTTGTACAGCAACATCATTTATCATCTTTTTTTTCTTTTTTGTCATATATAAGCCATCAAAAGTATATCACATGTGCCGTTAAAAAAAAGTATATCAAATGTGGGAGTGGTTTGTGAAGGAGTTCTATGTACATACAAATTTAGGTGAACTACTTTTAGTGTTTATTTTCTTCTCCTTTTGTGTTTTCTTCTACGGGTGTGTTTGGCGTGTAGCTTATTGGAGCTTATGGAAGCTTATGAGAGCTTGAGCTTATGATTTTAATAAGATTTTAATAAGCTTCAAATCATAAGCTTCGTTTGGTAGTCAAAAAAAGTAGAGCCTATGAAAATCATAAGCTCTGAAAAAAGAAGCTACTTGTAGTAGCTTATGAAAAAAAGGAGAGCTTATGAACTGAAAAATAAGCTCCAGCTAGTTTACCAAACATTTATAAAAAAATAATAAGCTCCAGCTACTAGCTTCAAAAACAAGCTCCAGCTCCTGTTCCTGCTCATAAGCTCCAGCTCCAGTTATAAGCTCCAGCTCCATCTACTTTCGTCCAAACACACCCTACGTATCATTACTTTGTTCAAATGTTGAAACATCAGTAAACTTTAGTTAAGTATTATATATATAATTTGTACATTTGAATGAAACAATGTAGTGTTTATAATAACATAAAAAGAAAAATAAATCATAGACTTGGATAAATAAGGATTCTTATAGATTTTGCTTCAGTTGGTTTGGTTTCCTTTGTTTTGTCATTGTATGGTTCTTAGTTTAGACTTAGTTTGTTGTCTTTTGACAGGTTTTGGTGTTTATTGTGGTTTTTGTTTGATTTGATTGTGGCTCTTTTATCTTTGTGACGCGTTCATTGTCTTCTGTTTTGTTGGCTCGTTGTTTGGCCTACGTCTTCCTTTTATTATCCTTGTTTCTGTTATAATATAGAATATATATTATATAAATGGATAGTCAATTATTGATACACAAAAGTAATATTATTGTATTACCTAAACTTGTGATATTTTTACTATAAATAGCCATGAATGCAAGCATTAAACTTGCACCATTTCTCACACTTACAAAGTGTTTCCTTCTTTCTCTTCATTATCATCTTTGTTCTTACACTTCATTATTAGTATTCTTAATCAAGAATCAAACCACTAAAGGTAGTTATAAGCCTACTAATTATAACACAATCAAACCACTTGTGACAACCCGGAAATTTCCAATCAAATTTAAACTTTATCTTTATATTATTCCGACACGATAAGCAAAGTTTGTTAAGTTAAATCTCAAGAATTTTAAATTGTGTTCATACATTCATTATAACCTCGACCAAATTCTGACGATTCACGAACCGTTATATATAAATAAATATGTATATATATGTATATATATATATATTATAACTTGAGAATATTAATAAAGTATTAAACGTATAATACTTTACATGATCGTATTTGTTTCAATATGTTTATCGATGGAATTAGAAGATAATATCAAATTGTTGATTTATCAGATACATTATGATATGATTACGGGTCTATGTTATGAGGTCCACTGTGATTTAAGAAATCTATTCTTTTTGACAACATTCGGAAAATGGTAAAGTGATTTATAAGTAAGAACGTGAAGTGTAAATAACTTAGATGTTGGGATATCGACAAGTTAAGTAACTCGACATTTTTCATTAAGATGATTTCATACGTTTATTTAACCTTTGAACTTTATCCCATGCTTCACCAACAAACTGTAATTTAAAAACTTGAAACCTATTATGAATATATATGATTCTATTTTTTTAAAACATTTTATGATATAACGATTTCCATTATTTTAACCTTTAAACAAAATGAATCTGAAAAATATATTTGGTTTTGGAAAATAAAATTATTATATTTATTTGATTTAGTTTCAAACGTACAAAAAAAAAAACGTTTTCAGTTTAAAAAGAACTTTATTATTAAAACGTATATAACTTTTATAAATATCTAGAACCACTTTTGACAACTCATTACTTAACCAGTATGATAAAGATAACGATATTTATATTTTATTTTATTAAATATATATAACGATTTAAATTAATATTATATATATTTATACGCATATTATACGTACATAGTTTTATACTTTTACTATACTTAAACTTTACCTTTACTTTATTTTTACTTTACTTTAACTTTAATAATTCACTTTAATAATTCATACTTTAATAATTCACTTTAATAATTCATACTTTAATAATTTACTTTAATAATTCATACTTTAATAATTCACTTTAATAATTCATACTTTAATAATTCACTTTAATAATTCATACTTTAATAATTCACTTTAATAATTCAAAAATCTATTATAAATAGAATTCAATAGGTTTCATTATTTCATAGAAACTTGAAAATATTTTTCTCTAAACTCTCTCAATCGATTTACATATATATATTTACTCCGTATTATTTCAAGATATTATTAGTATACATAAAATATTACGTCAGAGTGCTGTCCGAGTGATTTCGAAATTGTTTTTCGAGTGGGATTGGATTAAGGAAATTATGGGTTATAGCTATGGAGGTGATTGGTATGGTTCGTGGGTATGCTCGTAAGGTCAATATAGTGTTTATCATCTCCGTTGCGTCTACGTACCTTTCCTGCAATATTGAATCTCAATATTGATACGTGAGTACTCATAATTTAACTTTTACATACTAATAGTGTATTCCTGACTAGTGCTCGAGTATATAGGATTATGCATGTTTGTACTTTTGATATTGCCTTTAGTTAGGTTATGTTAAATCCTGAATTAGTTATATATGCGACTGAGATAAGGTATAAGATATGCATGTCGTTGGAAAGCTAGTGAAAAATTAAGAACTTTTCATTTAGATATCGAATGATTTCGATGAACGGATTTGAAGTTATAGTCCATCGAATTTTTGTATTATTATTAAAAATGATTATTATTATCGTCGTTATTATCGTCGTTCTAGTTTTATCTTATTATTATTATTCTTATCTTTATCAATAAAAGGATTTATCATTAAAAATTGTTATTTTTTTATTATTACTATCGTTAAAGTTATAATTAGTATTATTATTATTATCCAATTACTATTATTATTATTATTATTATTATTATTATTATTATTATTATTATTATTATTATTATTGGTATTATTATTATTATTATCATTATTAATATATATATCATTAATTAAAAATGGTTATTGTTATTGTTATTATTATTATTACTATATTATCATTAAGATAATTATTAGTATTATCGTTAATAATGTTATAGTAACTATCATTATTAATATTAGTGTAATTAAAATAAATATTTGTAACACCTAATTATTTTGATTACTATTATTATCATTATTACGAACACGATATAAAAGACGATTAAAAGCTATTAAACGAAACGATTAGGAAATAATGGGTAAGAGTATCATGATGAAATTAAAATATTATAAGATATTGATTTAGATAAAATTATCGTTCTTATTATTTTTATCATTACTATTATTATTAAAATTATCGTTAGTATTAAAACTATCATTTTAATAAAAATTATCATTTTAATAGAAATGTCATTGTTACTATAAAATATCATTATTATTATTATTTTAAATAGAATTATTATTTTAAAGATAATATTAAAAATTATCGTAAATATTAAAGTTATCATAATTAGAATTATCGTTTTATCATAATGTCATCTAAGTAATTATAAATATTGATTTTTTTATAATAATAATTATTATTACAAAATAATACAACTTTTACTTACTATCATTATAGATATTATTTTATCAAATAAATATTTGATACAAACATATTTTACTACGTGTAATAACTTACTTTAATAATACGTATCATATTATCTTTATAATATTAAATGAACCCTATAAATTTTATTACTTAATATATATAAAAGTATATTTTATTATATAAATATAATATAAAATTTTATTTATTAATAAATAAATTATATTATTTACTCTAATAAATCTTTTAAAAATATTTAAAAATATAAAACGACGATATTTAAACTATATATTAATCATGTATAAATTTTTGGAAATTATTTTGAGTCAAATTTACTTTTGTTGACTTTTGCATATTAGTCTCGAGCATTAGGATTGTGGTACACTATGACTTGACCTAATTTATTAGACAAATATTGACCAACACATAAATATATATAATTAATTTAGGTTCGTGAATCCGAGGCCAACCTTGCACTTGTTCAATGACGTTATATGTATTTTTACTACGAAATACAGTATGGTGAGTTTCATTTGCCTTTTTACCCTTTATATTTTTGGGACTGAGAATACATGCGCTTTTATAAATGTTTGACGAAATAGACACAAGTAATTGAAACTACATTCTATGGTTGAATTATCGAAATCGAATATGCCCCTTTTTATTAAAGTCTGGTAATCTAAGAATTAGGGAACAGACACCCTAATTGACGCGAATCCTAAAGATAGATCTATTGGGCCTAACAAACCCCATCCAAAGTACCGGATGCTTTAGTACTTCGAAATTATATCATGTCCGAAGGAGGATCCCGGAATGATAGGGGATATTCTTATATGTATCTAGTTAATGTCGGTTACCAGGTGTTCACCATATGAATGATTATTTTTTGTCTCTATGCATGGGACGTATATTTATGAGAACTGGAAATGAAATTCTTGTGGTCTATTAAAATGATGGAAATAAATGATTATGATAAACTAATGAACTCACCAACCTTTTGGTTGACACTTTAAAGCATGTTTATTCTCAGGTGTTAAAGAAATCTTCCGTTGTGAATTTGCTCATTTTAAAGATATTACTTGGAGTCTTTCATAGCATACTTCGAAGAACGTTGCATTCGAGTCATTGAGTTCATCAAAGATTATTATTAAATCAATTTATAGTTGGATAGTGGATATTATGAAATGGTATGCATGCCTGTCAATTTTTGATGTAAAGAAAGATTGTCTTTTAAAAACGAATGCAATGTTTGTAAAATGTATCATATAGAGGTCAAATACCTCGCAATGTAATCAACTATTGTGAATCGTTTATAATGTATATGAACGGGTCCTTTCACCACTAAAGGTAGTTATAAGCCTACTGAATTATAACACGTTATCAGCACGAAGTGCTCCGTATAATCAAGGTTTATCTAAGCAAGCACAAGTCACTAATCAAGGTAAGAAATTCTTTAACGATATCTTCTATTATTTATTAGTAAGGTAAATATTATTATCATCATAAGTAAAATTATATTTCTGTAATCTAACTTTTATTAACTTTACTAACATTTATATTTATGTTATTTAAGTTATATATGGTCGGTTATACCTCGTGAATTATATTTCGGTAATCTAACTTTTATTAACTTTACTAACATTTATATTTATGTTATTTAAGTTATATATGGTCGGTTATACCGCCTGAATTATATTTCTGTAATCTAACTTTTATTAACTTCACTAACATTTATATTTATGTTATTTAAGTTATATATGGTCGGTTATACCGCCTGAATTATATTTCTGTAATCTAACTCTTATTAACTTCACTAACATTTATATTTATGTTATCTAACATTTATGATTACTTATGCAATTAATCATTATTTATTTCATGCATACTAATGTTTATTCTTAAATTTATTATTTATGCATAATATGTTTATTCTCTTAATCTTCTTATTTATACTAAACGTATTTATACTAAATGTATTTATAGTAATCGTATTTATACTAATAAAATTCTTTTATATAAAACTTAATATTAATACAACGAGTACATAACAGTCGTTAACGTCAACTAACGACGTTACAACGGTCATATATACATAACGGTTGTTAACGTCAACTGACGACCAAGGTTGGAGATCTCGGATCTCGGGGAGATCTCGTTTGGACATTTTTTGGGAGATCTCGGCATCTCGGAAAAATCTCGGGGAGATCTCGGACGTTTACTTACGTTGACTTTTTAGTTTTTATAATACAAATATATATAAATAAATAAGTATATGTATATTATATACATTTTTATGAGATTTTACACGAATTTTCAAGAAATGAGCGAGAAAATCTGAAAAATTACGAGATTTTATGAGATAATTCGTTAAATGAGCGAGAAAAATTGATAAATCGTGGCTTTGACTAAGTTTGACCCCGTTGACCATGAAATCTCGGGAGATGGACATCTCGTCTCGGCGGCTTTCCAAAAACGAGATCTCGGAGAGATCTCGGGGAGAAATAAGGAGATTTACAACACTGCTGACGACGTTACAACGACTATATTTTTCAAATATAAAATAAACATCTCCGTTTTCACATTTTCATAAATCAATCTTCATTTTCTCAGATTACCACTCTCAAAAAGTTTTTGTAAAGATGATTCACACAAGGATGATTTTTCCTATTGTATTGGTCATACTAACTATCATCATTGTTGCTAATATACCACCGGGTGAACCTATATTATATCCTGCCCTTGTGGTTTTATTATTTGTAATCATACCATTATTCTGTTATTTGCTACTTATGAATTTAAAATGATTCTAATTTCATGTTGTTAGAAATTAATTATGATTATGATTTATGTTGTTCATCTTTTTTGATAATAGAAATTGTCGAATTTGAAAATGCTTAAATTTGCTCCTTTAGAATCAAGTGGGAACAACTACTTAACATGGGTTATGAATGTAGAAAAACATCTCGAATTAATCGGTATTTTAGAAACCCTGAATGAAAATAACAGTTGTTCCGAACAAGAGAAAGCAATAGCAAGTATTTTTCGTAGCAAACATATTGACGAGTTCTTAGAATCTACATATTATATGATCGAAGATCCAAGTGTATTATGGAAAATACTCAAAGATAGATACGATATTAATTATCAAGAAATAACGGTGATCCATGAAAGAATAAAATTGAAGATGTTAGTAGACGCTCTTATAAGAATCCCGGAGATTCTTATTAGTGATCTGGTAACGTGGATCATCAGTCTAGTATTTCTTAAATACATGAACATCTTGTTTATCTCTACAAATAAGTCCCAAACGAAAAGAAAACGAGAGTGAATCTGTTGAAAAATCTTGATTAAATAAACTCTGAGCTACCTTGAGACTTGAATGGTTTGAATTTTCTAAGATGCCTAGCTTGTTATGTATCACTCATAAATAAATGGTTTTAGACCATAACGCATATGTTTATTAAGTGTTATCTTTTATGTACTTTAGATTGTAACTTGTTTGTAGGTAATATAATTTGATTATCTTGCTGTAATATAACTCATTATTTGCTTATCTTATTTAAAGTTTTAGTATGAATCCTGCTAAAATACAACATCAATTAAATGGTAAAGACCTATGTATTGCAGATAGTGGTAACATACACACTATGATCAAATCTAAGAAATATTTCATTGATTTAAATCAAATGAATGAATTATAAATACTATATCAGGTATTGCAAACTTGATAAAATGAACGAGAAAGGAAAAATTCATGTTACCAAATGGTACGAATTTTCTGATAAATAAAGTTTTGTTTTCTCTCAAATCAAAAGAAATTTGTTAAGTTTCTCTGATATATATCATAATGGATATGATTATCAATCAATGATAACCGGAAATAAGAAATACCTATGTAGCACCGAAAAGCGCATATGATTAAAAGCGCATATGATAAAAAGTGCATATGATGAAAAGCGCATATGATTAAAAGCACATATGATGAAAAGCGCAGCGCGTATATTTAAAAGTGCATATGATGAAAAGTGCATATGATGAAAAGCACAGCGCATATGATTAAAAGCGCATATGATGAAAAGCGCAGCGCATATGATTAAAAGCGCATATGGTGATTAATGAAAAAGCACATATTGTGATTAATGAAAAAGCACATATTGTGATTAATGAAAAGCACATATGGTGATTAATGAAAAGCACATATGGTGATTAATGAAAAAAATATTGAGAAAGAATCACCAATATTTCTTGAAAGAATTCAAGGTTATATATATGGAGCAATTCATCCATCATGTGGACCATTTTGATATTTCATTGTTCTAATAGACGCATCTAGCGGATGGTCTCATGTTTGTGTGTTATCAAGCCATAATATGGCATTTGCAAAGTTTCTTGCACAAATTATTAAATTGAGAACACATTATTCTGATTACACCATTAAAATGATGAGACTTGATAATGTCGGTGAGTTAACATCTCAAGCATTTAATGATTATTATATGTCTACAGGGATTGTTGTTGAATATCCAGTTGCTCATGTGCATACACAAAATTGGTTTAGCTGAATCAATAAATAAACGCTTGCAGCTAATAACTAGACAATTGGTAATGAGTACAAAACTCTCAATATTTATATGGGGATATGTAAATTTACATGATGCGACATTAATTCGCATTAAACCAATGCAAGTCATAAATATTCTCCGTTACCAACTTAATTTTGGTCGAGAGCCAAATATTTTCCATCTTAGAACATTTGGTTGTGGAGTGTATTTTTAATTGCACCACTACAACAAATGGTTGCTCAAAGAAGGATTGAAATATATGTTGGATATGAAACATTTTCAATCATAAGATATATTGAACTCATGACGGGTGATGTTTTTACAGCACGTTTTGCTGATTGTCATTTAAAAAAAAAATTTATTCCCTATATTAGGGGGAGAAATGAAAAATAAAGAAAAAGATGCGTCATGATGTGAACATCAATTAAGGTATATAGAACTCGCACAAAAGAATGCGAAACGAAAGTTCAAAAAAATAATGCATATGCAAGAACTTGCAAATTAATTACTTTATACATTTATAGTTACAAAAAGAGTGACTAAATCATATATAATAGTAGAAAATGCTCCAGCTCGAATTGAAATTCCAAAAGCTGGCAATAGTATCACTCATGAGTCTTTGCCACGTCTGAAACGTGGAAGACCAATTGGTTCCAAAGATAAAAATCCTCGAAAAAGAAAATCAGCTGATAATGAAGTAAAAGAAAGTGTTCAAGAAGAACCACAAATCAATATTTCTTCTGCAGAGGATATTGATAAATGTAAATACATAAATTGCGATAAATTATGCAATATTATGGAACCGAAATGAAATGAAAAATCTTGATGAGATATTTTCATATAATGACATCATAAATAAAGATGATGATCTGGAACCAAAATCTGTCATTGAATATAAAATAAACGTGATTGAGCTCAATGGAAAGGAGCAATACGAGCTGAATTAGAATCGCTCAATAAAAGAAAAAAATTCGGATCAATCGTTATCACTTTTAAAAATGTGAAACGTATGAGATAAAAAAATGAATTTTTGTTCGAAAAAGAAATGAGAAAAATGAAGTTACAAGGTATAAAGCTAGACTTGTAACTCAAGGTTTTTCTCAAAGACCGAGAATTGATCATGAAGAAATTTATTCCCCTGTTATAGATGCAATTACTTTTAGATACTTAATCAGCCTGGCAGTTTCTAAAAATTTAGAAATGCATCTCATGGATGTTGTGACTGCTTATCTATATGGATCACTTGATAGTGATATATATATATATATATATATATATATATATATATATATATATATATATATATATATATATATATATATATATATATATATATATATATATATATATATATGAAGATACCTGAAGGATTTAAGGTACCAGAAGCATCAAATGCAAAACCCAAAGAAATGTATTCGATTAAATTACAAAGATCTTTATATGGGTTAAAACAATCGGGACGTATGTGGCATAACCGATTAAGTGATTACTTGATAAGCAAAGGGTATACAAATAACCTTACTTGCCCTTGTGTTTTCATTAAGAAAATAACATTCGGATATGTGATCATAGCTGTTTATGTTGACGATCTTAACATCATAGGTACAAATAAAGAGATCCATGAAGCCATTCAGCTTCTAAAGAAAGAATTTGAAATGAAAGATCTCGGAAAAATCAAGTATTGCCTTGGTTTACAAATTGAGCATATGCCTAATGGTTTACTTGTACATCAAACAACATATACTGAAAAGATTTTGAAACGTTTCAATATGGATAAGGCAAAACCATTAAGTACTCCTATGGTTGTTAGATCACTCAATGTTGAAGCTGATCCATTTCATCCATGTGAAGATCATGAAGATATTCTTGGACCAGAAGTACCATATCTTAGTTCAATTGGAGCTCATATGTATCTTACAAATTGTACAAGACCTGACATTTCTTTTGCAGTTAATTTGTTGGCAAGTTTCAGCTCTGCTCCTACCAAAAGACACTGGAATGAGATCAAACACATATTTCGATACCTTCAAGGAACTACTGATTTAGGATTATTTTATTCTAACGAATCAAAACAAGATTTGATTGGTTATGCAGATGCTGGTTATTTATCTGATCCACATAAAGCTAAATCTCAAACTGGATATGTATTCCTAAATGGAGGTACTGCAATATCATGGCGTTCTCAAAAACAAACACTTGGTGCAACATCATCAAATCATGCCGAAGCGATTGCATTACATGAAGCTACTCGAGAATGTTTTTGGTTGAGATGAATGACACAACTCATTACTGATTCTTGTGGACTAGAACGCGATAAAAGTCCAACAACTATCTATGAAGATAATGCAGCTTGCATAGCACATATGAAAGAAGGGTATATCAAAAGTGACCGAACAAAACACATACCTCCTAGATTCTTCTCATACACTCAAAATCTCATTAAGAATAACCAGATTGAAATGAGATATGTTCAATCCAGCAAAAACTCTGCTGATCTTTTCACGAAAGCACTTCCAACTGCTATTTTCAGAACACACGTTCATAACATTAGCATGAGACATGTTCAAAAGATGTAACAGCTGAAGCGATGTCTACTTGAGGGGGAGTCAACTCCATGCTGCACTCTTTTTCCCTTAGCTAAAGTTTTTTTCCACTGGGTTTTCTATAGCAAGGTTTTTAACGAGGCAGTAACTTACATTTGATCTTCAACAAACAAAATTGCTATCCAAGGGGGAGTGTTATAATATAGAATATATATTATATAAATGAATAGTCAATTATTGATACACAAAAGTAATATTATTGTATTACCTAAACTTGTGATATTTTTGCTATAAATAGCCATGAATGCAAGCATTAAACTTGCATCATTTCTCACACTTACAAAGTGTTTCCTTCTTTCTCTCCATTATCATCTTTCTTCTTACACTTCATTATTAGTATTCTTAATCAAGAATCAAACCACTAAAGGTAGTTATAAGCCTACTGAATTATAACACAATCAAACCACTAAAGGTAGTTATAAGCCTACTGAATTATAACAGTTTCAGTTTTTTAGTAATTGTATTGTATTTTTCGCAAAAAATGGTCCCTTTATACAAAACCAAAAGCCTCTCTTTTGTCGTTCCCAACCTCTTTGTAGACGATGTTTGGACGGATCTTAGGTCGCTTATGATTATATCTAGAGGCGGAATTCACTAGAGACAACTAAACCGAGATATGGGTCGTGTTGGATTCGTTTTGGTCAAACCTAGAGGAAGATCTAGATTAGAACGAAGCCTAAACGTGATATTTTGATGGTATTTGGTGTTAGGTATCGAGAGGTAAACGAAACCAGTCGATTAGGGTTGATAGGAAATGTAACCTAGCAAAGTAGGCCAAAACCCGTATATATACTGCAACCCAGACACAGTCGGTCGACCGAGTCACACAGTCGGTCGAGTGTGTGGACACACTCGGTCGACTGTGTATGCAGTTTAACTTATTGATTGTTTAATTAATTAAGCACACTCAAACACTTATATAACCAATAGTTTTAAGAGTACGTTATTACATGACTAAATAATGATAAGTAATCTACGGCTGGGGATTACATGCACCAACAAACTCCCCCTAAGACCTAGCCGTAGATAAGAAAAATTCAGTCATCAATCTGTATAAGGATCCGTCACCCAGTTCTTCAAATAACAGAGTTTCACAACCCTGTAATATTGTTCAGCTTGCACACGATTCTCTGGGCGATATAGCATCCTGTTATAGTATAGGGTAAACATATCTTCTTCACAGCAGTTTCTCAGCCAAACTGGATCTAAAACCCTGATACTATCATTGTCATCACCTCAATCCTTATCTAACACGATAACCGCTTCCTCCGAGCATTCATCGTAATAACACCAATGAAAACGTGGGCTGAAGTGCTGCGGCATTTTCCTCACGGGAACCTTTCGCATATACTTCACTGGTTCATATTTGACTATCTTTCTCTTTAAGCCCATTTTCTTGTTCGTCCTGTAAGAGATCTTTGGAAATTGGGGTCGAAAACCTACGAAGTTAGGTGACCAAAATGATCGTCTTATCTTACGAAACAAAACGTCAGGAATACCATCATAATCTTGATACAACATCTTAAGCCTAGCAACCTGCATAAATTCAAAATATGGTAATGAAGTGAACTCGTGTGCATATCTGATGTAGTCCACTCCATGTTCTTTCTTTATAGCATAGATATCAAACTCCTTTATGTATGCCCACGCTAAGATCTTCCCTTTAGCATGCAAACTATCACAGTTCTTAATAAACTTCAAAAACTGAGGCTCCACCTCAGGTTTCATCACATACTTCCTAATTCTCATTGAAATCTTCCATTCTTCTTCCCACACTTCTACCTTTTCTCTATTTATTTTCACCAGCAAAAACCCTTCAGGCAACACATCATCATGTTCCTTTTGTTCCTTCTCCTTACACTTTCTATTCAAAAGCTCATCATTCATTTGAAAATAATCAGCAAAAGTTGGAAGATCATCATCCGCAAAACCTTCATAACGAGGATAAGGCTCTGTCGGCTCATCTTCAATAATAACCTGGTCAAAACTATTATCACTTTCATCAACAACATCAGAATCACTTAAATCCTCATCAAATTTATGAACCCCTGAAGTTAAGGCTTTTGATACAGCATCAGCAGATTCCTTAGCTTCTCGCTCTAGACGCTCCATCAATTCATGTTCAGTTTCGGAGAGGTCCGGAGGAATCTCCCCCTCTTCTAAATCATCATAAACAGTAGTATGATTAAGGCGATCCTGCATAGCTAAAAACTCAGAAATAGTTATTACTTGAAGTGGAGTTACGTACAGTGGGTTATAATCAGTGTAACCTTTAGCAACTTCAAGAATCATGTCCTCCTCATTATCAGAAGTACCAAAAGGATTTGGCCCCTCTTCAAGTTCTTCAACCACAACCTTCTTCTCCCATTCATTCAGACGTTCAGTCAAATCACGAGTCCCAGTCTGTAAAGACACAATCTCACCATCCTGATTCTCCACAGTCTTTTCAAGTTCATTAATTCTCAGCTGCTGTCTATCAACCAGCTCTCTCATCTCAGACATCTCAGTGTCTCATTTTTGTTTATCCTCCTCAGCAGCCTTTTGAAATTTAGCTAAATCAGCAAATAGTTGAATAAGTCGTCGATTAATCATCCAAGATGAATCACCAGCAACAACTGTAGGCCGTTGAAAGGTTTGAACTTGTGATGTTGGTTGTGTTTGTTGTTGTTGAGTAGGTGGAAGTTGAGTTGAACCACCAGCATCAGCAGCAGGTTGAGTGGTTGGAGTGACTTTTGGGTGCGACTTCGTTGTTGAAGACGAACTTCCATCTTTAGTAGTAATTTTTAAACGCTTATGCCTCTGCTTAGTAGAAACTTTAGAAGCTTCAGCCAACTTTCTTTTTACCAACTTAGTTTGAGAATCACCGAGAGCTGTAACATCATCTTCATCACGCAATTGAGGTTCAACACGTCTAGCCGGTCGCTGATTAACCTCTTCCTCACCAGCAATAGTAATATCAGTTTCATCACCTGAAGTACTGTTTTCGTGACGAAAGCTCAAACCTTCAGGACACAAATAATTTTCATTGGCCAGATGACTAATAAGCCTCTTTTCTAGAATCACAACCGAACCAATTCTGTTTTGCATAAATTGATTAAAAGATTGATCATTCAAATGATTCAGTTTAAGCACATCCTGTGGAATTTTCACCAAACCCTGAACTTGCTTCTCCAACATGATCTGCATGAACCTTGGAAACACAAGATGAATCTTCTTCTTTACATTCAGCACCATACCATCAAAGACAACTTGCGAGAAATTAAAGTCCACATTCAAAACCAACGCAATAAACATGGAACTATATGTCTTTGTCATTTCATCAAAACCACCCTTCATCGGGCTCAAACATCTCAAGAGCACATATGTGAAATATCTGTACTGCCTACTAAACTTCGTACGCTTCACCGCCTTAGTAATATCCCTTGCATAACCACAACGTTTCAGACATCTTCGTACTTTCAATGCCGGCAGTGATGTTGGCATTGTATCATCATCTGGAAATCCAATATCCTCTCTAATAGTCTGCGCAGAGATTCGAACAATGGTGTTGTTAACCGAGCTGAGTATCACTTGCTTGTTATCTTCTAAAACTACTCTAGCAACCTCCCAGAAAGTTCTTTGATTAGAGTAATATGGTGTGCTCTCAATCGTAATAGCCTTAAAAATTCGAGAGCGTTTCAGAAACTTAATAATTGGACCAAACTTTCCTCTAATAGCCTCCGGTCCAGTCTCATCAACACAAGCTAAGACATTCGTATCTTCACGTCCAATTAGACCGGACAATTCAGATGATAATGGAATCTGGGTTCAGTTGGAACAGTTTCCTCCGAAGAATGTTGTTGTTCGTGAGACATTCTATATAACTGTAAAACACTCAAAACAAAACAACTAATAAGCAATCACCACCATGAATCATTATAACACCCTGCCAAATTCCCATCTGACGGCGTGTTAATCATAGGTCCCACAGTTAACAGTTATGTCCTCTATATGAGACGTTTCAAAGCAATCACATTTAATTTTATTAAAAAGTTGACTTTTAAAACATAAGTCAATAAATCCAAAATAAGTAACACTATTGTGATCGTAACCACAAGCCAATAGTATTAAACAGATGTAAAAGTTTCAAATGCAAAAGTAATAATTATCTTTATTAAAAACATGCTGACTCCACGGCCAGACCGTGCATCAAACACAACGGAAGTCTACCTCTTAAGGACCTGAGAATCAAACACGCAAAACAGGTCAACAATAATGTTGGTGAATCTACAGGTTTAAAATAATGTAACAGTATCTGAAAACAATTATCAGAAAATAGTTCAAGTTTATTAACCACGAGATTTTACAAGTACAACTCCAAGTTACGAAATGTTTACATAATCTATGAGCACCTGAATACTAGCAATGACCAGAGTGTAGAATCCACTACACTCCCTTTACCCCATAAATATGTTATACACTTGTTCGATTGTATCTAATGTTCAAAGTAAATGCGCCACGATTAATATTGTTTGGGCGAGGTTGTCTAACCTAACAGATCCGTCCATCTAACTTGTGCTTACCCGAAGGTATTAAAAGTATTCAAGCTAGGGGCTTTGTGAACAAACTCAATATGTATAATAAGTACTCGTGTACACATAAAAGCATTTGAAAATGTAAATATAACAGCGTGTATTCTCATCCCTAAAAACATGTAAAAAGCAGGATTGTAGACTCACCTTTGAATAGTTCGGATGAAAGACAAATAACTTGTGCGATTTAGTGCCGAGAAGTGCAACCTAAGTATATGTATTTTGGTTGGTCAACATATATGTCTTAAACAAATGTGGTTTCATAGAGTAAGTTGTCTTATTGCTCGACTCGACGCGTTTCAAAGTAAAAGTCAACATATAGTCAACTAGTTCATGCAAGCCAAACAAAGTCAATCAAAGTCAAACCAAAAGTCAAACTTGGTCAAAGTAGTCAACTAAAGTCAACATCAGTAGGTTCATGTCAAATGTTGGTCAACATTTCAAACCTAAGTCAAACAACACGTTTTAGTTCATAAATGGTTAATTACACGCTCACAGTTTATCGTTATGTATAACGTTCATGTACATGTAGCAAACGACGCATAATATCTCATAGCACGTAATTCATGGTAGCATGGCAAACTCCAGATCATAAGTGAACTCAAAATTGATTCTAAAAAGTCCAGCCAGGGTCTCATACGATGTCTACAAGTCGGGAATCAGAAGGGGTACATTTATGGTTTTCCAAATCAGTTTCTGACCGTGCACTGATATCGTATTGGCTATAACCGAAGTTAGGGAAATTAAATCAAGCTAGGTCAGTGAGAATGGTTTAAGGACAAGTCAAAATATCATATATCCAAAAACAAGAAACTTTTGTTTAGCCAATTGATACAGATTATTCATTCAAGTTGGGTGTCCTGTTTCAGCTCATTTCAGAAATTACTAAAACTATGGCCCTAGTGTGCACAATGCATAAGGTTTCAGAGGTTGCAACAAACTAAACATATATCACATAACATATAAAGATTCATATTCCAGAATTATTCATGTTAATTCACAAAACACAAACCACAGAGTTCAAATCAGAGATCAAGTGGTAGATTCGATCCTAGTTTAGCTAGTCACTTTCGCATGCAATTATCCGAAGATCTAGATACAATTAGACCATGATATCTGCATGAAAAGTGAAGTACTTTTTGTATAAATTACAGATATGAAAATCCCTAAACTCAGAAGTCAATACATTTTAGCATACGTGTCCGTTTTCATACATGTGCTGGAAAATCTACATTTTCATTCGATTAGGCATATCACGAGTTTTACTCAAGAAAATGACATGATATCCTAGTGTAACCTGAGTGTTTTTGAATTATCTATCGAATGGTAATCAATAAATAAGCCAATTCATGACCCATCAATACCAGTTTTCTGATCAAGCATAAAAACACAACGATAATTCAAACGGTCATAACTTAAGCATTCGGAAATGAAATCAAGCGATTCAAAAAAAAAAAAAACTCAATAGTTTATCGACACCAATCCATCTAGATACATTGTATTAACAGTAACTAAACCAATTTTATCAGAATCATCACAAAGCAATTCGACTTTTAATCAAAACAATCAATACGAACGATCTAACGATTAAACAAGCATACAAACACAATGAATCGAGCAATTGACCAACATAAACTATGAAACCTTATGAAATTGGAATTTTTAAAGCTAGGGTTCATGTGATTATACCTTTGATCGCAAAAATAATTATACCCACGCGTAGAGGACGAAGGGAATTGCAACGTTCGTGTAGAAAGTTTAATCTAAAAGTTAATTTTTGATGTGGATCTATGGAAGATGAAAAATTCGATGGTGTAGGGCTTGGAGCTGCTCATCAATCGTAGGAGAAAGAGGCAGGAACAAAATAATTAAATTAGGTCTAGGATTAACTAGCCTTAAATACCTAGCGAGTTTTGAATAATGACATAATATCCCCCTCCCTTAGGGTCCCAAAAGGGGTTCCCGGAAGTTTATTTTCTCCTATTTTGGCCACTAAAAGATTACATGCAACCCTGCGAGTTTTGATGGCTTTTACGGTACGTGATAGCGATTAAAATTGCGAACGGTGTACTTAAAATAGCTCAAAGATAAATAAATTATTACAAATAATAATTATGAATTAGGATGACATAAGAATGCCCTTGGGATCAAATTTTATTGCTATATTAAGTCTTATGGTTCGTTTCTATGTGTTGTTCACCGAAAACGCGAACCGAATCGTTAAACGTTAAATCCTTCGAATTTCTATATTAAATAAATTTTTTTTATTATAAAAGAATTCTAATTCTCATAAAATATATAGAATAATTATTTTACTTAATAATTATTTATTTCGTTGCTAAGTGTCGTTAACTGAAAACGTTACCGGAACGTTAACCGGGCGTTTTAGTGAATTCTACGCATTTTAAATTTATAAAAATTCTAATAAATTAAAAGTACCTTTAAAGCATAATAATTATATTAAATAATTATTAAAAGTGAATTATCAATCGTTTCGTTGTCTTAAAGACATTTTTCCGATTTTCACTAACCGTACGTTTTTCTTGCGTTTTCTAAGTTTCTCGCATACTTCTAAGCCAAAGTATGAAATCAAGTAATATGTAGCACATATTAAAAATAGTATTTTTAAAGAAAAATTCTGGCGTATAATTTCGTAGAATTTAACGAACGGTCGTTAAGTATTTAACGAAAAAAGTTAACGGAAAAAGTCGGGTTGTTACAATCATGGGGTATCAAGTTTAATCATATGAATCAGTAAATAATTAAGCAATATAACCACAATAACTGATTAGCATACAGTTACATAGATCAGAGGTCACTGTTAGGTTATTACACACCAGAGTTTGAGGCTAACATGCTAGCCTTTTAAATTACACATCAAGCATAATTAAACATAACATTGAAATACAAACCCTTGACTTATCCCACAATAACATCTTCTGGTACGGGTTTCATGTTGTAATTCTTGTCCTCAAATAAATCAAGTTCATCAAACAGATGATTCAAAAGAACGGCATAAGGAAATGGTCTTCCCTCCGTATTCATAACATCCTTCATTATATTAATGAGAATCTGACCAAAATTCACTTTAATTCGTTCCACGAGACAATATAACAGAACTGCTTTAGTACCAGAAAGCATATCATCATTGACATCTCTAAAAATCACATTTCTTTTGATAATCCTCAGGTGAGGTATCAAGTCATTTCGAACATCACTGTCTCTAACCTCAATTCTACCGTTACCCAGTGCATACCCTGGCTTATAGATATGAGTAGCCACCCCTCCAGCATCAAACTTGCTCGGAATTTTTCTAAGATCTTTGCTAGGACTATATATCTTGGTTCCCCAGTATGATACTTGTATATGATCTAAAAACTCATATAGGGTCCACCTAAAAGATTTCCCGAAGAAATTTGCATGAACATACTTCTTCTTACCCTCTTCTAAGGCTACAATGGTATAGAAATCTCGGATAAGCTTGGGACAGTAATAATCTCCTATCTCAAAGAAGGTCAAGTAATCTAGTCCCTTCCATTGTTCATGAGTGGTCTGAGGGGAAACTACTTTCGATTCCACTTGGATAGGCCGGTGTTTGGCCAAAACTCTCCTACGGTCAATATCGAATGTCCAAGTTCCAACAAACAAACCACCTGACATACTTAGAACAAAACTATACCAAACATTCAGAATAAAATATCATGAATTTAAACTGAATTTAAACTAAGATCAACAAAATATCCAAAAACAGCAAATTACCAAAAATTAGGGTTTGAACACACTCGGTCAATTGTGTAGAGACACACGGCCATCCGTGTATACAACCGGTCGAGTGTGTTGACTCACTTGGTCGAGTGTGTCACACACTCGGTCGTGTGTGTTCTTCCAGATCTGGGTTCACCCAATTTATCAAATCAATCAACTATGTTGTTTTGGGTCAAAACCTGGTCGCATAAGATACTAACGAGGCCGATTAACTCAATCATAACATCAATTTTAACAGATAAAGCCAAACAAATGCTCGATTAAATGTTTCTCTTTCGAACACAAAATCAACCATAACTAACAAATGGAAGCAAGTTAGAATACCTCGTTTATGGCGCTTTAATCACACAGAAAAGATGTATGTAAAGATCACGATCAAAAACTCCTTTAACAACTTCAAAAAATCTAGGTAAAATTCGCTCTAAAACTCAAACACATGAACTGAGCCGTTTGACAAACAAGGGTTTATATACCCTCAGACACACTCGATCGAGTGTGTCACTTAATCGGTCATGAGTATGGCTCAGTAGGCCGAGTGTGTTTAAAACACATCTCATTCTGTTTCACATACAGACGGTCGTTGATATCGGCTAAAAAGTCACGTTTTCACCCCGGTATTAAGGCCCAAAAACAAGAAAGATTCGAACTTTGTCGGCAAAATACCCACTTCGTAGGTTAGAATTGAAGAACAAGTAATTATGAAGATGGTGCAAAAAGAATCAAGAGAATCGGAGCTAAAACGAAGATTCTAGAGTGAAAACGGTGAAAGACAAGAAATCAAGTTACGATCCAGGGAATCAAGGCTGACCAGCAAGCCAAACGGCCTGCCATACGGCCTGCCATACAGCCTGCTAGTATGGAAACGGCCTGCCATATACGTTCCACCACACGAGCCACCAAACGGCTTGCCTTGCATATGGCCTGCCAAATATGGCCTGCCATACGGCCTGCCAAACGGCCTGCCAGGCGTATTTGGCAATTTTCAAGTCTATTTAAAGGGTCTTTGTCATTCATTCCAACACACACTTCAATTCACTTCTTTCTCTCTCTTGTACAATATTAGTCATACTTTCAAGGCCTTCTCACCTCCGAGCGGGAAATTAAGTACCCGGAGGCGAACGCTGAAGATTGTATTAGGAGCGGTCTGGAGTCTTGAAGTTGTTACTTTTGTATTCGGAACTCGTTTAATCTACTGGTACTTCTATCCTTTATCTTATATAATGTTTTATGATATTATTGCCATGATTAGCGAGTAGTTATTTTTAGGGTATGCTATGATGTAAACAGTTATAATGCTGAAATAATATTATGGTCTGTGTATGCTATTGAAATGCTTTTCGATTATGCTTTAAACTCAATCGCTTTTCCAACTAATAGAACGTAGTTATAGGCTCTGTTATTGGGAAGTCGCGAACCCCGATTCAGAGTATACTATCTGTGTCACCCCTTGGTAAGAGAAGTCTATCGGATACAACGTAAGATCGACCGAGGCACACCGGTTGTAGTAAGTCTATCGAGCTTTGGATTCCGACTGAGAACTCTTTCGTAGTGAAACATCTGACTAGGCCCCTACTACATTGTCGGTCCTAGACCATGCTATTGTAGTCACCAAGCATATAAACTTCGTACGTGCACGCTGAAGCACAGCGGTTGTTGTAAGCTGTACCTCTGCTAAGTAAGGCCATGGAACACGATTAGTGTTGACCAGTACACTGCACCATAACGCAGTCTCAAGCATTGCACCCGCTTGAGGGATTCTTAGTTAATTAAGGAACTGTTTGTTTAGACACATAAAGGATTGGACCGTTAGGATAACCGAACGTGTTCATGGAAGTCAGACTTGACTTGGCCATGGTGTTCTTTATGGTTGAACTCTTTTTAAGGGCCTAACTATCTTTTACCAATCATTAACGAAAGCATTAAAACACACCACGTCTCTCGGATATGGTAAACCATGTATTCTATTATGCTTAAGAAAGTTTAGACCATTTCGGAATGTTAATACGTCACCCAACCGAGTCGCTCAATTGGATGAGCCGTCTGAACGTGTATGCCTGTAGTCAGACTGCACGGGCGTCAGGGGTAAGGGACATTGCTGTCTATTCAGAATCTTCAAGCCTAACGCAGTACGAAGTGACATGTCTTATGACAGGGGCGTTTAGGACCAGTGTATTGAATACAGGGCCTCTGCCTATTCATGAGCCAGCATTCCATAATCTCGGCAGAATAACTGATGAAGTCATAGTATGCACTTACTTTAACCTTATCTGAATTACAGATTTTATCGCATTTACTTTATCTATCTTATAAACTAGAAAATCCCAAAATAAATATTCACTACTCCCTAACTATCTTAGGCTACAATATAGGTTCGATGTTACTGATATCTCAAAAATATGACTCTAGGTCATACTTCCCTTGCTTATAAGGAGTAGTAAGATTTAGGCCCCACAAAATATAAATTTAAAATAGTACCCTCTCCCACGAGTGGCTGATCCTGGCGAGCCGCGGCCTAACGACACCGCGCAAATAAAAACCGTCCGTTTCGGCCATATCAGGAGATACTAACTAGTTTTTGGCGCCGCTGCCGGGGAGCTGGTATCAGGAAATACTGTTTTCAATCAAACTTATTCACAAGCATTTAGTGGTGTCTAAGAAAGACAATTATACACGGACTTGGTTATTGGATTTTCCGAACAGTCGCCAATTATATTGGGACCAAAAGGATCCTGCCTCTCCGTAGTCGGCCTGTCCACTTGGTTTGTTGAATAGTTTGTGCGGAACTTTGTTACCGAAATACCAGGGAATCAGTAGCCAGAACCAAAAACATATTCCACCATAGGATAGTTAGTTAATTAGATTAGATTACTTTAGATTACTCTAGTTTACCTTAGATTAGACCACCTTAGATTACCATAGATTGCCTTAGATTAAATTAGATTACCTTAGAATTAGTTTAGTTTAGCTTATTATAATTTAGCATATTTGCGAAAATTAAAAAGAAAAAGGCATACCTAGTGTATGACCCAAACCCGATCTAGACCAGGGCCGTTTTTATTCGTACCCGATTCAGACGCAATAATCTCTAAAGCACGCAAGGAAGCACGAATCAGAAACCAAATGGCGTTATGCGTTACTTTAGCAGAAAACACGAAACCCTCGATTGAAGGTTGAGGAGGATCAATCAGATATCCAGAGATTCAAGGACACTCGTTCGAGTTAAAATATCACATCATCCAGCTCATTCAGAATAGCTGTCAGTTTCATGGATTACCGAATGACGATCTTAATTCTCACCTTGATAAATTCATATCTCTTTCGAACTCCTACAAACAACCAGGGATAGGACAAGATATAGTCCGGCTATACTTGTTCCCCTATTCTCTCACTCATCATGCTCAAACTTGGTTTGAAGGACTGGAAAAAGATTCCATCACGTCATGGACGGAGATGGTGACTAAATTCCTAACCAAATATTTCCCTCCTTCTAAAAAAACCAAACAGAAGAATGAAATCATTAACTTCAAACAAAGTTATGATGAATCTCTTTACACTGCATGGGAGCATTTCAAAACCCTGCTGAAGAAGTGCCCTAATCACCAGTTAGAATGGTCAGCCCAAATCTGTACCTTCTACAATGGTCTTACGGTAAATCATAGGACGACGATCGATGTAGCAGCTCAAGGGAATCTGATGAACCAAACCGCAGATGAAGCATGGGAATTGCTCGAGAACATGACGATGCATCATCATGACTGGAACAGTGGTTAAACAACTTCATCATCTGCCCCACTCTCTACACTTAACAATCAAACAGAGGCCATCAAATCCCTCACAGATAAGATGGAATCACTTGCCAAGCAACTCAGAGAATTGAAGATACAACCGCAGCAGGTTAACCAAGCTCAGGCTTGTGTTAATTGTACCAACCCGCAACCTGCTGAAGACTATCAAGTTGAGTACGAAAACCCTGATGGTTCAGTCTGTTACGTTCAATACCCAGCTCGTCCACCAAATCCCGGATTCAATCAACCACCAATGGGTTAATCAATTTCAGCGTAGCAATCAACCTTTCCGCTATCGCTATCCACCTTATCCAGCCCAACAATCTCAATTGACCTACGATAAACCACTTCCACTCACTAGTCCCCCAGTTGAGGAGAATTCCCCTACCACCCAGATTACAAAAGCAGCTAACCACACTCTCGGAGCTGATGATCAGTTAACTCAGTTCATCTAAGGACAACAACAATTAAATCAGAGAACTACAACCAGACAAGATCAGACAGAGATACTAATGAGAAATTATTTGGCTCTGCTCAAAAGTTTGGAAATGCAACTCGGACAGTTATCACAACGCCTTGAAACCCGACCGCAGGGAAGATTGCCAAGTAATACTATCCAGAATCCCCACATAGAAGAAGCAAATCAAATGGATTCCTTAATCCCAGAGGAAGAACCACGGAGAAGGTCAACTAGGCTCAAGAACAAATCAACATATACTCAGAAGCTGACCCCTGAAACTCCAGTTCGCATACCTTATCCTGGAAGGCTACAAGAAGAACCATCCAAGCTTGATTCCTTCAAACTTGATGGAAGATTCTTGGACACTATGTCCAAAGTTCCCAACCAGAAGAGATACATCCGAAGGCTTCTATCTACAAAGGAGAGGATACCAGACTCTAACAAAATTTCACTGAGTGAAGAATGCTCTGCATTACTCAGAAACTCTCTACCACCTAAGCTAGGAGATACGGGCCGATTCATTTTCTCATGTTCAATCTACCAATCTGGAACCATTCATGCGCTAGCAGATTTAGGTGCAAGTATCAACCTAATCCCCTACTCTTTCTACAAGAGATTAGAGTTAGGAGACTTGTCACCAACCAATATGACAATCCAACTTGCCGATCATACAATTCGATATCCTAAGGGCATAGTTGAGAACGTCTTGGTGAAAGTCAACAAATTCTTGTATCCTACGGATTTCGTAATAATGGATATTAAGGAAGACCTACACACCCCAATAGTGTTAGGAAGACCTTTCATGAATACGGCTAGGACTGTCATTGATATGTATAATCAAATCATGATCTTACGATCACATGGGGAGAGCGTTACCTTCAAAATTGACCGACCAATCGATCTTTCTGGACAGGCAGAGATGTTTGCTATTTCCACCAGACGGATCACTTCCGATGATGAGTCATTACCACCAGTCGATGATATCAAGATGGGTGTCGAATCACAGTCTGTAGATGACCCAGAAATGGAAGAAGAGGATTCCAGCGAAGAAATAGAGGAAGAGGAGGAATCTGAAGAGGAAGAGGAAATGGAAGATGTAAAAGAAACTGCGATAACACCCGTTCCAAGCATTGAGCGTCATGAAGAAATAATGAGGCTTGAAACGGCAAATCACAGTTTAATCATTCGCTTTAAAAAGAACGACAAGGCTGATGTTAAGGATATAGAAATTGATCCTGTAAGTATCAAAGTGGAGAATCAGAATACTGAAGGAACCCGTTCATCAGACGCATCCTCAGAGGAACCGATACCAATGATGACGAGAAAGAGCATCACGAAGACATTCTGACTAACTCACACTCTCCAACCGAAGTAGATCAAGGGGAGCCGGACTCTTCTTCAGATCAAATTCTGGTTATATCTACACATGCAGACATGATTACCTTCATCAATGATACCGATGAATTTGAAGACATTCTCGAAGCCATCCGAAAGTCAACTATTAATTTTTCGCTACGCTTAACAGAACGAATAATGGATATCAGAGAAGAGCACCACCTCTATCTCCGAAGAGAAGACAATGATGTTGAAATCCTAGAAGAACGCATTCAAGACTTTATCAATTCTCTTCACGATCATATCTATCACGAAGAAAGGCAACGAGAGCATAATTCAGTGGTTCACACTATTCTCGAGACAAGATTCTGTCTAGATCAGAAGATCATTTACTCTAAGGTTTATAATGCCTTAGCTGGATCTGCGCTTCCATTCTCACGAAACGAACGAGCACTACTGACTCTCATCCGGAAGCATATGGATCTTTCCACCGGTCGCCCGACTTATCACTCTAATTTGCAAATGATCAAGGATATTCACAGTATTTTCGCTCTTCTGGATAGAGATAACTTCGAAAGCACACCAGACAGACTAGTGATTTACGTAACAATTGATCACCACGCTGATCTGATTATCAAAGAGTTGCAAGACGCTGTTATGGAGGAAGCAAGACGGAACAATCCGTTCACTCATCTTGAACCAGATCGAGTCAACATTGCCACCTATGTTACGAAGCAGCTATCACGTATCTTCCACGAATCCACAGATCCTAGTTTCATATTTAAAGCTGGATGTCGAGAGATATACTCAAAGACGGTGAAATTAATACTCGGATCAGGATTTCTGTTCACTTCTTTTCAGCTTCGTCTCTTAACTAATCTGTGCAAAGCTACAGACTCTTACTGTGGAGATCACCGTTCCGAAGACTTCGAGATTCTAAAGATACAGTTTCTTACATTGTTTGAAGACCTCCGAAATGAGCATCCAGTCAGGGAAATCATCAACACCAGCACTGCAATCATGATTGACATTCATGGGTCAACCAGCAGAGCTGTGGATCATATTCTCATCGGACTTCAAGACTTATCAAGAGCCGAAACTGCGCACTATTTATCGTTCAGAAGATCTTCAAGAGAAGTACCGGACTTGTTACCACTATTGGTCCGACACTTTCTCCGGACTTATCCACCAAGACTCACATTCCCTCAAGAAGACCAAGATCACAACCATCAACGAGGAATGTTTGCTTTTTGAAGAATCACTACGGTCGAGCCAACGACCTTAAACAAAAGCGCTTCCCGGGAAGCAACCCGTGCAATAAAGTAGAGTAGAAGAATAAAGGATGACAAATGAGCCGATAAAGAAGCAAGGAAACCAGCCGCATCTGCTAGGGGTGTTTCTTTCTTTTCACTACTAGCTCAAGATTCAAACCATACATCATCCTAGCTTATCACTAAGTGTGAGATAACACCCAATTAAAACACTAGACAAACACTCCTAAATCTTCAACTAAAACTCCTAAGTGTGGGATACACTAGGAACATTGAGGACAATGTTCGTCTAAGTGTGGGATGTTGGTATCTTTTTATGCTATATCATAATAAACCATTACGAAGATTTCAAGTCCTTAAGCCAAATTTCAAATTTTTTTTTGCAAAAGAAATCCTTTTCGAAAAAGTATTTTTGAAAACCTAAAACGTTTGTCAATAAAAATAAGGCTTAAGTAAGGTGGAAATCTTGTTAGATTGAAATCTCTAATAGAGCATTGCATGACTAAGGCATTATCGACCTAAATTGATTATGGTGAGGCACCCCAAATCAGACCAGCATTCATCTTTAATGCTTCACTATTTTCCATTGAGAGTGTCAATGTCTCTGCTCAGAATCAGAACTTGCTTTAGATCTACATCTCCAAGCATCAAAGCGTGGTTCGGTTGTAATCAAAATAGCTACCCATTTATCAAACATAAGCCTTCCACACCTCCACTAATTCTACTCCACCATCACATCCATATCACCTTTACTATTTCTCAGAAAACCCAGAAAATGAGATTCCTTCCGAAAACCCAATGTTATGAACCTCTCAAGTATCATGGCAAAGGTCTTGAAAAAGTTTACCGGCAAAAAGTTTCTCGAGATGAAGTCTCCAAAAAAAAATGATAGAACTAAATAAGAGAAATGCCGAAGAGAACTCGACCGAAAATGATTATATATTGAAGAAAAAGTTCAAAAGTGCTTCTCAAAATACTTCAGCACTCCTATCTATCCGAATAAAAGTCTGTATAAAGACTATATTACACTTTTATATCACCCTTCAAAAACAACTTAACTACCACTCCAAAATTCCTTCTCCATCATCGACAAATAACCCATAAAGCTGAGATTACTACCGTTCTCACGTTAGCCGCAAGGATTTGAGTCTTTATCAAGCCTATGACGATGGGTGCAGCATGACTGGCTATGAGCGTATTCATTTCTTAGATCTATAGGGAACCCTAAACACTTGAGTGATTTGAGTGACCCGTGAAAGCTAGCCTAAGTCATGTAACCTCCTCGCATGCTTGCAGAGATAATTTCAATCCTAACATAGATGACTCACCTTATCTTTTTGCTCCTATAATAAAAGCAAACCGCTTAGGCTATTAGGAAAGAAACACCGAAAAGATTCTTTAAAATGAGAGTTTGCTTGAGGACAAGCAAAAGTCTAAGTTGTGGGATATTTGATATCGGCTAAAAAGTCACGTTTTCACCCCGGTATTAAGGCCCAAAAACAAGAAAGATTCGAACTTTGTCGGCAAAATACCCACTTCGTCGGTTAGAATTGAAGAACAAGTAATTACGAAGACGGTACAAAAATAATCAAGAGAATCGGAGCTAAAACGAAGATTCTAGAGCGAAAACGGTGAAAGACAAGAAATCAAGTTAGGATCCAGGGAATCAAGGCTGACCAGCAAGCTAAACGGCCTGCCAGTATGGAAACGGCCTGCCTTGCATACAGCCTGCCTTGCATACGGCCTGCCATACGGCCTGCCAAATGGCCTGCCAGGCGTATTTGGCAATTTTCAAGTCTATTTAAAGGGTCTTTGTCATTCATTCCAACACACACTTCAATTCACTTCTTTGTCTCTCTTGTACAATATTAGTCATACTTTCAAGGCCTTCTCACCTCCGAGCGGGAAATTAAGTACCCGGAGGCGAACGCTGAAGATTGTATTAGGAGCGGTCTGGAGTCTTGAAGTTGACACTTTTGTATTCGGAACTCGTTTAATCTACTGGTACTTCTATCCTTTATCTTATATAATGTTTTATGATATTATTGCCATGATTAGCGAGTAGTTATCTTTAGTGTATGCTATGATGTAAGCAGTTATAATGCCAAAATAATATTATGGTCTGTGTATGCTGTTGAAATGCTTTCCGATTATGCTTTAAACTCAATCGCTTTTCCAACTAATAGAACGTAGTTATAGGCTCTGTTATTGGGAAGTCGCGAACCCCGATTCAGAGTACACTATCTGTGTCACCCCTTGGTAAGAGAAGTCTATCGGATACCACGTAAGATCGACAGAGGCACACCGGTTGTAGTAAGTCTATCGAGCTTTAGATTCTGACTGAGGACTCTTTCGTAGTGAAACATCTGACTAGGCCCCTAGTACATTGTCGGTCCTAGACCATGCTAGTGTAGTCACCAAGCATATAAACTTCATACGTGCACGCTGAAGCACAGCGGTTGTTGTAAGCTGTACCTCTGCTAAGTAAGGCCATGGAACACGGTTAGTGTTGACCAGTTCACTGCACCATAATGCGGTCTCAAGCATTGCACCCCGCTTGAGGGATTCTTAGTTAATTAAGGAACTGTTTGTTTAGACACATAAAGGATTGGACCGTTAGGATAACCGAACGTGTTCATGGAAGTCAGACTTGACTTGGCCATGGTGTTCTTTATGGTTAAACTCTTTTTAAGGGCCTAACTATCTTTTACCAATCATTAACGAAAGCATTGAAACACATCACATCTCTCGGATATGGTAAACCATGTATTCTATTATGCTTAAGAAAGTTTAGACCATTTCGGAATGTTAATACGTCACCCAACCGAGTCGCTCAATTGGATGAGGCGTCTGAACGTGTATGCCTGTAGTGAGACTGCAAGGGCGTCGGGGGTATGGGACGTTGCTGTCTATTCAGAATCTTCAAGCCTAATGCAGTACCCAGTGACATGTCTTATGACAGGGGCGTTTAGGACCAGTGTAATGAATACAGGGCCTCTGCCTATTCATGAGCCAGCATTCCATAATCTCGGCAGAATAACTGATGAAGTCATAGTATGCACTTACTTTAACCTTATCTGAATTACAGATTTTATCGTATTTACTCTATCTATCTTATAAACTAGAAAATCCCAAAATAAATATTCACTACTCCCTAACTATCTTAGGCTACAATATAGGTTCGATGTTACTGATATCTCAAAAATATGACTCTAGGTCATACTTCCCTTACTTATAAGGAGTAGTAAGATTTAGGCCCCGCTAAATATAAATTTAAAACAGTACCCTCTCCCACGAGTGGCTGATCCTGGCGAGCCGCGACATAACGACACCGCGCAAATAAAAACCGTCCGTTTAGGCCATATCAGTCGTATGTGGTACACACATGGTCGTGTGTGTATACTCACTCGGCCGACTATCTTTAGGTTTTAAAACTTAAAAAAATTCGATTTCAATTTGCACAAACCTTTTCACTTCTACTCCCCATGGGACTGATCTCTACAGTATTAGTTAATCACGCTTTGTTTCATTTAAACTTCAACCAACTAACTTTCAAGTTTAATTTCACAGGATTCCTTACACAGTAAACCCTTTGAGAGCTGAGTTGCCAAGCCTTATAATTATTATTAAATGCACACGTAACTAACTTATAATGCAAATATTTTTGCCTTTTTCATACATAATCACGTGAAAATCTAAAAAAAGATACCGTACAAGATCCAGCGTGTCCCGATAAACAACATTAAATCAGATATATTCAATAAAGCCTTAACGTTACATGTCTGCAATTCTTCACATTCAACTTTTAACATCTGATTCATTAATCATTAGGATAATCAGGAATTAGATGTTATCACTTTAAAGATAGATATTACAGTTTATCAAGAGCAACACCAAATAGAACATAACACATGTTTTTGTGAGTTGCTGAAATACCATTTTGATTCAATCTATTGATTCGGGGATCAGAACTGAACTATTTTGACATGTTATTTTCACAAATCATTCAATTTCATGTTTAATAAAGCACATACAGAACAACTTTCCAATATATCAATAAACATTTACCAACTTTCACCCTCGACTTCGTCACGTTGAATTAATTACTTTAACATTTTTCAATGTTAGATTTTGACCATAGAGTCAGTCCTCATTTGAGATCGCATGATTTTTCAGGTAGAACAATAGAGCACAAATATATTGACGTTGTCCTCTTATCACATCAATGTACTTTCGATTTGATTGAACAGAACCATCTCACGATGTTTCTAGCATCCCTCTCAGCCATGAGCTTCTACCTTAAACTTACACTTTTCGTATCAGATAGTATTTTTTTATCTCAAATTTATTGCATAGTTTGAGAGGACACATACCGACCGCTATAAACTCCATACTTGAACAGAAATCGTATGATGTATAATGGATGGATGGTAGTGATATATTTGAGTGATGGAATGCTAAGATATCCTCCAGAAGATGTCATCTGCTATCTAGGCCAATAGGTACAACCCATACCACAGACACAAGATGTAAAGTCCAACAAATTGGTGATGTGGACAGAATGATTTAAGCTCTTTATATATGATGATCTGACAATCTTCTCCCCCTCGAATGTAGATAACTGAATCTTTCAAATAGTTCTCTGATTGAAACATCTATTGTCTCAGACTTAGATAACGTAGGAATCCTTGAAAATTTATTCAATTCTTGATCCATGATTCTTTTGCAGTAATGTGGTTCAGCATCCTTATTTACAATTCAAATAAACAAATTTTTTTTTTTTTTTGATTTTCTGATATTGCAATTTTCTCAACGCTATATTACAAAGCATGAACAAATAAAATAAATACAACTTTACAAGATGATGCACCACTGTCTTTGACTTTTGTTGTATCTGCACTGAAAACCAATCTTCTGATGTTGAAATATGTAACCCGATGACGTTGCGTATACAAATCATTATATGTCTGTGATACAAGATTGCACTTCTCAACCCACATAGAGAGAACACCCCCATTTGGATACCCGACATGTATAATGTAGACTTTCGGTCCAAGCATTAAAGGTAAATAGAAACAAGTATGCATCCTAGACAAAGTATGCTCACCTTGGGGACTTACCAAATTATGCGTTGGTACCAAGTATAAATCATAGTAGGGGAGACCTCAACCGTCTGTTGAGTTTTTGAACAATTATTTCTCAGTACATATTCAGTGATAAGTAGGTGACTACCCTCAACCGCTGTAAACCTTTCCATGATTTCCTCATCATGATATTTACTCGTTGTTAATGTGATCATCTCTATCTAGAATTAGGTCAGTAAAGTCTAGCAATACATTATCAATCATCCTGTACTACTTGTATTTCACCAATTACATGTCAGTTCAGTATTACAATCACTTCCCCACATATAGAATAAGCAACTCATTTTCAGGATTTTCTATTTTTTATAGATTTTCTATTTTTCAACTTTGTATTTAATTTTCTGGTTTTATAATTTTTATGGCTTTTCTATTTTCTTTGTACAAAAGCATAAAAACTAACTAAAAACACAAACCAGTATCCAACATTATCAGAAAACAATTATCAATCATGCAAACGAAAATTAACATGCAAATGACCTACAAACTACTTATGCAAAACTACACATATTATACAAGCAGTTTTAAGGCATTCACAACTCAGTCTCCTTGTCAGGTTCCTCTGTGTTAGGAACCTCGGTTTCAGGAACCACGTCTTTCAACAGTTTGATACCTATTTCTTTTAACAAGTAATCAAAGCATGGTTTATCAAAAGCTTTAGTGAAGAGATTAGCTCTTTGGGTTGTAGTGTCTATCTACACTACGTCGATTAACTTCTTTTCAGAGCATTCTCTAATGAAATGGTATTTAATCCCTATGTGTTTGGTTTTAGAATGATTAACAGGATTTTTAGTGACAGCTATAGCGGCAGTATTTTCAACAAAAATAGGAGTGTTAGAAATATGCAAACAGTAGTCACGTAGATGTTGTTGTATCCAGATGACCTGAGATGTACAGCTCGCTGCAGCAATATATTCAGCTTCAAAAGTAGACTGAGCCACTTCCATCTGCTTCTTACATTGCTAAGTAACTAATCTGCTTCCTAAAAATTGACACCCCCCAGAAGTTGCCTTGAAATCTTTCTTGCATCCGCCATAGTCTGAATCACTACAAGCAGTAAGCTCAAAACCATCATCACACAGATACCATAACCCCAAAGTTGGTGTATCTTTCAAATATCCCAGAATCTTCTTAACCACGAGCATATGATGAACATTTGGATTCGCTTGATAATGAGCACACAAGCAAACTGCAAACATAATATCTGGTCTAGAAGCTGTAAGATACATTAGAGACCCAATTATCACCCTGTATAATGTCTGATCCATCTTAGCACCTTCACGATCTGGTGAAATACCATGATTCACCGACAACGGAGTCTTAGCCGGTCTCTCAGCTTCCATTTGCAAACGTTTGAGGATATCGGCAACATACTCTGTCTGAGCTACCTGCAAACCTAAGAAAAACTTGATAGTTTCCATGGAACTCATTTTGAACTTCTGTTTCATAACCTTCTCAAAGTCATCAACCATCGACAGATCTGTTGATCCAAATATGATATCATCAACATAAACCTGCACTAGCATGAGATGTTGTCCCTTCTTCTTGATGAAAAGTGTCTGATCAATCAAACCTCTTTTGAAATCGTTCTCAAGCATGTAGTTGGACAAAGTAGCATACCACGCTCTTGGAGCTTGATGAAGCCCATACAGTGACTTTTCTAGTCGATATACCTTTTCGGGAAAATGAGGATCTTCCAAACATTTTGGAGGCATGATAACACGGTTTGACCTACGTACACCTCCTGCTTCAGTTGGCTGTTCAAACACTGTTACAGTTGGTGGTTGATTGTACAGAGGATTCATGTGATCTTCTGTCAACCGTGTTGGATTGATTTCCTCATCTTCTTCTAACTCATTGTCTTCGTCTGTCTCGTACACTATTTCCAAATTAGGATCTGCGTTAGTATTATCACTTTGAGAACTCTGCCGTGAACTTGGAATCAGACTCTGTTGAATATCATGAATCTGATTCTGAGTCTGACTAGGAATCGATTTGACGTTCTCTGTGGAATTTTGAGCATCATACAACATCTGAGTAAGGACTTCATCGTCAGTAACATCTGGTGGAAGATTAAAAGAATCAAACAGTTTGTCAAATTCAAATTGCCATGCGAATCATGTACTGACATGTGCAGGAGCGTTACGTTGAATATTAACCTCAAATCTTTCTTCAACACATTTGGTTTCGGTGTTGTACACCCGCTTATTAGGATTCCTATAGCCCAAGAAGATACCAGAAACCGCCTTCGGATTAAATTTCCCTCCAGTGTCTTGTACCAGGATAGTACAAGGAGCACCAAAAGGTTCAAGATGCTTAATATTTAGCTTTCTCCTGTGCAACAATTCATAACACATCTTTCCATGTCGCTTTACCACTAGCACTCTGTTCATAACATAACAAGCTGTACTGACTGCTTCACCCCAGAATGTAATGGGCAAACATGAATCAGCTAACATCGTTCTAGCGGTCTCAATAAGCGTCCTATTCTTTCTTTCAGCGACACCGTTTGACTGTGGCGTATAAGCAGGACTGAACTGTTGCTGTATCCCTTTCTCATTACAAAATAGCAGCATCTGATTATTCTTAAATTCCGTACCATTGTCTGTACGAATCTTTCTCACTTTCAACTTGTACAAACTTTCTAGCTTCAGAATCAACACTTTAATGTGCTCAAAAGTGTCTGACTTATTCTTCAACATAACAACCCATGAGAAACGCGAATATTCATCAGTAACCACCAAGCAGTGGCGGTACTTAAGGTATCCCAAAGGTGGTGTCCGCCTATCCTGGATTTTACCGAACAAAAATTTTTACACTAAAAAAAAAATTACTAAAAATAAGGTTTTTTTTAGTGTTCGTCCCTGCTGACTATGAAGGAATTTAAAAAATTTTACACTCGCCCCACCTGTATCCGAGTTCAAGTTCCGCCGCTGCCACCAAGCAGTAAACATCTCCATTAATATTTTTGCGATTAACTGGACCGAAGAGATCCATGTGCAACAATTCCCGAGGAACACTAAAAGAATGATGCTTCTTGGTAGCATGAAACTTCTTAACATGTTTCCCTTGTTTACACGGAAGACAACCTTCAGGAATATGAAAAATTTTAACATTAACACCATCAACTAGTCCATTGTGAACTAGATTATTCATCTTCCTGAGACTTAGATGACCCATAAGATTGTGCCAAATGATAGACTCATGTTCAGTAGCCTTAGAAATGAAAGCCTTATGGCCTGTAGCTGCTTTAACATGAGCCTCACGCATATCAAGAATATATAAATCCTTGCATCTTGGAGCGGTCATTAAAATCATGTCCTCCGGAATCACAAACTCTTTCCTCAAAATATAACAAAACTTGTCATCAAATGCAACTGTATACTTTTTGTCAGTAACCTGTGAAACAGAAAGCAGATTGTTCGACATCTGCTCCACAAAATTTACTTTATCAAAGCTGACATTTTCGTTAGCTATCACCCCTTGCACAGTAATAAAACCTCCTTCACTACCTACAAAAGAAACTGGTCCTCCATTCACTGTTTTAACATTAGAAAACAAGGACAAGTTCCCTGTCATGTGCCTGGACACCCCACTATCAACAATCCATGTACTGCAGCATGGATTGTAGATGACCTGAACATGAAAATAAGGAGATTAGTTAGAGCGGGCCACCCATGCCCTAATGACAGTGGGTTTCCCATCAACACCAAACACTGGCAACTCCACCCATTGTCCCTTAGATCCAGAAGGACCTTCAAAATTTTGGACTCCTTTCACTCCTGATTTACGTTTCCAAACAGTATTTTTAGGTAATGATTTCCGGTAGTAATCATTTGTTTGAAAAACTTTAGTTCCATTTATTTGAACAGAAGGAGATTTAAACACAAGTGAAGATGATCTTCTATTAAAAGCACGTGTAGGACTAAGATCAATCTTCCTATGTGGTGTCTGTCTAATGGGTTTACAATTCACAGCCCGATGTCCCAACATCCCACTATTGAAACAATTAACATTATCAAAGTTATTAGAATTAAACACTTGACGTCTAGGTGGTGAAAACTCCCTCCTAGGTGGTGTAGTCTGCTGTCTAGTCATAGGGGGTGACGAAACTTGTTGGTTAACAGTCTGTCGATGACTAGGTGGAACATACTTCAGCACGCTGCCAGAAATGGAACTCTCAACTTTTGGTAGAGGTTTAGCTTTAGGATCAACAACCTGTGAATTTAAATCACTACCTTTCTTGACAAACTGAACAGGAGTTAAAGGGGTGTTCTTCTTCTAGTGTATCTAGGTTTCTCAACGCTCTTTATCGGAGTTTTCTGACTATGACTCCCATTATTATTGTTCTTTGGATTCCTTAGGATCGTGATGGGTTTAATCACAAGTACAAAAGGTTTGCTGTCCTTTTTGGTGTCGACATCAGTGTCAGACTCCATTTCATAGACCACCTCTAAAGGTTTCTTACTCTCAGCATCCTTACTCATAATCTTAACAGGTGTGTTTCCTTAGACTTACCATACTGCTGTTCTACAACCTGAACCTTACTCTTCTAAACAGGCTTATTCACATACTCATTCATAAGCGGTGGGGAAACCTGATCATAACCTAACCCTTGTTGTTTAGGATGATTAAAGGTTTGCGTCACGTATGATATTCTCTACCAATTATCAATCCTAGCCTTTTCTGATTCATACTTTAACTTATATGAATCTTTTTATACCTTAAGTGCTTCTATCTGGCTCAAATACAGATTAATCACTTTCTGATCATCTACAACAGTTGATTTTAAGTGACCTACCTAATTCTCTAAGGACTTGATGACATCAACATACTCTTTCTGCTTATTAAGGTAGTAAAGAGCATCATTATAGTTCTTCTTGTTTGTCTAATTCTCAAAACTCAAATTCTTAAGTTCAAGTCTAAGTTTCGAACAAGTTTCACAAGTAGCAGGAATTTCACTAAGCTTAGAAACTGCACATTCAAGTCTAGCTATTTTCTGTTCAAGTTCAATGCATTTAGAACAAATAGAAACTGAATTATCACATACCTTGTCATTATTGGACGTGTTAGCCATGAACGCATAATCATTTCTACCATCCTGCGAATCTGTATCTGATTCTGATTTAGACTCTGAACTGGTACTATTCGAATAATTAGCATCATAACCTCCTACGCCCTCAACTTTAGTAGAACTATCAGAACCCTTCACCGTAACAATCTTCTTATCAGTACCTTTAACATCACTGTTAATCAAGTGTTTAAGTTCTTTTCTAAACCAGGTACCCATATGACAACTCATTCCCAAAGATTCATCATCATCGGAAGAATCAGTTGTGAACTCAAGATCAGATAAGTCCTTAGCTTTGCGGAACTTATCATACAGCCGATCCTTAATTCTCTTCTTAAGACACATCTTCATTACCTCCTCTACCCTTTTCATTCTAGCGTCACATTTGCACACATAGCATGCGCAATTAGGATTATCTTTACCGATGCAACCAGCATTCCTTCTCACAACCCTTTCTTCTTCTATCTCAGCTTCACTCTTACCCATAAAAACAACATTCTCTTTCTCTGTATCTACCGAAATGGACCAATCACACACCTCATCAGCATAAGTAGTAGTCAATGCTTTATATTGACCAGTTGCTGCAGCATCCTTCTCCACGATTGAACTTACTTGTATTGGATTCACTTCAATGGTTGTAGTATGAAAAGGATTATGAAAGCCAGGCTTAGGTGGTCTAGTACACGTCCTCTTAAAGTGACCAAGTTCATCACAGTTATGGCATCTAACCTTGGACATGTCAAAACCAAACTTAGTGTTAAGATTTAAACTCAATGTTCCCTGACCTGTTCTTTTCAAATACTTTCGTTCTCGTCTCACAATACTACCAATTCCATAAAGTATATCCATTCTCTCTATCTCATCCTCAACAATTTGGTCATAATCTTCATTCTCAAGATGACCATTAATTATCTGCCCACTAATCGTATCGTTGTACGAGTTAACAACAATAGCTGCCAGTGCCATATCCTCTTAAATCGATTCTAGAGACCTCTTCTTGATATTCTCTGTCTTAAGTACTGGTGTCTGAGTCTGTTGAATAGGAGAGGACTTAATCACTTTAGCAGTTGAGCTCTGAGCTTGAGATTTAGCATGAAAATAACCAGACACTAACTGTGGTGCCGAGGTCTATGAAGCATTGGTTGAAATATACGCTGTCTGTAATGGAGCATGAACTCCAGAGGATGACCCAATAGTAGAAGAAGCGGCTACAGTACCAAGTCTCTTTCTCTTAGCTTCAACTTAAATATCCTTTTGCATCAGCTTGGATGTAAAGGTTGTCAATGTTAACGTACAACCTAATGAAATGTACCTGTTTTGAATCTGCTCAATTTCAGTATCCCATCTTTCAGGAAGACCATCTTTCAAAACCCTGATAGCCTTGGTATCCGACACTTCTATTCCATAATAAGCCATTTCAGCAACCAGTAGAAGGTATCGCTCTAAAGTCTGTCCAAGAGTCTCTGAAGGAAGAGCCGCAAACACTCTCTATTCATCCTTTAAAACCTTACCCTTAGTGGCACGATAAGTCACAGTACCCTCTGTGGCTGACTGAAGAGCAAGCCAAAGAGTGTATCAAGTCTTGTTTCTGTTCTTGAATTGTTGAAAGATTTCTTTAGACAGTGCCTACGTGATTTGTGAATAACACTTACATTCTAAATTATACTGTTCACGCTCAGCATGGTTAAACTGTGAAGTTTCCTTTGGTTCACGATCTACTCCATCTGGCCACACAAACTCATTTTTAATAAACTCTCATAGCCTAGAGTCAATACCATTCAAATAGATCATAAACTGGGTTTTCTAGTCCAAAAAGTCTTTCAGATTATCAAGTTTTGGAACCATATTGGTAGTTCCAGACTCACTTTCGGAAAGGATTAATTTTTGAAGTCTATGAGCAATCACTAAAGCACTGTATTCATTAGCCACTTGTTCATTAGTTGTAACGACCCGTCAAAATCGTTGTTAACGTGGTACGTTATTCATTGATTTCATAGTGAGGTTTTGACCTCTACATGATGCGTTTTGTAAACATTGCATTCTTTTGAAAATGGCACACCATAAATGAATATCTAATTTCAAGGTTTTTGACATCTGATGATTTCTACATATAGACAATCACCATAAATAATAGTTTACAATAATACATCCGTTGACAATGCAGTCAAAATAAGATACATGGTGATGATTTTGTGAATGCAAAGTTTTCTCGAATAAAGCATGTACGACTCCATGTACATAGCTTGTATAACGTATAAGCAAACAGCGGAAGACTTCTAGGAACCTGAGAATAAAATGCTAAAAGTGTCAACACAAAGGTTAGTGAGTTCATAGTTTTAATGTTGCGCATAATCTGTATATAAAGGTGGACCACAAGATTTCAGTTGTTTCATCCAAAACATTTATCAAAATATTCTACGAAATTGAGCACCCTGGTAACTAAACTTAACGTATATATAATAAGTACCCATGTTTTAACATACATGCAACCAACATGTACAATACACGCAAACCAACGTGTACTAAACTCAAATAGCATACGTCTGTTTATAGTTCAGGTTAGGGCTTCTAACCTGGAACGGACGGGGATGTCAAGCCCTATGGATCCATATACATCTATTCGCGTCCACCAGTTCTTATAACCGGCAGCTACTAGTTACCAAAGCTAAGGAATTTTTGGTTCAAACTCAGTATAGAATTTAGTATGTACTTGTGTCCATTGCGTTTAAAATACAGTGCATGTATTCTCAGCCCAAAAATATAGATTGCAAAAGCAATTAAAAAGGGATCTATAAACTCACTCTTCAATATTGTGGTTCAATATTGTAGAAAAAAAATATGTAGACACAACGTAGTAGACAGATGCATGGTTGGCCTCGGACTCACGAACAATACCCATAATTTCCTTAATTTAAAACAGTTTGAAACCACGAATTAAAAACACCCGTACATAACTTATTGTAGTATATAACTTCTAATATTTTGAAATTGATAAAACTGATATGGAGTAATATTTCTTTGTTTTTGCTCTTCTCCGAATGAGATTGGAATAGAGTATAAATTATACAGAGTAAAAATATGAAAATATGTGTTGTGAGACTGAAGAGAAAAAAAATTAAAAATGTGTTATGGAGTAACAAAGATATTCTTATGCGTGTGTATTGCTTTTCCCAAAAACAACCGAACTAATATATAGATATAGTTGAAACTTGACCAAATATATCTCCATCTATCTACATGTCCATCCATCTAATTATTGTACCGACATATACAATTATATCTCCATCCATTTATCTAATATATATATATATATATATATATATATATATATATATATATATATATATATATATATATATATATATATATATATATAAATAAAAAATGTGCAAATTAAAAATAAAATAAAAACGCCACTTCCATCATCAATTTGGATGTTTCTTGTGCCGACACCATTTTGAATTATATATATATATATATATATATATATATATATATATATATATATATAATTTTTATAATTAATTAAATATTATATTATATTTACGTGCATAGTTAACTTGTAATTTCAGTTCCAATGACTTGTACGCTAATGTTCGACTAATGTCCCGATTTCGATTTTTCAAACGTTGTTTCGTACGCTTAGAAAACTTATAATTCACGTTTCGCGACAAGTACCTTTATTAATAATTAGACTTAATTCACCAATAATTCATATTTCATGAAATGTACTTTATACATTTGAGTGTTTTGGTTATTTACTTTTTTATATCGTCTGCTCGTTATTTATTAAAATATTAAATAATATTATTTAAAATCTCTAATACAAGAAAATAAATATAATCAAATCGTTTTATATATAAGTTAATATTTTATAACATTATATTTTATTACGTTGTAAAATATATATTATCGTTTAGAAATTTGTATGATCTATATATAATATCGAAATCTTTATTTAACAATATAATCTTTAGTTTTTCAAAACTAAATATATTTAAAGTTCATTATATTTTAAAATCGTTTAAATCATCGAAATTCTTATATTACATAACGTTTACATTTTAAAACTTAAATCGATATAATTCATTTATGTACCAACGTTTATTTTAACTTCTCAAATATTCTAATTAACTTATTGAAATATCAATCGAATCAATAAACGAATGCTACTATCGTCTACTAAATAACTTGACACTATATATATATATATATATATATATATATATATATATATATATATATATATATATATATATATATATATATATATATATATATATATATATATACAAACATGTTTTAAATACACGTTGCAGTTATTTATACATTTAATTCTAACAATTATTATTCCAACTTACATTATTTAAACAAAGACATTTTAATAATCAAATTCTATTATATCGAAAAACGTCTTCATACGTTTGAAACTAAATCAATTGAATATTATGAAATTTAGTCTTCCACTAACTTTTGTCTAATTCTGGTTATTTGACACTTTGTTCTCACTTGTAGATCACTACCATTTATTCCGAATATTGTTAAAGAGGAAATATTTCTTAAATCAACGTGGACCTCACAACAGAGACTCATAACAATATTACAAAAATATCTTTTAATTTAATCGTTTGATATTGTCTTTTAATTCCGTCGATAAATATATTAAATATATATTGAAACAAATGAGTTTAATGTAAAGTATTTTACATTTAATACTTTGTTAACGTTTTCAAGTTATAATATATATATATATATATATATATATATATATATATATATATATATATATATATACATATCTATTTATATAATCGTTCGTGAATCGTCGGAATTTGGTCGAGGTTAAACGAATACATGAACACAGTTCAACAATTTTTGAGACTCAACATTAAAGACTTTGCTTATCGTGTTAAAATCATATAAAGATTTAGTTTAAATTTGGTCAGAAATTTTCGGGTCGTCACAGTACCCACCCATTAAAGAAATTTCGTCCCGAAATTTGACAGGGATCGTCATAGTTGACAATAAGAATGTTTTCATGACGAATACGAGTTGAAAAGTAGAGTTTTATCACCATTGGGTAATATAGATAAAACAATTCAATCATACGAGGAGTACGAATGAAGCTATCACAAAAGAGTGAAATGAGAAAAGTAAAGTTTCGTCATATCTTTAACGTAGATACGGTTGATTTTCGGAGTTCAAGGGATTTAGAGAAAATCTTCGTAATAAGATTTGATTCTTCGGTAATTAAGGAAATTAGAATCCTCTTTGGTTAAATGCGATAATCTGTCTCGATTGCTCTATGTGATATTTCACTATAAATTCACCCCATTCGTTTCCTTATTTCCACAACTCCCATGTTTTATACTTTCTTCCTTAATTTATACTTCTAAAACATTCGTCAACATGCACCATCCAGTTCTGATCCTCGATATATTCCTGACTTTCGTATCAGTCATTCTTCTTTTTCATCTACCACCGGAGGAATCTGTTTACTTCTACTATGCCCTTGGGTTTGTAGTGTTCTTGGTTCTCCTATGTCTTTATATGGCTATACGCATTGATATACACGGTTTGTAACTTCTATGTTGTTGTCGTGCTTATACTTTTCCTTATATTTCGGAGCCCCTATTTCTGTCATTTCTTAATCATTGACATCCACGGTTAATGATTTCTCCTATTTGCTGCGATTTATACTCCTATATATATTTCGAAGCTCTATGCTTTTGTTTTCTCTTCTCGACTTTAAACAAAGCAAGTAATGGTCCAGAATTCGTATATATGAAATTCGGGACGAACATAACTAATGTTCTAAGCACAAAAGAAATGTAATAGCACGATTTGATTTGTTAAATTACCAGAAGTTACTGGAAAAGATAGAAATATCAAGAAAATATTTTTTGATATGTTTAGAGATTAAGTAGAATGTAAGAGTCATGTAACATGGCACATGATAACGGTATGGTCTATGGATCATCATGTTTCATTAAAAACTCAGCATGACTTACTGTAATATAACCACGTTGGCCAGATGTCATTATATTATACTAACTCATGCTTCAATTCCCAACACTTCTCCAAAAACATTCATAATCTAAACTCGAATGTTTCAGAAGTTTAGAAACTAAAACAGTTTCCTTTATGATGTAATACAGATAGCGCAAAGAGATAATTAATCTAGGGCAATGATAGCTATGAAGATATCTTCAGAAAATCTCGAGGATATTTATACCAAAAGATACGATGATATTTTATAATTTTAAAATATCTAGAATCAAAAGATGATGCAGAAAATTTGTCTGCAAAGGTTTAGAATAAGGAGCGAGGTGTTCGCTAAAGACTTCAGCAGACACTGAATCATTTGGATTCTTTGAAGGTAGATTTCGTCTTTGTGATTTGTCCATAGCCTCCTTCATGGTTTGCTCTATCCATTATTTAGTACCAAATTTTCTCATTTTTTCGAGCTTTTTCAACACGCTATTCTTTATTATCAAACTTTCGACTGTTAAGGTCGTTTACAGTTTTTGCTGCTTCATCAGCTTTTTCAAAATTCCGAGGAATGATTCATAAATTGAAGTGCTTTTCAGAAATTCACAATTGAAGTACGTAAGCCTAGGAGATAGAAGTTATGTTATATGTATATATATAACTGTTGATGCTGCGAAATTCTAATATGATTATTGATGCTTCGCGGTATTTGGTATGGCAATTATTGTTAGAAGATGTAGACGAGTGCATGATAGGGTTTCAACAAATAAATATAATGATTTTTTCGGAGAGACTTAAGTCACGGAATAATAAAGTTGCTGGTACGTTTTTTGTTAATATGGTGGGATGTAAAAGGTTCCCCGGTAACAAGAACGTATATATAAAGGTTATAATAAGGCTGATCTGAAAAGTCAAAGTTGACTTGTTGGAAGGGTGATAACACTGAGTACCTTAAAAAGGAATTGCAAGGTTATTTTCGGTAATAACAATGCTAAAGGATCTAACACAGATACATGTTAAACTTTTACTTAGGTTTCGAGAGTTTTCTGGATGCATATCTATATGCATAAATCTTTCTTTTCATAGATAACGTGTGGTTGGATCATCCCCCCCCCCCCCCCCCCCGATTGTTTCTTAATTGAGGTGATTTCAAGAATCATGAAGGGTTTAAACGTAGATTGTAATCATCAATATACATATGATGTTCTAGAATTTTGAATGATACATATATTTTTCTGGGTTTTATGAATAGAAGTGATGTTCTAGCACAGTTTTGAAGTCAAAGTATAGTTTTGAAAGATGTAGAGATCTAAGAGTGATGCTATCTGTTATATCTAGACTTGGATTCTGGATTCTGATCTGTTTAAAATCAGAATATGTAATTGAATTTGAGTGAGAAAGGTTGTTCTACTTTCTATGAAAGAATGTATATCATTGTGAAAGTAGTGAGTATGGTTAATGATTATCGAGTAATTTAAGAATGTACAGTGTAACATATTAACGTGAAATCTAAATGTTTCTCGGGTATTACCTACCCGTTAAAATATTTTCACAATTAATAGTTTGTACAAAAATAATCTTTATTACAATCTTTATGAAAATATATGAATGTATATTTTCTTCAGATGTAATACATATTTAATGAGTTAATATTCTGTTAAACTCGTTTGATTTTTGGCTGTAACTAGAAATGAATACTCTCTGAAACATTGGAGATTACATAATCTTTGCAGAGTATTTCACTAATGTAATCAATACTTCATTATTTATTCTTATTGATATTCCTCGGTAAAGGATGTTGGTGCCCGTGAAATTCTTGTGAATTTCACAAGACACGAATGATGTTTTTCTAGTAAGTTTTGAATACATCGATAATGAAAGTGTAACATCAAACATGTAATTGAGTAATACACTTGGTTTATTAGGAGATGGAATTCATTGAGTTGAAACAGAGATTGTAGTTAACGATGGTTAAGTCGTACATCATAGCATATTAGTAATATGAATTAACCGAGTAGTACTTACCCTTAAAAATTAATACGTAATAGCTTAGTACGAAAAGATATATTATGGTTTCCAAAATTCATATATGTATATAATATATAAATTCTTTGGAAATAATAAGTTAATAATCCATAACTCGTTATTTCAATATAACCATTGGTGATTGTGTTGTCGATATCATCGGTGGTTATGGAGCTGGTGGAGCTTGTGGTGCTACAGGTATTACTGATGGTGATGCTGGTGATACCGCTGATGGCACTTGTTTAACAAGTCTAGCTTGTAAGTCACACACCATTTGAAAGGACCCGTTCATATACATTATAAACGATTCACAATAGTTGATTACATCGCGATGTATTTTACCTCTATATGATACATTTTACAAACATTGCATTCGTTTTTAAAAGACAAACTTTCTTTATAACAAAAATTGACGGTATGCACACCATTTCATAATACATCCAACTATAATTGACTTAATAATAATCTTGATGAACTCAATGACTTGAATGCAACGTCTTTCAAAATATGCCATGAATGACTCCAAGTAATATCCTTAAAATGAGTTAATGCACAGCGGAAGATTTCTTTAATACCTGAGAATAAACATGCTTTAAAGTGTCAACCAAAAGGTTGGTGAGTTCATAGGTTTATCATAACAATCATTTCAATATATTAATAGACCAAAAGATTTCCGTTTATAAATATATGTACACTCGCAAGCGTATAAAAATATTCTATAAGTTGTAGGCACCCGGTAACAATCCTTAACGTTCATGTTTTACCCTCTGAAGTACACCAGATCAGGTGTGTTTAAAATAACCTCGAAGTACTAAGGCATCCCATAGTCAGGATGGGGTTTGTCAGGCCCAATAGATCTATCTTTAGGATTCGCGCCTACCGTACATAGACAAGTAGTTTAATGTTACCAAGCTAAGGGTATATTTCTGGTTTAAACCCACGTAGAATTAGTTTTAGTACTTGTGCCTATTTCGTAAAACATTTATAAAAACAGTGCATGTATTCTCAGTCCCAAAAATATATATAAAAGGGAGCAAATGAAACTCACCATACTGTATTTCGTAGTAAAAATACATATAACGTCATCTAACAAGTGCAAGGTTGGCCTCGGATTCACGAACCTATATTAATTATATATATTTATATGTTGGTCAATATTTGTCTAACAATTTTTGGTCAAGTCATAGTGTACCACAATCCTAATGCTCGAGACTAATATGCAAAAGTCAACAAAAGTCAACTTGACCCAAAATGACTTCTAAAATTTATACGTGTTTATTATATAACTTAACTATAGTCGTTTTATATATTTAAATATATTTATTAGATTTTATAATAATAAAAGTCATTTATTAATAAAAATTTATATTAACGTTTATATATGATAAAATATACTTTTATATATCTTAAGTAGTAAAATTTATAAAGTTCACTTAATATCTTAAAACTATAGTGGTAAGTATTATTAATGTAATTATATTACGCGTGGTGAAAAATATCTTTGTATCCCCTATTTATTTGATAAAATAATATTGACCATAATAATAATAAGTAAAAGTTGTATTATTTTGTAATAATAATTATTATTATTCTATAAAAAAATATCAATATTTATATTTACTAAAAATGTTATTATGATAAAATGATAATGCTAACATAATAGTAATAATGATATTTTATAATAACAATGATATTTCTATTAAAATAATAACGACGATAGTAATAATAATCATTTTAACAATAATACTAAAATTCAGTTGACTATAACTTCAAATCCGTTCATCGAAACCATTCGATATCTAAATGAAAAGTTCTTAATTTTTCGCTAGCTTTCCAATGACATGCATATCATATACCCTATCTCAGTAGCATATGTATCTAATTCAGGATTCAACAAACCTATCTAAGGACAATATCGAATGTACAAGCATGCACAATCCTATATACTCGAGCACTAGTCAGGGATACACTATTGATATATAAAAGTTAAGTTATGAGTGCTCACGTATCAATATTGAGATTCAATACTGCAGGAAAGTACGTAGACGCAACGGAGATGATAAACACTAGATTGACCTCACGAGCATACCCATGAACCATACCCATCACTTCCATAGCTATAACCCATAATTTCCTTAGCTTCGACTCATTCAAAAAACTATTTTGAAATCACTCGGACATCACTCCGTCGTAATATTTTATGTATACTAATAATATCTTGAAATAATACAGAGCAAATATATATATATATATATATATATATATATATATATATATATATATATATATATATATATATATATATATATATATATATATATATATGTATATATGTAAATCGATTGAGAGAGTTTAGAGAAATATATTTTCAAGTTTCTATGAAATAATGAAACCTATTGAATTCTATTTATAATAGATTTTTGAATTATTAAAGTGAATTATTAAATTATGAATTATTAAAGTGAATTATTAAAGTATGAATTATTAAAGTGAATTATTAAAGTATAAATTATTAAAGTGAATTATTAAAGTATGAATTATTAAAGTGAATTATTAAAGTTAAAGTAAAGTAAAAGTAAAGTAAAGGTAAAGTTAAAGTATAGTAAAAGTATAAAAACTATGTATGTATAATACGCGTATAAATATATATAATATTAATTTAAATCGTTATATATATTTAATGAAATAAAATATAAATATCGTTATATTTATTATACTGGTTAAGTAATGAGTTATCAAAAGTGATTCTAGATATTTATAAAAGTTATATACGTTTTAATAATAAAGTTCTTTTTAAACTGAAAATGTTTTTGTACGTTTGAAGATAGATTAATAGAATATTATGGAAACCAATTTTCCACTAGCTTTTGTCTAACTTTCGTAAATGACACTTTTTATTTTTATTTATAAATAGCTTTACAAATTATTCCAAATATCGTTAAGAGGAATAGATTTTCTCAAATCATAGTGGACCTCTCAACAGAGACTTGTAATCATAATTCAATGTTTCTGATAATTCAATCATTTAATATATATATTTTTTAATTTCGTCGATAATCATATTGAAACAAATACGTTCATATAAAGCATTATACATTTAAATACTTTGTTGACATTTTCAATTTATAAGATATACACATATACATACATATTCATATATGTTCATTTAATGGTTCGTGAATCATTGGAATTTGGTCGAGGTTTAAATGAATGTATAAACATAGTTTAAAATCTTTGAGGTTTAACTTAACAAACATTGCTTATCGTGTCAGAATAATATAAAGATAAAGTTTAAATTTAGTCGGAAATTTCCGGGTCGTCACAGTACCTACCCGTTAAAGAAATTTCGTCCCCGAAATTTGATAGAGGTCGTTATGGCTAACAATGAAAATGTTATTATGACGATTATGAAGTTTTATCATGTCTAAGAAGTATGGATAAAATAATTCGATTACTCAAAGCGTATGAGGGAAGTTATCGTAAATGAAGGAAATAAGATTATAGTGATTCGTCATATCTTTTGACGTCATCACAATTGATCTCCGAATTTAAAGAAAATCTTTGTAATCTATGTTGGATTTGATGCTTCGGTGATTAAGGAGATTATGATTCTCTTCGAATTAATACGATAATCCATCTTGATTTCTCTGTCAGGTATTTCACTATAAATCCACCTCCTTCGTTTCCTTACAACTCACACCTTCTATTCTTTCTCCCTCAACTCATATTTTAAAGTATTTGTCAATATCCTTCATCCAGTACTGATTCTTGATATACTCCTCACTTTCATATCTGTCGTTCTTCTTTTTCATCTGCCTCCGGAAGAATCTATTTACTTCCACTATACTCTCGGTTTTATAGTGTTTTTAGTTCTTCCGTGTCTTTATATTGCTATATGCATCGATATATACGGTTTATAATTTTTGGGTGGTTGTTGGGTTTTATATCTTCCCTTATATTTCAAAGCCCCTGCTTTTGTCTTCTATAATCATTGACATCCACAGTTAATGCTCCCTTCTATTTGCTGCGATTTATACTCCAATTTCTATTTTGGAGTTTTGTCCTTTCGTTTCTTCTTCTTGCGATTAAGCAACGTTTGTAATGGTCCAGTATTCGCAGATATGAATTTTAGAATGAACATAGTTAATGTTCTAAGAAGGAAATGGTAATGGCACGATCTTGATTTGTTAATTTACCAGAATACCCTGAAAAGACCGAATCATCAAGAAAATATATTCTTGATATTTTTAGAGATTAAATAGAATACAAGAGTCGTGTAACATGGAACATGATGACGGCATGGTCTGTGAATCGTCATGTCCCATTAGAAACTCAGCATGACTTACTGTAATATAATCACGTTGATCAAGTGTCATTATATTATACTAACTCATGCTTCAGTTCCCAACACTACTTCAAAACATTCATAATTTAAACTCGAAAGTTTATAGAATATAGAAACTAATAGTTTCTTATATGATGTAACACTGATAGCGCAAAGAGATAAATGACTTCAGATAAGATTAGTTATGAAAATATCTTCAGAAATATCGAGGATATTTATAATGAAAGATATGATAATATCTTAGAATTTCTAATATTGATGGATGATGATGAAGATTTGTCTGTAAAGGTTTAGAATAAAGAGTAAGGTATTCGTTAATGACTTTAGCAGGCACTGAATCATTTGGATTCTTTGAAGGCAGATTTAGTCTTTGTGATTTGTCAACAGCCTCCTTCATAGTCTGTTCAATCCATTTTCCAGTTCCAAACCTTCTCTTTTTCTCAGCTTTTCCACCTTACTATTCTTTATCATCAAACTTTTTACTGTTAAGATCGTTTACAGTTTTTGATGCTTCATCAGTATTTCGAGAACTAGTTCGCAGTTTAAGGTGTTTTTCAGAAACTTCACATTCAAAGTATATAAGTCCAGAAGATAGACACATATAATTGTTGGCGTAGACATGCTGCGAGATTTCAAAATACTGATTGCTAATTTCTGATGATTCATATGGCAATTCTCGTTACAAGATGCAGATGAGTAAATGATGGGATTTTGATAAATATAAAGATTTTTCAGAAAGTCAAAGATCAATGAAGTTGTTAATAAGTTTACTGCTAATGTGGCGAGATATGAAAGGTTCCCCGGTAACAATGATGAAGGGGTAATTGTTATAATAAGGTTTATTCGTATAAACAAATGAAGGTGATTTGCTGGAGCTGTGACAAAACTGTCTATTTTGGAAAGAGATTGAAAAATTATATTTGGTAATAAATATCAAAGGATCTGACACGGATACGTGTTAAACTATAACTTTGGTTTCGAGAGCTTTTCAGATGCATGACAGTGGGTAATATGTGGTTGGATCATCATCTCGCATGTCTTTAGGAATTTCGAAGTGTTTGAACACATATTGTAATTGTTAATATACATATGATGTTCTAAGATTTTGAATGATACAAATATTTTTGTGAGTTCCATGAATAGAAATGAGGTTCTAGGACAGTTTTGAAGTCAAAGTATAGTTTTGAAAGATGTAGGAATCTAAGAGTGATGATTTCGGTTATATCTTGAATCGAATTCTGAAATTTCAAAATCAGAATATGTAATTAGATTTTGAATGAGTATGGTTGTTTTGATTTCTATAAAAGAATGTATATTGTTGTGAAAGTAGGGAGTATAATGGATGATTTGCTGATTCAGATTCGAAGAATGTAACATATTAATTGTGAATTTATATATCTCTCGGGTATTACCTACCCGTTAAAAAAAATTCACAATTAATATTTTGTACAAAAGAATTTTATTACAGTCTTTATGAAAATATATATGTGTATCTTTCTTCAGATGTAATATTGATTTAATGAGTTAGTATTAAATTAAACTCATTTGATTTATGGTTAAGGCTAGGATAGATAATTTCTAAACTTTAGAAATTACATAATCGCCGTAGAATGTTTCCCCAATGAAGTTATGAATCAATACTTCATCGTTGTGGTATTCCTTGGTATCTACATGGCGTATGACGTCGATGCTCGTGAGACAGATTGTGAAGTTGAGGTTTGCGATGCGGTTGTTGTTGGTGGTGGTAATGGTACTGTTGATGTTGTTGATGGTGGTACTGGTTATGCCGCTGGTGCTACTGCTGGTGTTTGTAACCTTTGCACCATATTCTCCAAAGCCACTACCCGAGCGCGAAGGTCGTTGACTTCTTCTATTACACCGGGGTGATTGTCGGTTCGGACGAGCGGATAAATAAGATCTAGAATTTGGTGTAGTATATAATCATGACGAGATACTCTGAAAATGAGAGAGAAAATGGTGTTTCGGACAGGTTCGCCGGTAAGCGCTTCAGGTTCATTGCCAAGAGGGCAATGTGGTGGATGAAAGGGATCGCCTTCTTCTTGTCTCCAATGGTTAAGTAGATTACGAACCCATCCCCAATTCATCCAGAATAGATGATGGCTAATTGGTTGATCCATTCCGGTCACACTGCTTTTGGAGCTTGAGTGGGATTCCATATCGGAATTCGAGGGACTTGAACTAATGACGAATTCCATTTCGTTCGATTGAATAAAGGATTTTTCGATATGAAATGATTTTTTGGCTATCGGGTGGTATTCTAATTACATAGAATATCTATATATATAGCGCAAAAGATTTCATAGATTACGGAGGAATTTACGTGATATGTCAGGCAAAGTTTACAGTAACAGATACGCTAAGATATGGATTAGCAGATACGCTAAATATGAATTTTGTCTATACACTATTTATGCAATCAATGCAGTAAGACGTGTCTAGACTAAGAATGATAAGCAGGCATTTCCGACAAAAATGATAAGCAAAACTTTTGACATGCAGACACGGTCGAAGTCCAGGCTCACTAATGCATCCTAACGACTATCAGTTAGACACACTAATGCAGACCTGGTTCGCTAAGACCACCGCTCTGATACCAACTGAAAGGACCCGTTCATATACATTATAAACGATTCACAATAGTTGATTACATCGGGATGTATTTGACCTCTATATGATACATTTTACAAACATTGCATTCGTTTTTAAAAGACAAACTTTCTTTATAACAAAAATTGACGGTATGCACACCATTTCATAATACATCCAACTATAATTGACTTAATAATAATCTTGATGAACTCAATGACTTGAATGCAACGTCTTTCAAAATATGCCATGAATGACTCCAAGTAATATCCTTAAAATGAGTTAATGTACAGCGGAAGATTTCTTTAATACCTGAGAATAAACATGCTTTAAAGTGTCAACCAAAAGGTTGGTGAGTTCATAGGTTTATCATAACAATCATTTCAATATATTAATAGACCACAAGATTTCCGTTTATAAATATATGTACACTCGCAAGCGTATAAAAATATTCTATAAGTTGTAGGCACCCGGTAACAATCCTTAACGTTCATGTTTTACCCTCTGAAGTACACCAGATCAGGTGTGTTTAAAATAACCTCGAAGTACTAAAGCATCCCATAGTCAGGATGGGGTTTGTCAGGCCCAATATATCTATCTTTAGGATTCGCGCCTACCGTACATAGACAAGTAGTTTAATGTTACCAAGCTAAGGGTATATTTCTGGTTTAAACCCACGTAGAATTAGTTTTAGTACTTGTGCCTATTTCGTAAAACATTTATAAAAACAGTGCATGTATTCTCAGTCCCAAAAATATATATAAAAGGGAGCAAATGAAACTCACCATACTGTATTTCGTAGTAAAAATACATATAACGTCATTTAACAAGTGCAAGGTTGGCCTCGGATTCACGAACCTATATTAATTATATATATTTATATGTTGGTCAATATTTGTCTAACAATTTTTGGTCAAGTCATAGTGTACCACAATCCTAATGCTCGAGACTAATATGCAAAAGTCAACAAAAGTCAACTTGACCCAAAATGACTTCTAAAATTTATACGTGTTTATTATATAACTTAACTATAGTCGTTTTATATATTTAAATATATTTATTAGATTTTATAATAATAAAAGTCATTTATTAATAAAAATTTATATTAACGTTTATATATGATAAAATATACTTTTATATATCTTAAGTAGTAAAATTTATAAAGTTCACTTAATATCTTAAAACTATAGTGGTAAGTATTATTAATGTAATTATATTACGCGTGGTGAAAAATATCTTTGTATCCCCTATTTATTTGATAAAATAATATTGACCATAATAATAATAAGTAAAAGTTGTATTATTTTGTAATAATAATTATTATTATTCTATAAAAAAATATCAATATTTATATTTACTAAAAATGTTATTATGATAAAATGATAATACTAACATAATAGTAATAATGATATTTTATAATAACAATGATATTTCTATTAAAATAATAACGACGATAGTAATAATAATCATTTTAACAATAATACTAAAATTCAGTTGACTATAACTTCAAATCCGTTCATCGAAACCATTCGATATCTAAATGAAAAGTTCTTAATTTTTCGCTAGCTTTCCAATGACATGCATATCATATACCCTATCTCAGTAGCATATGTATCTAATTCAGGATTCAACAAACCTATCTAAGGACAATATCGAATGTACAAGCATGCATAATCCTATATACTCGAGCACTAGTCAGGGATACACTATTGATATATAAAAGTTAAGTTATGAGTGCTCACGTATCAATATTGAGATTCAATATTTCAGGAAAGTACGTAGACGCAACGGAGATGATAAACACTAGATTGACCTCACGAGCATACCCATGAACCATACCCATCACTTCCATAGCTATAACCCATAATTTCCTTAGCTTCGACTCATTCAAAAAACTATTTTGAAATCACTCGGACATCACTCCGTCGTAATATTTTATGTATACTAATAATATCTTGAAATAATACAGAGCAAATATATATATATATATATATATATATATATATATATATATATATATATATATATATATATATATATATATATATATATAAATCGATTGAGAGAGTTTAGAGAAATATATTTTCAAGTTTCTATGAAATAATGAAACCTATTGAATTCTATTTATAATAGATTTTTGAATTATTAAAGTGAATTATTAAATTATGAATTATTAAAGTGAATTATTAAAGTATGAATTATTAAAGTGAATTATTAAAGTATGAATTATTAAAGTGAATTATTAAAGTATGAATTATTAAAGTGAATTATTAAAGTTAAAGTAAAGTAAAAGTAAAGTAAAGGTAAAGTTAAAGTATAGTAAAAGTATAAAAACTATGTATGTATAATACGCGTATAAATATATATAATATTAATTTAAATCGTTATATATATTTAATGAAATAAAATATAAATATCGTTATATTTATTATACTGGTTAAGTAATGAGTTGTCAAAAGTGATTCTAGATATTTATAAAAGTTATATACGTTTTAATAATAAAGTTCTTTTTAAACTGAAAATGTTTTTGTACGTTTGAAGATAGATTAATAGAATATTATGGAAACCAATTTTCCACTAGCTTTTGTCTAACTTTCGTAAATTACACTTTTTATTTTTATTTATAAATAGCTTTACAAATTATTCCGAATATCGTTAAGAGGAATAGATTTTCTCAAATCATAGTGGACCTCTCAACAGAGACTTGTAATCATAATTCAATGTTTCTGATAATTCAATCATTTAATATATATATTTTTTAATTTCGTCGATAATCATATTGAAACAAATACGTTCATATAAAGCATTATACATTTAAATACTTTGTTGACATTTTCAATTTATAACATATACACATATACATACATATTCATATATGTTCATTTAATGGTTCGTGAATCATTGGAATTTGGTCGAGGTTTAAATGAATGTATAAACATAGTTTAAAATCTTTGAGGTTTAACTTAACAAACATTGCTTATCGTGTCAGAATAATATAAAGATAAAGTTTAAATTTAGTCGGAAATTTTCGGGTCGTCACACCATTCTTGTCAGGGTTTCCTCTATCATCTCTATCCATCTACTCATCTGGTTTAAGGTTAGAACTAGAATAAGTAATCTCTAAAACTTTTAGAAACTACATATTCTCTGCAGAATATTTCTTCAATGAAGTGATGAATTAATACTTCATCGTTTGTTGTTGTTGGTACTGCTTGGTACCTATGGTGCGTATGATGTTGATGCTCGAGGTACAGATTGTGATGTTGAGGCATGTGATGTGGACGTTGTTGTTGTTGGTGGTAATGGTACTATTGATGCCTGTGATGCTGCTGGTGCTTGTAGTATTGAGGCTTGCGATGTGGATGTTGTTGGTGGTACTGGTGTTGTTGCTGGTGCTTGTAATCTTTGCACCATATTCTCCAAAGCCACTACTCGAGCGCGAAGATTATTGACTTCTTCTATTACACCGGGATGATTGGCGGTTCGAACGAGCGAATGAATAAGATTTAGAATAGTAGATGTTACGTAATCGTTGCGAGCTATTCTAGAAATGAGGGTGAAAATGGTGTTACAGATTGGTTCGTCGGTAAGTGATTCAGGTTCTTCTCCTAGAGGGAAATGTGGTGGATGGAAAGGATCACCTTCTTCTTATCTCTAATGATTAAGTAGATTACGAACTCATCCCCAATTCATCCAGAATAGATGATGGCTAATTGGTTCATCCATTCCGGTTACACTGCTTTCGGAACTCAGGTAGAATTTCATATCGGAAGAGCTATCGGAATCTAGGGAATTTGAACTAGATGCGTGATCCATCTTGTATAATCAGGGAAATGATTTTTGATATGAAATAGATTATAGGATTTAGATTTGTATTCTTCAATACATAATTTGCATATGCATATGTAATACCAAAATCCCATAAATTACGGAGGAATCTTCGGAAGATGTCAGACAAAGTTTACAGTAACAGATATGCTAAGATATGAATTCGTCTGTACACTATCTATGCAATAAATGCAGGAAAACGTGTCTAGACTTAAGAATGATAAGTATGTAATTTCCGACAAGAATTGATAAGCAAAAATCGGTAAAAACAGATACGGTCATAGTCCAGACTCACTAATGCATCCTAACAATTACCAGTTAAACACACTAATGCAAATTCTAGTTCCCTATGACCTCAAGCTCTGATACCAACTATAACAACCCGTCAAAATCGCTATTGACGCGGTACGTTATTCATTGATTTTATAGTGAGGTTTTGACCTCTACATGATACGTTTTGTAAACATTGCATTGTTTTGAAAAGGCATACCATAAATGAATATCTAATTCCAAGGTTTTTGACATTTGATGATTTCTACATATAGACAATCACCATAAATAATAGTTTACGATAATACATCCGTTGACAATGCAGTCAAAATAAGATACATGGTGATTTTGTGAATGCAAAGCTTTCTCGAATAAAGCATGTACGACTCCATGCACATAGCTTGTATAATGTATAAGCAAACAGCGGAAGACTTCTAGGAACCTGAGAATAAAATGCTAAAAGTATCAACATAAAGGTTGGTGAGTTCATAGTTTTAATGTTGCGCATAATCTGTATATAAAGGTGGACCACAAGATTTCAGTTGTTTCATCCAAAACATTTATCAAAATATTCTACGAAATTGAGCACCCTGGTAACTAAACTTAACGTATATATAATAAGTACCCATGTTTTAACATTCATGCAACCAACATGTACAATGTATACTAAACTCAAATAGCATACGTCCGTTTATAGTTCAGGTTAGGGCTTCTAACCTGGAACGGACGGGGATGTCAAGCCCTATGGATCCATATACATCTATTCGCGCCCACCAGTTCTTATAACCAGTAGCTACTAGTTACCAAAGCTAAGGAATTTCCGGTTCAAACTCAGTGTAGAATTTAGTATGTACTTGTGTCCATTGCGTTTAAAATAAATTGCATGTATTCTCAGCCCAAAAATATAGATTGCAAAAGCAATTAAAAAGGGATCTATAAACTCACTCTTCAATATTGTGGTTCAATATTGTAGAAAAAAATATATAGACACAACGTAGTGGACAGATGCATGGTTGGCCTCGGACTCACGAACAATACCCATAATTTTCTTAATTTAAAACGGTTTGAAACCCCGAATTAAAAACACCCGTACATAACTTATTTTAGTATATAACTTCTAATATGTTGAAATCGATAAAAACTGATACGGGGTAATATTTCTTTGTTTTTGCTCTTCTCCGAATGAGATTGGAATAGAGTATAAATTATACAGAGTAAAAATTTGAAAATATGTGTTGTGAGACTGAAGAGAAAAAAAATTAAAAATGTGTTATAGAGTAACATAGATATTCTTATGCGTGTGTATTGCTTTTCCCAAAAACAACCGGACTAATATATAGATATAGTTGAAACTTGACCAAATATATCTCCATCTATCTACATGTCCATCCATCTAATTATTGTACCGACATATACAATTATATCTCCATCCATCTATCTAATATATATATATATATATATATATATATATATATATATATATATATATATATATATATATATATATATATATATATATATATATATAAACGTTCAAATTAAAAATAAATAAAAACGCCACTTCCATCATCAATTTGGATGTTTCTTGTGCCGACACCATTTTGAATTATAAATATATATATATTTAATTTTTATAATTAATTAAATATTATATTATACTTACGTACATAGTTAACTTGTAATTTTTAGTTACAATGACTTGTACGCTAATGTTCGACTAATGTCCCGGTTCCGATTTTTCAAACGTTGTTTTGTACGCTTAGAAACTTGTACTTTACGTTTCGCGACAAGTACCTTTATTAATAATTAGACTTAATTCACCAATAATTCATATTTCATGAAATGTACTTTACACATTTGAGTGTTTTGGTCATTTGATTCTTTATATCTTCTGCTCGTTATTTATTAAAATATATTAAATAATATTATTTAAAATCTCTAATACAAGAAAATAAATGTAATCAAATCGTTTTATATATAAGTTAATATTTTCTAACATTATTTTTTATTACGTTGTAAAATATATATTATCGTTTAGAAATTTGTATGATCTATATATAATATCGAAATCTTTTTTTAACAATATAATCTTTAGTTTTTCAAAACTAAATATATTTAAAGTTCATTATATTTTTAAATCGTTTAAATCATCGAAATTCTTATATTACATAACGTTTACATTTTAAAACTTAAATCGATATAATTCATTTATGTACCAACGTTTATTTTAACTTCTCAAATATTCTAATTAACTTATTGAAATATCAATCGAATCAATAAACGAATGCTACTATCGTCTATATATAAATATATATATGTATATATACATATATATGTATATATATACATACATATATATATATATATATATATATATATATATATATATATATATACATATATATATATATATACATATATATATAGATACAAACATGTTTTAAATACACGTTGCAGTTATTTATACATTTAATTCTAACAATTATTATTCCAACTTACGTTATTTAAACAAAGACATTTTAATAATCAAATTCTATTATATCGAAAAACGTCTTCGTACGTTTGAAACTAAATTAATTGAATATTATGAAATTTAGTCCTCCACTAACTTTTGTCTAATTCTCATTATTTAACACTTTGTTCTCACGTGTAGATCACTACCATTTATTCTGAATATTGTTTGTAACGACCCGACTTTTTTGACTTATATTTTTGTGCTCTATACTTTCACGAATCTGCGTGTATGTGCGTACTGAGCTAGTTTATGCTCTGGGATCTTTATTCTTGATTAATTACTTTCGTTATTACCATACAGCGTGTTATTAAGTGCTTAATCACTTAACTTGATCCTCGAATGTTTTTACGACCGTTAGTGTCACTTGACGTTTAAAGCGAGCTACATATTTGGTACACATTTAACTTTTGTCATAATTGGAATATTATGACTACATAATACTAATTGTTATTTTCTAATGACAATTACTTGGCTTAAAGGTTACTTAATTGCGCTTAGTAATTTACTAGTGCACACTAGTTAGTCTTAATGGACTTTCTACCTTATTGGACATAAGCCCACCCTACTCTAGCTAACGGACTTTTAAGTTAGCTCAATTTTAATGGAATTATGACCCATTAAGAAGTAGGACAAAAACCCATTAAGATGAGCCAACATACTAGCATTTTTGTTAACCATTACTACAAATGTTTCATGAGATCCCAACAATAAGCACCACCTTTAGACCACCACCATGCAAAAAGCAAAAAGGTGTCCCCTTGTCCCCTCCCCATAGCTACGGCCTACATGCCCTCACCACCACTATAAATATCAAGCCTCATTCACCCATTTCACACTTGATCTCATTCTCATTTTTCACACACTTGCTCTCTAACTTTCTCTCTAGTCTTTCTCACACTAAAAATTGTAAGTTTTAAATTTTCTTCTTCTTCTTCTTCTCTTCATCATCACGACATCATCATCATCTTAAGATCAGCTTTTTAGCTTTTTGATCTTGTTATATCTTGTAGATTCAAACTTTGATTTGAATCCTTCAAGAACATGAAAGATTCAAGCTTTTTAGCTTTGAATCTTTATTACTTTGTTGGATCTAAGTTTTAAGGCTTAAGATCACTTTATTTTGTTAAAAGATCAAAACTTATGTTTATGATCTTCATGTAACTTGTAGATCTAGCATTTTGCTTTAAGGATCTTCAAGAACATTAAAGATCCAAGCTTTCTAGCTTAGGGTTTCATTATTTTGTTTAGATCTAAGCTTTTTTTATCTCATTACTTTTACTAGATCTTAGCTTTCTAGCTTATGGTCTCATTAATCTTGTAAAGATCCAAGCTTTCTAGCTTAGGGTTTCTTAACACTTGAGATCTATGTTATTATTGTAGATCTCACTTACTTGGAACCTTTTTATGATTTTTATGGTGATAAAAATTAAGTCTTCATCATCTCATATGATGAAGATGCATAAACTTGTATCAAAAGGACAAAGGTTGAAGCTTTATTGTGATTATACAATAAAGAGACAACCTTGATGTTCAAAACTTGTAGAAAGTTAGCTTTTACTTTTAGTTGTGTGTTGATGGTTGAACTATTGGTTTATAAACCAGTAGACGCGAATCTTAGATATGGATCCATAGGGTTGGACATCCCCACTCGGGCTAGTCGCGCTAGCATTTAACGGGTGTTTAATACTTCGAGAACAAACGCACTAGGGGGTGATATTTATTTTATGTTAAGTTAGTTACCGGGTGCCCACGGATAAGCATATACTTTATCATACTGATTTGAATTACTGATTTGAAATACTGATTTGAAATGCTGGTTGAAGCACTGAAATCTTATGGTCTACATTACATTACTGATTACAAACAAACTATAGCTCACCAACATTCGTGTTGACATTTTTAAGCATGTATTTCTCAGGTGCTTAGACGTTGTTGTTGTTAGACTTGCTGTTAGACCTGCTTTGTTAGACTTTCGCTGCATTGTTTAGAGATGTCTCAATCATGGAACTATTATTTTTCATTCGCAACTTATATTATTTTTGAACAATGGCTTTGTAATGTCCTTTGTGTCACATACTTATGTTTATGTTTTCTATTCGTAGAAGCACTTTATCTTTTGTAAAGCTTTTGACGATTTTCATGAATGCAAAACTTGTTTTTAAACAACATATAGTGTCTGACCTTGTAATGATCCTGTTGTTGATGATCCGCACACGTTGATTTTGTACGGGGCGTCACATTTGGTATCAGAGCATTAGTTCTAGGGAATTAGGTTGAATTAGTGCGTCTTGACCGAGTCGAGTAGGATTCACTAATAGGACTAATCTACAACTTGCTCGTTTACTTGTTTCTGCGGAACTGTTGCATGCTACTGCTTACCTTTACTGCTATATGAACCTGCTGCATGCTACTGCTTATTTTTACTGTCATATGAAATTGATGTATGCTATTGCTTATTCTCGCTACTGCATGCTACTATCTGCTTTTGATTGCATGTTACTTCTGTTTGATACTGTTATTATTGCCATGCTATGTACTGCTGTAGACGATCTAGGCTGCTGTAGTTATTATGCCTGATTACGTTCTTGCTACATGTCTGCTATTCGCTGTACCGACTTGGAAAAATTTATCTTTCCTAGTTCAGATGTTTTTCTGAACCCTCTTCCCACTCGTCTAACCCTAAGAACTAGTAATGTAATCCACCTGTTGCTACCGTTCCACCGTCCCAGAGATCGAAACATTACTTCATGCAATCTAGGAAGAGTACCCCTCAGATTACACGCCCACTAAAGTTGATTCTCGAAGGAGTAGATATGTGAGGACTTGTCGGAGTAACTGCACCTCGCCCCACCCCCGAGCTCACCCTAATTAGCCACATACAACGTATGAGCATTAGAAGGTTGTTCAGTTTCTGCAAGTTGACCCGTATCCCGTACGCTTTCATGACCGTCACTTATATCTTTCATCTTTCACCACTGCTCGACGATCTAATGACACTTATGGACTTAGGTCCCTAACACTCTTAGGCATGGGAGAAGTCGGGAAGGAATCTCCTTTCACAAGGTCATAGTGTCTTCCACTGATACTCAGCCATACCCAAAGACTTGGGAGTCACCTCAAGACATATCGTATTACTACTTGCTACACGTACAACTCGACACGAGACCCAGATTGAATTTCTGGAAAGGAACCTAACGACATTACCTGAACCCGAACATTTTGAAGAAAATTTCGGGACATTTAGGCATTGATGCATGACCTACAGAACCTACGCACCCACACCGAGAAATCGTGAGATTAATTATGTAGATTTTTTTTGAGATGTCATAGATAAAGCACCGTTAGATGAAATTGAGTAGAACTTGAAGTGATCACGTTACATTGACCATATGGAGTGATATTGGAATGAACGTACGATTTAGTACAATATAATGACATCAGGCCAGCGTGATTATATTGAAGTAAATCATGCAGAAGTTCCAATGTTACTACGTAAGAAATATGAAGTGATTCAAAGAAAATTTTGGTAGGAACCACTTGAGTATACGCATTATGGTCTGTTAGAGGTATGGAAAGAATAACCACTTAGCTCAGATACTGTACAAGGAGGGTCTTGATTACAGAATTGATAAACCGAAAATTTGTTATAGATATAGACACCCTGAACTATTAAGGAAAAAGTTCTCAAATAGGAAAAACATTGGACTTACTTGCGATAGAGCAATCGTTATCTCAGCTATGGAGACTCGCATGGATCCTGATTTTAGTTAGGGTACGTTTCGTCACAACGTTTCATTGTCTCGAAGTTGTTTAATACTAGAGCGATAGAAACCTTATATCTAAGAACCTTAGTGTTATGACTAATAAGCCATTAACAACCATGAGAGTTAAGTATTCTATAGGACAAGCTAATGGTAAGCTGGCAGAGATAGAGGAATAATTTAAGGTAGTACCTTAAAATTTACAGGTGGTTCGTTTGGAGATGACCTCATGTCAACAAAACTTGGAAGTTTTAAAGTAGTAGTTGGAAAGGATTAGTTACCTATGCACAAGCAGATGTTATTTGAGAAGAGTGATAGAATTTTTCACGGTAGTATAATAAGATTTGGTAGGAATGAACCTTAAGATTAACCTAACACCCATCAATTTGGGAAGCTTGATGTAATAGTTGGATTGGACTTTAGGATTAACCTAATACTCATCAAGTTAGGAAGCTTTGATGAAATAGTTGGAACGGACTGGCTTTCAAGGATGAAAGTGAAAGTTATTTATAGTGAGAAGATTACTCGTATACCTCGCGAGAATGGTGAGCCAAAAGTCATACGGGTTACTTCAACAACCCGAAATCCCACAATGGAAATAGGAAGGAATAACAATGGATTTCATCATGAAGCTACCGAAAACGGTAGGCGGTTATGACACTATCTGGGTTATCGTTGACCGCCTCACCAAATCTTCTCACTTTCTAGCCATGAAAGAAACCGATGCAATGGACAAACTTGCACAACGATACATAAAGGAAATTATATCCCGTCACTTCAGCTATTCAAATTCTATATTAAGGACTACCCAAGAATCTTATTCGATACTCATTTTTACGCGACTCTAAATCCTAACTTTTTCTGAGAGATTTCTTATTTGATGATAATCACACAATCATCCTTTTTACTTTGATATTAGTCATACCAGTTCAAAATTTTTCCAAAATCAATGGGTGGTTAATTCTCATCCTCATACTCTCCCATTCGTATCTTACTTATAAGCAACAGCTTCACACTTAAGCATTTTTGGTCAAAGGAATTATGCCCTACTAATAGTCATCAACCACATTTAAATTCAACAGTTTTCATTACCTCGTGACATTGTTGCTCAAATATCACCCGAAATTTTCAAAAATCTTTTACTCAATCCTCATCAATCTTTTTCCAACTTGTAACCTCCGAAATATGAAAATTTTGTTTGCCAAAATTTTACACACACTATTTTACTGTGCGATCCTCTCAAAGTTTCTTAAAAATAAATTTATTTTATTTGCCATTCGTGAAAATTTTTGAAATCGTATATGTTATATAATATAAAGTAAATAATTACTTATTTTTGACTAATGCATATGAAATTTTACTTTCAGTTTTACAAATCAATTCTTTTATTCAAAAGATATTTAACTTAGAATAGTACATGTTGTACATAACTCTAGTTTACTAAGAACTTTGTTTCTTTTCTTACATTGTCACCTAAAACGATTTCTATAAAAATTTTCGTTGCTTATTATATAAAATTTTTCGTTGCTTATTCGTATCCAAGTCATCATGAAGACTTTACAACTATCAAAATTGAGAGATTCATGTGTGTGTGTGTGTGTGTGTGTGTGATGAAGGCACTTACTACCACGTCATGCAGAGCCTTCGGGCATCCACTAACACTTAAACCATTCAAAACTATTTACCCCAGGGATCTTATTTGCCACACCTATTGGAACGATGCTCTTTCTTACATAACTCTAAGGCCTGACTTATTTCAAGAGATTCTCATTTAGTGATATTAACACCATCAGTATTCCGACTTTAATATTAGCCATAACCTGTTTGGTATTTTGCAAAGTCAAGAAGCGATTAACTTCTCGTCCTCATGCTCTATCCTTCATACCTCACTTTTTAGCAACGGCTTCACACGTGGACATTTTTGGTCCAAAGACTTATGTCCTAATAATTATCAAAACTACATTTAATTCATTAGTTTTCATTACCTAGTGACATGTCACCCGATGATTCAAGGATTTTTCACTCGATCTTTTTCAACTCGTAACCTTTGAAATACGAAAAACTATGTTATCAAAATTTTTGCACGATGTTTATTTATGTGGTCCTCACGAGATTTATAGACAAATGAAAGTAATAAAATTTTTTTGTCACTTATGCGATTTATAAAATCATATATGTATGTATAAAATTAAGTTAATAAATTTACCCTTACTTATTTTGGTTAGTACATACTAAGTTATACCTTCAAATTACTTAAAAATCACTCCTTTAATGAGTTATTTAACTTAAGTCAAATAGTTTTGGTGCAAAATGGTACACGTTGTACATACTTCTAAATTTACTAAGAACTTCGTTCCGTTAATGTTATCACATCAAATGTTTAAAGGTTTTCCGAAACTTTATTGGTTGATTTTATTAAAGGTTTTCGTATTAGACTACACCATCTATGAATCACACTTCTTCTCGTCCCCCGTTTAGGGATGAAGCTTACCATTAAGATTTTTGTTAAAAACTCTTGAGCCACTTTATATGGCAGTTTTATAAAATTTGTTAGGAAGTCTTTGCGCTCATAAAATGTTCCTCTTAAGGTTAGACATGGAAAAAACGCGGGCCGATAAATCAGTTTTCTGAAGTACACTCAGTGGTCACCCTATTGTAGGAAAGGCACTAGGTGGATTTCTACTCTCAGTATTTCACGGCTAATTACAGCACCCTCGTAAACACCATCTCTATGATTCAGTATGTTGAGGCACAAGAAATCATTTTGAGATTCTTTTCACTTGGAGTAAACCATTCCTTATGACCAAGGGTTCACGTATCTTCTCATTCATGCATCCCCTTAAGTGTGATGACCCGGGAATTTCCGACCAAATTTAAACTTAATCTTTATATGATTTCGACACGATAAGCAAAGTCTATTAAATCGAATCTCAAATTGTTAGGAGTTATTATTCATAAATGTATTTGATCTCCGACTACTCTCGACGATTCACGAACAACTATTTGTAAATAAATATGTGTGTATATATATAAATAATAATTCAAAATATAATTTGAAGTATTATATGTTATTGTTATTATAAATTAATAAAATAAAAATAGGATATTATAATAATTATTATTTAAAATATATCTCTATATATAAATAAAGTATATTAAAAATAAATATTAAATGATTGTAGTACTCGTTTGATGTTTCGATTGAAATTATTTATTTGAGATTATTGTATCAAATTGAAAATTTAGATTCACTAGGTCCATTACTAATTAACTTTCTGTTATATGTCTAATCTATCTAACCTCATACATTTATATTATATATACATATACTCATACTTAGCAATGGACACTAATGGAAAGAATCATCATCCTATTGTTTTTCTTTCTTTTCTCATCTGTTACTGTTGACACAAGCCTCACACCTCACCATTCTGCATTTTATGATTCTCTCGACAAACTTGTAACTATTGATATGCTATTTACCTTTTGAATTTATGAAGTTATTGTTTGTCACTAGCTACTTTTTGTTACACATCTATATCTCTCATTATCTATCTAATCGCTAACATTTATATATACATATACATATGATACAAGGATATGAAACCATTTCTCATATCATCTTCTTCATTACTACAATCACTTCCACGACCACCAAACCCATTTAAATCACCTTCACCGCCACCTTGATAAACCCATCAATCAAGCCTCGTTCAACCAATCCATCGTACTGCATATGTTTTGTTCAACTAAACCATTTACATAACCTACTCCCACCAAAACCACAACCCAACCAAATAATCTATTGTGTTACAACTCCAATAACGAAACCCATTGGTGTGGTACTATTCGCGGTTGCAACTCAAGAATCCAATAGCCACCCAAACATCACCAAACCACCATATCATCAAACTGCAATATTTCTGTTTCTGTTTAGTTAGGGTCCAAACCCACCACCATCAGTTATTTATAACTGCTGCTACTACAGCCTTTTTATGTTGATGAACCTGCAATCGTGCATTACGTATTTCTGTTTCTTCTTCTGTTATAATAATAGTGATATTGACACTGTTTTCTACTCTCCATCAAACTAACTCAAACACCTACAACCCAATGTTACTGCAGTTCTAATTTTCTTTTACAACAAAGGTGAAAAAGAAACAAAGTGAAGCATGTGGAACCAGTGGAGAAATTTTGGCCGATATATTCCCACAACAAGTAACCCCACCTTTAAATTCTATATATTTTTTTTTGTTTCCTTCGTTTGCTTTAATCTTAACCGAACACCCCATAATCTTCACTGTTTTCGCCATGCTTGTTTTGGGATATACAAACAATGATTTTTTTTTATTGTGGTGGGCAAATATACACGTGAATGATGAGGATGTAATAATGAAGACTTTTTCTATCCCACTTGCAAATAAACTAAGTCTTCTAATATATGTAGCAGATGTCGAGCTGTAAAGTTTTAGTTACAACATGCCTTATTATATAATAAGTTGACTAGTAGACAAGTGAATGGATTCAATATAATAAAGCTAGTCGACATCTGTTTTTTCTGTTTTCATTTTAAAACCACTCAGAGACTTATTACAATATTACGGAGTATATGTTTTTACAGTTGGGCCGCAGGCCTTTAATATTAGGTTACAGACCGTTTACTAATGCATGTGGGCTGGTGGGCTTCTTAGTGAAAAAAAAAAAATTGAACTACTATCATCATTTATACATGCTGCTCGTTTATGTAGATGATGACTAGAATAAGATGTTAAATCGTGAATTATAGTTATGACCGAGGATAAGCATGATGATTAGGTTATGATGTTAGAATATTGAGATGATGATGACTTGTGAAAATGATAATAAAGATTATGAGAGGATGGTTATTATGATGTTGAATACGTATGGGTATAGGGCTAATATTGAGGATGAGCCGTAAAAATGATAATGGTATGAATGATAATGATGATGTAGTTGATATGAGATTAATCACGATATGGTATGATGATATTAAGATAATGATAAGATGATTATGATATAAGAACGAGGGAGATTTTAGATCATGATAATGATGATGAAATGATAAGTGGTTGATGAAGATGAACTAATTAATCATGCGGGTTAATACCAAAGCAAATCGTTGTTTCGTTGGTTTAAAGGTTTTAACGGGTTAGCGGGACGTCGCGGGTTCAAACCCGGACTTGGGCATTTTTAAGGATTACTCCTTTGAGGTAGTTATTACTAATACTCTTATTATTATTATTTCATTATTATTATTATTATTATTATTATTATTATTATTATTATTATTATTATTATTATTATTATTATTATTATTATTATTATTATTATTATTATTATTATTATAGTATTATTATTATTATTATTATTATTATTATTATTATCATTTTATTATTAAAAGTATCATTGTTAATATCTGTAAATTACTAAATATAATAATTATATCACTAAAGAATAATACATAAATTTATTCGATTTCTATTATATGTGTTAATATATATATATAAATGATATAGGTTCGTGAATCCAAGGCCAACCCTGTTCAATGTCGTTATACGTATTTTTACTACAAAATACATTAGGTGAGTTTCATTTGCCTTTTTACCCTTTATATTTTTGGGCTGAGAATACATGCGTAATTTTTATAACTGTTTTATGAAATAGACACAAGTAATTGAAACTACATTATATGGTTGAATGATCGAAATCGAATATGCCCCTTTTTAGTCTGGTAATCTAAGAATTAGGGAACAGACACCCTAATTGACGCGAATCCTAAAGATAGATCTATCGAGCCCAACAAGCCCCATCCAAAGTACCGGATGCTTTAGTACTTCGAAATTTATATCATGTCCGAAGGAGGATCCCGGAATGATGGGGATATTCTTATATGCATATTGTTAATGTCGGTTACCAGGTGTTCAATCCATATGAATGATATTTTTGTCTCTATGCATGGGACGTATGATTATGAGAAATGGAAGTATGAAATCTTGTGGTCTATTAAAATTATGAAATGATTCTTTATGATAAACTAATGAACTCACCAAGCTTTTGGTTGACACTTTAAAGCATGTTTATTCTTAGGTACGAAAGAAATCTTCCGCTGTGCATTTGCTCATATTAGAGATATTACTTGGAGTCATTAATGACATATTTCAAAAGATGTTGCATTCGAGTCATTGAGTTCATCAAGATTATTATTAAGTCAATTATATTTGGATATATTATGAAATGCTTTACATGCCTGTCAACTGTCGATGTAACGAAAGTTTGTCTTTTAAAAACGAATGCAATGTTTGTAAAATTTATCATATAGAGGTCAATTACCTCGTGATGTAATCAACTGTTGTGAATCATTTGTAATCGATATGGACTTCGTCCAGATGGATTAGGACGGGTCTTCACAGTTGGTATCAGAGCGGTGGTCTTAGCGAACCATGTCTGCATTAGTGTGTCTAACTGATAAGTCGTTAGGATGCATTAGTGAGTCGGGACTTCGACCGTGCCTGCATATCAAAAGTTTTGCTTATCATTTTGTGTCAAAAATTACCTGCTTATCATTCTTAGAGAATCACTTGTTTATTATTCTTAGTCTAGACACGTTTTACTGCATTGACTGCATGAATAGTGTATAGACAAAATTCATATCTTAGCGTATCTGCTACTTCATATCTTAGCGTATCTGTTACTGTAACTTTGTCTGACAACTTCCGTAGATTCCTCCGTAACTTATGGGATTTTAGTATTATATATGCATATGTAAATTATGTATTGCAGGGTACTAATCTACATCCTATAATCTATTTCTTATCGAAAACCCTTCATCTGATCGTATGAGATGAATACTGTAACCAGTTCGAGTCCCTCAGATTCCGATAGCTATTCCGATAGTTATTCCGACAGCTATTCTGATATAGATTTTCACCTAAGCTTCGAAAACAGTGTCACCAGCATGAATCAACCAATCAGCCATTATCAAATTCATCTAATGGGTTCGTAGTTGACTTAATCAATGGAGACGCGCAGAAGGCGATCCCTTCCACCGACCGAATTCACCTCTTGACAATGAATCTGAAGCGTTTACCGGCGAACCTGTTCGAGACACCATTTTCAGTCTCATTTCCAGGGTAACTCGACAAGATTATATTCTATCCACAATTCTGAACCTTATTCATCCGCTCGTTCCGACCGACAATCATCCTGAAGTAATAAGTCAACGAACTTCGCGCTCGAATAATCAATTCAGAGATTATGGTGCAAAATGTACCAGCTTCAGCAACATCACCGGCACCAACAGTACCATCAATAACAGCACCAGTACCATCAACAATCCATGCTTCAATATCATCATCTGTATTTTGAGTATGATCTTTGTTATACGTATCGTTCTACCTCATTTAGCTTCGTTCGACATGGCGAATATGTAATCACTAAAGTTTTAGAGATTATTTATTCTAGTTCCAACCGAAAAGCAAATGAGTTTAATACCACATTGACTCATTAAATCTATGATTACGTCTGAAGAAAATATATATGTATATATGTTTTCATAAAGATTGTAATCAAAATTTTCATTGTACAAACTGTTAATGGTGAAAATATTTTAACGGGTAGGTAATACCCGAGGAATATTTAGATTTCACATAAATAAATTACACTGTACATTCTTCGAATCTGATTCAACAGTCATTTACTATCCTATTTACAAACACCGATATACATATCCGTTCACTGCAAAATAACCATTTTTATTCAATTTCATATTTGGATTTTGACTTATCAGAATCCAACAAGTGGCATAATGAAGAAAACATTTGACAAAATAAAATTTGTTAGAAACAAACAAATTAACTATGAGAAATTTTGTTAAGAATCCACGCTAACTGTTCCTAGCTAACTGTTAATTTCGTATTACATTTTATTTTATCGCAATTTATTTATCGCAATTTAATTCTCGCAATTCACATTCTCGCAATTTTATTTATCGTCATTTAATTTCTGCTATTTACTTTACGCACTTTATTTATCATTATTTAATTTCTGTTATATATTTATTCACTTTAAATATCGGGACACGTATACAAGGTTTTGACATATCATATCGACGCATCTATATATATTATTTGGAATCACCATAGACACTCTATATGCAGTAATGATCGAGTTCTCTATACAGGGTTGAGGTTGATTCTCAAATAATATATATACTTTGAGTTGTGATCGAGTCTGAGACATGTACACGGGTCACGATATTTATTAATTAATTCGAATATTATATATTAAACTATATATGAATTACTGGACTGTTACTGTGGACTATCAACTGTGGAATACCAACACTGGACAATTAAAATGAATTAAAATATTGATTATAACATATGAAACTAAACAATTCTTCAAGTTGCCACTTGATTTCATTTTAAACCCCATTCGTATCATCACAATTACAATCTGCGTTCAAACCTTTTATGATTCTTGAAAACACCTCAATCGATAGGCTGAAACAACCGCACTTCATCTACGGAAGAAAAGATTGATACATATAGTTATGCACCTGAAAAATCTAGGAACCTGAGTAAACGTTTAAAACATAGCTGTGCTAATTCCTTTGGCGTTGTTATTACCGAAAATAACTTTGCGATCCCTTTTCAAAGTAGCCAATTTTGTCACAGCTCCAGCAAGTCAACTTCAACTTTTCATTCGAAGTAGCCTTACTATAATCCTGATATATACGATTACCCTTTTGACCGGAGAAATTTTTTTTATATATTCCACCATATTACCAGCAGACGTACCAGCAACCTCGTTACTTCTTGGCTTAAATCTCTCTGACAAATTATTATATTTATTCATTGAAACCCTATCATATACTCATCCGCATCTTATAACGGGAACTGCCATACCAATTACCGGGAATCAGCAATCAGTACTTTAAAAACTCACAGCATATCTACATCAACAATTATATGTATGACATTTATCTCTTAGAATTATGATCTCTCATTCTGAAATTCTGAAAAGCACTCAGTCACAAACCAGTACTCTGAATGTTGAAAGAGTTGAATGAAGCAGCAGAAACCATAGACAACCGTAAACGACTTTAATCATTGAAAGTTTGATGATAAAGAATAGTATGATGAAAAAGCTCAGAAAAATTAAAACTGAACAACGGATTGAGCTAACCACGAAGGAGACCAAGGACAAATACAAGGACCATACCCTATATTCAAAGAATTCAGATAATTCTGGATCCGTTGAAATCTTTAGAGAATATCTTGCTCCGAAGTTATGTTAAAATCTTACGGAAAAGTCTTTCTCCATCAACTATTGAACTTAGAAATTCCAAAATATCATCATCAATATCTTCGATCTTTCTGAGGATATCTTCATAAATATTCTCGTCCGAAATTATATACCTCTTCGTGCTTCCTGTGTATCATTATATTGGAAATATTCAATAGAAAATTTAGTACCGAAAAGCAGATTATGCGAAACTATGAAGGAAGCCGTGGACAAATCACAAGGAATAAGTTTGACTTCAAAGAATCCAAATGATTCTGTTTCTGATGAAATCTTTAGCGAATACCTTGTTTAAGAATCTAAACCCTTACGGGTAAATATTCTTCATCATCCATCGATATTAGAAGTTCCAAGATATCATCGTATATCCATTTATAAATATCCTCCATATTTCTGAAGATATTTTCATAACTGTTCTTATCTGAAATCATTAATCCCTTCGTGCTATCAGTGTTACATCATATAGAAACTGTTAGTTTCTATATTCTGTAATCTTTCGAGCTTAAAATATGAATGATATTGAAGTAATGTTAGGAACTGATGCATGAGTTACTATAATATAATGACACTTGATCAACGTGATTATATTACAGTAAGTCATGCTGAGTTCTAATGGGACATGATGGTTCACAGTAGATCATACCACCATCATGTGTCATGTTACATAACTCTTTCATTCTGATTAACTTCTGAACATATCAAGAAAGTATATTCTTGATATCTCTATTCTCAATGATTCTGGTAATGTGACGAATCAAATCGTGCTAATACGTCCTTTCTCAGTTATAACATTAAATTCATTCGAAACTCCATACTTATAAATTCTAGACCATCACTCGTTTTATTAGAGATCGAGAGGAAATTAAAAAGGCGAAGAGCTCCGAAACATAATGGAAGATATAAAACTCGACAACAACACTGAAATTACAATAATTAAAAATTAAAACAGCACGACAATTAAAAATTAAAGGATTTCAATCAAACTACTAGTCGTCGTCAATTGTTATCTGCAAAGTAGCATTCACCAGTCATTTCACCATCTGTGAGGTACTCTGGAGACATCGGTATTTCTCTTGATGCCTCAACTACTGCTTCAGCTGATTCATCGAGGTAACGATAACCCAATGTCTCTTCATCTTCAAGAACCGCATACAAAGAAATGCGTTTACCGCGATCTTCAATGGTATCTTTTATAAAGTACCATTGATCATCGGTACACAGAAAACTTGCAATACAATCCGCATCATAATCATCTTTATAAAAGAACACGGACGTGAATTCACACGGAACTTTTTCCTTCAGAAAGGATAGCAAGTCTTGTAAACCAACATCACGAATGTCGATATCTTCAAACGAAATACTGTCACCCCACTTATATTCCTTCATTTGATTACGGAAATCACCTCCGTAATGAACATCAAACGAAACAATCATTGGGGGAAGTGTTAACATTTTGAAGTTTGGGAGTGTTTGATTTTGATTTTGAGAAAGGTGGAAATATAAAAGAAAAATGTGTTTGAGTGTATAAAATGAAGTATATGGTTGGTGTTTTTATAGTGTAAAGGTGACCGTTGGGATAGCCGTTGGAATTTTTTTTTTATTTTAACTAACGGCTAAAAATTTGGGCAAGTTGTTGGGTGAAGGTGGACGATGCCCGTTGGGACCTCTCTTATGATAGTTTCATTCGTGCTCTTCGAATAATCAAATTATTCTAACTGTATTATTCTGTAATGATGAAAACTCTATTTATCAACTCATATTGGTCATGAAAATATTTTTTATTGTTAGCCATGACCACCTCACTCAAATTTCGGGACGAAATTTCTTTAACGGGTAGGTACTGTGATGACCCGGGAATTTCTGACCAAATTTAAACTTAATCTTTATATGATTTCGACACGATAAGCAAAGTCTATTAAACCGAATCTCAAATTGTTAGGAGTTATTATTCATAAATGTATTTGACCTCCGACTACTCTCGACGATTCACGAACAACTATTTGTAAATAAATATGTGTGTATATATATAAATAATAATTCAAAATATAATTTGAAGTATTATATGTTATTGTTATTATAAATTAATAAAATAAAAATAGGATATTATAATAATTATTATTTAAAATATATCTCTATATATAAATAAAGTATATTAAAAATAAATATTAAATGATTGTAGTACTCGTTTGATGTTTCGATTGAAATTATTTATTTGAGATTATTGTATCAAATTGAAAATTTAGATTCACTAGGTCCATTACTAATTAACTTTCTGTTATATGTCTAATCTATCTAACCTCATACATTTATATTATATATACATATACTCATACTTAGCAATGGACACTAATGGAAAGAATCATCATCCTATTGTTTTTCTTTCTTTTCTCATCTGTTACTGTTGACACAAGCCTCACACCTCACCATTCTACATTTTATGATTCTCTCGACAAACTTGTAACTATTGATATGCTATTTACCTTTTGAATTTATGAAGTTATTGTTTGTCACTAGCTACTTTCTGTTACACATCTATATCTCTCATTATCTATCTAATCGCTAACATTTATATATACATATACATATACATATGATACAAGGATATGAAACCATTTCTCATATCATCTTCTTCATTACTACAATCACTTCCACGACCACCAAACCCATTTAAATCACCTTCACCGCCACCTTGATAAACCCATCAATCAAGCCTCGTTCAACCAATCCATCGTACTGCATATGTTTTGTTCAACTAAACCATTTACATAACCTACTACCACCAAAACCACAACCTAACCAAATAATCTATTGTGTTACAACTCCAATAACGAAACCCATTGGTGTGGTACTATTCGCGGTTGCAACTCAAGAATCCAATAGCCACCCAAACATCACCAAACCACCATATCATCGAACTGCAATATTTCTGTTTCTGTTTAGTTAGGGTCCAAACCCACCACCATCAGTTATTTATAACTGCTACTACTACAGCCTTTTTATGTTGATGAACCTGCAATCGTGCATTACGTATTTCTGTTTCTTCTTCTGTTATAATAATAGTGATATTGACACTGTTTTCTACTCTCCATCAAACTAACTCAAACACCTACAACCCAATGTTACTGCAGTTCTAATTTTCTTTTACAACAAAGGTGAAAAAGAAACAAAGTGAAGCATGTGGAACCAGTGGAGAAATTTTGGCCGATATATTCCCACAACAAGTAACCCCACCTTTAAATTCTATATATTTTTTTTTGTTTCCTTCATTTGCTTTAATCTTAACCGAACACCCCATAATCTTCACTGTTTTCGCCATGCTTGTTTTGGGATATACAAACAATGATTTTTTTTATTGTGGTGGGCAAATATACACGTGAATGATGAGGATGTAATAATGAAGACTTTTTCTATCCCACTTGCAAATAAACTAAGTCTTCTAATATATGTAGCAGATGTCGAGCTGTAAAGTTTTAGTTACAACATGCCTTATTATATAATAAGTTGACTAGTAGACAAGTGAATGGATTCAATATAATAAAGCTAGTCGACATCTGTTTTTTCTGTTTTCGTTTTAAAACCACTCAGAGACTGATTACAATATTACGGAGTATATGTTTTTACAGTTGGGCCGCAGGCCTTTAATATTAGGTTACAGACCATTTACTAATGCATGTGGGTTGGTGGGCTTCTTAGTGAAAAAAAAATTGAACTACTATCATCATTTATACATGCTGCTCGTTTATGTAGATGATGACTAGAATAAGATGTTAAATCGTGAATTATAGTTATGACCGAGGATAAGCATGATGTTAGGTTATGATGTTAGAATATTGAGATGATGATGACTTGTGAAAATGATAATAAAGATTATGAGAGGATGGTTATTATGATGTTGAATACGTATGGGTATAGGGCTAATATTGAGGATGAGCCGTAAAAATGATAATGGTATGAATGATAATGATGATGTAGTTGATATGAGATTAATCACGATATGGTATGATGATATTAAGATAATGATAAGATGATTATGATATAAGAACGAGGGAGATTTTAGATCATGATAATGATGATGAAATGATAAGTGGTTGATGAAGACGAACTAATTAATCATGCGGGTTAATACCAAAGCAAATCGTTGGTTCGTTGGTTTAAAGGTTTTAACGGGTTAGCGGGACGTCGCGGGTTCAAACCCGGACTTGGGCATTTTTAAGGATTACTCCTTTGAGGTAGTTATTACTAATACTCTTATTATTATTATTTCATTATTATTATTATTATTATTATTATTATTATTATTATTATTATTATTATTATTATTATTATTATTATTATTATTATTATTATTATTATTATTATTATAGTATTATTATTATTATTATTATTATTATTATTATTATCATTTTATTATTAAAAGTATCATTGTTAATATCTGTAAATTACTAAATATAATAATTATATCACTAAAGAATAATACATAAATTTATTCGATTTCTATTATATGTGTTAATATATATATAAATGATATAGGTTCGTGAATCCAAGGCCAACCCTGTTCAATGTCGTTATACGTATTTTTACTACAAAATACATTAGGTGAGTTTCATTTGCCTTTTTACCCTTTATATTTTTGGGCTGAGAATACATGCATAATTTTTATAACTGTTTTACGAAATAGACACAAGTAATTGAAACTACATTATATGGTTGAATGATCGAAATCGAATATGCCCCTTTTTAGTCTGGTAATCTAAGAATTAGGGAACAGACACCCTAATTGACGCGAATCCTAAAGATAGATCTATCGGGCCCAACAAGCCCCATCCAAAGTACCGGATGCTTTAGTACTTCAAAATTTATATCATGTCCGAAGGAGGATCCCGGAATGATGGGGATATTCTTATATGCATATTGTTAATGTCGGTTACCAGGTGTTCAATCCATATGAATTATATTTTTGTCTCTATGCATGGGACGTATGATTATGAGAAATGGAAGTATGAAATCTTGTGGTCTATTAAAATTATGAAATGATTCTTTATGATAAACTAATGAACTCACCAACCTTTTAGTTGACACTTTAAAGCATGTTTATTCTCAGGTACGAAAGAAATCTTCCGCTGTGCATTTGCTCATATTAGAGATATTACTTGGAGTCATTCATGACATATTTCAAAAGATGTTGCATTCGAGTCGTTGAGTTCATCAAGATTATTATTAAGTCAATTATATTTGGATATATTATGAAATGCTTTACATGCCTGTCAACTGTCGATGTAACGAAAGTTTGTCTTTTAAAAACGAATGCAATGTTTGTAAAATTTATCATATAGAGGTCAATTACCTCGCGATGTAATCAACTGTTGTGAATCATTTGTAATCGATATGGACTTCATCCGGATGGATTAGGACGGGTCTTCACATTAAGTATAAGGATAAATTCAGATCAACTCGCTCGTCGTACGAAGAGTTCACTCTCGTTCAAAGATCACATCTTTCGTGCGATTCTCTTTCAGAAATGTAATGTAAATTACTTTAAAAATCTATGAATCTTGTTATCGTCCTAGAAGGGACTGCTTAAACCATCTATAACACTGGTGTGGTTACTCTATATATTTCTTCCTTCGTTGGTTGCAACTATATGTTGTTCTAGTCGATGTTAACCTTAACTTCAGCATGTAACTGAAAGCATATAGTTACATTATGGAACTGTGCTTTCATTCCATCCAAGGATAAGTTCACATGCAGTATGTTGTGATCACCATGTTTTCCATTCTATCTGTCAGCTTCAGCTTACTGAAGATGCCTGTAAGGGTAAAACATCATCTTTCCTTTTGTGGATATATATCTAGATGACATATTCATGTTAACAAGAAACGAAATCAATTTGTCGATCTTAAGGTCAAGAGACTTAATTAATTGCATATACCTATTCTTACATTTATACGTCCAAGTACCTTTCAAGGTAAATAGCTCACTTCTAAGCCCACGAGTCCCTCGGAACTTTGATACGCTCATTCTTCTTCAAATTCGGTACCGCTGTTGGTCCCTCCTCAAAATTTCGGGACGAAATTTTCTTTAACGGGTGGGTAATGTAACGACCCGACTTTTTCGACTTACATTTTTGTGCTCTATACTTTCACGAATCTGCGTGTATGTGCGTGCTGAGCTAGTTTCTGCTCTGGGATCTTTATTCATGATTAATTACTTTCGTTATTACCATACAGCGTGTTATTAAGTGCTTAATCACTTAACTTGATCCCCGAATGCTTTTACGGCCGTTAGTGTCACTTGACATTTAAAGCGAGCTACATATTTGGTACACGTTTAACTTTTGTCATAATTGGAATGTTATAACTACGTAATACTAATTGTTATTTTCTAATGACAATTACTTGGCTTATTGGTTACTTAATTGCGCTTAGTAATTTACTAGTGCACACTAGTTAGTCTTAATGGACTTTCTACCTTATTGGACTTAAGCCTACCCTACTCTAGCTAATGGACTTTTAAGTTAGCTCAATTTTAATGGAATTATGACCCATTAAGAAGTAGGACAAAAACTCATTAAGATGAGCCAACATACTAGCATTTTTGTTAACCATTACTACAAATGTTTCATGGGATCCCAACAGTAAGCACCACCTTTAGACCACCACCATGCAAAAAGCAAAAACGTGTCCCCTTGTCCCCTCCCCATAGCTACGGCCTACATACCCTCACCACCACTATAAATATTAAGCCTCATTCACCCATTTCACACTTGATCTCATTCTCATTTTACACATACTTGCTCTCTAATTTTCTCTCTAGTCTTTCTCACACTAAAAATTGTAAGTTTTAAATTTTCTTCTTCTTCTTCTTCTTCTTCTTCTTCTTCTTCTCTTCATCATCACGACATCATCATCATCTTAAGATCAAGCTTTTTAGCTTTTTGATCTTGTTATATCTTGTAGATTCAAACTTTGATTTGAATCCTTCAAGAACATGAAAGATTCAAGCTTTTTAACTTTGAATCTTCAATACTTTGTTGGATCTAAGTTTTAAGGCTTAAGATCACTTTATTTTGTTAAAAGATCAAAATTTGTGTTTATGATCTTCATGTAACTTGTAGATCTAGCTTTTTGCTTTAAGGATCTTCAAAAACATTAAAGATCCAAGTTTTCTAGCTTAGGGTTTCATTATTTTGTTTAGATGTAAGCTTTTTTATCTCATTACTTTTACTATATCTTAGCTTTCTAGCTTATGGTCTCATTAATCTTGTAAAGATCCAAGCTTTCTAGCTTAGGGTTTCTTAACACTTGAGATCTAAGTTATTATTGTAGATCTCACTTACTTGGAACCTTTTTATGATTTTTATGGTGATAAAAATCAAGTCTTCATCATCTCATAAGATGAATATGCATAAACTTGTATCAAAAGGACAAAGGTTGAAGCTTTATTGAGATTATACAATAAAGAGACAACCTTGATGTTCAAAACTTGTAGAAAGTTAGCTTTTACTTTTAGTTGTGTGTTTATGGTTGAAATTTGGTCAAAGTGATGCTAAAACATCAAAAAGTTGTACACTTGAAGCTTACACGCATCAAGGATGAGAACCGTGATGAGCATCAAGCACTAAGAAACCCACCGGAGCACTTGTTTACTGTTTTTCGGGGTCTTATCAGACACCTGAGACTTCTGGAAAGTTTATTTTCAGATAGTTCGTTTCGATTAGATGAGTTTTCGTTTAAGACTCGCCTAAATCCGATATACGATTTAGGATTTATAGCCTTCCGAAAATTACTACGCCTTTGTTACGACGTGCTGAAAATTCTGACCTACTCTCGCTTGAAACGACCTCGAGTTAGGATCTGAAAATTGGACAGCGGTATGAGGACTCACATACGGAGTCTTGTCCACTGACCACGCATCTTTTTGGTTTGTATAGTGGTCGTAGCAGCTGTCCGAAGTCAGCCTTTTGTTTCGATCTCTATTCTTGTTGAAAACTTACTTTATCTTTTATGAATGATGATGATGATGATGATACTTAAGACTTAACTTATTTACTTTTAAACTTTTAGGGAACAATTTACTGACTTAGTAACCATTGACTTAGGTTGAGGACCTTTTGGATCGACCAACTTACTTGCTTGTACCGACTTACTACTTGCTTACATTTTCGTATCGATTTTACCGCACATTCACTGTGAGTTATAGCTCCCTTTGTACTTTAACTATTTTTGGGACTGAGAATACATGCGCTTTTTATGTTTTACTTACTAAAAACGAGTACTTAAACTTTATATATGTGTGGGTGATATAACGGCACAAATTTTCCCCTTAGCTTGGTAACGTTTAACTATTGGTTCATGAACCGGTAGACGCGAATCTTAGATATGGATCCATAGAGTTTGACATCCCCAGTCAAGCTAGTCGGGCTAGAATTTAACGGGTGTTTAATAATTCGAGAACATACGCACTCGCCAAGTGTACTTTTAGGGGGTGATATTTATTTTACGTTAAGTTAGTTACCGGGTGCCCACGGATAAGCATATACTTTATCATACTGATTTGAATTACTGATTTGAAATACAAATTTGAAATGTTGGTTGAAGCACTGAAATCTCGTGGTCTACATTACATTACTGATTACAAATAAACTATAGCTCACCAACATTCGTGTTGACATTTTTAAGCATGTATTTCTCAGGTGCTTAGACGTTGTTGCTGTTAGACTTGCTGTTAGACTTGCCGTTAGACCTGCCGTGTTAGACTTCTGCTGCATTGTTTAGAGATGTCTCAATCATGGAACTTTTATTTTGCATTCGCAACTTATATTATTTTTTAACAATGGCTTTGTAATGACCTTTGTGTCACATACTTATGTTTATGTTTTCTATTCGTAGAAGCACGTTATCTTTTGACGATTTTCATGAATGCAAAACTTGCTTTTAAACATCATATAGTGTTTGACCTTGTAATGATCCTGTTGTTGATGATCCGAACACGTTGATTTTGTACAGGGCGTCACATTGTTAAAGAGGAAAGATTTCTTAAATCAACGTAGACCTCACAATAGAGACTCATAACAATATCACAAAAATATCTTTTAATTTAATCGTTTGATATTATCTTTTAATTCCGTCGATAAATATATTAAATATATATTGAAACAAATAAGTTTAATGTAAAGTATTATACATTTAATACTTCGTTAACATTTCCAAGTTATAATATATATATATATATATATATATATATATATATACACACACACACACACATATATTTATATAATCGTTCGTGAATCGTCAAAATTTGGTCGAGGTTAAACGAATACATGAAAACAGTTCAACAATTTTTGAGACTCAGCATTACAGACTTTGCTTATCGTGTCGAAATCATATAAAGATTTAGTTTAAATTTGATCGGAAATTTTCGGGTCGTCACATTAGTGTCCGACATTATGATTAATTAAGTGTGATTTAAAAACAAATTAATTTTCTGATTAAGATGACACAAGGTCGTTTGTCTCAGTCATACGGTCGAGTGTCTATGTCACATGGTCGAGTGTCTAAGAAAAATTGGGGCAGCACTTCGTTACTAAAGTTCTCTTTGGTATTATAACTCCCACGGTCGATTGTCTTACACACACGGTCGGTTGTCTTAATCACACGGTCGATTGACTAGACTCACACGGCCGATTGATAGACTCACACGGTCGGTTATGTAACTCAAACGGTCTATTGTCAAAACTCACACGATCGAGTGTTCTTGACAGAAACTAGTAGATTTTTAGGGTTTTCTAGAGGAAAATCGATTTTTCGATCGATTCTTTACGAGATAACCTAAAACAAAACGTAGAACACTTTTCTAAACTCACAAAAAACACGTTTTGACGCAAAACACTTGTAATATAACGTAAAAACGCGGATCAATTCGTAAAAAAATACAAGTAAAAAAACCAAAAACTTGACCCAAAAACGATTCAATAAGCGAAACCAGAGACTCCAGCTCTGATACCACTTTGTAGACGATGTTTGGACGGATCTTAGGTCGCTTATGATTGTATCTAGAGGCGGAATTCACTAGAGATAACTAAACCGAGATATGGTCGTGTTGGATTCGTTTTGGTCAAACCTAGAGGGAGATCTAGATTAGAACGAAGCCTAAACGTGATATTTCGGTGGTATTTGGTGTTAGGTATCGAGAGGTAAACGAAACCAGCCGATTAGGGTTGATAGGGAATGTAACCTAGCAAAGTAGGCCAAAACCCTTATATATACTGCAACCCAGACACGGTCAGTCGACTGAGTTAGACAGTCGGTCGACTGAGTTAGACAGTCTGTCGACTGAGTCACACAGTCGGTCGAGTGTGTGGACACACTCGGTCGACTGTGTATGCAGTTTAACTTATTGATTGTTTAATTAATTAAGCACACACAAACACTTATATAACCAATAGTCTTAAGAGACGTTATTACATGACTAAATGTATTAAAACGATAAGTAATCTACGGCTGGGGATTACATGCACCAACACTCTTCCCATCCTTGTTGTTCACAGGCGCCACTGATCTCCGACATCTCGTCAGAGATCCGTCTTAGCTCATTTTCCTTCCAGTATGCTCCCTTTTTCCTCTTTCCCCTTTGTTTGGCTTTCCCCTACACTTCACGTTGATTTCAGTTTTCTGACTCACCCTTTGCTCTAATTGTCTGCTAGCAGGCGGCGATTGCCGAGGGTTTTATTGGTAGCATACCAATATTAATATTCAAACATTATAGTAATCTTTTTTTGAGTATGTGTATGAATATGTAAACACGCGAGATCATAAACCTGCATTTCATTATCAAACGACCAATATACTTAATACATTCAATAAGATGTCGGTTAGTAAAGTTAGCCTCTGCGGCTTAACGAATAGCCAACACCAAATTGAACCAGCTCAACAAAGAGCCAGCTTAACGAAGAGTGGCACCAAGTTGAGGGCTCAATGAGGTATTGGCTCAGTGAAGAGCCAGCAGTAAGTAGAGTCAATCCATTGAAGAGTCGGATCAACCAAAGTTGGCAATAAATTAAACCAGCTCAAAAAGCCAGCTCATTACACAGCTTAAATCACAGATTGGCTATGCATGATTTCAGACCATTTATTGGGAATAAATGTTGCAGTCGGAACTATGGTTGAATTAGTTATCGACCGCAAGAGTCTAGATCAAATGTGTGTAACTTTTTTTTTTTTGACAACGATTGGAATCACCCGAGGTGGATACTTCATGGCAGAGATGAAATTGTGTTTTTAATATGTAGCTAACGGGGTCGAACTCCTGACCTCCCCTAAAGGATGTAGGTCACCAACCGCCGGACCACATCTCAACTTCCAAATGTATTTAACTTATTTTACAAACTCACTCCTTGAGAAAATATCTTATCAAACTCAATACTTGATGCGGAGGATTCTAAAATGCTTAAAACTCGTTCGGTTCCTGAGACACGGCATGGAAGAGTTACAATATTCATAAACGACGTCCAAGAATGAAGAAGGTGTAGAATCGTTTCCCATTAAGTTGTCTTTTGAAAGGAAAAAAAAAAAAAAAAAAAAAAAAACTTAAATCATATCATTAGTGTTTTTATTTTTGTAAGTCTACGTAATAACTAATAAACATAAGTGTCAAAAGCATATCATCGAAAATATTAATTAATCATGGTCATGTAAATCCCATTAGAACAATGCTCCTTACTTATACATATGATGAACCGTTTTAAATTAAACTCTTGAAATCTGCACGATTGGACGCAACCACTTTATATGGAATGCCCAAATGTTAAGACTTAAGAGTGAGATGTTTACCCTTTATACATGCGGTGAGTCTCGAACCAAAGAGTAGGTTTTTGGTATTCCCACTAGTACCTTTTTTTTTTTTTTTGTGTGTTTTGTTGTAGGTTGAATCTATTCCCACTACCTTTTTTTTTATTATTTTGTAAAAAAACGAGAACTTAATAGAAACAAACTCTTTTCTTGAAAAAAAATAAAAAAAATAAATAAATAAAGAGTAAAACAAAGATACAAGCAAAAGAAGAATTAGCTTAGGACATCGGAAAAAACAAGCTACCACCACAAACAGACATAACCAACTACACCTTAGTCAAAACTTTAACTACCAAGACCCAAAACAAACGAAACGAAAAAGGTTTGTTTGAAGGGTTTCATTTTGAAGAGTTGTAACTTTTGAAGGGTTTTTTCTCTATTTAATATAATATAGCTTTTCAAAAAAATAATAATATTGATATTGATATTAATATCAATATAAAATATAAATCTTCTATATATTCATATTCATATAAATCTCTAAAATTATGATGTCATCATTTTATTAATTACTTTTTACTTTTCATAATGATGATGTCATTATTATTTTATATATTAATTATACTTAATTAAAAATTAAAAAATACAAAATAAAAAAAAATAATACCGATAATATATGCATGCCGATTTTGAAGCTAATAAGGTTTTATGATTTTAAATTATATATACAAAATAAAAAAAATACAAACCGATAATACCATTTTACTGATTTACATTATAAAATTAATTCTAATTAAAAAACAAATACAAAATCAAAACAAATAAATACCCAGATCTGAAACTCATGGTTTCTCTCTCCAGAACCCCCCCCCCCCCCCAAAACGGCTTGAAACCCTTTTTTTAAAATTGCCAGTTAAACCCGCTTCCAATATCTCTTCAGATCTACCCAATTGTGTTCATGCTTCTTCATCTCACAACCCAGATCTGCACAGATCGGTTGATTCTCTTCAGTTTGATACCCTTTTGGTGGCAGATGCAGCTGCGAAGATAACCGGGATGGATACTCTGGGCGTGGGTGTACTGTTTTTGTTGGTCGATTGGAGAAAACTACGACTCGTCATATGATCGAAAGCACTTTTAGTAAGATCGGGGTGATTGCCGAAATTAAATTTTGGCACGGGAGGAGATACGCTTTTGTTTCTTTTTTCGATGAGGTTGCCGCTCATACTGCTGTTTCTTCCTCAACGGCTCGCTAATTTTCGGCCGGGCTGTGTATGTGGGATGGCCTTCGCATAGAGTTTCTTTCTCAGCTGCTGGCAGACCTAGAGTGTCATCCTCTTCAAAGCTTCGCTGCAGTTTATCCCCAAATCTGGTCTTTACTCAACGTCTAGACGAGTGTGTTCTATTGGTGGATGATTCGCCTTTGTCAGAAGATAAGGTGTCTGCACTCTTGGTAAGGCATTTGGTTTTGGTTTCCAACATTCATATGGTTGGCGTTTTTGGTTGTATTGTTGTTTGTTTAGACAGAGCTAATGCTGATAAACTCTTGAATGCCGATCACGATGGTTTTGTGTTGGTCTCTAACTTCGCGTCGCTCGCCGGTTGTTTCTTTCGTTTCACTTGGGTTGAGATGAGAGGCATTCCGGGTCCTTTTGTTTCAGATATCAATGCTAGGAAAGTGGCGGCCCTAGTTGGTGAGGTTTTATCGGTTGCAAATTTGACCTCTTGTCTCGGTAATATTGGCTCGTGTTTTGATTTTGTCCAATCCACTTACGTCAAGCATATCCACGAGTTGGTGGAAGTGGATTTGGATGATTCACTGGCTTCGAGAACACATGTTTGGGTTAATGAGATTGGTGCTTTGGATGGGTGTAACAACCCAAACCAATAACCAGCCGAATACGCGAAACAAAACCTTTTTTTTATGAGTAGAGTGCGCCACGCGCACTCCTTGGGGTGCACGGCGCGCACAGGCCCACATTCAGTTCTGTCCGGTTTTATCAATTTTCAAATAAAGATCTCCCAATTCCCGACATATTTAGACGAAACGCTTTTCACAACATGTTATAATGGTTAAAACTCACACGATTCAATAATAAAATGAGTTTTACAAATTGGGGCCCACATCGGCCGTTTTACGAGTTTCATACAAAAGTTCGAGTTTCGACCACACTAGTTTAAATTCCAAACGACACTAAGAGTATGGTGTTTGGGGTTAAACTACCCAAATCTCGGTCAAACTCCAAAAGCTATCACATCCAAAAGCGTCCCCCAGCAAACAACAAGCGGAAAATCTCTAATCCAACCGTACGCCCTTACCCTTATCAACGCCCGAGCCTATAAAAGATAAACAACGAGAGGGTAAGCAAAGCTTTGTGAATGCAATAATTATACATATAAGTATATAACTTACTTACTTGCAAACACTTACAACACATCCCCATACATACTAGCAACATAATTAGCATACCTTTATAATGTATAACGCTAAATCCTCGATAACATAAGCTAGTATAACAATATCATATAATGCAACAACACAATACGTTATAACACAATACATAAGCATTGATGTTCACAACATCCATTAGTATTCGAATCCCAAGGCTAGCTCAACGAATGGTATCGTCAACATCGAACTTAATTCCCATTCGTCCCAATAAATGTGGTATCGTCAACATCGAACTTAAACCCACATATGAGGTATCGTCAACATCGAACTTAAACCCTCATCGAATTTCACTACACTAGCGGTATGGCTTCGTCAACATCGAACTTTAAATCCATACATGAGGTATCGTCAACATCGAACTTAAACCCTCATCAAAACGAACCAACAATATACTCTAGGTTATGGTATCGTCAACATCGAACTTTAACCCATACCCCACAAGTAAATAAATCATATACATACATATATAATTATTCCACTCACCTCAACGATTTGGTGATGATTTTATACTTTCGAATGCTTCAAATCCGAGTACCTAATACAATAAGTATTCAATCAACAAACAAACTTGTTGGGCTAAACACCAACAATTCACTCAAGTGCATTTAATGACTTAAATGCATTAAATGCCCCATTTTCACCAAAACCGCCCCTTAAGGGTCAAGACCCTCGTCAATCACTTAAAAGCTAGTGATTAAGGTCTATCAACACTAACTATAACACAATTAGGGTAATTCATACCCATAATCCCAAACTAGGTAAATCATTAACCCCTTTGACTCATTTAAAGTCAACACACCCATTTCGGGTCATCCACTAACCCAACTAACACCCATTTACCAATTAGCTAGGTGTGCTAGTAATTAACTAACCAATTAGGACTCATAACATCAATTAACACTCTAAAACCCTAAGTTAGTTACCATTGAGTCTTCATGATTCCATCTTACCCAAGAACACCCAAAATCAACAATTATGGGTTTTATGTTCTTCATTTACCCAAACCCTAACCCTACACAAAATCAAAGTAGGGAAATCAAGATTAGAGCTTACCACTACAACCCAACGTAGCTAGTGAGTAGATGAACGACTTTAATACCCGCACTTTGGCCCGAGAACAACTTCTTCCTCTTGGATTTAAGCTTTCTCACTCAAGAAATCACACTCTCTCTCCAAAATTAAAGTGAAGAAGATAAGGTTGTTGAAAATGGAGTGAATGATACCCCAAGATCTGACCTACTGGCCTCCAACACGTCCACAAGTGAAATTACCAAAATGCCCATCAAAATATCTGAAAAAAACAACAGAACCCGGCTACAGTGAGGAGTGCGCCAGGCGCACCCCTAAGTGTGCGCTGAGCGCACCCTGATCAGTTCGCCCTCTGACCTCTGTTTTAATATACAAGGTCACCCACACTTCATGTACCCTATTTACTCTGCTGTACAATGAAGATTAGGGTCTTACAACTCTCCCCTACTTGAATCGGAGCGCGTCCTCGCGATCCAAGCCGCATGACAAGAGGGAAGATAGACCAACACAAACTCTTCGGGCTCCCAAGTAAATTCGGAACCTTTACTACGACGCCATTGAACTTTAAAAGTTCTCACTTCTTTATTTCTCAACCTTTTAACCTTCTCATCGAGTATGGCAATCGGCCCCTCAATATATTCTAACTTATTGTTTAGTTCAATCTCGTCTAATGTCACCCATGATGAATCATCCGCGAGACACTTACGGAGATGGGAAACATGAAATGTATTATGGATCCCCGCAAGCTCTTCGGGTAATTCCAAACGATACGCGACTTCACCAACACGAGCTAAAATTTTAAAAGGACCAATAAACCGAGGAGCTAACTTTCCCCGTTTTCGAAACCAAATAACACCTTTCCATGGCGAAACATTAAGCATCACCATGTCACTTTCTTGAAATTCGATCTTTCGTCTACGCTTGTCGGCATACGACTTTTGTCTATCTTGAGCCTTTTTCAAATGATCCTGAATCATATCAATCTTGCTATTCGTTTCTAAGACCAAATCGGTACTCCCGATTTCTTTTTGACCAATCTCACCCCAACAAATCGGAGTTCGGCACCTCCGCCCATAAAGCATCTTGTAAGGTGGCATCCCGATACTAGTATGATAACTATTATTGTACGAGAATTCCACCAAAGGTAAGTGTTCATCCCAACTTCTACCAAAATCAATAATACACGCCCGTAACATATCCTCCAAAGTTTGGTTCGTACGTTCGGTTTGGCGGTCCGTTTGAGGATGATACGCCGTGCTCAAATTCAATTGTGTACCCATATCTTCGTGAAACTTTTCCCAAAACCGAGATGTAAAACGGGTATCTCGATCCGAAATAATAGATATAGGAACCCCATGTCGAGCGACTACCTCCTTGATAAACAATTTAGCCAAGGTCTCCGACGATATCGCTTCCCGAATGGGAAGAAACAAGGCACTCTTCGTCAACCGATCAACTATTACCCAAATCCAGTCAAATTGGGTTCTCGCCGTCTTTGGTAACTTTGTAATAAAATCCATGGTAATGTGCTCCCATTTCCACTTCAGGATTTCTAACGGTTGTAATTTACCATACGGTTTTTGATGTTCAGCTTTAACTTGCACACACGTGACACATTGCTCAACATACTTAACAACATCACGTTTCATGCCCGGCCACCAATACTCCTTCTTTAAATCAAGATACATTTTTGTTGCGCCCAGATGAATGGAATACTTTGACTTATGTGCTTCATCAAGTAGCACTCATCTATAATCCCCCATCTTCGGCACCCACACTCTTCCTTGAAAAGACAACAACCCACGCGAACCCATAGTAATGAATTCCGATTGTCCCACAGTTCGTTCCGCATGCTTGTTGTGAACTTAAGCTTCAATTTGAATCACGCCAAGTTTTTTAAGAAAATCGTTAGTAATAATCATACGTAACAATCCCAATCGTAGCGCCGGGTGGTGACTCTTTCGACTTAACGCATCCGTGACCACATTCGCCTTACCCGGATGATAAAGTATTTCACAATCATAATCTTTCACCACATCCATCCATCTACGTTGACGATAATTCAAATCTCTTTGATCAAAAAGATGTTTCAAACTCTCGTGATCCGAATAAATCGTACACTTTGTAGTGACCCGAACTTTTCCATGTTTATATATATTAATTGAGATTGATATTTACATGATTAAATGTTTCCAACATGTTAAGCAATCAAACTTGTTAAGACTTGATTAATTGAAATATGTTTCATATAGACAATTGACCACCCAAGTTGACCGGTGATTCACGAACGTTAAAAATTGTAAAAACTATATGATGACATATATATGGATATATATAGTTAACATGATACTATGATAAGTAAACATATCATTAAGTATATTAACAATGAACTACATATGTAAAAACAAGACTACTAACTTAATGATTTTTAAACGAGACATACATGTAACGATTATCGTTGTAAAGACATTTAATGTATATATATCATATTAAGAGATATTCATACATGATAATATCATGATAATATAATAATTTAAAATCTCATTTGATATTATAAACATTGGGTTAACAACATTTAACAAGATCGTTAACCTAAAGGTTTCAAAACAACACTTACATGTAACGACTAACGATGACTTAACGACTCAGTTAAAATGTATATACATGTAGTGTTTTAATATGTATTTATACACTTTTGAAAGACTTCAATACACTTATCAAAATACTTCTACTTAACAAAAATGCTTACAATTACATCCTCGTTCAGTTTCATCAACAATTCTACTCGTATGCACCCGTATTCGTACTCGTACAATACACAGCTTTTAGATGTATGTACTATTGGTATATACACTCCAATGATCAGCTCTTAGCAGCCCATGTGATTCACCTAACACATGTGGGAACCATCATTTGGCAACTAGCATGAAATATCTCATAAAATTACAAAAATATGAGTAATCATTCATGACTTATTTACATAAAAACAAAATTACATATCCTTTATATCTAATCTATACACCAACCAAAAACACCTACAAACACTTTCATTCTTCAATTTTCTTCATCTAATTGATCTCTCTCAAGTTCTATCTTCAAGTTCTAAGTGTTCTTCATATATTCTACAAGTTCTAGTTACATAAAATCAAGAATACTTTCAAGTTTGCTAGCTCACTTCCAATTTTGTAAGGTGATCATCCAACCTCAAGAAATATTTGTTTCTTACAGTAGGTTATCATTCTAATACAAGGTAATAATCATATTCAAACTTTGGTTCAATTTCTATAACTATAACAATCTTATTTCAAGTGATGATCTTACTTGAACTTGTTTTCGTGTCATGATTCTGCTTCAAGAACTTCGAGCCATCCAAGGATCCGTTGAAGCTAGATCTATTTTTCTCTTTTTCATTAGGTTTATCCAAGGAACTTAAGGTAGTAATGATGTTCATAACATCATTCGGTTCATACATATAAAGCTATCTTATTCGAAGGTTTAAACTTGTAATCACTAGAACATAGTTTAGTTAATTCTAAACTTGTTCGCAAACAAAAGTTAATCCTTCTAACTTGACTTTTAAAATTAACTAAACACATGTTCTATATCTATATGATATGCTAACTTAATGATTTAAAACCTGGAAACACGAAAAACACCGTAAAACCGGATTTACGCCGTCGTAGTAACACCGCGGGCTGTTTTGGGTTAGTTAATTAAAAACTATGATAAACTTTGATTTAAAAGTTGTTATTCTGAGAAAATGATTTTTATTATGAACATGAAACTATATCCAAAAATTATGGTTAAACTCAAAGTGGAAGTATGTTTTCTAAAATGGTCATCTAGACGTCGTTCTTTCGACTGAAATGACTACCTTTACAAAAACGACTTGTAACTTATTTTTCCGACTATAAACCTATACTTTTTTTGTTTATATTCATAAAATAGAGTTCAATATGAAACCATAGCAATTTGATTCACTCAAAACGGATTTAAAATGAAGAAGTTATGGGTAAAACAAGATTAGATAATTTTTCTCATTTTAGCTACGTGAAAATTGGTAACAAATCTATTCCAACCATAACTTAATCAACTTGTATTGTATATTATGTAATCTTGAGATACCATAGACACGTATACAATGTTTCAACCTATCATGTCGACACATCTATATATATTTCGGAACAACCATAGACACTCTATATGTGAATGTTGGAGTTAGCTATACAGGGTTGAGGTTGATTCCAAAATATATATAGTTTGAGTTGTGATCAATACTAAGATACGTATACACTAGGTCGTGGATTGATTCAAGATAATATTTATCGATTTATTTCTGTACATCTAACTGTGGACAACTAGTTGTAGGTTACTAACGAGGACAGCTGACTTAATAAACTTAAAACATCAAAATATATTAAAAGTGTTGTAAATATATTTTGAACATACTTTGATATATATGTATATATTGTTATAGGTTCGTGAATCAACCAGTGGCCAAGTCTTACTTCCCGACGAAGTAAAAATCTGTGAAAGTGAGTTATAGTCCCACTTTTAAAATCTAATATTTTTGGGATGAGAATACATGCAGGTTTTATAAATGATTTACAAAATAGACACAAGTACGTGAAACTACATTCTATGGTTGAATTATCGAAATCGAATATGCCCCTTTATATTAAGTCTGGTAATCTAAGAATTAGGGAACAGACACCCTAATTGACGCGAATCCTAAAGATAGATCTATTGGGCCTAACAAACCCCATCCAAAGTACCGGATGCTTTAGTACTTCGAAATTTATATCATATCCGAAGGGTGTCCCGGAATGATGGGGATATTCTTATATATGCATCTTGTTAATGTCGGTTACCAGGTGTTCACCATATGAATGATTTTTATCTCTATGTATGGGATGTGTATTGAAATATGAAATCTTGTGGTCTATTATTATGATTTGATATATATAGGTTAAACCTATAACTCACCAACATTTTTGTTGACGTTTTAAGCATGTTTATTCTCAGGTGATTATTAAGAGCTTCCGCTGTCGCATACTTAAATAAGGACGAGATTTAGAGTCCATGCTTGTATGATATTGTGTAAAAACTGCATTCAAGAAACTTATTTTGTTGTAACATATTTGTATTGTAAACCATTATGTAATGGTCGTGTGTAAATAGGATATTTTAGATTATCATTATTTGATAATCTACGTAAAGCGTTTTAAACCTTTATTGATGAAATAAAGGTTATGGTTTGTTTTAAAATGAATGCAGTCTTTGAAAAACGTCTCATATAGAGGTCAAAACCTCGCAACGAAATCAATTAATATGGAACGTTTTTAATCAATAAGAACGGGACATTTCAGTTGGTATCCGATGAAATGTCCCGTTCTTATTGATTAAAAACGTTCCATATTAATTGATTTCGTTGCGAGGTTTTGACCTCTATATGAGACGTTTTTCAAAGACTGCATTCATTTTAAAACAAACCATAACCTTTATTTCATCAATAAAGGTTTAAAAAGCTTTACGTAGATTATCAAATAATGATAATCTAAAATATCCTGTTTACACACGACCATTACATAATGGTTTACAATACAAATATGTTACAACAAAATAAGTTTCTTGAATGCAGTTTTTACACAATATCATACAAGCATGGACTCCAAATCTCGTCCTTATTTAAGTATGCGACATCGGAAGCTCTTAATAATCACCTGAGAATAAACATGCTTAAAACGTCAACAAAAATGTTGGTGAGTTATAGGTTTAACCTATATATATCAAATCATAATAATAGACCACAAGATTTCATATTTCAATACACATCCCATACATAGAGATAAAAATCATTCATATGGTGAACACCTGGTAACCGACATTAACAAGATGCATATATAAGAATATCCCCATCATTCCGGGACACCCTTCGGATATGATATAAATTTCGAAGTACTAAAGCATCCGGTACTTTGGATGGGGTTTGTTAGGCCCAATAGATCTATCTTTAGGATTCGCGTCAATTAGGGTGTCTGTTCCCTAATTCTTAGATTACCAGACTTAATATAAAGGGGCATATTCGATTTCGATAATTCAACCATAGAATGTAGTTTCACGTACTTGTGTCTATTTTGTAAATCATTTATAAAACCTGCATGTATTCTCATCCCAAAAATATTAGATTTGAAAAGTGGGACTATAACTCACTTTCACAGATTTTTACTTCGTCGGGAAGTAAGACTTGGCCACTGGTTGATTCACGAACCTATAACAATATATACATATATATCAAAGTATGTTCAAAATATATTTACAACACTTTTAATATATTTTGATGTTTTAAGTTTATTAAGTCAGCTGTCCTCGTTAGTAACCTACAACTAGTTGTCCACAGTTAGATGTACAGAAATAAATCGATAAATATTATCTTGAATCAATCCACGACCCAGTGTATACGTATCTCAGTATTGATCACAACTCAAACTATATATATTTTGGAATCAACCTCAACCCTGTATAGCTAACTCCAACATTCACATATAGAGTGTCTATGGTTGTTCCGAAATATATATAGATGTGTCGACATGATAGGTCGAAACGTTGTATACGTGTCTATGGTATCTCAAGATTACATAATATACAATACAAGTTGATTAAGTTATGGTTGGAATAGATTTGTTACCAATTTTCACGTAGCTAAAATGAGAAAAATTATCCAATCTTGTTTTACCCATAACTTCTTCATTTTAAATCCGTTTTGAGTGAATCAAATTGCTATGGTTTCATATTGAACTCTATTTTATGAATCTAAACAGAAAAAGTATAGGTTTATAGTCGGAAAAATAAGTTACAAGTCTTTTTTGTAAAGGTAGTCATTTCAGTCGAAAGAACGACGTCTAGATGACCATTTTAGAAAACATACTTCCACTTTGAGTTTAACCATAATTTTTGGATATAGTTTCATGTTCATAATAAAAATCATTTTCTCAGAATAACAACTTTTAAATCAAAGTTTATCATAGTTTTTAATTAACTAACCCAAAACAGCCCGCGGTGTTACTACGACGGCGTAAATCCGGTTTTACGGTGTTTTTCGTGTTTCCAGGTTTTAAATCATTAAGTTAGCATATCATATAGATATATAACATGTGTTTAGTTGATTTTAAAAGTCAAGTTGGAAGGATTAACTTTTGTTTGCGAACAAGTTTAGAATTAACTAAACTATGTTCTAGTGATTACAAGTTTAAACCTTCGAATAAGATAGCTTTATATGTATGAATCGAATGATGTTATGAACATCATTACTACCTTAATTTCCTTGGATAAACCTACTGGAAAAGAGAAAAATGGATCTAGCTTCAATGGATTCTTGGATGGCTCGAAGTTCTTGAAGCAGAATCATGACACGAAAACAAGTTCAAGTAAGATCATCACTTGAAATAAGATTGTTATAGTTATAGAAATTGAACCAAAGTTTGAATATGATTATTACCTTGTATTAGAATGATAACCTACTGTAAGAAACAAAGATTTCTTGAGGTTGGATGATCACCTTACAAGATTGGAAGTGAGCTAGCAAACTTGAAAGTATTCTTGATTTTATGAAACTAGAACTTTTGGAATTTATGAAGAACACTTAGAACTTGAAGATAGAACTTGAGAGAGATCAATTAGATGAAGAAAATTGAAGAATGAAAGTGTTTGTTGGTGTTTTTGGTCGTTGGTGTATGGATTAGATATAAAGGATATGTAATTTTGTTTTCATGTAAATAAGTCATGAATGATTACTCATATTTTTGTAATTTTATGAGATATTTCATGCTAGTTGCCAAATGATGGTTCCCACATGTGTTAGGTGACTCACATGGGCTGCTAAGAGCTGATCATTGGAGTGTATATACCAATAGTACATACATCTAAAAGCTGTGTATTATACGAGTACGAATACGGGTGCATACGAGTAGAATTGTTGATGAAACTGAACGAGGATGTAATTGTAATCATTTTTGTTAAGTAGAAGTATTTTGATAAGTGTATTGAAGTCTTTCAAAAGTGTATAAATACATATTAAAACACTACATGTATATACATTTTAACTGAGTCGTTAAGTCATCGTTAGTCGTTACATGTAAATGTTGTTTTGAAACCTTTAGGTTAACGATCTTGTTAAATGTTGTTAACCCAATGTTTATAATATCAAAAGAGATTTTAAAATATTATATTATCATGATATTATGATGTACGAATATCTCTTAATATGATATATATACATTAAATGTCGTTACAACGATAATCGTTACATATATGTCTCGTTTCAAAATTATTAAGTTAGTAGTCTTGTTTTTACATATGTAGTTCATTGTTAATATACTTAATGATATGTTTAATTATCATAATATAATGTTAACTATATATATAACCATATATATGTCATCATATAGTTTTTACAAGTTTTAACGTTCGTGAATCACCGGTCAACTTGGGTGGTCAATTGTCTATATGAAACCTATTTCAATTAATCAAGTCTTAACAAGTTTGATTGCTTAACATGTTGGAAACATTTAATCATGTAAATATCAATCTCAATTAATATATATAAACATGGAAAAGTTCGGGTCACTACAGTACCTACCCGTTAAATAAATTTCATCCCGAAATTTTAAGCTGTTGAAGGTGTTGACGAATCTTCTGGAAATAGATGCGGGTATTTCTTCTTCATCTGATCTTCACGCTCCCAGGTGAACTCGGGTCCTCTACGAGCATTCCATCGAACCTTAACAATTGGTATCTTGTTTTGTTTAAGTCTTTTAACCTCACGATCCATTATTTCGACGGGTTCTTCGATGAATTGGAGTTTTTCGTTGATTTGGATTTCATCTAACGGAATAGTGAGATCTTCTTTAGCAAAACATTTCTTCAAATTTGAGACGTGGAAAGTGTTATGTACAGCCGCGAGTTGTTGAGGTAACTCAAGTCGGTAAGCTACTGGTCCGACACGATCAATAATCTTGAATGGTCCAATATACCTTGGATTTAATTTCCCTCGTTTACCAAATCGAACAACGCCTTTCCAAGGTGCAACTTTAAGCATGACCATCTCTCCAATTTCAAATTCTATATCTTTTCTTTTAATGTCAGCGTAGCTCTTTTGTCGACTTTGGGCGGTTTTCAACCGTTGTTGAATTTGGATGATCTTCTCGGTAGTTTCTTGTATAATCTCCGGACCCGTAATCTGTCTATCCCCTACTTCACTCCAACAAATCGGAGACCTGCACTTTCTACCATAAAGTGCTTCAAACGGCGCCATCTCAATGCTTGAATGGTAGCTGTTGTTGTAGGAAAATTCTGCTAATGGTAGATATCGATCCCAACTGTTTCCGAAATCAATAACACATGCTCGTAGCATGTCTTCAAGCGTTTGTATCGTCCTTTCACTCTGCCCATCAGTTTGTGGATGATAGGCAGTACTCATGTCTAGACGAGTTCCTAATGCTTGCTGTAATGTCTGCCAGAATCTTGAAATAAATCTGCCATCCCTATCAGAGATAATAGAGATTGGTATTCCATGTCTGGAGACGACTTCCTTCAAATACAGTCGTGCTAACTTCTCCATCTTGTCATCTTCTCTTATTGGCAGGAAGTGTGCTGATTTGGTGAGACGATCAACTATTACCCAAATAGTATCAAAACCACTTGCAGTCCTTGGCAATTTAGTGATGAAATCCATGGTAATATTTTCCCATTTCCATTCTGGGATTTCGGGTTGTTGAAGTAGACCTGATGGTTTTTGATGCTCAGCTTTGACCTTAGAACACGTCAAACATTCTCCCACGTATTTAGCAACATCGGCTTTCATACCCGGCCACCAAAAATGTTTCTTGAGATCCTTGTACATCTTCCCCGTTCCAGGATGTATTGAGTATCTGGTTTTATGAGCTTCTCTAAGTACCATTTCTCTCATATCTCCAAATTTTGGTACCCAAATCCTTTCAGCCCTATACCGGGTTCCGTCTTCCCGAATATTAAGATGCTTCTCCGATCCTTTGGGTATTTCATCCTTTAAATTTCCCTCTTTTAAAACTCCTTGTTGCGCCTCCTTTATTTGAGTAGTAAGGTTATTATGAATCATTATATTCATAGATTTTACTCGAATGGGTTCTCTGTCCTTCCTGCTCAAGGCATCGGCTACCACATTTGCCTTCCCCGGGTGGTAACGAATCTCAAAGTTGTAATCATTCAACAATTCAATCCACCTACGCTGCCTCATATTCAGTTGTTTCTGATTAAATATGTGTTGAAGACTTTTGTGGTCGGTATATATAATACTTTTGACCCCATATAAGTAGTGCCTCCAAGTCTTTAATGCAAAAACAACCGCGCCTAATTCCAAATCATGCGTCGTATAATTTTGTTCGTGAATCTTCAATTGTCTAGACGCATAAGCAATCACCTTCGTTCGTTGCATTAATACACAACCGAGACCTTGCTTTGATGCGTCAATGGACAACTTAATTTAGCACAAAAATCTCTACTCATATAGCTTCTATCCGCACCCGAATCAAATAAAACGTAAGCAGATTTATTGTCAATAAGAAACGTACCCGTAACAAGCTCCGGGTCTTCCTGTGCCTCTGCCGCATTAATATTGAAAACTCTTCCGCGGCCTTGTCCATTCGAGTTCTCCTGGTTCGGGCAATTTCTAATAATGTGGCCCGGTTTTCCACATTTATAACAAACTACATTGGCATAACTTGCTCCGACACTACTTGCTCCGCCATTACTCATTCCGACACCATTTGTTCCTTTCGTTCTATTAACCCCTGGTCCGTAGACCTCACACTTCGCCGCGCTATGACCATTTCTTTTACACTTGTTGCAAAATTTGGTGCAGAACCCCGAGTGATACTTTTCACACCTTTGGCATAGCTGCTTCTGATTGTTGTTGTTGTTGCGGTTATTATTGTTGTTGGGATGATTGTTGTAGTTGATGTTGTTGTTGTTGTTGTTGTTGGGCCATTTGTTGTAGTTGCGATTGATGTTGCGATTGTTGGGATAATTGTTGCGATTATTGTTGTAATTGCTGTTGTTGTTGTATTGGTGATTCTTATCACCGTTTTCCTCCCACTTTCTTTTGACTTGCTTCACATTGGCCTCTTCAGCAGTCTGTTCTTTAATTCTTTCTTCAATCTGGTTCACTAGTTTGTGAGCCATTCTACATGCCTGTTGTATGGAGGCGGGCTAGTGTGAACTTATATCTTCTTGGATTCTTTCCGGTAATCCTTTCACAAACGCGTCGATCTTCTCTTCCTCATCTTCGAATGCTCCCGGACACAATAGGCACAATTCTGTGAATCGTCTTTCGTACGTGGTAATATCAAATCCTTGGGTTCGTAACCCTCTAAGTTCTGTCTTGAGCTTATTGACCTCGGTTCTGGGACGGTACTTCTCGTTCATCAAGTGCTTGAATGCTGACCACGGTAGTGCGTACGCATCATCTTGTCCCACTTGCTCTAGATAGGTATTCCACCATGTTAACGCAGAACCTGTGAAGGTATGCGTAGCATACTTCACTTTGTCCTCTTCAGTACACTTACTTATGGCAAACACCGATTCGACCTTCTCGGTCCACCGTTTCAATCCGATCGGTCCTTCGGTTCCATCAAATTCCAAAGGTTTGCAGGCAGTGAATTCTTTGTAGGTGCATCCTACACGATTTCCTGTACTGCCAGATCCAAGATTATTGTTGGTATGTTGCGCAGCTTGCACCGCGGCTATGTTTGAAGCTAGAAAAGTACGGAATTCCTCTTCATTCATATTCACGGTGTGTCGAGTAGTCGGTGCCATTTCCTTCAAAATAGTCAAATGGAACAAGTTAATCATACAGAATATTAAGAGTAGTTAATAGTATTTCGTAGCATAATATGAACTCATTTATAAAAGCTTTTTCTTCATATTAGCATTTTATAAGTTTAAATTCGGGTAGTACCTACCCGTTAAGTTCATACTTAGTAGCTAATATACAATTCAACTACTACAATTCTATATGAAAAACTGATTGTAATAATATTTCACGTTCAAACTTTTATACAATATTTTACAAACTTACAATACCGCTTATTTTACATAAAGCATGAAATATAGCACACAATAACTTTGATACAAGATAGTTGTGAAGATAATTCTAGCTAGTACACAAGTCGTTCAGCAAAGGCAATAAAGACACGTAATTCATACGTCCAGAAACAAGTCATGCATTTTGGTTTTACTAGGACTACTTCCCATCCTTGGTCTTGTGGAACATAACCGTTATGGCCGTTGATAAGACAGCGTGTTGTAACGTCGTCAAAGGGACGAGGGTTACGTAATGACCAACAGTCTCGTAATAACCTAAAAACCTCATTTTGTAGCGACCCCGACAAATCGTCAAGTGACGGCGTCGACTACGTGGGTCCCATTACCTGGTCATAAGTCTTTATGACAATGTTTGACCAAAATATGTCACCCTCATTTCAAAATAAAGATTGTTTTCAAAGTTTACAAGAATTGTTCAACCAAAAGTTAAGTTACAAGGTTATAAGTACATTTGAAATCTAGGCGACACGGTTTAAAGTAAAGTCAAAAGACGCTCCAAGTAATGCATGTATACTCGACATCCAATGCAAGTATCAAATAGTGAGCGGAAGCATGTATCACATATCGTGCAAGACCTGAGAAAAACATAGAAATCTGTCAACGAAAACGTTGGTGAAATCATAGGTTTAGTAAGTATTAAACGTTGTTTTTGAACCACAAGATTTTGTATTTCCATAACGTAGATTATCCAAATCATTTGCATTCCAAAAGTGTTGTTATACGCGAGCACTCAATTATCAAAACTTAACCAACGTTACCCCATCACACAGTGCTAGAACCCACACTAAAACACAAAAATATATTTCATCCGCATAACGGTAGCGAACCGTCCGAATGAGGGTTTGTTAAACCCGTATGGCCACACAATATAAGTTCTCGCTTACACCCTGCAAGTGTAACTAATGATAATCGAATTGAGGCATTTTTGTTCTAACTCGCACGTGGAATGTTTGTTTTCACACTTGTGTTCAAAACATAAAAGTAAGTAGTACAAGATGTAACAAAGTATATGTTTTCTCAGCCCACGATTTAAAAGTATAAAAGTTGTTGAAAAGGTGGGAATATGATCTCACCTTGAGCGCAAGAGTTAATAAAGTACTTCAACGAGTAAACGCGTGCAAAGACAAAGCTAATCTCGACCTAAACAAGTAGGTTGTATCAATAACGATAGTCGCGAAGGGTCAAAGTTGTTCAATTAGTCCTATGGCTCGACACGACTCGATTATGTAGCATGTGAAGAAAATTGTCAAGTTTCATGCAAGATACAAGTATAGAATCATGTTAGAAAGATTGCATAATTAATTGGTTAAGTTTGACAAAAAGTCAAACTTGGTCGGGTCAAAGTCAACGAAAAAGTCAACATGTTCGGGTCGGGTCCCGGACTATTTTTCTATGCTAATTATTCATATACAAGTATATTAGAACAAGTTTCATGTGAATCGGAGGTCGGTAGCTAGTCAAACATTTCACGTGAAATGGGACGAGGAGGTCAGAATCTGACCAGGTACATCTGCGCGCCGCGCGGGGATGGGGCGCGCCGCGCCACCATCTGTGCAGGTCTGTTTCTGTTTTTCCACAAGTATGCACGAGCCAAAATCAATTCTAACACAACAATTGACCCGCAAACACTTATAATGCCTATCATATATCGTTGGAAAGGTATTTTGACGAGGAATACAACTAAGCACTTATGGTCCAACAATAACATCATTTACAATAGCCGAAAACTCATCAAGCGAACAATAAAAGTCCATTTTCAAAGTTTCAAGTTCATCAATTGCATTTTGAGTTTCGGGAAACCAATTCACACATATGATATGCCGTTTTGAAGGTAATCAAGCATACAATCCAACTAAACACTTACCAATAACATTAACAAGCATTCAACGCATCAAAAGTTCGTTTTAAGAGTTGTCAAACCCTAACCAAAACCTCAAAATCACTAATCATGTTAATGTAAGGTTTTCATGTCAATCAACACACCAAAACGAAGCTATTGAAGTAACTAACACTTTGAACACACAAACATTAACATCTAAACACATTTCATCATCCAAAATCAAAGATTAAGCATACACTTTTCATTTTCAAGCTAGTTACACCAAAACATCAAGATCGAGCATACAAATCATATATTCATGTTATACACGAGCCATAGACACTAACTAACAACATATCAAGTCAAAAACATGAATTTGAGAAATCTAGAGTTTTAGAGATGTTACCCAAAATCGGTGTAGTTAGTATCAAATCGTAGAGGATGACGAGAGGATTAAGAATATGTAGTCGGATTTGTTGTGAGCTTCCAAGATCAAAATTAGATGATGAATTTTGTGTTTGTGTTCTTGAGAGAAAAGGAAGAAAGAAAAAGAGGAAGAAGATGGTGAAATGAAGTGTGTGGTGGTGAGGAGTCACTAGTTAGCCAAGTTTACCCGAGTGGCGAGATTAGTCCCTCAAGTTTGTTGTCGGGTGCGGGAAATAACCAAACGAATATTTTTAAAACGCAAGTTAACGAGAGATGTTATAATCGAGTAACGGGATTATCATGAACACTAGTTAACGAAGTGCACGAGTATAGGTGACGAGGGATGTTATTTTTTTTTTTAAAAAGACGGTGTTAAAATAATTTAACGGAAAAACGCGGGATGTTACATTATCCACACCTTAAAAGAAATTTCGTCCCGAAATTTAGTTGGAAGTAATAGTCGATGTATCTTACTCGAGACCTAGTGTAGTAACTCTACGAATGATTGAAGGTACTTTCTTGGACATTCCACGAATCCGGATAGTCGGGGCGTTACGTTGTATTAGGGCTTGGTTTTTACGATCCCCGGTTTCAACTGGTTTTCCTATGAAGAGTAGTTTGTCATCGATAGTTGATGTACCTAGCAGGATTGCACGTTCCTGTTCCACAGGACACGTTTCTAAGTTTGTTACACGAAATGTAGGGTAAACGTAAACTTAATTGAGTCGGAAGTTCTAAACGATAGGAAGCGGTTCCAATACGCCCCAAGGTTTCAAAAGGTTCGATATTGCGGATATAGCCTTTCTCGATTTCCCAAAATGGATTACACCTTTCCAAGGTGCGGTTTCTCAATATTACGCGGTTACACACTGGGATTTGTGAGGTTTTCATCTAAGTTTGGTATGACTCTTTTGGGCGACTACGGGTCGTCTCGAGCCCTTCTCGGACTTGGATTATCTCAATTGTTGTTTCTTGGATGAGTTAAGATTCGGTGTTTTGTTTGCCACATGCTTTGGTCCAACGAATAGGGGTATGACATTAGCGGTCATATAGGGTTTCAGAAAGTGCGTGTGAACACACGAGTGGTAACTACTGTTGTAAGAGGGATCTACTAAAAGCGACCATGCAAGTTTGAAACATGTCTTTTGAAGACGTAAATCGTTCGTTTGTTCGGTTCGTCTGTTTGTGGGTGGTACGCGGTACTCATGTCTAAGCGGGTCTCCAAGGTTTCTTGTAAAACTAGAGGCGAAACGAGTATTTCGATACGGGATAATTGACAAAGATACTCCGTGTTGGAATAGAATCTCTTAAGATATGTTTGAACAAGTCAGTTAGGGTTCGAAAAATGTTCGTTAGGACTATTCACCCTCGTGGAGAATACTAATATAATATGAGGAATTTCTCTATCCATGGAGAAATGTTACAAGGAGTTTCTTTAAACGGAAATGCGAGCGATAAAGATAGGAGTGAAATGAGGACTTAGAATAGGATGAGCTTGCATCTCGAGGTTGCCATAACGTGCCTCTAGTTGTCAAAAGTTGAAGTCTGAAAGAGAAACGAGATAGTACACGTAGTTGTATAGTTCGGGGTTGAATAATAGTTGGCCGATTATCAGAAACACAAGGACGTTAAGTCAAAGAAGAGTGAAGTATCGTTGGATTGTGTGTTATCTTAAATCCCAGTAATATCAGACAGTAACGGTGAAATAACAGAGGTATGTGTGTGGTACGTGATGACGAGAAAGTTGATCGGATCTACAGTTTAATATTCGAATTCTTCGTGCAAACGCAAGTTAACGAGAGATGTTATAATCGAGTAACAGGATTATCATGAACACTAGTTAACGAAGTGCACGAGTATAGGTGACGAGGGATGTTATTTTTTTTTTTAAAAAGACGGTGTTAAAATAATTTAACGGAAAAACGCGGGATGTTACACATTTCTTATCCCAATTACCGACTCCGTTACTTTTGGGAACGTTTTGTTTAATAGTTGTAGCCCGATGTTCTTGTTCTCACTTTGGTGAGAAGCGAACATTACTAACCCGTAAGCATAACATGCTTCTTTATGTTGCATGTTAGCCGCTTTTTCTAAATCACGAAGTCCTATATTCGGATATACTGAGTCAAAATAATTTCTTAACCCGTTGCGTAAAATAGCATTTGGGTTCCCCGCAATATATGCGTCAAAGTAAACACATCGTAACTTATGGATTTCCCAATGTAATATCCCCCATCTTCCGAACGAAAGCCTTTTATAAACCAAGGCATTCTTGGAACGTTCTTCGAATGTCTTACAAACTGATCTCGCCTTAAATAGTTGTGCCGAGGAATTCTGACTGACTCTAGACAAGATTTCATCAATCATGTCTCCGGGTAGGTCTCTTAAAATATTGGGTTGTCTATCCATTTTGTGTTTTTATACTGTAAAATAGACAAGAGTTAGATTCATAAAAAAAATACTTATTAATACAAGCAATTTTTACATATATCATAAAGCATAAGCACACTATATTACATATATTACACCACATGAATATAACTATCTTATTCCGACTCGCTCGTTTCTTCTTGTTCGGTTTTGGTTCGTTTTGCCAAGTTTCTAGGGATATATGATGTTCCCCTAATACGAGCCGTCGTTGTCCACATTGGTTTAGAAAAACCTGGTGGTTTAGAGGTTCCCGGGTCATTGTTACAACTTAAGGACTTCAGGGGTTGACGATACATATAAAGTTCATCGGGGTTGGAATTAGATTTCTCTATTTTTATGCCCTTTCCCTTATTATTTTCTTTTGCCTTTTTAAATTCAGTTGGGGTAATTTCTATAACATCATCGGAATTCTCGTCGGAATCCGATTCATCGGAGAATTGGTAATCTTCCCAATATTTTGCTTCCTTGGTGGAAACACCATTGACCATAATTAACCTTGGTCGGTTGGTTGAGGATTCTCTTTTACTTAACCGTTTTATTATTTCCCCCACCGGTTCTATTTCTTCTTCCGGTTCCGATTCTTCTTCCGGTTCTGATTCTTCTTCTGGTTCCGACTCTTCTTCCGGTTCCTCTTCGGGAACTTGTGAATCAGTCCACGAATCATTCCAATTTACATTTGACTCTTCATTATTATTAGGTGAGTCAATGGGACTTGTTCTAGAGGTAGACATCTATCACATAATATCAAACACGTTAAGAGATTAATATATCACATAATATTCATATGTTAAAAATATATAGTTTCCAACAAAAATGTTAAGCAATCATTTTTAAAGAAAACACGGTCGAAGTCCAGACTCACTAATGCATCCTAACAAACTCGATAAGACACACTAATGCAAATTTTCTGGTTCTCTAAGACCAACGCTCGGATACCAACTGAAATGTCCCGTTCTTATTGATTAAAAACGTTCCATATTAATTGATTTCGTTGCGAGGTTTTGACCTCTATATGAGACGTTTTTCAAAGACTGCATTCATTTTAAAACAAACCATAACCTTTATTTCATCAATAAAGGTTTAAAAAGCTTTACGTAGATTATCAAATAATGATAATCTAAAATATCCTGTTTACACACGACCATTACATAATGGTTTACAATACAAATATGTTACAACAAAATAAGTTTCTTGAATGCAGTTTTTACACAATATCATACAAGCATGGACTCCAAATCTCGTCCTTATTTAAGTATGCGACAGCGGAAGCTCTTAATAATCACCTGAGAATAAACATGCTTAAAACATCAACAAAAATGTTGGTGAGTTATAGGTTTAACCTATATATATCAAATCATAATAATAGACCACAAGATTTCATATTTCAATACACATCCCATACATAGAGATAAAAATCATTCATATGGTGAACACCTGGTAACCGACATTAACAAGATGCATATATAAGAATATCCCCATCATTCCGGGACACCCTTCGGATATGATATAAATTTCGAAGTACTAAAGCATCCGGTACTTTGGATGGGGTTTGTTAGGCCCAATAGATCTATCTTTAGGATTCGCGTCAATTAGGGTGTCTGTTCCCTAATTCTTAGATTACCAGACTTAATAAAAAGGGGCATATTCGATTTCGATAATTCAACCATAGAATGTAGTTTCACGTACTTGTGTCTATTTTGTAAATCATTTATAAAACCTGCATGTATTCTCATCCCAAAAATATTAGATTTTAAAAGTGGGACTATAACTCACTTTCACAGATTTTTACTTCGTCGGGAAGTAAGACTTGGCCACTGGTTGATTCACGAACCTATAACAATATATACATATATATCAAAGTATGTTCAAAATATATTTACAATACTTTTAATATATTTTGATGTTTTAAGTTTATTAAGTCAGCTGTCCTCGTTAGTAACCTACAACTAGTTGTCCACAGTTAGATGTACAGAAATAAATCGATAAATATTATCTTGAATCAATCCACGACCCAGTGTATACGTATCTCAGTATTGATCACAACTCAAACTATATATATTTTGGAATCAACCTTAACCCTGTATAGCTAACTCCAACATTCACATATAGAGTGTCTATGGTTGTTCCGAAATATATATAGATGTGTCGACATGATAGGTCGAAACGTTGTATACGTGTCTATGGTATCTCAAGATTACATAATATACAATACAAGTTGATTAAGTTATGGTTGGAATAGATTTGTTACCAATTTTCACGTAGCTAAAATGAGAAAAATTATCCAATCTTGTTTTACCCATAACTTCTTCATTTTAAATCCGTTTTGAGTGAATCAAATTGCTATGGTTTCATATTGAACTCTATTTTATGAATCTAAACAGAAAAAGTATAGGTTTATAGTCGGAAAAATAAGTTACAAGTCGTTTTTGTAAAGGTAGTCATTTCAGTCGAAAGAACGACGTCTAGATGACCATTTTAGAAAACATACTTCCACTTTGAGTTTAACCATAATTTTTGGATATAGTTTCATGTTCATAATAAAAATCATTTTCTCAGAATAACAACTTTTAAATCAAAGTTTATCATAGTTTTTAATTAACTAACCCAAAACAGCCCGCGGTGTTACTACGACGGCGTAAATCCGGTTTTACGGTGTTTTTCGTGTTTCCAGGTTTTAAATCATTAAGTTAGCATATCATATAGATATAGAACATGTGTTTAGTTGATTTTAAAAGTCAAGTTAGAAGGATTAACTTTTGTTTGCGAACAAGTTTAGAATTAACTAAACTATGTTCTAGTGATTACAAGTTTAAACCTTCGAATAAGATAGCTTTATATGTATGAATCGAATGATGTTATGAACATCATTACTACCTTAATTTCCTTGGATAAACCTACTGGAAAAGAGAAAAATGGATCTAGCTTCAATGGATTCTTGGATGGCTCAAAGTTCTTGAAGCAGAATCATGACACGAAAACAAGTTCAAGTAAGATCATCACTTGAAATAAGATTGTTATAGTTATAGAAATTGAACCAAAGTTTGAATATGATTATTACCTTGTATTAGAATGATAACCTACTGTAAGAAACAAAGATTTCTTGAGGTTGGATGATCACCTTACAAGATTGGAAGTGAGCTAGCAAACTTGAAAGTATTCTTGATTTTATAAAACTAGAACTTTTGGAATTTATGAAGAACACTTAGAACTTGAAGATAGAACTTGAGAGAGATCAATTAGATGAAGAAAACTGAAGAATGAAAGTGTTTGTAGGTGTTTTTGGTCGTTGGTGTATGGATTAGATATAAAGGATATGTAATTTTGTTTTCATGTAAATAAGTCATGAATGATTACTCATATTTTTGTAATTTTATGAGATATTTCATGCTAGTTGCCAAATGATGGTTCCCACATGTGTTAGGTGACTCACATGGGCTGCTAAGAGCTGATCATTGGAGTGTATATACCAATAGTACAACATCTAAAAGCTGTGTATTATACGAGTACGAATACGGGTGCATACGAGTAGAATTGTTGATGAAACTGAACGAGGATGTAATTGTAAGCATTTTTGTTAAGTAGAAGTATTTTGATAAGTGTATTGAAGTCTTTCAAAAGTGTATAAATACATATTAAAACACTACATGTATATACATTTTAACTGAGTCGTTAAGTCATCGTTAGTCGTTACATGTAAATGTTGTTTTGAAACCTTTAGGTTAACGATCTTGTTAAATGTTGTTAACCCAATGTTTATAATATCAAAAGAGATTTTAAAATATTATATTATCATGATATTATGATGTACGAATATCTCTTAATATGATATATATACATTAAATGTCGTTACAACGATAATCGTTACATATATGTCTCGTTTCAAAATTATTAAGTTAGTAGTCTTGTTTTTACATATGTAGTTCATTGTTAATATACTTAATGATATGTTTAATTATCATAATATAATGTTAACTATATATATAACCATATATATGTCATCATATAGTTTTTACAAGTTTTAACGTTCGTGAATCACCGGTCAACTTGGGTGGTCAATTGTCTATATGAAACCTATTTCAATTAATCAAGTCTTAACAAGTTTGATTGCTTAACATGTTGGAAACATTTAATCATGTAAATATCAATCTCAATTAATATATATAAACATGGAAAAGTTCGGGTCACTACATCCGAGCGTTGGTCTTAGAGAACCAGAATTTTGCATTAGTGTGTCTTATCGAGTTTGTTAGGATGCATTAGTGAGTCTGGACTTCGACCGTGTTTACTTGAAAAATGATTGCTTAACAAATTTTGTTGGAAGCTATATATTTTTAACATGTGAATATTATGTGATATATTAATCTCTTAACGCGTTTGATATTATGTGATAGATGTCTACCTCTAGAACAAGTCCCATTGACTCACCTAATAATAATGAAGAGTCAAATGTAAATTGGAATGATTCGTGGACTGATTCACAAGTTCCCGAAGAGGAACCGGAAGAAGAGTCGGAACCGGAAGAAGAATCGGAACCGGAAGAAGAATCGGAACCGGATGAATAAATAGAACCGGTAGGGGAAATAATAAAACGGTTAAGTAAAAGAAAATCCTCAACCAACCGATCAAGGTTAATTATGGTCAATGGTGTTTCCGCCAAGGAAGCAAAATATTGGGAGGATTACCAATTCTCCGATGAATCGGATTCCGACGAGAATTCCGATGATGTTATAGAAATTACCCCAACTGAATTTAAAAAGGCAAAAGAAAATAATAAGGGAAAGGGCATAAAAATAGAGAAATCTAATTCCAACCCCGATGAACTTTATATGTATCGTCAACCCCCGAAGTCCTTAAGTTGTAACAATGACCCGTGAACCTCTAAACCACCAGGTTTTTCTAAACCAATGTGGAAAACGACAGCTCGTATTAGGGGAACATCATATATCCCTAGAAACTTGGCAAAACGAACCAAAACCGAAGAAAAAGAAACAAGCGAGTCGGAATAAGATAGTTGTATTAGTGTGGTGTAATATATGTAATATAGTGTGCTTATGCTTTATGATATATGTAAAAATTGCTTGTATTAATAAGTATTTTTTTTATGAATCTAACTCTTGTCTATTTTACAGTATAAAAACACAAAATGGATAGACAACCCAATATTTTAAGAGACCTACCCGGAGACATGATTGATGAAATCTTGTCTAGAGTTGGTCAGAATTCTTCGGCACAACTATTTAAGGCGAGATCAGTTTGTAAGACATTCGAAGAACGTTCCAAGAATGCCTTGGTTTATAAAAGACTTTCGTTCGAAAGATGGGGGATATCACATTGGGAAATCCATAAGTTACGATGTGTTTACTTTGACACATATATTGCGGGGAACCCAAATGCTATTTTACGCAATGGGTTAAGAAATTATTTTGACTCAATATATCCGAATATTGGACTTCGTGATTTAGAAAAAGCGGCTAACATGCAACATAAAGAAGCATGTTATGCTTACGGATTAGTAATGTTCGCTTCTCACCAAAGTGAGAACAAGAACATCGGGCTACAACTATTAAACAAAACGTTCCCACAAGTGACGGAGTCGGTAATTGGGGTAAGAAATGAGGTTTTTAGATTGTTACGGGACTGTTGGACATTACGTAACCCTCGTCCCTTTGACGATGTTACAACACGCTGTCTTATCAACGGCCATAACGGTTATGTTCCACAAGACCAAGGATGGGAAGTAATCCTAGTAAAACCAGAATGCATGACTTGTTTCTGGACATATGAATTACGTGTCTTTATTGCCTTTGCTGAACGACTTGTGTACTAGCTAGAATTATCTTCACAACCATCTTGTATCAAATTTATTGTGTGCTATATTTCATGCTATATGTAAAATAAGCGGTATTGTAAGTTTGTAAAATATTGTGTAAAGGTTTGAACGCGAAATATTATTATAATCAGTTTTTCATATAGAATTGTAGTAGTTGAATTGTATATTAGCTACTAAGTATGAACTTAACGGGTAGGTACTACCCGAATTTAAACTTATAAAACGCTAATATGAAGAAAAAGCTTTTATAAATGAGTTCATATTATGCTACGAAATACTATTAACTACTCTTAATATTCTGTATGATTAACTTGTTCCATTTGACTATTTTGAAGGAAATGGCACCGACTACTCGACACACCGTGAATATGAATGAAGAGGAATTCCGTACTTTTCTAGCTTCAAACATAGCCGCAGTACAGGCTGCGCTACATACCAACAATAACCTTGGATCTAGCAGTACAGGAAATCGTGTAGGATGCACCTACAAAGAATTCACTGCCTGCAAACCTTTGGAATTTGATGGAACCGAAGGACCGATCGGATTGAAACGGTGGACCGAGAAGGTCGAATCGGTGTTTGCCATAAGTAAGTGTACTGAAGAGGACAAAGTGAAGTACGCTACGCATACCTTCATAGGTTCTGCGTTAACATGGTGGAATACCTATCTAGAGCAAGTGGGACAAGACGATGCGTACGCACTACCGTGGTCAGCATTCAAGCACTTGATGAACGAGAAGTACCGTCCCAGAACCGAGGTCAATAAGCTCAAGACAGAACTTAGAGGGTTACGAACCCAAGGATTTGATATTACCACGTACGAAAGACGATTCACAAAATTGTGCCTATTGTGTCCGAGAGCATTTGAAGATGAGGAAGAGAAGATCGACGCGTTTGTGAAAGGATTACCGGAAAGATCCAAGAAGATATAAGTTCACACGAGCCCGCCTCCATACAACAGGCATGTAGAATGGCTCACAAACTAGTGAACCATATTGAAGAAAGAATTAAAGAACAGACTGCTGAAGAGGCCAATGTGAAGCAAGTCAAAAGAAAGTGGGAGGAAAACGGTGATAAGAATCACCAATACAACAACAACAGCAATTACAACAATAATCGCAACAATTATCCCAACAATCGCAACATCAATCGCAACTACAACAAACGGCCCAACAACAACAATAACAATAACAACAACAACAACAACAACAACAACAACAACAACAACAACAACAACAGCAACTACAACAATCATCCCAACAACAATAATAACCGCAACAACAACAACAATCAGAAGCAGCTATGCCAAAGGTGTGAAAAGTATCACTCGGGGTTCTGCACCAAATTTTGCAACAAGTGTAAAAGAAATGGTCATAGCGCGGCGAAGTGTGAGGTCTACGGACCAGGGGTTAATAGAACGAAAGGAACAAATGGTGTCAGAACGAGTAATGGTGGAGCAAGTAGTGTCGGAGCAAGTTATACCAATGTAGTTTGTTATAAATGTGGAAAACCGGGCCACATTATTAGAAATTTCCCGAACCAGGAGAACACGAATGGATAAGGCCGCGGAAGAGTTTTCAATATTAATGCGGCAGAGGCACAGGAAGACCCGGAGCTTGTTACGGGTACGTTTCTTATTGACAATAAATCTGCTTACGTTTTATTTGATTCGGGTGCGGATAGAATCTATATGAGTAGAGATTTTTGTGCTAAATTAATTTGTCCATTGACGCCTTTGGATAGTAAATTTTTACTCGAATTAGTAAATGGTAAATTAATTTCAGCAGATAATATATGTCGGAATCGAGAAATTAAACTGGTTAGCGAAACATTTAAGATTGATTTGATACCAGTAGAGTTAGGGAGTTTTGATGTGATAATCGGTATGGACTGGTTGAAAGAAGTGAAAGCAGATATCGTTTGTTACAAAAATACAATTCGCATTATACGAGAAAAAGGAAAACCCTTAATGGTGTACGGAGAAAAGCGCAACACGAAGCTACATCTTATTAGTAATTTGAAGGCACAAAAACTAATAAGAAAAGGTTGCTATGCTGTTATAGCACACGTCGAGAAAGTACAAACTGAAGAAAAGAGCATCAATGATGTTCCCATTGCAAAAGAATTTCCCGATGTATTTCCGAAAGAATTACCGGGATTACCCCCACATCGATCCGTTGAATTTCAAATAGATCTTGTACCAGGAGCTGCACCAATAGCTCGTGCTCCTTACAGACTCGCACCCAGCGAGATGAAAGAACTGCAAAGCCAATTACAAGAACTTTTAGAGCGTGGTTTCATTCGACCAAGCACATCACCGTGGGGAGCTCCTGTTTTGTTTGTCAAGAAGAAAGATGGTACATTCAGGTTGTGTATCGACTACCGAGAGTTGAACAAACTTACCATCAAGAACCGCTACCCACTACCGAGAATCGACGACTTATTTGATTAACTACAAGGCTCGTCTGTTTATTCAAAGATTGACTTACGTTCCGGGTATCATCAAATGCGGGTGAAAGAAGATGATATTCCAAAGACTGCTTTCAGAACACGTTACGGTCATTACGAGTTTATGGTCATGCCGTTTGGTTTAACTAATGCACTAGCTGTGTTCATGGACCTTATGAACCGAGTGTGTGGACCATACCTTGACAAGTTTGTCATTGTTTTCATTGATGACATACTTATTTACTCAAAGAATGACCAAGAACACGGTGAACATTTGAGAAAGGTGTTAGAAGTATTGAGGAAGGAAGAATTGTACGCTAAGTTTTCAAAGTGTGCATTTTGGTTGGAAGAAGTCAATTCCTCGGTCACATAGTGAACAAAGAAGGTATTAAGGTGGATCCGGCAAAGATAGAAACTGTTGAAAAGTGGGAAACCCCGAAAACTCCGAAATATATACGCCAGTTTTTAGGACTAGCTGGTTACTACAGAAGGTTCATCCAAGACTTTTCCAGAATAGCAAAACCCTTGACTGCATTAACGCATAAAGGGAAGAAATTTGAATGGAATAATGAACAAGAGAAAGCGTTTCAGTTATTGAAGAAAAAGCTAACTACGGCACCTATATTGTCATTGCCTAAAGGGAATGATGATTTTGTGATTTATTGTGACGCATCAAAGCAAGGTCTCGGTTGTGTATTAATGCAACGAACGAAGGTGATTGCTTATGCGTCTAGACAATTGAAGATTCACGAACAAAATTATACGACGCATGATTTGGAATTAGGCGCGGTTGTTTTTGCATTAAAGACTTGGAGGCACTACTTATATGGGGTCAAAAGTATTATATATACCGACCACAAAAGTCTTCAACACATATTTAATCAGAAACAACTGAATATGAGGCAGCGTAGGTGGATTGAATTATTGAATGATTACGACTTTGAGATTCGTTACCACCCGGGGAAGGCAAATGTGGTAGCCGATGCCTTGAGCAGGAAGGACAGAGAACCCATTCGAGTAAAATCTATGAATATAATGATTCATAATAACCTTACTACTCAAATAAAGGAGGCGCAACAAGGAGTTTTAAAAGAGGGAAATTTAAAGGATGAAATACCCAAAGGATCGGAGAAGCATCTTAATATTCGGGAAGACGGAACCCGGTATAGGGCTGAAAAGATTTGGGTACCAAAATTTGGAGATATGAGAGAAATGGTACTTAGAGAAGCTCATAAAACCAGATACTCAATACATCCTGGAACGGGGAAGATGTACAAGGATCTCAAGAAACATTTTTGGTGGCCGGGTATGAAAGCCGATGTTGCTAAATACGTAGGAGAATGTTTGACGTGTTCTAAGGTCAAAGCTAAGCATCAGAAACCATCAGGTCTACTTCAACAACCCGAAATCCCGGAATGGAAATGGGAAAACATTACCATGGATTTCATCACTAAATTGCCAAGGACTGCAAGTGGTTTTGATACTATTTGGGTAATAGTTGATCGTCTCACCAAATCAGCACACTTCCTGCCAATAAGAGAAGATGACAAGATGGAGAAGTTAGCACGACTGTATTTGAAGGAAGTCGTCTCCAGACATGGAATACCAATCTCTATTATCTCTGATAGGGATGGCAGATTTATTTCAAGATTCTGGCAGACATTACAGCAATCATTAGGAACTTGTCTAGACATGAGTACTGCCTATCATCCACAAACTGATGGGCAGAGTGAAAGGACGATACAAACGCTTGAAGACATGCTACGAGCATGTGTTATTGATTTCGGAAACAGTTGGGATCGACATCTACCGTTAGCAGAATTTTCCTACAACAACAGCTACCATTCAAGCATTGAGATGGTGCCGTTTGAAGCACTTTATGGTAGAAAGTGCAGGTCTCCGATTTGTTGGAGTGAAGTGGGGGATAGACAGATTACGGGTCCGAAGATTATACAAGAAACTACCGAGAAGATCATCCAAATTCAACAACGGTTGAAAACCGCCCAAAGTCGACAAAAGAGCTACGCTGACATTAAAAGAAAAGATATAGAATTTGACATTGGAGAGATGGTCATGCTTAAAGTTGCACCTTGGAAAGGCGTTGTTCGATTTGGTAAACGAGGGAAATTAAATCCAAGGTATATTGGACCATTCAAGATTATTGATCGTGTCGGACCAGTAGCTTACCGACTTGAGTTACCTCAACAACTCGCGGCTGTACATAACACTTTCCACGTCTCAAATTTGAAGAAATGTTTTGCTGAAGAAGATCTCACTATTCCGTTAGATGAAATCCAAATCAACGAAAAACTTCAATTCATCGAAGAACCCGTCGAAATAATGGATCGTGAGGTTAAAAGACTTAAGCAAAACAAGATACCAATTGTTAAGGTTCGATGGAATGCTTGTAGAGGACCCGAGTTCATCTGGGAGCGTGAAGATCAGATGAAGAAGAAATACCCGCATCTATTTCCAGAAGATTCGTCAACACCTTCAACAACTTAAAATTTCGGGATGAAATTTATTTAACGGGTAGGTACTGTAGTGACCCGAACTTTTCCATGTTTATATATATTAATTGAGATTGATATTTACATGATTAAATGTTTCCAACATGTTAAGCAATCAAACTTGTTAAGACTTGATTAATTGAAATATGTTTCATATAGACAATTGACCACCCAAGTTGACCGGTGATTCACGAACGTTAAAACTTGTAAAAACTATATGATGACATATATATGGATATATATATAGTTAACATGATACTATGATAAGTAAACATATCATTAAGTATATTAACAATGAACTACATATGTAAAAACAAGACTACTAACTTAATGATTTTTAAACGAGACATATATGTAACGATTATCGTTGTAAAGACATTTAATGTATATATATCATATTAAGAGATATTCATACATGATAATATCATGATAATATAATAATTTAAAATCTCATTTGATATTATAAACATTGGGTTAACAACATTTAATAAGATCGTTAACCTAAAGGTTTCAAAACAACACTTACATGTAACGACTAACGATCACTTAACGACTCAGTTAAAATGTATATACATGTAGTGTTTTAATATGTATTTATACACTTTTGAAAGACTTCAATACACCTATCAAAATACTTCTACTTAACAAAAATGCTTACAATTACATCCTCGTTCAGTTTCATCAACAATTCTACTCGTATGCACCCGTATTCGTACTCGTACAATACACAGCTTTTAGATGTATGCACTATTGGTATATACACTCCAATGATCAGCTCTTAGCAGCCCATGTGAGTCACCTAACACATGTGGGAACCATCATTTGGCAACTAGCATGAAATATCTCATAAAATTACAATAATATGAGTAATCATTCATGACTTATTTACATAAAAACAAAATTACATATCCTTTATATCTAATCCATACACCAACGACCAAAAACACCTACAAACACTTTCATTCTTCAATTTTCTTCATCTAATTGATCTCTCTCAAGTTCTATCTTCAAGTTCTAAGTGTTCTTCATATATTCTACAAGTTCTAGTTACATAAAATCAAGAATACTTTCAAGTTTGCTAGCTCACTTCCAATTTTGTAAGGTGATCATCCAACCTCAAGAAATATTTGTTTCTTACAGTAGGTTATCATTCTAATACAAGGTAATAATCATATTCAAACTTTGGTTCAATTTCTATAACTATAACAATCTTATTTCAAGTGATGATCTTACTTGCACTTGTTTTCGTGTCATGATTCTGCTTCAAGAACTTCGAGCCATCCAAGGATCCGTTGAAGCTAGATCCATTTTTCTCTTTTCTAGTAGGTTTATCCAAGGAACTTAAGGTAGTAATGATGTTCATAACATCATTCGATTCATACATATAAAGCTATCTTATTCGAAGGTTTAAACTTGTAATCACTAGAACATAGTTTAGTTAATTCTAAACTTGTTCGCAAACAAAAGTTAATCCTTCTAACTTGACTTTTAAAATCAACTAAACACATGTTCTATATCTATATGATATGCTAACTTAATGATTTAAAACCTGGAAACACGAAAAACACCGTAAAACCGGATTTACGTCGTCGTAGTAACACCGCGGGCTGTTTTAGGTTAGTTAATTAAAAACTATGATAAACTTTGATTTAAAAGTTTTTATTCTGAGAAAATGATTTTTATTATGAACATGAAACTATATCCAAAAATTATGGTTAAACTCAAAGTGGAAGTATGTTTTCTAAAATGGTCATCTAGACGTCGTTCTTTCGACTGAAATGACTACCTTTACAAAAACGACTTGTAACTTATTTTTCCGACTATAAACCTATACTTTTTCTATTTAGATTCATAAAATAGAGTTCAATATGAAACCATAGCAATTTGATTCACTCAAAACGGATTTAAAATGAAGAAGTTATGGGTAAAACAAGATTGGATAATTTTTCTCATTTTAGCTACGTGAAAATTGGTAACAAATCTATTCCAACCATAACTTAATCAACTTGTATTGTATATTATGTAATCTTGAGATACCATAGACACGTATACAATGTTTCGACCTATCATGTCGACACATCTATATATATTTTGGAACAACCATAGACACTCTATATGTGAATGTTGGAGTTAGCTATACAGGGTTGAGGTTGATTCCAAAATATATATAGTTTGAGTTGTGATCAATACTGAGATACGTATACACTGGGTCGTGGATTGATTCAAGATAATATTTATCGATTTATTTCTGTACATCTAACTGTGGACAACTAGTTGTAGGTTACTAACGAGGACAGCTGACTTAATAAACTTAAAACATCAAAATATATTAAAAGTGTTGTAAATATATTTTGAACATACTTTGATATATATGTATATATTGTTATAGGTTCGTGAATCAACCAGTGGCCAAGTCTTACTTCCCGAAGAAGTAAAAATCTGTGAAAGTGAGTTATAGTCCCACTTTTAAAATCTAATATTTTTGGGATGAGAATACAAGCAGGTTTTATAAATGATTTACAAAATAGACACAAGTACGTGAAACTACATTCTATGGTTGAATTATCGAAATCGAATATGCCCCTTTATATTAAGTCTGGTAATCTAAGAATTAGGGAACAGACACCCTAATTGACGCGAATCCTAAAGATAGATCTATTGGGCCTAACAAACCCCATCTAAAGTACCGGATGCTTTAGTACTTAGAAATTTATATCATATCCGAAGGGTGTCCCGGAATGATGGGGATATTCTTATATATGCATCTTGTTAATGTCGGTTACCAGGTGTTCACCATATGAATGATTTTTATCTCTATGTATGGGATGTGTATTGAAATATGAAATCTTGTGGTCTATTATTATGATTTGATATATATAGGTTAAACCTATAACTCACCAACATTTTTGTTGACGTTTTAAGCATGTTTATTCTCAGGTGATTATTAAGAGCTTCCGCTGTCGCATACTTAAATAAGGACGAGATTTGGAGTCCATGCTTGTATGATATTGTGTAAAAACTGCATTCAAGAAACTTATTTTGTTGTAACATATTTGTATTGTAAACCATTATGTAATGGTCGTGTGTAAACAGGATATTTTAGTTTATCATTATTTGATAATCTACGTAAAGCTTTTTAAACCTTTATTGATGAAATAAAGGTTATGGTTTGTTTTAAAATGAATGCAGTCTTTGAAAAACGTCTCATATAGAGGTCAAAACCTCGCAACGAAATCAATTAATATGGAACGTTTTTAATCAATAAGAACGGGACATTTCACACTTGACACCATACAAGTAATGGCGCCAAATTTTCAACGCATGAACAACCACCGCCAACTCAAGATCATGAGTCGGATATCTCGTTTCGTGTTCCTTTAATTGTCGAGAGGCATAAGCGATGACTTTACCCCTTTGCATTAGAACACACCCGAGCCCATTTAAACAAGCATCACAATAAACCGTCATGTCTTCCACACCTTCCGGCAATACTAACACCGGAGCTTGACATAACTTCTCTTTTAACAATTGAAAAGCAATTTCTTGCTTGTTCTCCCAATTAAATCTTGCGTTCTTTCTTGTCAATTTTGTCAATGGAGAAGCGATCTTAGAAAAGTCTTGGATAAACTGACGATAATAACCGGCCAATCCGAGAAAACTTTGGATTTCCGTAGGCGTAGTCGGTCGTCCCCAACTCTTTACCGTCTCAATCTTCCCCGGGTCCACTTGAATACCATTTTCGTTCACAATATGGCCAAGGAATTGAACTTCCCTTAGCCAAAAGTCACATTTGGAGAATTTAGCATACAACTTCACCTTCCACAACATCCTTAGCACACTCCGCAAATGATGTTCATGTTCCTTCATACTCTTCGAATAGACAAGTATGTCGTCAATGAACACAATTACCGACTTGTCCAACATAGGTTGGCACACTCGGTTCATAAGTTCCATGAATGCCGCCGGTGCATTCGTAAGACCAAAAGGCATTACCACAAACTCAAAATACCCATAACATGTTCGAAAAGCCGTTTTCTCTATATCTTCCTCACGGACCCGCATTTGGTGATAGCCGGACCGTAGGTCGATTTTGGAGAAATACGTTGCACCTTGGAGTTGGTCAAACAAATCGTCAATCCTAGGCAAAGGATAACGATTCTTGATCGTCACTTTGTTCAACTCCCGATAATCGATGCACATCCGCATACTACCATCCTTCTTCTTCATGAATAAAACCGGAGCGCCCCATGGCGAAGCACTCGGTCGGATAAAACCCTTTTCAAGTAGCTCTTGGGTTTGATTTAACAACTCTTGCATTTCCGTAGGCGCTAAACGATAAGGAGTTTTAGCAATGGGGGTAGCCCCCGGAACCAACTCAATGCGAAATTCAACTTGTCTTTCCGCCGGAACACCCGGTAACTCATCCGAAAAAACGTCTTCAAATTCATTCACCACCGGAATTTCACGAATAGATGGTGGATCATCTCAAGTATCAACAACATGGGAAAGAAAAGCCATGCCACCACTAACAAGGAAACGACGTGCCCTTGCGAAAGTGCATATCGGCACAATTCTTCTCCGCTTATCACCATGAATAATTAACTCTCCCCCACTTGGGGTCTTTACCCAAATAAACTTATCATGGCATGCAATATCGGCTCTATTATGATCGAGCCAATCCATACCAATGACGATATCAAAATCACCCAAAGTCATCGGAATGAGATCGATTTTAAAATTTTTGGCACCAAACACAACGTTACAATTTTCACACACATCAACTACTAGCGCCGTCTTTCCATCCACTATTTCAACTTCTACCAGATGACTTAACTTAACTAGCGGTTTATTTAACTTAGGCACGAATCTTGGAGAAACAAACGATAAATTGGCACCACTATCAAATAAGATTCGTGCCGGATTAGAGTTAACCATGAAAGTACCTGAAACGACTTCTTTGGATTGCTTGGCCTCCTCATTCATCATAAAATAGTTGCGAACCCTAGCCGTGCCCGCCGCTTTCTCCAATCGTTTAACATGATCGGTGTTCAAGTCGGGGCACTCCGACTTTCGATGTCCTTCTTTGTTGCAATTAAAACAAGTGAGCTTGTTTATTGAAGGAGGCTTTGTACAATCCCGAGCCAAATGACCTCGTACTCCACAATTGTAGCAAGTAGGGATAAAGTTCCCGAAACCTCCCTTCTTCACAGTATTTACACTTTCGGAACTCTTCTTGTTCTTGTTCTTCTTGTTGGAAAAGTTAGAATGACTAGAACCTTCAAACTTTCTTTTAGAAAAAGTGAAATCGCTCTTTCTTGGAACCTCCGGCTCAAAACCCCGAGCCAATTCAAATAACTCTTCAAAAGACTTAGCCGCTCCTCGACTAATCTTACCCTTATACTCATCATTCATGGTACGGTAGAAATCTTTCATTAGCTTGTGATCGTCACCAACATATTCCGGACAAAAACGAGTCTTTGCCAAGAAGGTAGACTTGAGAGTGACCAAGTCCATTGAACCTTGTTGCAAATTGTGCAACTCGTCCCGGATTCTATCAAGATCGGAAGAAGTTCGGTATTCTTGGAAAAATTCCTTCTTAAACTCCTCCCATGTCAAGCTCATGCATTGCTCTTCACCATATAATTTGATTTTATCGTCCCACCACAACTTGCCTTCTTCGCGCAACATGCTAGACCCATACCTCGTCTTCTTCTCGGGAGGACATTCCGCGGTACGGAACGCTCCCTCGATATCGGAAATCCAACAAGTGCTTTTCAATGGATCCCTCACCCCATTAAACATTGGAGGTTGAGTATCCTTGAAATTTTTGTAGTGGAAATCCCGCCTTCCACCCCCACCATTACCTTCACCCCCTTCGCCTCGAGGATAAATATTTCTAGCTTCCAAAGCCTCCTCTATTGCGGCTTTCATTCGTTCATTTATCATTTCGGTCACTTGTCCATCAACCGACTCTTGGAAAACCTTTCGAACATCGTCAAGAAAATCCTTCTTTAGCCTTTTAAAGATGGCCTCGACCTTGGTCGTGAGTTCAACGTCCTCACTTGTACTTCCGTCATTGGTGTCGTGTCCATTTCTCATCTTCATTCTATAAAACGAAGTAAATTAAGCAACGAAACGAAAAGGACTTAACACATACGTATATACATATACAACGCACCATCCCATCTTTCTCAACAATCATCGTACATCGCTTGTTTGACACGATTTGAACCCGTAACAATGGTAGCTAATCATTGTTACGCGAGCACGTCGCATTAACTTGCTAGTACAACGTCTATCTTGCTTGATGATTGCTAACACAACACAAAACAATTAGCGCAAGGTTAGTTCACATAAACCTAAGCACTAATCAACTCCCGGTCTGACCCGTCTCCTACAAGTCCCGCATAAAGCGCGTACACAATAAGTCTAAGTCTAGGCACCTATCTCAAGTCGCCTAAATCCCTTAGACCATGCTCTGATACCACTTGTAACAACCTAAACCAATAACCAGCAGAATACGCGAAACAAAACCTTTTTTTTTATCAGTAGAGTGCGCCACGCGCACTCCTTGGGGTGCGCGGCACTCACAGGCCCACATTCAGTTCTGTCCCGTTTTATCAATTTTCAAATAAAGATCTCCCACTTTCCGACATATTTAGACGAAACGCTTTTCACAACATGTTATAATGATTAAAACTCACACGATTCAATAATAAAATGAGTTTTACAAATTGGGGCCCACATCGGCCGTTTAACGAGTTTCATACAAAAGTTCGAGTTTCGACCACACTAGTTTAAATTCCAAACGACACTAAGAGCATGGTGTTTGGGGTTAAACTACCCAAATCTCGGTCAAACTCCAAAAGCTATCACATCCAAAAGCGTCCCCTATCAAACAACAAGCGGAAAATCTCTAATCCAACCGTACGCCCTTACCCTTATCAACGCCCGAGCCTATAAAAGATAAACAACGAGAGGGTAAGCAAAGCTTAGTGAATGCAATAATTATACATATAAGTATATAACTTACTTACTTGCAAACACTTACAACACATCCCCATACATACTAGCAACATAATTAGCATACCTTTATAATGTATAACGCTAAATCCTCGATAACATAAGCTAGTATAACAATATCATATAATGCAACAACACAATACGTTATAACACAATACATAAGCATTGATGTTCACAACATCCATTAGTATTCGAATCCCAAGGCTAGCTCAACGAATGGTATCGTCAACATCGAACTTAATTCCCATTCGTCCCAATAAATGTGGTATCGTCAACATCGAACTTAAACCCACATATGAGGTATCGTCAACATCGAACTTAAACCCTCATCGAATTTCACTACACTAGCGGTATGGCTTCTTCAACATCGAACTTTAAATCCATACATGAGGTATCGTCAACATCGAACTTAAACCCTCATCAAAACAAACCAACAATATACTCTAGGTTATGGTATCGTCAACATCGAACTTTGACCCATACCCCACAAGTAAATAAATCATATACATACATATATAATTATTCCACTCACCTCAATGATTTGGTGATGATTTTATACTTTCGAATGCTTCAAAGCCGAGTACCTAATACAATAAGTATTCAATCAACAAACAAACTTGTTGGGCTAAACACCAACAATTCACTCAAGTGCATTTAATGACTTAAATGCATTAAATGCCCCATTTTCACCAAAACCGCCCCTTAAGGGTCAAGACCCTCGTCAATCACTTAAAAGCTAGTGATTAAGGTCTATCAACACTAACTATAACACAATTAGGGTAATTCATACCCATAATCCCAAACTAGGTAAATCATTAACCCCTTTGACTCATTTAAAGTCAACACACACATTTCGGGTCATCCACTAACCCAACTAACACCCATTTACCAATTAGCTAGGTGTGCTAGTAATTAACTAACCAATTAGGACTCATAACATCAATTAACACTTTGAAACCCTAAGTTAGTTACCATTGAGTCTTCATGACTCCATCTTACCCAAGAACACCCAAAATCAACAATTATGGGTTTTATGTTCTTCATTTACCCAAACCCTAACCCTACACAAAATCAAAGTAGGGAAATCAAGATTAGAGCTTACCACTACAACCCCAACGTAGCTAGTGAGTAGATGAACGACTTTAATACCCGCACTTTGGCCCGAGAACAACTTCTTCCTCTTGGATTTAAGCTTTCTCACTCAAGAAATCACACTCTCTCTCCAAAATTAAAGTGAAGAAGATAAGGTTGTTGAAAATGGAGTAAATGATACCCCAAGATCTGACCTACTGGCCTCCAACACGTCCACAAGTGAAATTACCAAAATGCCCATCAAAATATCTGAAAAAACAACAGAACCCGGCTACAGTGAGGAGTGCGCCAGGCGCACCCCTAAGTGTGCGCTGAGCGCACCCTGCTCAGTTCACCCTCTGACCTCTGTTTTAATATACAAGGTCACCCACACTTCATGTACCCTATTTACTCTGCTGTACAATGAAGATTAGGGTCTTACAATGAGATTGATCGGTTAGTTAACATGCTCTTCTCGCAAGATGTTTTGGGACCATTGAAACAGTCCGTTATGGATGGGAACGTTCCGGTGGTCAACGTGAATTTTCCTCTTAACGTGTCTAGGACACCGGCTGTTGGAATTCAGTTTGGTAATCTACCCGCCTCGCCAATTGATGATGGAGTTTCAGTTTTAATGGAAGATGATGTGGGTGCTTCCATGTTGGGAGCTTCAGTGGGTAGGGCTAACAAGAATGATGCTGTTTATAAGAGGTAGAATAAGTCAGTAGAGAATTTTGATGTGGGTGTCAGCAAGGTGGTAAATCAAGGTGATGTTGGTAATAAGAAAAAAAAAAGAATACTGTTGACGATACTGATGGGATCGAAGTTGTGTTAGCTTTTACCCCTGTTTCGGCTCCTTATAGTTCACGTTTGCTTGGTGACTCGGTGTATTATAATCATTATGGTTCGACAAAGGAAAAGGTTGACGCGTCTATGAAGAAGTGTTTGCATGAGGGCGGGCATATTTCTCCTTTAAGTAAATTTCGGTTAACTTCTGATTGCCATGATCCTGTTTTGAAGGTGGGTAATTTTAACACCCCGCCAAATTACCATCTGACGGCGCATTAATCAAGGTCCCACAGTTAACAGTTACGCCCTTTATATGAGACGTTTAAAGCAATCACATTTAATTTTATTAAAAATTGACTTCAAAACATAAGTCAATAAATTCCAAAATAGAAACACTGTTGTGATCGTAACCACAAGCCAACAATATTTAAACAGTTACAAAAGTTTTAAATGCGAAAGTAAATAAAGTTCTTTAAATAATATGCTGACTCCACGGCCAGACCATGCAGCAAACACAGCGGAAGTCTACCTCTTAAGGACCTGAGAATAAAACACGCAAAAACAGGTCAACAAATAATGTTGGTGAATCTACAGGTTTAAAGTAATGTAAAAGTATTTGAAAAACAGTTATCAGAAAAATAGTTTAAGTTCCTTGACCACGAGATTTTACAAGTACAACTCCAAGTTGCGAAACGTTTGCATAATCTATGAGCACCTGAATACTAGCAATGACCCGAGTATAGAATCTACTATACCCGCCTTTACCTCATAAAATGTTATACATTTGTTCGAATGTATTATGTTAAAAGTAAATGCACCACAGTTAATATTGTAGGGTGAGGTTGTCAACCTAACGGATCCGTCCATCTAAATTGTGCCTACACCGATGGTATTTAAAGTATTCAAGCTAGAGGCTTTTTGAACAAACTCAATATGCATATATAGTACTCGTGTCAATACAAAAGCATTTGATAATGTAAGTATAACAGCGTGTATTCTCATCCCTGAAAACATTTAAAAAGCGGGACTATAGACTCACCTTGAATAAAGTTCGGATTGAAAGACAAACGACTTGTACGATTTAGACCCGAGTAATGCAACCTAAGTATACGTATTCAGGTTGGTCAACATATATGTCTTAAGCAAATGTGGTTTCATAGTGTAAGTTGTCTTATTGCTCGACTCGACGCGTTTCAAAGTAAAAGTCAACATATAGTCAACTAGATCATGCAAGTCAAACAAAGTCAACCAAAGTCAAACCAAAAGTCAAAATTGGTCAAAGTAGTCAACTAAGGTCAAAATCAGTAGGTTCATGTCAAATTTTGGTCAACATGTCAAACCTAAGTCAAACAACACGATTTATGTCATACATGGTCAATTTTACAATTTCAGTTTATCGTTGTGCACAAAGTTCATGTACATGTAGCAAACTTAGCATATTATCTCATAGTACAAAATTCATACAAACATGGAAAACTCCAGATCATAAGTATACTAAAAATAGATTCCAAAAAGTTGGGCCAGGGTCTCATACAATAATTAAAAGTCAGGAATCAGAAGGGATACATTTATGGTTTGCCAAGTCAGTTTCTGACCGCGCACTGATTTAGTTTTGGCTATAACCGGAGTTAGGAACATGCAATCAATACAAGACCAGTGGCCATAGTTCACAAAAAAGTTAAACTAACACATATCAAAAATAGAGCAGTTTTGGTTTAGCCAATTTGTACAGACTAACAGATCTTTATTGATCTATCAGTTTTGGACAACAATTAGACATGTCAAATTATCAAGCTTATAACTCATGGAAATTAATGTTTTCAGATGTTGACATGCAAATGAAATATCTCAAGGAACATATGAAATAACATAATCTATAATATCAAAGCCTCAATAAATTTCTAGTTCATTAAAGGTAATTATTTCTAGCATTAAAACAGTTTCGGTACACTTTAACGTATGAATCTTCGTTTAAACATATCGGAAGCATTACAAAAGCTTTTGATGCAATTCTTAAGTCTAACACGCATGATTTTTCACAAGAATTACAGTAGTACACTTTTAATTAGCTAATTCAATAAACACATATCTCAGAGAATTCGGATTTCAATCATAAACTAGTCAAAACTTCGATTTAACATATCTTAAGCATGCGATAACGAAATCAAGTGAAATCCAAGTCTAAAGTTAATAGTTTTTCAAAAGCTATCCATCTAAACACTTTTCAATTACAGAAAACAAAGTCACAAAATCAGTAACATAGAAATACAATTCGTGATTAAACCTTAACTCGCCATTCGGGTAATATAACGACTAAATATATGTACAACGCGGCCAATTGAGCAATAGAACATCTAAATCATATGATTAGAAAATAAATATGGAAAAATAGAGTTTTTAGATCTTACCTTAGTGAGGAATTAGTGGTATAGTAATATGGATCAAGATAATTTGCCAAAACTTAGAAACAAAGATTTGTTGATTTTATTCAAAGAAAAGGTATCTCTAGTTACTTACGTATATGTGAATACATGTGACATTTGAGAAATATAATTAATAATATTCCTTTGCCTACAACTTTTGACTTTAACTAACTCTAATTTGGAAACAAGTGATAAGTTAGTTTTTGACTCTAACTAACTCATATTTGGAAGCAAATGGTAAGTTAGTTTTTGACTCTAACTAACTCATATTTGGAAGCAAATGGTAAGTTATTTTTTTATTTTTTTTTTAAATTGGTATGTAAATTTAACTTCATTAGGACTGCTTGTACTCGTGGTCCATTTCAAGTGCCGTTTAGTCGTACCGAAGGCCCGGAATGCTAAACCGATCATTAAAACGCAACCAAACGTTTAATTTATTAAAAATCCAATAAATTAAATATTTTTAAAAAGTTAATAATTAATAAATTAATTATTAAAATAAACCCGAACGTTTCGTTGCTCGAAAAGCAGTTATCAAAACCGTGTCATTTTTATCGTATTTCTTTATCTGAAATATTTATTCGCATTAATATCAACCCATATTAATTATTGTAACCCTCCAAGGATCAAGTATGTATTTATTACACATAAACGCATAAAAGTCAGGTAATCGCCGTTAAATTAATTAACAGAAAGTTCATGGAAGTGACGGAAAAAGCAGGGTTGTTACATTACCCACCTGTTATTGAAAATTTCGTCCCGAAATTTTAGTGATCGTCCGCTGAAGTAGTTTCCTCGGGAAACAGTTGCGGGTATTTTAGTTTCATCTGATCTTCACGTTCCCACGTGAACTCTGGTCCTCTTCTCGCGTTCCACCGAACTTTAACGATAGGAATTCTGCTTTGCTTCAACTGTTTGACCTCACGACCCAAGATTTCGACAGGCTCTTCAATGAAATGAAGTTTGTCGTCGATACGCAGTTCCTCTAATGGAATGATCAAATTCTCGTCGGCTAAGCACTTCTTCAAGTTGGATATGTGAAAAACGTCGTGTATACCACTGAGTGCTTGTGGAAGTTCCAACCTGTAAGCTACCGGTCCGACTCTTTCGATTATCTCAAATGGTCCAACATATCTAGGACTCAATTTACCTCATTTTCCAAACCGTACGACACCCTTCCAAGGTGATACTTTAAGCATAACTTTGTCACCAACTTGGAATTCTATGTCATTCCGTCTAACATCGACGTAACTCTTTTGACGACTCCGAGCAGTTCTCAATCGTTCCTGAATCTGTAGAACTTTCTCAGTTGTCTCCTGAATAATCTCAGGACCTGTCAACTGACTATCCCCCAATTCACTCCAACAAACGGGAGATCTACATTTTCTTCCGTACAGCGCTTCAAAAGGTGCAGCTTTTATGCTCGCATGGTAGCTGTTATTGTATGAGAACTTAGCTAGTGGTAAGTACTTATCCCATCCGTTTCCAAAATCGATGATACATGCTCGCAACATGTCCTCAAAAGTCTGAATAGTTCGTTCGCTTTGGCCATCTGTCTGGAGGTGATATGCTGTACTCATATCTAAACGGGTCCCCATTGCTTTCTGTAATGACTGCCAAAACCTAGAAGTGAATCTGCTGTCGCGATCAGATATAATAGATATAGGAACTCCATGCCTAGAGACGACTTCCTTAACGTAAACCTGAGCCAACTTCTCCATTTTATCAGTTTCTCTTATTGGTAAGAAGTGTGCAGATTTAGTAAGACGATCCACGATAACCCAAATAGTATCCTATCCTCCCGCCGTTCTCAGTAGTTTCGTGATGAAGTCCATGGTAATACCTTCCCACTTCCACTGGGGAATCTCTGGTTGAATTAATAACCCTGATGGCTTCTGATGTTCAGCCTTGACTTTAGCGCAAGTCAAGCACTTTCCGACATAGGTAGCAATATCAGCTTTCAAATTTGGCCACCAATAAAATGCCTTCAAATCTTGGTACATTTTATCTGATCCCGGATGAATTGAGTACCTTGACTTGTGTGCTTCTTCCAACACTAGTTCTCTCAATCCACCAAACTTTGGTACCCAGATTCGATTAGCAAAGTACCGTGTTCCGTCCTCCTTGATGTCAAATTTCTTATCCATTCCTCTGAGAAATTCAACATCGACATTTTCTTGCTTCATGGCTTCTCGTTATGCCTCCCGGATCTGTGATGTGAGATTTGTACGGATAACTATATTAAGAGCTTTAACCCTGAGGGGTTTCTCTCGCTCCTTTCTGCTTAAAGCATCCGCCACAACATTCGCTTTGCCCGGATGGTATTGAAGTTCGCAGTTATAATCGTTAAGTAGTTCCATCTAACGTCATTGTCTCATGTTGAGCTGTTTCTAATCGAATATGTGCTGTAAACTCTTATGGTCAGTGAAGATAGTAAATTTGGTTCCATACAGGTAGTGTCTCCACATTTTAAGTGCAAAGACAACAGCTCCTAATTCAAGGTCGTGCGTAGTGTAGTTCTGCTCATGAATCTTTAACTGTCTCGATCCATAAGCAATAACCTTATTTCATTGCATGAGCACGCAACCCATTCCTTGACGTGAAGCATCACAATAAACAACAAAATCTTCACTTCCCTCGGGTAGAGACAATATCGGTGCAGTTGTTAACTTCTCCTTCAACAACTGAAATGCAGTTTCTTGCGGTTCTGACCACTCATACTTCTTGCCCTTATGAGTCAACTCGGTTAATGGTCGGAAAATCTTAGAGAATCCCTCGATGAATCTCCTGTAGTAACCAGCTAAACCCAAAAACTGCCAGATCTGAGTTGGCATCTTTGGAGTTTCCCAATTCTTAACCGACTCAATCTTTGCTGGATCGACCTGTATTCCATTGACCCCTACAACATGGCCAAGAAATTGTACCTCTGGTAACCAAAAGTCTGACTTAGAGAACTTTGCATACAACTGCTCTTTTCTAAGCATGGTTAATATCGATCGTAGATGTTGTTCATGCTCTTCCTTGTTCTTGGAGTACACCAATATATCATCAATAAACACAATGACGAATTTATCTAGGTATGGCTTACACACACGGTTCATAAGGTCCATGAACACTGCTGGTGCGTTCGTCAACCCAAACGGCATCACTGTAAACTCATAATGTCCATAGCGTGTTCTAAATGCCGTCTTCGGGACATCAGCTTCTTTGACTCTCATTTGGTGATACCCGGATCTTAAATCAATCTTCGAATAACAACTCGATCCTTGTAGTTGATCAAATAAGTCATCAATCCTCGGTAGTGGATACCGATTCTTGATTGTCAACTTGTTCAATTCTCTGTAGTCGATACACAACCTCATCGACCCATCTTTCTTTTTAACAAACAAAACCGGAGCTCCCCAAGGTGAAGAACTCGGTCGGATGAATCCCTTGTCTAACAACTCTTGCAATTGACTAGATAACTCTTGAAGCTCTGGGGGTGCAAGTCTGTACGGTGCGCGAGCCACCGGTGCCGCTCCTGGCACTAAATCTATTTGAAACTCAACTTCTCGATGCGGTGGGAGACCAGGTAATTCCTTCGAAAAAACTTCAAGAAATTCCTTAACTATAGGAACATCTTCGGGTCTCCTTTCATCAGGTACAATTTGGTTTACATTAGCCATAAACGCGATACATCCCTTTCTCACATATCTCTGAACTTTCAAGCAGTTAATGAGATGCAATTGTGAGCCATTATTTTCTCCATAAATCATCATAGGTTCACCGTTAGCAATAGGAATACGAATAGCCTTTAGGTCACAGACCACCTCGGCTTTGTTATCAGCTAACCAGTCCATTCCAACCACAAGGTCAAAACTTCCCAGTTTAATAGGTATTTGATAATGCTAAAAACGAACATATATTTCATAGCATTATTCCTCAAGAAAGACAAGCTTTTAGTTGCAATTGTTCTATTTACAAGTGATATTCGTTTAAATAATAAAAGGTGAAGACAAAAGACAGATTCGACGAATTGAAGACGCAAACGACCAAAAAGCTCAAAAGAACAAAAGACAATCAAAAAGGTTCCAATTATTGATAAGAAACGTCTCGAAATTACAGAAGTACAAGATTCAAAACGCAAAGTACAAGATATTAAATTGTACGCGAGGACGTTCGAAAATCCAGAACCGGGACTAGAGTCAACTCTTAACGCTCGACGCAACGGACTAAAAATTACAAGTTAACTATGTATATAAATATAATATAATATATAATTAATTATATTAATTATATATATATTATATATATATATATTAAAAACCGTCGGCAGCAAGAAACTCCAAGGGTGTGAGCTGTAAATATATCTCCGCGACTCGCGGAGTTTTAAGGGCATTTTGCCGCGAGTCGCGGAGCCCCAATTTTCAACTCTGGCTATAAAGCCAACCGAATTCTGATCAAATTTCATATCTTTTTTCTTCTCATTCATACGAGTAATATATATATATAATTTATATTTTAATTTTAATTTTAATTTTAATTCTAATAATAAGGGTATGTTAGCGAATGTTGTAAGGGTGTAAGTCGAAATTCTGTCCGTGTAACGCTACGCTATTTTTAATCATTGTAAGTTATGTTCAACCTTTTTACATTAATGTCTCGTAGCTAAGTTATTATTATGCTTATTTAAAACGAAGTAATCATGATGTTGGGCTAATTACTAAAATTGGGTAATTGGGCTTTGTACCATAATTGGGGTTTGGATAAAAGAACGACACTTGTGGAAACTAGACTATGGGCTATTAATGGGCTTTATATTTGTTTAACTAAATGAAAGTTTGTTAATGTTAATATAAAGATTTACAATTGGGCGTCCCTATAAATTACCATATACACTCGATCGGAACGATGGGCGGGGTATTTATATGTACGAATAATCGTTCATTTAACCGGACACGGGAATGGATTAATAGCCACTAGAATAATTAAAACAGGGGTGAAATTACATTCAAGGGTAATTGGTGTAATTGTTAACAAAGTAGTAAAACCTTGGTTTACACGCAGTCGATAACCTGGTGTATTCATTAAACAAAGTATTAAAACCTTGTTACAATTCGAATCCCCAATTAGTTGGAATATTTATCTTCGGGTATAATAATAATTTGACAAGGACACTTGCAATTTATATTTATGACTGATGGACTGTTATGGACAAAAACCAGACGGACATATTGAATAATCCAGGACAAAGGACAATTAACCCATGGGCATAAAACTAAAATCAACACGTCAAACATCATGATTACGGAAGTTTAAATAAGCATAATTCTTTTATTTCATATTTAATTTCCTTTATTTTATATTTAATTGCACTTCTAATTATCGCACTTTTATTTATTGTTATTTAATCGCACTTTTAATTATCGTACTTTTTAATTATCGCAATTTTATTATTCGCAATTTCATTATTGTTATTTACTTTACGCTTTAATTTAAGTCTTGTATTTATTTTATATTTTACATTAGGTTTTAACTGCGACTAAAGTTTTAAAATCGACAAACCGGTCATTAAACGGTAAAAACCCCCCTTTATAATAATAATATTACTTATATTTGTATTTTTATAAAAGTAAACTAATATAGCGTTGAGCTTTGTTTAAAGATTTCCCTGTGGAACGAACCGGACTTACTAAAAACTACACTACTGTACGATTAGGTACACTGCCTATAAGTGTTGTAGCAAGGTTTAAGTATATCCATTCTATAAATAAATAAATATCTTGTGTAAAATTGTATCGTATTTAATAGTTTTTCCTAGTAAAATATAAACTATTTTATATACACCTCGCTTTACATCAAGTTATTTTTGGCGCCGCTGCCGGGGAAAAAACTCTTAAACGCCGGAAGCGCAACGCTAATATAAAAAAAAAAAAAAAAAAAAATTTAGTTACTTTTATTAAAAATTCGCTTTTGTAAAAATACGTTTTAATTATTCAAAAATATAAAAAACAAAAATATATGTATTTTTAAGATTTTGTAAATATTTAAGTTTTATAAGTTTCTTTATTTCTATTTTAGTTTATAAAAATATAAGTTTTATTTTAAAATCGTTTATTTAAATTAAAAACAGAAAACATAAAATAAAAATAAAAAAAAAAAAATAAAGAAAAACGCGTAAAAACACAAAGCTGTCAACTGAATTCCTGAACCCCGCGACTCGCGGGGTTTTCTTCTTTATTTGCCGCGACTCGCGGAGCTACTCTGACAGGCGACAAGGAAGCCCTAATCGAGCATTAATTACGGATATTATTAATTAATTATTATTATTTAACCTAATTATAATTATTATTATTATTATTATTAGTTTTAATTTTAATTTTACTTTTTATTTAATTTAATGTATTTAGTATAAATAAGTTTAATAAAATTATAAAATTAATAGTTTTATTAAATAAATAATATAAAAATAATATTTTTATAAAAATTGTACTTTTTACAACTTTTTGTATATTTTTATATTTTGTACCTTTTTAATCGTTGTAGCGTAATATTTGTATTTTTTAGCTCATATTTAATTTTAAACTTAGTTTTTGCTATAGTTATTTTTACTCCTAGATTTTTAGGCTTTGCCGTAGAATTCCTTAAGTGCTTTTTCTTTAGACTAAGAATTAGGTGCTTTAGAATTTTGCGACGCCTTTTTAAGTTTTAGTTTCTTTTTAAGTTATTTCCATTTGGGATTTAGTTTTTCCTGTAAGCTTTAATATTTTTAGACCTTTTACTATGTACCAATTATCATTCCAATTAGTAATTTCAATTTGCGATTATAATTTTAAGTTAGTTGTAGTAATAAGGTTAAATTAGTTAAGTATTTTTAAGTTTTTATAAGTTTCTTTTATTTTTCCGTCACCTTTTATTTTTCAACCATTTTTCTTTTTCGACCTTTTGCGACGAACTCTTTGTCTTTCTTATTTCTCGCCATTCTAGTTTTTAGGACTTAGAATTTTATTCTACTTCTTATCTAAATTTCTTAAAATTACGAAAATTTATTTTGAGTGGTTAAATTGATAGACATCAAAATTTTCTGGTTCGTAGTAATAGTTGGATTTGTACGTGGACCGGGTTATTGGAGCCAAACAGTCCTCAATTATATTGAGACCAAACGAATCCTGCCCCTCTGCTGCATCTTTTGGCTATTCGAAACGTGGGCAAAATCAGAAAAGTCTATTGATTGAATAACTTATTATAATTTTTCTTTCCTTTTAAAAACTAATAGGATATTCTGTGAATGCACCGAGCAAGACGTTCATCACCTTTTGTACGTTCACCACCTGTAACTAGATCAAGACATTTAGCAAATATAACCGCCGTTGATTTTTCTTTAGAATCGTCATCCAGTCGACCAAGTACTTCAGTTCAAATTTCCGATAATCCATTTTTTGAACCCGACCTCACAATTGAGAATCCGGAGAATATTCAGGAACGGTTCGTAGATCCTGAACCATTAAACTTTCCTCCGGAACCACCAATCATTCAAACAGAGATTGTTGAGGAACGAACTATTAAATCAGAATCATCTAGTGATACCGATTCAACAAATTCAATTATGGAGAATCTGGAACCTTTAAGTATGGAAGACCGAATGAGAGCTAAACGCACTGGCCAAGGTCACGCAATTACTCATCCAGACATTAATGCGCCAGATTATGAAATCAAAGGACAAATTCTACACATGGTGACTAATCAATGCCAATTTAGTGGTGCGCCGAAGGAAGATCCAAATGAACATCTACGTACCTTTAATAGGATCTGCACACTATTTAAAATCCGAGAAGTGGAGGATGAACAGATATATCTCATGTTATTTCCCTGGACTTTAAAGGGAGAAGCCAAAGATTGGTTGGAATCGTTACCTGAAGGGGCGATCGATACATGGGATGTTTTAATTGACAAATTTCTTAAACAATTCTTTCCTGCATCTAAAGCCGTAAGACTTCAAGCAGAAATTGTTACGTTCACACAGAAACCAAATGAAACTCTATATGAGGCGTGGACAAGATATGGAAAGTTGTTAAGAGGATGTCCGCAACATGGTTTAGACACCTGTCAAATAGTACAAATATTCTACCAAGGATGCGACATCACTACAAGGAAAGACATAGATATAGCAGCTGGTGGTTCTATTATGAAGAAAACCGAAACTGATGCTTACAAAATTATTGATAACACTGCTTCCCACTCACATGAGTGGCACCAAGAAAAAGATATCATTAGATCATCTAAAGCAGCTAGAGCCGATTCTAGCCATGACTTAGATTCCATTTCAGCAAAGATAGATGCTTTCGAGAGACGAATGGAAAAGATGACTAAGGATATTCACTCAATACGAATTAGTTGTGAGCAGTGTGGAGGACCACATTTGACAAAAGATTGTCTCAGTATTGAATTAACAATGGAACAAAGAGAGAATATTTCATACATAAACCAAAGGCCTGGAAATAATTATCAGAATAATTATCAACCGCCAAGACCTATTTACAATCAAAATCAGAACTATAACCGAAATATTCCATACAACAACCAACAAGGTCCTAGCAATCAACAAGTATCCAATAATACTTACAATCAGCAAAGACCGAATTTTCAAAACAAACCACCACAACAAACCGATGATAAAAAGCCGAATTTAGAAGATATGATGACGAAGCTAGTTGAAACTCAAACGCAGTTTTTCACATCTCAAAAACAAACTAATGAACAAAATGCTCAAGCATTTAGAAATCAACAAGCTTCTATTCAAAATCTGGAACAAGAAGTGAGTAACCTAGCAAGGTTAATAGGTGAAAGAAAACCGGGAAGTCTACCAAGCGATACAAATGCTAACCCCCGGAATGAAACAGCTAAAGCTATTACCACAAGAAGTGGTACAACACTTAAACCACCTGAAATACCTGTAAATTCTGATGAAACTATTCCTACTCCACAAGAACCACAACCTGATCAAGATAAGGAAAAAGAACCGGTAATTGAAAAGGTTAATGAAGATAACACAGTTAAGGATAAACCTTATGTTAAACCATACCAACCACCACTTCCTTACCCGAGTAAAATGAAGAAAGAAAAACTTGAAGCCGAGCAATCCAAATTCTTGGATATGTTTAAACAGATAAATGTAAATCTTCCTTTCATTGATGTGATTTCAGGAATGCCAAGATATGCTAAATTCTTGAAAGATCTAATCACGAATAGAAAGAAAATGGAAGAACTCTCGGCTGTTACTATGAATGCTAATTGTTCAGCAGTGCTGTTGAATAAGATACCAGAAAAACTATCTGATCCAGGAAGTTTCACAATTCCATGTTTTCTGGGTAGTCTTAGTTCAATAGAAGCATTGGCAGACTTAGGTGCTAGTATAAATCTAATGCCGTATTCACTATACGCTAAACTAGACCTTGGAGAATTGAAACCAACCAGAATAAGCATACAACTAGCCGATAGATCAATAAAATATCCTAGAGGGATAATGGAAAACATGCTAGTTAAAGTTGGTACTTTAGTATTTCCAGTAGATTTTGTTGTTTTGGACATGGAAGAAGATTCTCAAGTTCCTCTCATATTAGGAAGACCATTCTTAAACACGGCTAAAGCAATGATAGACGTGTTCGGTAAGAAACTGACCCTAAGTATAGAGGATGAGAGTGTTACCTTTTCAGTTGATAGAGCAATGCAACAACCACAATCTGCAGATGATACATGTTATTATATTCAAACTATAGATGCACATGCAGAATTATTAGAAGAATTTCCAGAATTACAAGGAACAGGAGCATGACTGTAACGACCCGGAAATTTCCGACCAAATTTAAACTCTAATCTCTATATGGTTCCAACACGATAAGCAAAAACCCTAAAGTTGACCCGCACTTTTTCGATCATTCTATACTTATAAGATTAATATTTACATAAATTAAACCTTACCAACATGTTAAGCAATCCAAATTGTTGAGACTTATGTTTTCGAAAAGAGATTTACACAACGTTTGACCGTTTAGTTTGACCGGTGATATCACGAACTATACAATATATGATAATTATACGTTTGTGTATATATATGTATATATACATATTTAACATGATCTAAGAATGTTTTAATATCTCATTTTGTATTAATAACAATAAGTTATAAGTATATTTTGAAACTACTAACTTAAGTTTTCAAAATGATAACAATACGTAACGTTATTTGACATAAATACTTAAGACTTATAATATTTATACATATATCGTATAAGTAATGTATTTAATCACTTTTAAGAACTTAAATACATAAAACCATATAAGTGTATTCACAAAAGATAGCTATATTTGAATCCTCATTCCATTTTTCACAAAATTTCTATACGTATATCTAGAGTATAAGTACTCGTATCATACCTAGCTTCTATACGTATTTACTAATAGTAAATACATGTCAAATCACCACCTAACCAGCCATTGTACATGCCCTTAGGGCTAGGTAATTGTATTTGGAAGCAATTAGGACTAGATACATAAAATGATTACTTGAAAATTTTGTCCATATACTCCATTAAAAACGTTTTTTTTGTAGTATAAATACATGAGCATTTTTGTTTCATTTTACTTCAATATTTTAGCCAAAACACACACATACTTTGAAGCCTTAAAACCCTTAATCAATTCAGCAAAGTTTTCAAGAAGATCTAGCTTCAAAAACCTTACATAAACACCATAAGAAAACCATACAAAAACACTTCAAGAAAACCTTCCAAGAACACCAACTTACTTCCAATCTTTCATCCACTTCTATCACCCTTTTGATTCTAGCTTCTTACTCCTCTTTTACAGCAATCTTATCCAAGGAACTTGAGGTAGAATCTATGTTCATAACCTTATTTGATTCATATATATATAGCTATCTTATTTTGTGGTACAAAAGTTTAACAACAAGAACATAGTTTGAATGTTTTCAAACTTGTTTGCAAACTAAATAGATCCTTCTAACTTAACTTTTAAAATACTTCAAGACATGTAACATAACTTATTTATATGTTAATTTAACAAGGTAAAACTTGGTTTTTCAAAGTATAAGTATTTTTGGAAAAATGGTCATTAAATGATTTTGTTGTAACAAAAATGTTTAACTTCATATGTTTCACTAAACTTTCACCTATGCCGTATGATTTTGAATACAAACCAAGGTATTTACAGTTCATAGTCTTAAAGAAGAACTCGATCCAAGAAGATGGCAATTTGAATCAACGAAAACGGACTTGTAACGAAGAAACTATGACCGAAACAAAATTGGTTATCCTAGATCATTTCAACTACGGGATCAATTGGAAAAAAAAGATATAAATCACATATTTCTAAGATAACATGATATTTTATATATATGTACTCATAATTCAATTTCATATGGTTCAGGATCACCCGTAAACAACACCGGTACTTTATGTACGCAACACGTCATTTGACAACACCGGTACCATGGGTCAAGATTAATCTCGACCAACACATATACGATGGGGTTTTATGGGAGTTTTATTTATTTCGTTGGGGGTTTATTTATTGCGGGTATATTAAACATCTAAAAATGAACCATTAAAATTGAATTACTAACATCGAAACGCTAACTACGGACTAAGGAATTATTCAAAGTATTAAAAGTATTATAAATATATATACGAGATGTTTGTTTAAAATGAAAATATATTGATATATTATATATGGATAGGTTCGTGATATCAACCGGAAGACCAAGTCAAAAATATATATATCTTCGAGACAACAGTGAGTATATAGTCCCACTTTTAAACTCTAAATATTTCGGGATGAGAATACATGTATTTTATGTTTTACGTTATGGACACAAGTAACTGAAAAATATATTCTACGTTGAGTTGTACCACTGGCATACTTCCCTGTAGCTTGGTAACTGTTATTTACAGCGGTATTGTAAACGCGAATCCTGTTGATAGATCTATCGGGCCTGACAACCCCAACCGGACTGGACGACCAGTATTCAACGGTTGCACAGTACTTCGTTTTGCGACTACACCTTGGTACGGTGTAGTAAGATTTCATATTAAAGGGAATATGCGACGTGATTAAATGTTAAGTATGGTTACCAAGTGCTCAACCACTTAGAATATTTTTATTGAAATGATTATATACGAAATCTTGTGGTCCATTGTTATAACGCTGCTAGCAACAAACCTATATATCTCACCAACTTTATGTTGACGTTTTAAAGCATGTTATTCTCAGGTACGAATTAAATCTTCCGCTGTGCATTAGCTCATATTAAGGATATTGTTTGGGACCATTTAAGCTATGATACAAGGACGTTGCATTCGAGTCATTGAAGTTCATTAAAGACTATTGTTATGAAAATGGCAGATTAGATCATTTGGTTGTTATAAAATGTTAGGCTAATATGTCAACTCTCGATGTAATAATAGATTGCCTTTAAGAAATAAATGCAACGTTTGTAAAATGTATCATATAGAGGTCAAGTACCTCGCGATGTTATCAACTATTGTAATTCGTTTTTAATCTATATGGACGATGTCCGGATGATTAGTTTCGGATCCTTTCAGTTGGTATCAGAGCGTTGGTCATAGCGAACCAGGCCTTGCATTAGTGTGTCTAACTAGTAGTTGTTAGGATACATTAAGTGAGTCTGGACTTTGACCGTGTCTGCCTGTCAAAAGTTTTGCTTATCAATCCTAGTCGGAAATCATCTGCTTATCATCCTTAGGGAACTGCCTGCTTATCATTCTTAAGTCTAGACACGTCTTACTGCACTTAGTGCATCGATAGTGTATAGACAAAATTCATATCCTAGCGTATCTGTTATTATAGACATTGTCTGACGTATTTCAAAGATTCTCCGTAATTCATGGGATTTTGATATTATATATATACATATGTAAATTATGTATTGAAGAGTACCAAACCCAACTCCTATAATCTATTCCAAACCAAAAATTCATTTCTCCGACCATACAAGATGGATTCTTCATCCAGCTCAAATTCCTCCGACTTCGATAGCTTCGCCGATATGGATTTCCATTCGAGCTCCGAGAACAGCGTCACCGGAATGGATCAACCAATTTCCCATCATCTATTTTGGATGAATTGGGGATGGGTTCGTAATATACTAAATCTCTGGAGGCAAGAAGAAGGTGATCCATTCCATCCACCAAATTGTCCTCTTAACGATGAACCTGAAGCACTTACCGGTGAACCTATTCGAAACACCATTTTCTCGCTCATTTCTAGAGTATCTCGTCATGATTACATACTATCCCATATTTCGAATCTTGTTCATTCGCTCGTTCCAACCGTCAATCATCCCGGTATAATAGAAGAAGTCAACGAGCTTCGCGCTCGGGTAGTGGCTTTAGAAAATACGGTGCGAAGGTTACAAACACCAGCAGCAGCACCAGCAGCATAATCTATACCACCATCATCAACGCCGACAGTACTCTTGTCACCCCCAAAATCTCAACATCACAATCTGTATCTCGAATATCAACATCACACGACTCAATATCTGTACTTCGAGTATGATCTTCGTTCTATATATCGTTCTACATCGATTATCTTCGCTTTACGTATCGTATGACGATTATGTAATTTCTAAAGTCTTAGAGATTATGTAATCTAGAATTAACGATAAATCAAATGAGTTTATTATCTTATTGACTCATTAAATCTATGATTATCTCTGAAGAAAATATATATGCAAGTATATTTTCATAAAGATAGTAATTAAAAATTCCTTCGTACAAACTAATAATGATGAAAATATTTTAACGGGTGGGTAGTACCCGAGGAATATTTAGAATTCACATTAATAAGTTATATTGTACATTCTTGAATCTGATTCAACGGTCATTTGTTATTCTACTTACAACCATCGATATACGTATCCGTTCACCCTAGAATAACCATTTCCATTTAAATTTCATATTTGAATTTTTACCTATCCAAATCCAACAAGTGGCATAAAGAAGAAACATTGGACAATTAAAATGAAATAAAATGTTGATTATAATATATGAAACTAAACAATTCTTCAAGTTTGCCACTTGATTTCATCCTAAACCTTATTTGTACTTCGACAATTATAATCCTCATTCAAATCTTTTCATGATTCTTGAAAACACCTCGATCGAGAAGTTGAACCAGCCGCACCTCGTTTACGGAAGAAAGATTTATGCATACAGTGATGCACCTGAAAAATTTTCGAAACTGAAGTTATAGTTAAAACGTATCCGCGTCGAATTTCTTATCATTCATTATCAAAAACAATCATACGATTCCTTTTCAAGAAGCTAATTGTGTCACAGCTCCACTTCGACTTCTCAGTGAGACTACTCCTATTATAATCTCGATATTTATACTTTGTCCTTTCGACGTTGTTACCGGAGAACCTTTTTCACAACATCATCAGCAGACGTACCAGCAACTCGTTATCTCTTTGGCGAAACCCGCAATCAGTATTTTGAAAATCTCGTAGAAATTCTCCCAGTTATACCGAGAACGACTATCCCTAAGAATTACATTTTTCGAATGTGAAGTTCTGAAAAACATCCTGGACTATGAAGTAGTTCTTGAAATGCTGAAGAAGCAGAAAAAAAAAAAAAAAAAAAAAAAACTGTAAACGACTTTAACAGTCAAAAGTTTAATGATGAAGTACATTGTATTGGTAAAGCTTAGAAAAAGAGGAGAGTTGGAACTGGAAAACGGATTGAGCAAAGTATGAAGGAGGATGTAGATAAATCACAAGAACTGAATCTGCTTTCAAAGGATTCAAACGATTCAGTGCTTGCTGAAACCATTAGTAAAAAAAAAAAAACCTACCCCTTATCCTAAACCTTTCCCGATGATATTCTTCATCATCATCTTATCTTAGATATTATAAGATATCTTCATATCTTTTGTTATACATATCCTCCATATTTCTGGAGATATTCTCATAACTGTTCTTATCCAAAATCATGTATTTCTCCGTAATATCTGCGTTACAATATAAAAGAAACTGTGTTAGTTTCTAAGTTCTAAAACCTTCAAGTTTAAAATAGGAATGTTTTGAAGTAGTGTTGGGAACTGATACATGAATTAGTATAATATAATGAAACTTGATCAACTTCATTATATTACAGTAAGTCATGTTAAGTTTCTAATGGAATGTGATGATTCACAGTACCGTCATCATGTGCCATGTTACACGGCTCTTACATTCTATCAAGTCTCCAAACATATTAGAACGTATCACCTTGATAGTTCTATTTTTCCGGAATATTCGAGTAATTTAACGAATCAAGATCGTGCCATTACAATTTTATTCTAAAACCAATAGCTAGGTTCATTCCAAATTTTATACCTACGAATTCCGAACTATTGATCGCTTGACTCAAGGACGGGAAGAAGAAACGAAGGGACAAAGTCCCAAAATAGAAATTGGGGTATAGATCACAGCAAATAGGAGAGAATATTAACTATGGATGACAATGATTATGGAAAACAGAAGCAGGAGCATCGAAGTATAAGGAAATATATCAAACCCAACAACCACCCAGAAACTACAAACCATGTATATCAATACGTATGGCGACGTAAAGACACGGGAGAATTAGAAACATTATAATTCCAAGAAAATCATAAAAGTGAATAGATTCTTCTGGCGGTAGATGGAAGAGAAGAATGAAAGATATAAAAGTTAGAAGTATAACAAAAATCAGAACGGGATGAAGCATTTCAAAGGATACCTTAAAGTAGGAATTAAGGAGAAAGAGTAGAAGATGCGAGTTGTGAAAAATAAGGAAACGAAGGGGTGGATTTATAGTGAAATATCCGACAGAGAAATCGAAACAGATTACCGCATTAAATCAAAGAAGATTCTGATCGCCGAATAACCAAATCTTATTACGTAAGATTTTTCCTAAATCCCTTAAATCCCGGAAATCAATTCTAAACCACGTCATCGATTAAAAACGATTCCATATTTACTCATTTCATTTTTTTTTTTTGTGATAGCTTCGCTCGTGCGTCTCACATAACCAAATCGTTTTATCTAAATCTTTCAATAATGATAAAATTTCATTATTACCTCATATTCGTCATGAAAACATTCCTATGGTTATTTATGACAACCTCTACCAAATTTCGAGGACGAAATTTCTTTAACGGATGGGTACTGTAACGACCCGGAAATTTCCGACCAAATTTAAACTCTAATCTCTATATGGTTCCAACACGATAAGCAAAAACCCTAAAGTTGACCCGCACTTTTTCGATCATTCTATACTTATAAGATTAATATTTACATAAATTAAACCTTACCAACATGTTAAGCAATCCAAATTGTTGAGACTTATGTTTTCGAAAAGAGATTTACACAACGTTTGACCGTTTAGTTTGACCGGTGATATCACGAACTATACAATATATGATAATTATACGTTTGTGTATATATATGTATATATACATATTTAACATGATCTAAGAATGTTTTAATATCTCATTTTGTATTAATAACAATAAGTTATAAGTATATTTTGAAACTACTAACTTAAGTTTTCAAAATGATAACAATACGTAACGTTATTTGACATAAATACTTAAGACTTATAATATTTATACATATATCGTATAAGTAATGTATTTAATCACTTTTAAGAACTTAAATACATAAAACCATATAAGTGTATTCACAAAAGATAGCTATATTTGAATCCTCATTCCATTTTTCACAAAATTTCTATACGTATATCTAGAGTATAAGTACTCGTATCATACCTAGCTTCTATACGTATTTACTAATAGTAAATACATGTCAAATCACCACCTAACCAGCCATTGTACATGCCCTTAGGGCTAGGTAATTGTATTTGGAAGCAATTAGGACTAGATACATAAAATGATTACTTGAAAATTTTGTCCATATACTCCATTAAAAACGTTTTTTTTGTAGTATAAATACATGAGCATTTTTGTTTCATTTTACTTCAATATTTTAGCCAAAACACACACATACTTTGAAGCCTTAAAACCCTTAATCAATTCAGCAAAGTTTTCAAGAAGATCTAGCTTCAAAAACCTTACATAAACACCATAAGAAAACCATACAAAAACACTTCAAGAAAACCTTCCAAGAACACCAACTTACTTCCAATCTTTCATCCACTTCTATCACCCTTTTGATTCTAGCTTCTTACTCCTCTTTTACAGCAATCTTATCCAAGGAACTTGAGGTAGAATCTATGTTCATAACCTTATTTGATTCATATATATATAGCTATCTTATTTTGTGGTACAAAAGTTTAACAACAAGAACATAGTTTGAATGTTTTCAAACTTGTTTGCAAACTAAATAGATCCTTCTAACTTAACTTTTAAAATACTTCAAGACATGTAACATAACTTATTTATATGTTAATTTAACAAGGTAAAACTTGGTTTTTCAAAGTATAAGTATTTTTGGAAAAATGGTCATTAAATGATTTTGTTGTAACAAAAATGTTTAACTTCATATGTTTCACTAAACTTTCACCTATGCCGTATGATTTTGAATACAAACCAAGGTATTTACAGTTCATAGTCTTAAAGAAGAACTCGATCCAAGAAGATGGCAATTTGAATCAACGAAAACGGACTTGTAACGAAGAAACTATGACCGAAACAAAATTGGTTATCCTAGATCATTTCAACTACGGGATCAATTGGAAAAAAAAGATATAAATCACATATTTCTAAGATAACATGATATTTTATATATATGTACTCATAATTCAATTTCATATGGTTCAGGATCACCCGTAAACAACACCGGTACTTTATGTACGCAACACGTCATTTGACAACACCGGTACCATGGGTCAAGATTAATCTCGACCAACACATATACGATGGGGTTTTATGGGAGTTTTATTTATTTCGTTGGGGGTTTATTTATTGCGGGTATATTAAACATCTAAAAATGAACCATTAAAATTGAATTACTAACATCGAAACGCTAACTACGGACTAAGGAATTATTCAAAGTATTAAAAGTATTATAAATATATATACGAGATGTTTGTTTAAAATGAAAATATATTGATATATTATATATGGATAGGTTCGTGATATCAACCGGAAGACCAAGTCAAAAATATATATATCTTCGAGACAACAGTGAGTATATAGTCCCACTTTTAAACTCTAAATATTTCGGGATGAGAATACATGTATTTTATGTTTTACGTTATGGACACAAGTAACTGAAAAATATATTCTACGTTGAGTTGTACCACTGGCATACTTCCCTGTAGCTTGGTAACTGTTATTTACAGCGGTATTGTAAACGCGAATCCTGTTGATAGATCTATCGGGCCTGACAACCCCAACCGGACTGGACGACCAGTATTCAACGGTTGCACAGTACTTCGTTTTGCGACTACACCTTGGTACGGTGTAGTAAGATTTCATATTAAAGGGAATATGCGACGTGATTAAATGTTAAGTATGGTTACCAAGTGCTCAACCACTTAGAATATTTTTATTGAAATGATTATATACGAAATCTTGTGGTCCATTGTTATAACGCTGCTAGCAACAAACCTATATATCTCACCAACTTTATGTTGACGTTTTAAAGCATGTTATTCTCAGGTACGAATTAAATCTTCCGCTGTGCATTAGCTCATATTAAGGATATTGTTTGGGACCATTTAAGCTATGATACAAGGACGTTGCATTCGAGTCATTGAAGTTCATTAAAGACTATTGTTATGAAAATGGCAGATTAGATCATTTGGTTGTTATAAAATGTTAGGCTAATATGTCAACTCTCGATGTAATAATAGATTGCCTTTAAGAAATAAATGCAACGTTTGTAAAATGTATCATATAGAGGTCAAGTACCTCGCGATGTTATCAACTATTGTAATTCGTTTTTAATCTATATGGACGATGTCCGGATGATTAGTTTCGGATCCTTTCAATGACTGTCATCACAAATGAGAAAAATGAGCTTATTCCTACTAGGACTGTAACAGGATGGCGTGTATGTATTGATTATAGAAAATTAAATGACGCCACCAGAAAAGATCACTTTCCCTTACCTTTCATAGATCAAATGTTGGAAAGATTAGCCGGAAATAGTTACTATTGTTTTCTAGATGGATTTTCCGGATATTTTCAAATTCCAATAGCACCCGAAGATCAAGAGAAAACCACATTCACGTGCCCTTATGGTACTTTTGCTTACAAACGCATGCCATTTGGACTTTGCAACGCCCCTGCAACCTTTCAAAGGTGTATGATGGCGATTTTTCACGACATGATAGAAGAATGCATGGAAGTATTCATGGATGACTTTTCAGTCTTCGGTGATACATTTAAATCATGTCTAGTTAATCTGGAACGAATGCTAATTAGATGCGAAAAATCAAATCTAGTACTTAATTGGGAGAAATGCCATTTCATGGTGAAAGAAGGCATCGTTCTTGGACATAAAATTTCAAAAGAAGGAATTGAAGTGGATAGAGCTAAAGTAGATGTAATTGCTAAACTTCCACATCCCACAAATGTTAGAGGAGTTAGGAGTTTTCTAGGGCATGCCAGTTTTTACCGACGTTTCATAAAAGATTTTTCTAAAATTGCCACTCCTATGAATAAACTCCTAGAAAAGGATGCGCCATTCATCTTTTCAGATGAGTGTATCAAATCTTTTAATATTCTTAAAGAAAAACTCACTAATGCACCGATCATGATAACACCAAATTGGAATCTACCATTTGAACTAATGTGCGATGCAAGTGATTTTGCAATGGGAGCCGTTTTAGGACAAAGGATTGAAAAACGATTTCAACCTATATATTATGCTAGTAAGACATTACAAGGAGCACAAACGAACTATACAACTACTGAAAAAGAACTCCTTGCTATTGTCTTTGCTTTTGACAAATTTCGATCATATCTCGTTCTAGCAAAAACGGTGGTCTATACCGACCATTCTGCTCTTAGATACCTATTTTCAAAACAAGATGCTAAACCAAGATTAATCCGTTGGATCTTACTCTTACAAGAGTTTGATATTGAAATCCGAGATAAAAGAGGAGCAGAAAATCTCGCCGCTGATCATCTTTCTCGTCTTGAAAATCCCGAATTAGAAGTACTAAATGAATCAGCCATACAAGACAACTTTCCTGATGAATATCTATTGAAGATAGATTATAAAGAAATCCCATGGTTTGCAGACTATGCAAATTATTTAGTATGTGGATTCCTTGAAAAAGGATTATCGTACCAAAGACGAAAGAAATTCTTCAGTGATATAAAACACTATTTCTGGGAAGATCCACATCTGTTTAAAAGTTGTCCCGATGGAATAATACGCCGATGTGTATTTGGAGATGAAGCTAGTAAAATTTTAAACCATTGTCACACAGGACCAACAGGAGGGCATTATGGGCCTCAACTAACAGCAAGAAAAGTTTATGAAGCTGGATTCTATTGGCCTACAATTTACAAAGACGCACACCTTCTTTGCAAATCCTGTGATGCATGTCAAAGGGCCGGAAGAATAAGTCAACGTGATGAAATGCCACAAAATGTCATCCAAGTATGTGAAGTATTTGACATTTGGGGTATTGACTTTATGGGTCCATTTCCAAAATCTCATAATAATCTATATATACTCGTAGCCATTGATTATGTATCTAAATGGGCGGAAGCACAAGCTCTCCCAACTAACGATGCACGAGTTGTAGTCAACTTTTTAAAACGTCTTTTTGCAAGGTTTGGAACACCGAAAGCTTTAATAAGTGATCGGGGAACTCATTTCTGTAATAATCAACTTGAGAAAGTTCTTAAAAGATATGGAGTAACTCATAAAATCTCCACCGCATATCATCCACAAACAAGTGGACAAGTTGAAAATACCAACCGAGCCTTAAAACGTATTCTAGAGAAAACCGTAGGATCAAATCCGAAGGAATGGTCCATTAAATTGGAGGATGCACTCTGGGCTTTTAGAACAGCCTACAAAACTCCAATTGGAACCACACCTTTTAGACTTGTGTATGGAAAAGCATGTCATCTTCCAGTAGAAATTGAACACAAAGCATTTTGGGCTTTGAAAACATGTAATCTTGATTTACATGAAGCCGGACGTCTACGATTAAGTCAACTAAACGAATTAGAAGAATTAAGACATGAAGCATACGAAAATTCGTTAATCTATAAAGAAAGAACGAAGAAATGGCATGATAAAAGAATCAGAAGTTCAAAAGAATTCAAAGAAGGAGACAGAGTTCTTCTTTTCAATTCACGATTCAAGCTATTTCCTGGAAAATTGAAATCAAGATGGTCTGGACCATTCATAGTCAAAAGAGTTTTCCCATACGGAACGATAGAATTAATAAATTCAAATGGCATTGAATTTAAAGTTAATGGTCACAGAGTTAAACATTACATACATGGTTCGATGGAAGTCGACAACGAAGTTAATCACAATTTCGATACCACAGCTAACTAAGTGTGGGGAGAATCAAGTCTTTAAAGGATAATATGTATTTCTGTTAGAGTTAGATTGTCTGTTTTCGTGTAGTTCTCGAAAATGGAACACGTATGGTCTTTCCCTAGCAGACCCTAAAGAACTAGTCTTCTCCCCCCATTCTGAATTTTTATTTTTTTAGGTTTTTACAAAATGAAGACTGCCTGTGAACTAAACCATGGTCTAATGCTACACGCTTTGATCACTAAAAGAAATAATGACATACTACCGAGTGAATTAGTATCAGTAATCAGAGAAAGAATGGACGGAGTTAGAAAAGGATCCAGATGCGAAGATAATAAGTTACAATTTGGTAAAGGAAAATCAAAATCCACAGCGAAAAGAAGAGCACGACACCTAGAACGATGTCACAAATGCGGAAAATGGTCACATGGAGGTAAATGTTCAAATAATCAAACCTATTCAAATACCGAATTTGTTACTTTATGCAGAGACGGACCGTTCATATGTTTAGAAGAAAAGACACTGAATGCTCGAGGTTACGCCTTTGGAGCCATGGAAAACCAATTAAACCGACTATCTTATGAATATAATAGATCATATAACTAAGAAATCTATTTCACAGGTATGTCTGTACAGTTTTTATTTTTATTTTTATTTTTAACCTTTTGATAATAAACGCTAATTTGTTCGCTAAAAAGTATTAAATTGGTATTAAATAAAATTAGGTTTGGCGACCGAAATTATTGATATCGTTCAAAAATTTATTACATCACTGCGAAATTTAACGTTTATTCTTAAGGTATAAATATCTTTAATCAATCAACCCAAAATATTTCAAAAATTCGTCATGAGTTAAATTAGGTCTTGGAACCGAAATTACTTTACCGAAAAGAGGGGCGCATATTTTTGATAATATTTGATTGATTAAAGTGGGATAAAAAGACAAAAAGATTTTTAATTTATTTTTTTTACCATGTTTTTAAAATTAATATTTAAATCTTAAATTAATATTGTAAACTTTGTAAAAACAATATATTTAAAATTGTAAATATTTGAAAAATTAATATAAGTGTGGTATGAATTTATGAATTTTTAAATTAAGTTTGGTGTGAATTTTTAATTTTTAAAATATGAAATTTAAATTTTATGCATTTCAAATTTTAAGTTTGGTGTGAATTTTTAATTTTTAATTTTTAATTTTGAATTTTATATTTAAGTTGTGTGAATTTAAAAACAAAAATTTACTTTATCTCATTAAGTTAAGAATATGATTTTTAAAATTCGTCGTAAGTTGAAGACTAGGTCTTTGAACCGAAATTGCTTTACCCGAGGGAGGGACGAGAACTTTTATTATCATTATTTTTAATCTTATTGATTTAAAGTATGCCAAAAACATTAAAAAACCCAAAAAAAATCTTAGCTTTTAAAACAATCGCTACAAAAAGACAAATTTTAAAATTTTGTCGAGGGACGGACTAGGACATCGATCCGAAACGACCTCGTCCTAAATAACAAGGGAAACAAAATTTTAAAATTAATTTCTTAATTGTTTTATAAGTTAAAGATTATAAAAAAAAAAAAAAAAAAAAAAAAGGGTAAACTCCGCGACTCGCGGAGTTTGCAGTGCAAAACCTCCGCGACTCGCGGAGGGACCAAAACCCAGAAAAAAATAAAAACAGCTGAAACGATCAGTACACTCAACAACACAAAAACAACCCGAAAAATACTGCGAAAACCCACGAAAATACACCCAAAAACACCCCAAAAATCTCAATTTTTAACCGTTAATCACCAAATTTTTTGCTAAAATCATGTTGAGAAGGATGATATCTAAGAATTACTCAAGAAAAACGGTAAATTTCTACACCTAAACACCATTTAATTCGAATTTTAGTGTTCTTGAGCTATTTTTTCCCCAATTTGATTTTGATGCTTTTTAGTGTAATTAGACTTAAATTGTTTATGTATTATGCTTGTATAACCTAGATTGATGTTGTTTAACATGATTAGAAGCCTTAAACTTCAATTTTTGAATAATCTAGGGTTTGTGTTCTTGAGCAATTTGGGGCTTTTTGATATAAACAGGTTATGGCCGATTTTTGTCATGAATTGTTGCTAAATTGAGTAGTGTAACATGTCTAGGTAGTTAAATGATCCAAACTTTGAGCCTAAACATGATTTTGAGAATTAAAGTGGACTTTTTCAAGTCCAAAATTCATGAACTTGATTTTTGAAAGATAATGCCATTTGAGACTTGTTTATTTGCTAGTAATGATTATTTTGACATGTTATTTGAGTTGAATGCTTATGAACTTGGCGAAAATTTTCGTATATGCTTATTTGAAAAAGTGTAGATTTGATAAAAATGTGAAAATAAGCTTAAGTTTGATATAAATAGATAATGTCATTGTAATTATTTTGATTGATGATTTTGCTGACACTAATGCATATTTGGATGCACAAAATTTGTGTTTGATGTGTTTTGCAGAATGAAAGGGGTGAATCTTCATCCCAAGCCCGCCATGCTCCTGCTGAGAACTTGGAACAACAGGAGGTAGATAACTACTACAAGCAGGATGTACCTCATCCAGTCATGACCTTTTCAGATATGCACTTGGAACAGTTGCACCCGAACCTGAGATTTGACAGACTTTGGATAGATTATCCAAAATATCAACGGGGTTTGCATACTCTTCATTCCAAGGTTGTTGAGGTACCGAGGGTCATAGAATGGGGACCCTTAGAAGCTGTAGAATTGGCCGGGCCAATTAGGGAATTACTGGTACAGAGGTATGGTAATTCTTCTTTTAATGACTGGATATGTTTATTCACCATACGCAGACCTGTATATAAAGTATGGTGTGAAGAGCTGTTATGTAGTATAGAGTTGAATGATCGGGTAGCTAGTTTAACCGATCGTTCTTTTATTAGATTTTTGTTAGGCGGTTCGATGCGCCACATGTCTTTACTGGACATGGCTCAGGCTTTACGTATATATACGCCTGAGGAGTTAGCGTCTGCCGATTGTAGAGGATTGATACTAAACGGTAGAAAGATAGATGAGAATTTTGATACACACGGTGTGTGGAGTCAAATGACAAGCCATCACCGTTTCAAAGGGGGAAACTACTCTTATTTGGATATAGATAGAGCCGAATTAAGAGTAATACATAGGTTTTTAGCTAATTCGATTACACAAAGGGGTAAAAACAAAGAAAAGGTAAATGAACAAGATTTGTTTTACCATATGTGTATTCGAGACCCACACAGCGCTGTAAGTATACCATATTGTGTGGGTTATTATTTATCAGCTATGGTTCGGGGGATGCGTCCACATAGCATAATAGGAGGTGGTATTTTTATTACTTTGATTGGTGAATATCTCGGTGTGGATATAAGTCGGGGGGAATTATTAGTAGAAGAGCCGGAACCCCGCGACACTATAGGTTTAAATGTATACCATGGTGCGAAAGTTTTGAAGCGGCGAAATAACGCCGCAGTACGATACAATGGTAGACATCCACAGGTAGAGAGAAACCAGCAGCAAGGTAATGTAGGAGGGGGGAATGAGATGCAAGAAATGCATAGGTTTATAGCTTCTCAAGAATACGAAAATGCTAGACAGAGGGCATTTGAAGATTGGCAAGTTCATCAGAACCAGATCATAGCGCATTGCCAACATATAGGTAGAAACTATATTCCTACACCGAAACCCGTCTTCCCTCCTTGGTCGATAGAGATGCAGCCACCATATCCTACGTATGACCCTGCCGAAGCATTCTATAGCACTTATGGTTATGCGTGGAACCCCTATTGGTACCAATATCATCCTTAGTTTACTTATTTTTTTTTATTTTGTAATTTGTAATTATTGATATGTTTAATACTTTTGTTAATATTGTAATCATTTTTATAATTATCTAACTTTTATTCTTAGATTTTAATAATTTTTGAATGTGGGGTAATAAACCAAACTTCAAAAATATGTATATATGTTTGCAGTTTATCTTATGTACACAACAGGGTAAAACAACGCATTTTCAAAGACTGGCATTAAGTTCAGCAAAAGCAACTAATTTTGACGACAAGATGCAAAATATATGTGAAATAACAACAAGACGGAATGAACAAATGATGTGCACCATTTATCATTCAGCAAACAAACGCCAATATATTTGGAAACTTTGGTAAAAATTTAATCATTTTCACACAAATCACCCTCAATAATTTAAATTGTTACTGATTTCTTGCAAATGAGGGCATTGCAAGATCTTAAGTGTGGGAAGGGGTTAAATTCTTTCGGATTTTAAATTTTTTACTTTATACATTTGGTTACCATTAAAAATACTAGTAAAGCAGTAGTTGTATTAGAATCTAGTGCTCTCTGATAAAAAAGAACAGCCCTAGTCTTATATACTAACTACCCAATTCTAGTAAAAAATTTTCAAAATTTTCAATTAAATGAATTCAAAATCATGTTTATACATATTTATGAACGATAAAACTAGGTTTTAACACCGAAATTATTGTTACCTCGGAAAGGACATAAATTGAGAAACAAACTAAAATGTTAAAATTCATTTAAAATGGAATAGAGGACGATAAAAAGAAAAAATAAAAAGCCAAGTGTGGGAAAATTTACCAAGTTATTTTAAACATATGCCACATATATTTGTAACAAATAACTGAAAATACTTTTGCTTTGGACTAAACTAAACTGTTTTACCCAATTAAAGAAAAGAAGAGATGGATCTACACGATGAATCAATTCCATCATTAAAAGGAAGTAAAGTCTTCCGAAAAAGACACGCGCTTCTTGATTTAGGTCATGAAGTTGTCGTCCAGACCAGCTGTAGGTTGACGAAAAATCTAGAAAAGTCATCTCTAAAATCGGCTGGAAATCCACGGACCTCAGCATTAAACAGGGTCGCCAAGTGGTCAGATTTATCCTAACCATGAGAAGGATTTATCTCGTACAATGGGGGGGCACCATGCAAATTAGCTGGATAAAACTAATGAATCAGATCCCCAGAAAGGATAATCTCCTTAAAGATTAAAAATCAGCTTTTAAGACTGATATTACTCAATCCTAGAGATTGACCTTAAAGATTGAGAATTACAAACTCATGGAATTCAATGATATCTAAACTCGAGCTTAAACGAGAAAATATTTTGATCAAAATTACAAACCGATTTGTTTTCTGAAAACCCTATTTTCAATGCGTTCATTACCATTGAACGTAAAATCCTAGGAATTCACCTGGAATTCATTAGGTCACCTGAACTAAATCGGGTGTCAACCGTAAGAACGGTGGTTGCATAGCATGGTCAAAGACAGGACCTTGTGCCAGACCGAAAAATTATAAGGGTGAGCTTTACTATTGCTCCTACCAAGGATAGTAATTGCGTCCGACACGTTATAGACCATAATCAAAAGCATGTCACGGGACATTGCCTTAACAGTTGCTTGTTCAACGCTTTCCTTTACAACCGGACGGTAGTTTGCCGAAAGGTAATATACGGGACAAGTAAACTGGACGTGTTGCTTTCCAAATACAAGGTTAGCAAGTGGGTGACACAAAACCGCAAGTTTTGAGCTAAAATTTTCAAATCTGAAACCCACCAAACCCACAAAAATATTTTGCAAACACCGGTAAAGGGTTATTCCGGAAAACTAATCTAGGGTAAAAACTAGATTTCAAAAGATCAAATGTTTTCATAAAGATCCAATTTCCTTAATGGATCTAAATTTTTATAGTCATGTGGGACTGTAAACCATATCGTTACTACCATTGTTTATACCGCCATATAGAAATCACTGATGTACAAAGTGTGAAGAATAAAGAAGTGATTCTAGTATTTCAAGACGATATTGCTTGAGGACAAGCAATGCTCAAGTGTGGGAATATTTGATAATGCTAAAAACGAACATATATTTCATAGCATTATTCCTCAAGAAAGACAAGCTTTTAGTTGCAATTGTTCTATTTACAAGTGATATTCGTTTAAATAATAAAAGGTGAAGACAAAAGACAGATTCGACGAATTGAAGACGCAAACGACCAAAAAGCTCAAAAGAACAAAAGACAATCAAAAAGGTTCCAATTATTGATAAGAAACGTCTCGAAATTACAGAAGTACAAGATTCAAAACGCAAAGTACAAGATATTAAATTGTACGCGAGGACGTTCGAAAATCCGGAACCGGGACTAGAGTCAACTCTTAACGCTCGACGCAACGGACTAAAAATTACAAGTTAACTATGTATATAAATATAATATAATATATAATTAATTATATTAATTATATATATTATATATATATATATATTAAAAACCGTCGGCAGCAAGAAACTCCAAGGGTGTGAGCTGTAAATATATCTCCGCGACTCGCGGAGTTTTAAGGGCATTTTGCCGCGAGTCGCGGAGCCCCAATTTTCAACTCTGGCTATAAAGCCAACCGAATTCTGATCAAATTTCATATCTTTTTTCTTCTCATTCATACGAGTAATATATATATATAATTTATATTTTAATTTTAATTTTAATTTTAATTCTAATAATAAGGGTATGTTAGCGAATGTTGTAAGGGTGTAAGTCGAAATTCTGTCCGTGTAACGCTACGCTATTTTTAATCATTGTAAGTTATGTTCAACCTTTTTACATTAATGTCTCGTAGCTAAGTTATTATTATGCTTATTTAAAACGAAGTAATCATGATGTTGGGCTAATTACTAAAATTGGGTAATTGGGCTTTGTACCATAATTGGGGTTTGGATAAAAGAACGACACTTGTGGAAACTAGACTATGGGCTATTAATGGGCTTTATATTTGTTTAACTAAATGAAAGTTTGTTAATGTTAATATAAAGATTTACAATTGGGCGTCCCTATAAATTACCATATACACTCGATCGGACACGATGGGCGGGGTATTTATATGTACGAATAATCGTTCATTTAACCGGACACGGGAATGGATTAATAGCCACTAGAATAATTAAAACAGGGGTGAAATTACATTCAAGGGTAATTGGTGTAATTGTTAACAAAGTAGTAAAACCTTGGTTTACACGCAGTCGATAACCTGGTGTATTCATTAAACAAAGTATTAAAACCTTGTTACAATTCGAATCCCCAATTAGTTGGAATATTTATCTTCGGGTATAATAATAATTTGACAAGGACACTTGCAATTTATATTTATGACTGATGGACTGTTATGGACAAAAACCAGACGGACATATTGAATAATCCAGGACAAAGGACAATTAACCCATGGGCATAAAACTAAAATCAACACGTCAAACATCATGATTACGGAAGTTTAAATAAGCATAATTCTTTTATTTCATATTTAATTTCCTTTATTTTATATTTAATTGCACTTCTAATTATCGCACTTTTATTTATTGTTATTTAATCGCACTTTTAATTATCGTACTTTTTAATTATCGCAATTTTATTATTCGCAATTTCATTATTGTTATTTACTTTACGCTTTAATTTAAGTCTTGTATTTATTTTATATTTTACATTAGGTTTTAACTGCGACTAAAGTTTTAAAATCGACAAACCGGTCATTAAACGGTAAAAACCCCCCTTTATAATAATAATATTACTTATATTTGTATTTTTATAAAAGTAAACTAATATAGCGTTGAGCTTTGTTTAAAGATTTCCCTGTGGAACGAACCGGACTTACTAAAAACTACACTACTGTACGATTAGGTACACTGCCTATAAGTGTTGTAGCAAGGTTTAAGTATATCCATTCTATAAATAAATAAATATCTTGTGTAAAATTGTATCGTATTTAATAGTTTTTCCTAGTAAAATATGAACTATTTTATATACACCTCGCTTCACATCAGTATTACATCAATGCTAAAAGGCTTACCCTCTAATGTCAAAGTACAACCGCGATAAATCTTATCGGCTCTCATCAAGCTACCATTCCCTAGTTCTATGGAATACACGTTATCTAGGGGAGAAGCGGGATTTTTAACATTGTGACAGACATCCTTAGATATAAAACTTCTATCAGCACCAGAGTCAAACAAAACATAAACAGGTTGATCATTGAGTGAAAACGTACCCGTGACTAGTTTCGGATCATCACGAGCTTTCGTAGAATTGATGTTGAATGCCCTGCCTCGAGCATTCCCATTGTTGTTGTTCTTAGGACAGTCTTTCTTGAAATGACCCGGCTGTCCGCAACCAAAACAGTTCTTACCATTACCAGCATTGTTCGCATTGTTTGCAATGTTGTTGTTGTTGGTGTTGCCGTTGAGCTTAACCTTACAATCTTTCACCAAATGGCCAAACTTCTTGCACCAGTTACAAATTAGAACATCACAGTTTCCGGTGTGATGCTTGCCACACTTTTGACAATATGGATTTTTGCCCTTATACCCGGAGTTAGTTCCGGCGACCCCAGTGTCGTTGCGGTAAGTATCTTGCTTCTTGAATGGTTGTTGGTTAAAATTCTTATCTTGACCACCATTCCACTTCCTCTTACCATCATTGGACTTATTCTCATTCACTGTAGTACCCTTCCCTCTCTGGGCAATCTGGTTCAATAACAAACTAGCCATGTCAATAGCTTCTTACACGTTTGCGGGTTTAGAAGTAGTGACCCCGCCTTGAATATTCTCACTTAGACCTTCGATGTATAGTTCAACCTTTCGCTTCTCAGGAGTAACCATTTCAGGACACATCAGTGCCAGCTCAAAGAACCTCTTGTTATAGGCGGTGAGATTATTGCCTACTAACTTCAATTCTCGGAACTCGCGTTCCATTTTCTTAATCTCTTTCCGTGAACAATACTCCTGTATCATTCTTTGCTTCAAAGTTTCCCAAGGTAGGGCATAAGCTTGATCATGAACCAGGGATTGAGCATAGTTGTTCCACCAGGTGAGCGCACTGTCCGACAGCATGCCCGTAGCAAAACCTACCCGGTCATTATCATTACACCCGCTGATGTGGAAAACCGACTCAAGCTTTTCAAACCATCGAGTGAGACCAACTGGTCCTTCAGTTCCGTTGAAAGGATGTGGGTTGCAACTAGTGAATGTCTTGTAAGAACATCCATTACGGCCTTGAGTGCCGTTCCCATTGGTGTTGCTCGAACCACCGCGATCATTGCTGTTGCGGCCATTGTTGAATTCTCTCAGTAGTTCAACTCTCTCGGCCGCAATACCTTCAGCGACCAATCTCCTGATCTAAGCAGCTGTTGATTCCTTCGGAGGCATCTTCAACACAGAAAACACACTAGGTCAGTGTCAAAACAACGCTATATGAAAATATACTAGCAACGGGTGTTGAAGACTAGTAAATAATAATAGTACGAAAAGATTCGTAAGTAGTGAGAATTAGTGTAAGTAGTATTAGTAGTGGTAGTAGTGATAGTAGTGATAGTAGTTACACTAGTGGTAATAGTAGTGGCACTAGTGTTATGTAGTGATAGCAATGGTAGTAGCACTAAGTAGTAACAATGAAATCATGGCAGTATCACAAAACACAAGTATTATAATCATACAATGTTACTAAATACAGAATATTACCGCATGCAATAAAAGATAATAATCGTTAATAGCATAATCCACCATTATTATTATTACAATCCAAAAAGTAATAAACCAAATCCCAAAAGTAATAAAACCAAACAATAATCATAATGTGCTAGTAGCCCGGTTTAGAGCACCCGGTAAGTCTTATATAATCAAATAAAGAAAGGATGGTGGATGAAAAAGAAAAGAAAGCTCATGGTCGAATAACCCTTCACTTTCTCTTCTGATGGGTACGGGAGGCAGGTCCATCATTCCTCGGCCTATCACGTTCTGCCTCCAACGCAGCAACCCTGGCAGTCATGGGGGTTATCAATCGCTCCATGTCAAAGAACCTTGCTTTGGTCTCGTACATATAAGTGTGTATGGACGTAACCCTTGAGCCCAACCTGTCAAGATCATCAGGATGGGGGTATGTCCTCGCAACATCACTCAAAGCATTAACACGATCAATTACATTCCTGTTTCGATTAGTATGAATTAGATCCAACTCATAAAGATTAACGGGATAGTTAGGCATCTGGTGTGGAGCAGGTGCTGGTGCATGAGCAGGTGTATTCACCTCATCCACACTTGAGTTGTTGCTACTGTTTCTGGAATCCTGTGACATCTAACTCACAAGACAAGAACACATATAAAGCAGGTTAGTCAAACAAATAACGTTAGTCATAAAGTACTCATGTAATGACTAAGTCCCGGTCGTAGTCTAGACTTACTAAAGTGTCCTAATGACCAAATCAGACACACTAATGCAAGTCCTAGTTTCCCTACGAACCGTTAGCTCTGATACCATCTTTAACACCTCGCCAAATTACCATCTGACGGCGCATTAATCAAGGTCCCACAGTTAACAGTTACGCCCTCTATATGAGACGTTTAAAGCAATCACATTTAATTTTATTAAAAATTGACTTCAAAACATAAGTCAATAAATTCCAAAATAGAAACACTGTTGTGATCGTAACCACAAGCCAACAATATTTAAACAGTTACAAAAGTTTTAAATGTGAAAGTAAATAAAGTTCTTTAAATAATATGCTGACTCCACGGCCAGACCATGCAGCAAACACAGCGGAAGTCTACCTCTTAAGGACCTGAGAATAAAACACGCAAAAACAGGTCAACAAATAATGTTGGTGAATCTACAGGTTTAAAGTAATGTAACAGTATTTGAAAAACAGTTATCAGAAAAATAGTTTAAGTTCCTTGACCACGAGATTTTACAAGTACAACTCCAAGTTGCGAAACGTTTGCATAATCTATGAGCACCTGAATACTAGCAATGACCCGAGTATAGAATCTACTATACCCGCCTTTACCTCATAAAATGTTATACATTTGTTCGAATGTATTATGTTAAAAGTAAATGCACCACAGTTAATATTGTAGGGTGAGGTTGTCAACCTAACGGATCCGTCCATCTAAATTGTGCCTACACCGATGGTATTTAAAGTATTCAAGCTAGAGGCTTTTTGAACAAACTCAATATGCATATATAGTACTCGTGTCAATACAAAAGCATTTGATAATGTAAGTATAACAGCGTGTATTCTCATCCCTGAAAACATGTAAAAAGCGGGACTGTAGACTCACCTTGAATAAAGCTCGGATTGAAAGACAAACGACTTGTACGATTTAAACCCGAGTAATGCAACCTTAGTATACGTATTCAGGTTGGTCAACATATATGTCTTAAGCAAATGTGGTTTCATAGTGAAAGTTGTCTTATTGCTCGACTCGACGCGTTTCAAAGTAAAAGTCAACATATAGTCAACTAGATCATGCAAGTCAAACAAAGTCAACCAAAGTCAAACCAAAAGTCAAACTTGGTCAAAATAGTCAACTAAGGTCAAAATCAGTAGGTTCATGTCAAATTTTGGTCAACATGTCAAACCTAAGTCAAACAACACGATTTATGTCATACATGGTCAATTTCACAATTTCAATTTATCGTTGTGCACAAAGTTCATGTACATGTAGCAAACTTAGCATATTATCTCATAGTACAAAATTCATACAAATATGGAAAACTCCAGATCATAAGTATACTAAAAATTGATTCCAAAAAGTCCAGCCAGGGTCTCATACAATAATTAAAAGTCAGGAATCATAAGGGATACATTTATGGTTTGCCAAGTCAGTTTCTGACCGCGCACTGATTTAGTTTTGGCTATAACCGGAGTTAGGAACATGCAATCGATACAAGACCAGTGGCCATAGTTCACAAACAAGTTAAACTAACACATATCAAAAATCAAGCAATTTTGGTTTAGCCAATTTGTACAGACTAACTGATCTTTATTGATCTATCAGTTTTGGACAACAATTAGACATGTCAAATTATCAAGCTTATAACTCATGGCAATTAATGTTTTTAGATGTTGACATGCAAATGAAATATGTCAAGAAACATATGAAATAACATAATCCATAATATCAAAGCCTCAATCAATTTCTAGTTCATTATAGGTAATTATTTCTAGCATTAAAACAGTTTCGGTACACTTTAACGTATGAATCTTCGTTTAAACATATCGGAAGCATTACAAAAGCTTTTGATGCAATTCTTAAGTCTAACATGCATGATTTTTCACAAGAATTACAGTAGTACACTTTTCATTAGCTAATTCAATAAACACATATCTCAGAGAATTCGGATTTCAATCATAAACTAGTCAAAACTTCGATTTAACATATCTTAAGCATACGATAACGAAATCAAGTGAAATCCAAGTCTAAAGTTAATAGTTTTTCGAAAGCTATCCATCTAAACACTTTTCAATTACAGAAAACAAAGTCACAAAAGCAGTAACATAGAAATACAATTCGTGATTAAACCTTAACTCGCCATTCGGGTAATATAACGACTAAATATATGTACAAACGCGGCCAATTGAGCAATAGAACATCTAAATCATATGATTAGAAAATAAATATGGAAAAATAGAGTTTTTAGATCTTACCTTAGTGAGGAATTAGTGGTATAGTAATATGGATCAAGATAATTTGCCAAAACTTAGAAACAAAGATTTGTTGATTTTATTCAAAGAAAAGGTATCTCTAGTTACTTACGTATATGTGAATACATGTGACATTTGAGAAATATAATTAATAATATTCCTTTGCCTACAACTTTTGACTCTAACTAACTCTAATTTGGAAACAAGTGATAAGTTAGTTTTTGACTCTAACTAACTCATATTTGGAAGCAAATGGTAAGTTAGTTTTTGACTCTAACTAACTCATATTTGGAAGCAAATGGTAAGTTATTATTTTTTTTTTTAAATTGGTATGTAAATTTAACTTCATTAAGACTGCTTGTACTCGTGGTCCGTTTCAAGTGCCGTTTAGTCGTACCGAAGGCCCGGAATGCTAAACCGATCGTTAAAACGCAACCAAACGTTTAATTTATTAAAAATCCAATAAATTAAATATTTTTAAAAAGTTAATAATTAATAAATTAGTTATTAAAATAAACCCGAACGTTTCGTTGCTCGAAAAGCAGTTATCAAAACCGTGTCATTTTTATCGTATTTCTTTATCTGAAATATTTATTCGCATTAATATCAACCCATATTAATTATTGTAACCCTCCAAGGATCAAGTATATATTTATTACACATAAACGCATAAAATTCAAGTAATCGCCGTTAAATTAATTAACAGAAAGTTCACGGAAGTAACGGAAAAAAGCAGGGTTGTTACAGTAATGATGTGATTCATGGTGAGAGTTTGATGAAAGACGCGAATGAGTGTTCGTCTTTGGCTGCTAATGGTGCTACAACAAAGGTTGGAGGTGGCGTTGACTCGAATAGTAAAGTTGGCTTTTTTGAGGGTCTTGCGGAGGAAGGTTGGCTCCCCCCTCCCGTGCCGAGTATTAGATTTGGAAACTCTTCGTCGAATGTTACTTCTTATGAAATTGAAAATCGGGGGGGGGGGGGGGGGGGGGGGGGGGTAAGGTTCTTAATCGCTTAAAGTTTGACGGTATGGTTGTTAAGCCAATCGTAAAGACTCGTAAAGGTAAAGGTAGAGGTAAAGGTAAAGTGGTTGATGTTTAGTTAGATTACGGTTAGTTATTTATATTTTTAGCCTTTTGATATTTTTGGTTTAGTGTTTAGAAGCTTGTTTTTGTTTGTGTTCCTGAACTGTTTTTGTGTTTAGTTTGCTCAAGACTCGAGCTTAGATAGCTTTTGCTCTTTGGTTAAGTTTAGGTGTCATATTCTGAGCCTTGTAGCGTGGTTGCTTCGTTGTATCTCTGTTCGTCTGTAACATCCCGTCTTTTTCCGTTTACTTTCCGTTTAATTATTTTAAAGTTCGTTAATTATTTTTAACATATCTCGTTACCCTACGTATTTAAGGTAATTCGCTTGGTTAATTCACGCACCCGCTTTTAAACTTGAGGGACTAAACTTGCCAAGAGGCCAAAGATTTGACTAGGTCAAATGGTCAAACCTTATCTCCTCCATTCATTAATCACCTCCCTCTCTAATACTTCCATCTTTTTCTCTCAACACCCAAATTAAAGAATCATCATCCAATTTCGATCTATAAAGTGTTCATCAAAACAAATTACATATTTGGAATCCTTGCAATTTCCTCTTCGATTTCATACCAACTTCATCTCGTTTGGGTGATTTTCTAAAAACACTAAATTTCTTGTTCTTGATCTTTTAAACTTATAAGTGTGTTAATTAGTGTTTATGGCTCAAGTCTAACATGAATATGTGATTTATATGCTTGTTCTTGTCATTTTGATGTAACTAGCTTAAACTTGAAATGGGTGTGTTTGGTCTTGAGATTTGGTTGCTTATATGTTGTTAGATGTTAAAAGTGCATGTATTAAATGTGTTACTAGCATCACTAGCTTCAATTTGGTATATAGGTTGACATGGAAAAGCTTCATAAACATAATTGTTAAATTTGTGACTTTGAGTTAGGGTTTGATAGAAGTAAAATGAATTTTTGATGAATTGAATGCTTTGCAATGTTGTTTGTAAGTGTTTAGTTGTATGGTATGCGTAATTACCTATGAAACGGCGTATCACATGTGTGCATTTAATTGCCGAATCATCAAAGTGCATTTATGAACTTGAAAGCATTTATGGTGGACATTTAATGAACTTTCAACTTGGATTTGATTATTGTAAATGATGATTTTGGTTGATGAAATGTGTTTAGTTGCATTCCTCGTTAAATTACATTTCCAACGATGTATGGTATGCATTTTAAGTGTTTACGATTCGTTATTTGTGTTTAAATGAAGTTTGGTTGAGAATTGAACAATTGAATCAGCCCAGGCACCAGGCCACGCCTTTTGGCGCGGCGCGGCCACCCAATGTCGCGGCGCGACATAAGCCGTGTTCAGGGGCTGTTCAACTTCGCACTTTTCGTTTAATTCCAACTATGCTACGCACCTTCAATTAACATGTAACTTGTTCTAACATGCTTATATATGAATAATTAGCTCAGAAAAATAGTTCAAGACCCGACCCGAACGTGTTGACTTTTTCGTTGACTTTGACTTGACCAGAGTTGACTTTTAATCAAACTTAACCAAATACTTATGCAATCGTTTTAACTCGCTTTTATACTTGTACCTTGCATGAAACGTGACAATTTGATTCACATGCTATATAATCGAGTCGTAACGAGCCATAGGACTAATTGAACAACTTTGACCGACTTCATGTTTACCAATATTGATACAACCTATTGTTTAGGTCGAGGCTAGCATTCATTCTTGCACACGTTTACTTGTGAAGTACATTTACATTCGTGCACTCAAAGTGAGATCATAGTCCCACTTTTACTCTTTAAAACTTACATTTGGGATGAGAAAACATAAACGTTTCGTTTTACAAAGTGAACACAAGTATGAAAACAAACATACTACGTACGAGTTAGAACAAAAATCCTTAATTCGATTTTCATTAGTTACACTTATCGGGTGTAAGCGATAACTTATGTTGTATGGCCATATGGGTTTGACAAACCCTCATTCGGACGGTTCGCTACCGTTATGCGGATGAAATATATTTTCGAGAATAAGTGTATGTTCTAACACTATGTGATGGGGTAACGTTAGTTAAGCCTTGATAATTAGGTGCTCGTGATAACCATTTTTAGAATGATCATACTATTACTCCAACGTTATAAATCTTGTGGTTCAACTTACTTACTTACGTACTCACTTACTAAACCTATGATTTCACCAACGTTTTTCTTTGACAGTTTTCTATATGTTTTCTCAGGTCCTTGAACGCTAAGTGATACATGCTTCCGCACTCTATTTTTGATACTTGCTTGGATGTCGAGTATACATGCATATTTGGAATGTCTTTTAACTTACTTTTAAAAATGTGTCGCATAGGTTTCATTTGTACATTAAACGTTGTAATGTAACTAGTCGTTGAACTACTTTTGTAAACCTTGAAACATCCTTACATTTGAAATGAATGCGACATATTTTGGTTAAACGTTGTTTTAAAGGCTTATGACCACGCAACGGGACCTAGGTAGACGGCGCCGTCAAATGACGATTTTGTCGGGTCGCTACATCGTCTGCTTCATCTATTGATGAAAAAGACTTTGTTTTAATATAATCGTTATTTTGCAACAACCAAAAAAAAAAAAAAAATTACCCAGAATATATAAATACCCCATGACCATATGCACAAACTTTTTCACAAATTGTACAATTTTTTCCAAAACAACCCATGAAAACATGTACAAACTTTGAAGCATATTGTACGACTTTCATATAATAATTGTATTTTAAGTTTTTATAAAATTTTCAAGAGACATTTATTGTTACTAATAATTATTATTAAAAATTCAAATACTCAATTTTTAAGCAAACTTTATTATTATTATTATTTATTATTATAATTATTGTTATTATTATTCAAATATGGGTTCTCTTTACAGGATTGATTACATTACATTATCGAAACTATATGTCTGAATAAAATGTTGTAATGTACTCCGTAGGTTTTTATGACAAGGAAAACAATAATTGTGATAAAAATTGAAAGAGTGTGGTGAAAGAATGAATGTAGTTCATTTATTCTGAGCAAGTTAAGTACATCAATATGTTTGTAAAAACAACGACAAGCTTCTTAGTCAGAATATGTGATTTCACGAGTCATTAAACTAAATGACTTTAACATATATTACATTCAGTTAATACCTAAAACATATCATTAAACTGTCTCGTTTAAACAAACTCGTGATTCTACGGGTCATTTCACTAGTTTAAAAGAGAATGATTTTTTTTAATAGGAAGAAGTACCATGTAGTTATTTCAACGACTATTTTATGCAATGTTTCAAAAGTGAGCCTACCAAAATGAGATAAAAGTTATGGTCCATTTTTCTTCCATCATTATTCAGTCTGTAAATAAATGGTGCCATGGTGGGCACTTGTTAAGTTGTTTTGCATGTCTAAATTTAATCATTCGTGGCCACACAACTTCCTTTTTAGATCTCTTTTAAAATAGTTCATCATGATTTACATTTTTGGATTTGCATATAGATAATAAAATATTAAAAACCTTTTTGTCCTGTATTGTATCATATCCGTGTCAAAGTTTGTTTGTAGAACAGTCGTGCATGTAAAGTTAGGATATCAGGATCCTGCTCACGGTCAAAAAACTATACCCCCCATTTTTTTCTAAGTTTTTGAAGTATTACAAAATGACACCTACTTATATTGTTATCACACAAAAGAGAAGGTTGTGACTTAGCCAATTTGAGAGGTACAAAGGTCACTATATTTGCTTATGTAGATCCTACATTGCTACCAAAAAAAATGCCATGATTCATGATAGTGTACCCCACCTCCGGCACGATTATCAGCTTCAAAGTTTGCTTCGGAGGATATGACTACAATATATGGAACGAAGGAAACTCCAGCTAGAGTGAACGAGGTCATGAAATCAGAGCAACAACAGTGAGCTTAGAGCCCATAAAACCTCGGTCAATTACAATGTCAAGACTAGCAAAACTATTCCTAGCTCTGTGCACGCCTATACCACAAAGGAAAGGGGACAAGCTCACTTTCCTTTGCAGGTTTACCAAAAGGGAAAGTTAACTAGTAATCCAAAATCATTGGGAACTAGCGAACTGGTATGGAAAGCAGTTCCATTTCACTTATAAATGGTATAGAATGCAGGAAACATTCCACATTCAATCCAGACACACATAATAACACAATGATGTTATACCATTTGCTTCGGTGGCGTAAAATAGTCTCCTGACTGTTACCTTCGGGGAATCGCCAGCGAACATAATCAAAACCATAATCACCCAATTCCAATCTCTGTGACTTGTATGTCTCCATACTCATACTAATTGCCAGTTATTGTACAAACAATTGGCGCCATCTGTGGGACCACACACATCTTATTCATCTTGTTGAGCAAGAACCGACGCAATGGCAGACTCCAGTCACATACCTCCAGGCTTCACGCCACCCAGAATTACACAACTAGAGTTCTCAACTGTGGGAACCTTAACCAGGTCACCCGTCACTCCGGCTATACTCGTCTCGACGAACCTCCATGGCTCCCATTCCACAGAACCACTACCGTTAATAGACAAAAACTTTGTCTTGAACAATTATGATCATATCAGATCGGTGATAAAGAACCTAAGGGACATGGGAGTCTTACAAAGTAGAAGGATGCTAACATACGAAAGTGAGGAGTATGACGAGGAGATAGAGATGGAGCGTCCGAATCAAACTTCACAACCTAGGATCCCACCAGCAAACTCGTCGGCCGAAACTGTGACTCGTGTTGGGGAAACTCTCAGTATTTCTCAGGTAACCCTAACTATACCTACAGCACCCCTCTACACTTGTAACACAACAGCTCCGACTGTGTCCCTAACACCCCAAGCGCCAAATATACATATACCACCACCTCACCCGAGTTGGGGTAGCTTCGGACAACCCAACCAGTATATGTGGGTCCAAGGAAATCCCCATGTCACCCCAAACATACCATGTGTAGAGATAACTCCTGCAGGCAGCCAACCAAATGCTTCGGTACCACCAGTGACCAACCACGCCTATTTCTAAAATTGGAACCAACCACCGCAACAGCTGACCACCACCTGGATATATCCTCCTAACCCAGGGGGGATATGTTACGCCCAAGGTCACCAAGTACTACCCTCCAACACATCCAACAGCAACTTCTGGAAAAACCAAAAAACTCTGTTCGTGCCCTACATCCAAAACTGTGCATTCCCCGATGGGATGAAGATACCCTCGCATCTAATTTATTACGAAGGAAAAGATGATCCGGATGATTTCCTTAATATATTCGAGGGGGGAGCACGAATGGCCAAATGGGACATACTCGTAGCATGCCATGCATTCTCTTACATGGTAAAGGGAGATGCTAGGGTTTGGTTTGACTCCCTACCAAAAGACTCCGTAGCTAGCTTCGACGACCTAAAACGACAATTTAGGTCTAAGTTTAGTCAGCAAAAACGATACAAGAAGAATCATGTGGCTGCCCATGGGATAAAGCAAAAGGATAGCGAAGGATCTAGGGCCTTTCTCGCTAGGTATACCAATGAAACACAGCAAATTCCCAACGTACCAGAATCCCAAAGAATTTCTGGGTTACTCTACAGATCTAGGGTCAGGCCTCTCATTGAACACCTTAGCCGAGACCTACCAAACACTTATGAAGCATTGTTAGAAAAGGCATATATATGGTTGGATGCTAAGGAGACAGCGGGTAACTTCATCTTAGACGACACTTCCATGAGTAAACAAAAGGAAAAGTCAGAAAAAGGGAAGACAGACATGGTAGGAAAGAGGATAGGGGGAGATTCCACCCTTATCGAAGGGAAACCGGAGCTGGGATCTTGGGAGTGTTAATGAAAACTCCTAAGGAAATCCTAGCAACAGAAAAAACTGCCAACAAGTTCAAAGCCCCGGGAAAAATGTCCAACAGAGGAAGAAATAGGGACATGACCAAATTTTGTGACTTCCACAACGATTTTGGGCATGATACGGAGGAATGTTTCAACCTCAAAACAGCCATCGAGGAGGCTGTAAAGTCGGGCAAACTATCCCATCTCATAAAGGGAATTCGGGAACCTATGAAAGAGAGGATACATGAAAAGAAAATGGAGGACACGAGGCAAGAAGCAGAAAATGCAATCCTAGCCATAGATTCATACCAGCCCTACAAGAAAAGAGAGAGATGCCGTATCACCAGAGAATGGAGCGAAGTGTCATTCCCAGCTCTCAATACCATATGTCCTTCGGACCTACCGGTCACCATAAACGGAAAGATCTTTAATAGGGAGGTACGAAGGATATACCTCGATAGTGGAAGTGCTTGTGACGTTATATATGAACATTGCTTCGAAAGGTTAAGTCCCGCTATCAGAGCACGGTTAGGTGCCCCAAGAGTACCCTTGGTTGGGTTCTCCGGAGAAAGATGTTGGCCCATCGGAGAAATTGATCTTGACTTCACCATAGGGGAACCACCACTGACAAGAACAGAAACCCTTGATTTCGTGGTAGTTCGAGCAAATTCCCCACACAACATCCTTCTTGGGAGGGTAGCTATGAAAAAGATGGGCATAATCGTATCCACGGCCCATCAAATGGTCAAATTCCATACCCACGAAGGAATCGGCACCCTCGCATCAACATATGACAGAAACAAGGTAATCTTAGCCATAAAGGAAACGATGAAGGAGCCAACCAAGTGTATCCTGGAAGCTTTGGAGGAGGATCCCCAAGTAGAAAAGATATCAATAAACCCGATGTTTTAAGATCAACAGATCAGCATAGGGAAAAGCTTGACGGCATCCACCAAGCAAAAGCTCCGGAAGTTACTTCAAGCCAATGTGGATGTATTTGCTTGGGAGAGTAGTGACATGACTGGGACACCACGAACCATCAACGTGCAAGGGCCGCCCTTCGTAACGGAGCATCGGCTCAATGAACATAAACACCTCAAACCAGTGCATCATAAAAAGCAAAATTTAGCACCAGAGAGGGACAAAGCAGCTTGTGAAGAAGTAGAAGGTTTGTTAAGAGAAGGAATAATTCGCGAAGCAAAATACCCTTCATGGGTTGCTAATCCTGTGATGGTGAAAAAATCAGATGGAGGTTGGAGAATGTGTGTCGGTTTCACTAACATCAACAAAGCATGTCCCAAGGATTGCTATCCTCTACCCGAAATCGACTGGAAAATCGAATCCCTCACCGGGTACCGATACAAAAGCTTCCTAGACGCTCACAAAGGATACCATCAAATCAAAATGGCTAAAGAAGACGAAGAAAAAACATCTTTCTTCACCAGCAAGGGAATCTATTGTTATCAAAAGATGCCCTTCGGTCTAAAAAATGCAGGGGCAACTTATCAAAGGTTAGTTGACAAAGCCTTTCATAATCAGCTGGGAAGAAATCTGGAGGCCTATGTAGATGACATGGTAATCAAAATTCGGAATGAGAAAAATTTAATAGAGGATATCCAAGAAACTTTTGATAAGCTCCGCCCCATAAAAATGAAGCTTAACCCGAAGAAATTTCGGTGTGGAAGAAGGAAAATTCCTCGGGTATTACATCACCAGAAAGGGGATCCAGGCAAATCCAGAAAAGGTGGACAAATTAAAGCAGCTTCAGGCTCCAGCAACCATCAAAGACATGCAGAGCCTAAATGGGAAGCTAGCGTCGCTCAGCATATTCGTATCAAGAGGAGCAGAGAAACAACTCCCCTTTTTCAAAATTCTAAAGGGATACTTGGGAAAAAATAAAATCGTCTGGAACGAAGAAGCGGAGAAGGCATTCGTTGAAATGAAGGAATACATCGCCAAACTCCCTACTTTAACCTCACCCGAAGTAGGTGAAACACTCTTCATATACCTGGTGAAATGTCCCGTTCATATTGATTATAAACGTTCCATATTAATTGATTTTGTTGCGAGGTTTTGACCTCTATATGAGACGTTTTTCAAAGACTGCATTCATTTTTAAAACAACCATAACCTTTATTTTATCAATAAAGGTTTTAAAAGCATTACGTAGATTATCAAATAATGATAATCTAAAATATACTGTTTACACATCACCATTACATAATGGTTTACAATAGAAATATATTATCGACATATGTTTCTTGAATGCAGTTTTTACACAATATCATACAAACATGGACTCCAAATCTTGTCCTTATTTTAGTATGCAATAGCGGAAGCTCTTAGTATTCACCTGAGAATAAACATGCTTTAAACGTCAACAAAAATGTTGGTGAATTATAGGTTTAACCTATATATATCAAATCGTAACAATAAACCACAAGATTTCATATTTCAATACACATCCCATACATAGAGATAAAAATCATTCATATGGTGAACACCTGGTAACCGACGTTAACAAGATGCATATATAAGAATATCCCCCATCATTCCGGGACACCCTTCGGATATGATATAAATTTCGAAGTACTAAAGCATCCGGTACTTTGGATGGGGTTTGTTAGGCCCAATAGATCTATCTTTAGGATTCGCGTCAATTAGGGTGTCTGTTCCCTAATTCTTAGATTACCAGACTTAATAAAAAGGGGCATATTCGATTTCGATAATTCAACCATAGAATGTAGTTTCATGTACTTGTGTCTATTTTGTAAATCATTTATAAAACCTGCATGTATTCTCATCCCAAAAATATTAGATTTTAAAAGTGGGACTATAACTCACTTTCACAGATATTTCCTTCCTCGGAAATAAGACTTGGCCACGGATCGATTCACGAACCTATACAAATATGTACATATATATCAAAGTATGATCAAAATATAATTACAATCATTTTTATTATGTTTTAAAGATTTGAGTGTATTAAGTCAGCTGTCCTCGTTAATAACCTACAACTAGTTGTCCACAGTTAGATGTACAGAAATAAATCGATATATATTATCTTGAATCAATCCACGACCCAGTGTATACACGTCTCAAGCTAGATCACAACTCAAAGTATATATATTTTTGGAATCAACCTCAACCCTGTATAGCTAACTCCAACATTACTGCATATAGAGTGTCTATGGTTGTTTCAAATAATATATATACATGGGTCGATATGATATGTCAAAACATTTGCATACGTGTCTATGGTATCCCAAGATTACATAATATATTAGAATACATGTATAATACGATATAAGTTAGCTAGGATATGATTTGTATAGATTTGTTAAACATTTCCCGTAGCTAAAAAGATCAAAAATATCCAATCTTGTTTTACCCATAACTTCTTCATTTTAAATCTGTTTTGAGTGAATCAAATTGCTAAGGTTTCATATTGAATTCTAATTTAAGAATCCAAACATAAAAAGTATAGGTTTATAGTCAGAAATTTAAGTTACATGTCAATTACTAAAGAGGTAGTCATTTCCGTCGAAAGAACGACATCTTGATGACCATTTTGAAAAACATACTTTCACTTTGAGTTTAACCAAGATTTTTGGATATAGTTTCATGTTCATATGAAAAATCATTTTCCCAGAAGAATAACTTTTAAATCAAAGTTTATCATAGTTTTTAATTATCCAAACCAAAACATCCCCCGGTTTCACTACGACAGCGTATATCCGATTTTATGGTGTTCATCGTGTTTTCAGGTTTTAAATCATTAAGTTAGCATATCATATAGATATAGAACATGTGTTTAGTTGATTTTAAGAGTCAAGTTAGAAGGATTAACTTTTGTTTGCGAACAAGTTTAGAATTAACTAAACTATGTTCTAGTGATTACAAGTTTAAACCTTCGAATAAGATAGCTTTATATGTATGAATCGAATGATGTTATGAACATTATTACTACCTCAAGTTTTCTGGATAAAGCTACTGGAAATGAGAAAAATGGATCTAGCTTCAAAGGATTCTTGGATGGCTTGAAAGTTCTTGAAGCAGAATCATGACACGAAAACAGTTCAAGTAAGATTTTCACTCGAAATAAGATTGTTATAGTTGTAGAAATTGAATCAAAGTTTGAATATGAATATTACCTTGAATTAGAAAGATAACCTAATGTAAATAACAAAGGTTCCTTGATCTTAGATGATTACTTGGAATGGATTAGAAAGCTTGGAAGTAGACTTGCAAACTTGGAAGTATTCTTGATTTTTATGAAACTATACTTATGGAATTTATGAAGAACACTTAGAACTTGAAGATGGAACTTGAGAGAGATCAATTAGATGAAGAAAATTGAAGAATGAAAGTGTTTGTAGGTGTTTTTGGTCGTTGGTATATGGATTATATATAAAGGATATGTAATTTTGTTTTCATGTAAATAAGTCATGAATGATTACTAATATTTTTGTAATTTTATGAGATATTTCATGCTAGTTGCCAAATGATGTTCTCACATGTGTTAGGTGACTCACATGGGCTGCTAATAGCTGATCATTGGAGTGTATATACCAATAGTACATACATCTAAAAGCTGTGTATTGTACGAGTACGAATACGGGTGCATACGAGTAGAATTGTTGATGAAACGGAACGAGGATGTAATTGTAAGCATTTTTGTTAAGTAGAAGTACTTTGATATGTGTCTTGAAGTCTTTCAAAAGTGTAAGAATACATATCAAAACACAACATGTATATACATTCTAATGGAGTCGTTAAGTCTTCGTTAGTCGTTACATGTAAGTGTTGTTTTGAAACCTTTAAGTTAATGATCTCAATTAATGTTGTTAACCCAATGTTTATTATATTAAATGAGATGTTAAATTATTATGTTATCATGATATTATGATGTATGAATATCTCTTAATATGATATATACATTAAAATATCGTTACAACGATAATCGTTACATATAAGTCTCGTTTCGTAATTCTTGAGTTAGTAGTCTTGTTTTTACATATGTAGTTCATTGTTAACACACTTAATGATATATTTAAATATCATTTTATCATGTTAAATATAGTGTATCAATATCTTAATATGATACATATGTATTTAGTAGACGTTATCATAACGATAATCGTTATATATATCATTTCGAGTTTCTTAACTTAGTAATCTCATTTCTTATGTATATCACACATTGTTAATATACTTAGTGAGATACTTACTCATCATAATCTCATGTCAACCATATATATATGTCTATATATACCACAACATGTAGTTTTTACAAATTTGTAACGTTCGTGAATCGCCGGTCAACTTGGGTGATCAATTGTCTATATGAAACTTATTTCATTTAATCAAGTCTTAACAAGTTTGATTGCTTAACACGTTGGAAACATTTAGTCATGTAAATATCAATCTCAATTAATATATATGAACATGGAAAAGTTCAGGTAACTACACCTGGCTGCTTCGGAAGAGTGCATCAGCACAGTATTGGTTGCCGAGCGAGAAAGAATACAAGTACCAATATACTTCGTTAGCCGAGTACTTCAAGGAGCTGAACTAAACTATCTAGAGCTAGAAAAGCTCACCCTAGCACTCGTCCACACAGCTAGAAAACTCCTAAGGTATTTCCAAGCACATCAGATAGTGGTGCTTACCAACAAACCAATCAGGCAAGTGCTCTCAAAACCGGAAAAATCGGGGAGAATGGGCAAATGGGCCATTGAGTTAGGAGAACATGACATTGAGTTCCGAGTCAGACATGCAATCAAAGGACAAGTCCTAGCAGATTTCATCGCCGGAACAGATAGTGTGAATGAGGAAGACGCAAAAAACTCAACCCAAGTCATCACCCCAAAGATCGAAAGTGAAGAATGGAAGTTGTACACCGACGGTGCATCAAGTTCCGATGGATCAGGTGCGGGTTTAATGCTAGTAAATCCGGAAGGAAAAGAGTTCACTTATGCACTTTGTTTCGAATTTGACACAACCAACAATGAAGCAGAGTACGAAGCTCTACTAGCAGGGCTGAGAATGGCAAAGGAATTAAAAATTCTTCACCTCCGAGCATTCGTCGACTCGCAGCTAGTGTGCAACCAGATCAAGGGCACCTTTGAAGCAAAATAACCCACCATTCAACAATACTTGTCAAAAGCAAAAGAACTGGTTGAAATCTTCAAAAGTTTTGATATAGAGCATGTTCGAAGAAGTCAAAACAAAAAGGCAGACGCACTGAGCAAACTTGCTTCGTTGGCATTTGAACACCTGGCAAAAGAAGTCTTGGTGGAGGTGCTAGAAAAGAAATCAATCTTAGAGGAAGAAGTTAATGACCTCATACAAGAAGATGAGGTGACATGGATGACTCCGCTACAGGCATTTCTCGAGTCAGGGAAGCTACCAGAGGATAGAAACGAAGCAAGGAAGATAAGTATAAAGGCACCTTCGTACAAAATAATGAATGGAGCATTATATCGAAGATCCTTTCTTACCCCATGGCTTCGATGTGTGGGGCCAAAGCAGGCAACTATAATCATCCAAGAGATGCACGAAGGGATATGTGGTTTACACGTGGGTCCAAGGTCAGTGGTCGCCAAAATCATGAGACTAGGATACTATTGGTCTACGATGCACCATGACACCACAATGATACTACAAACCTGTGAGTCTTGTCAAATCCACTCAAATGTCCCAAGGCTACCTAAGCAAGAGCTAATTTCTGTCACATCTGCGTGGCCGTTTGTAAAATGGGGAATAGACATAGTCGGACCCATCAGTGATACACCAGGAAGCCCCAGATTCCTACTGGTAGCAATCGATTACTTCACCAAATGGGCCGAAGCAAAACCGTTAGCAACAATCACTGTTAAGCAGATAGAGAAATTTGTCTGGGAACACATTGTATGTAGGTTCGGAGTCCTCCAGGAAATAGTCTCAGACAATGGGAAACAATTCGCAGAAGGAATATTCCCAAAATTCTGCGAACAATTGAAAATCCAACAAAGCTTCACCTCGGTATATCACCCCCAAGGTAATGGACAGGTAGAGGTGACAAACCGAGACATAATCAAAGGAATAGAGAAGCGCTTGGGTAAATGCAGAAAGGGGTGGGTCGATGAACTTCCCTTGGTACTGTGGGCACATAGAACAACTCCAAAACGAAGCAACGGTGAAACCCCGTACAGCCTTGCATATAGAACAGAAGCCGTCCTTCCCGCAGAAATACAGGTGTTAACAGAAAGAACAGCAAACAATAAAAACAACGAAGTAAACCTTCGAGTTAATCTGGATCTGCTTGAAGAAAGAAGAGAAGCAGCTGTGATTCGGGAGGCCTCATACAAACGAATGATTGAAGGCTACTACAACAAGAGAGTAAAGCCCTCAACCTTTAAAGTAGGAGAATAGGTCCTAAGGTTAAACAGTGCAAGCAAGGTAGAATACGAAGGAAAATTGGGACCAAATTGGGAAGGCCCCTATGTGATTGCACAAGTGTTGGGAAAAGGCTCCTACAAGCTGGAAACAACGGGTGGTAAACCAATACCAAGGGCATGGAATGCAACCAACCTCAAAAAATTTTATCATTAGAAGTCTTGTACTTTTTATTTTGTAACATGTAGTTGAAAGATGCGCTATTGGTAGTTGAAGTCTATAAACTTCCTAAACGAGACTTAATGAATTTCTCAACTACTTTTGATAAATTAATGTCTAGACGAAATTAAAACTCCATACGGAGCATTATGTGAGAAAAATGACAGCAGGAAAGATAACCCTGTCATAATCCACACTATACCGAGCAACGAAGCAGACTATGCTTCAACACACTCGATGTAAGGAAACAAGTTTTCCTTAAAAGTGATCACTGCACCACCATCCTGCAAGGTAGAGAGTTTTTACCCATCCAAGCAGGATAAAAATCCATGGTAACACATAATAAAAAGCATGCTAAAATTAAACAAACTAAGAGTTATGTCATACATGACCATTGTTCAAAAGGGCAATAAAACCCAGGCACCCAGGCCAAACACAAAAGATAATTGTTTCAAACGATTACAAACACCAACTAATTAACAGGGGCATCAACTTTCCCAGATTCCCCCATAGCCTCAGGAGCATCAAGGAGAGTTTCTTCGTCATCTTCTTGAACAGCAGGCACAACGGTAGCGACAGTCTTCAAAAGCTCACCAGGCTGGGCATCAATCTTGGCTGAAATGGTCTTGACATAATCAAAATCAGCTTGTTCAAGCTCATCAAAAGCAGAGTCAACCATCGCCTATCCTTGATCAGTATAATCCGCAAAGTCAGCAAGCTGCACGATCCCCTTAGACGCCAAATCCCTTATCAGATCAGACCTGGCCTGAACTTTAGAAGCTAACACCACATTACCAAAAAGTTGCCCAAAATCTGCACTTTTCAGTAATTGCTGACAAGCATGAGGAATAACCTGAGAAACAACTTGAGAGTAATCTGACTTCAACACCTCACAACGCTTCTTGTAATCTTTTAACTCGTCAGCAATGACAACTTTCTGAACCTCGCCCACCTTAACCTGCCTCTGTAAACCTGCTATTTCGTCACGCGCAGCCTTCAAATCCTCTTCATAACTAGGAGCCATCAATATCTGCTGCTCAAGCTTTTTCATCCTTTCACCCATAGAAGCATGACTCTCCCTCAAAGCTTCAAGCTCAGCAGTACGCTTCTGTAGGAGAGAAGAAGCAATATGACCCATGGAAGCAGCTTGATAGTTGATAACAGAGTAAGCATCATGAAAGCTCCTCATATCATCAGCGAAAAAATTCCCCCAGTTATTGGGAACAAGACTATCAATAAGATAAAAGTAGTTGCTTGGAGCAGGAACTTCAGAATACACAGGCAAATCTGCAAAACAAAAAGAATAAATGAAAACAAACAATAACGAACGAAGCAAAGGTTGAAGTAAAACATACCAAACAAAAGGTTAGCAGCAACAATGTCATCACTTGCTTCGTCTTGAAGCTGGCCGAACTTTTGCTTTTTCACAGAAGTAGCATCAGGATGAGCTTTTCGCTTCATCACACCTTTAGCTTTGTGACGTTGTGCCACCCTAGCTCCAACTCCTGGTGTAAGGGATGCAAGAGGTTGGCCATCATGAGTATCTACATCAATAGGAGCTTCCACTCGCTTCAACTTTTCCTTCGTACTAAACTTTGATGAACTCACTTCGACATGGCCAGTCTTTGGCTTACTAGATATCTCCATAAAGCCAGAACATGTAAGAGATCCAACATCTTTGGCAACAGTCGACCGAGCTTGGACAGCAACAGTATACTCCTTCAAACCCTGAGCCTTAACAACGTTCCTCAAAGACATCTCTGCCAAAATCACAACAACAAAAAATGTAAGCAGTTAGAGAGGCAACCAACGATACACAAAAGTAAAAACGAAACATACCCTGCTCCCCATAAAAGAACATAGGAGTAGCAGTACCCTCCTCCCAATCAGGTGCCATCCTCAACTTAAAAAGTATAGCATCAGGGTAAGTGGAAGGTATGATGGGATGGTTACAAATCCTCCTAAACAAAACATCATCTTCAGGAACAAAAGGGATAGGATCCTTGTATTCCTTAGGAACAAACGCCCTCTCAGGATCAAAAACGAAAGGATAATCTTTCGGACACAGAAATGACTTTTTCAGAAAAACGAAGGAACATTTCCAATTACGAATATCAGGAAATTGGGAAGCAAATCAATAAACAGGAGGAGGAGCACCTCTCCTACTTTTTCGTTTTTGAACGGTAACCCAATCACCGGTATCACCAGTGCGAAAGAAACGGCGAAAAAGATCAACGGAAGGTTCACCATCGTAGGCCCTACACATTAATTCAAAAGCCATAACCTTTTTCACAGCCAAGGGATGAAAAACAGAAATATTCACTTTAAAGTGATTCAAAACACTGAGAAGAAAAGGAGAAACAGGAACCCTAATGTTACAATCAGTAAATAATTGGGTATACACGCCAATGTAACCCTTAGGAGGATTCAAGATGTGCCTATCGCTAGCAGGAATAACGATATCACCAGATTTCAAACTGAGCATCTCAATCAGATACGACAGCAAGGAGGGATTAACATCGCTAAAAGAGGCCTTAATACCACGCTTAGACATGGTAAAAATAAACAAAAAGCAGAAGAAAAGCGTAAGAGGAAATGGAGAATACCTTAGTGTGCGAAGAAGAAAGATTTCCAGAAAGGCAAAAATTTGAATGAAGGATAAACACAGATAAAAGGGAGAAGAGGAAGGGTTAAACCCTTAAGGGAAAGAGAAAGTCGGTTGTCAAATCAAACTGCAGGGCACCCTTGGTAACCGCGAGCAATTGGACGATCGTGCCCTCAACTCAAAAACAGATAAGATTCTCTCATTAAGGGTAAAAAGGTAATTTCGGGGACAAAGGTATTAAAGGACGCAGTTAATTGTCAAATCAATGCAGCAAAAGTAATTATTACTAAGTTTAACTTCACGAAGCTCATATGTTGATACTTACGCTTCGTAAAATTAAACTGGGGGGCTTGATAGTGTACCCTACCTCCGGCACGATTATCAGCTTCAAAGTTTGCTTCGGAGGATATGGCTACAATATATGGAACGAAGGAAACTCCAGCTACAGTGAACGAGGTCATGAAATCAGAGCAACAACAGTGAGCTTAGAGCCCATAAAACCTCGGTCAATTACAATGTCAAGACTAGCAAAACTATTCCTAGCTCGGTGCAAGCCTATACCACAAAGGAAAGGGGACAAGCTGAAATGTCCCGTTCTTATTGATTAAAAACGTTCCATATTAATTGATTTCGTTGCGAGGTTTTGACCTCTATATGAGACGTTTTTCAAAGACTGCATTCATTTTAAAACAAACCATAACCTTTATTTCATCAATAAAGGTTTAAAAAGATTTACGTAGATTATCAAATAATGATAATCTAAAATATCCTGTTTACACACGACCATTACATAATGGTTTACAATACAAATATGTTACAACAAAATAAGTTTCTTGAATGCAGTTTTTACACAATATCATACAAGCATGGACTCCAAATCTCGTCCTTATTTAAGTATGCGACAGCGGAAGCTCTTAATAATCACCTGAGAATAAACATGCTTAAAACGTCAACAAAAATGTTGGTGAGTTATAGGTTTAACCTATATATATCAAATCATAATAATAGACCACAAGATTTCATATTTCAATACACATCCCATACATAGAGATAAAAATCATTCATATGGTGAACACCTGGTAACCGACATTAACAAGTTGCATATATAAGAATATCCCCATCATTCCGGGACACCCTTCGGATATGATATAAATTTCGAAGTACTAAAGCATCCGGTACTTTGGATGGGGCTTGTTAGGCCCAATAGATCTATCTTTAGGATTCGCGTCAATTAGGGTGTCTGTTCCCTAATTCTTAGATTACCAGACTTAATAAAAAGGGGCATATTCGATTTCGATAATTCAACCATAGAATGTAGTTTCACGTACTTGTGTCTATTTTGTAAATCATTTATAAAACCTGCATGTATTCTCATCCCAAAAATATTAGATTTTAAAAGTGGGACTATAACTCACTTTCACAGATTTTTACTTCGTCGGGAAGTAAGACTTGGCCACTGGTTGATTCACGAACCTATAACAATATATACATATATATCAAAGTATGTTCAAAATATATTTACAACACTTTTAATATATTTTGATGTTTTAAGTTTATTAAGTCAGCTGTCCTCGTTAGTAACCTACAACTAGTTGTCCACAGTTAGATGTACAGAAATAAATCGATAAATATTATCTTGAATCAATCCACGACCCAGTGTATACGTATCTCAGTATTGATCACAACTCAAACTATATATATTTTGGAATCAACCTCAACCCTGTATAGCTAACTCCAACATTCACATATAGAGTGTCTATGGTTGTTCTGAAATATATATAGATGTGTCGACATGATAGGTCGAAACATTGTATACGTGTCTATGGTATCTCAAGATTACATAATATACAATACAAGTTGATTAAGTTATGGTTGGAATAGATTTGTTACCAATTTTCACGTAGCTAAAATGAGAAAAATTATCCAATCTTGTTTTACCCATAACTTCTTCATTTTAAATCCGTTTTGAGTGAATCAAATTGCTATGGTTTCATATTGAACTCTATTTTATGAATCTAAACAGAAAAGTATAGGTTTATAGTCGGAAAAATAAGTTACAAGTCATTTTTGTAAAGGTAGTCATTTCAGTCGAAAGAACGACGTCTAGATGACCATTTTAGAAAACATACTTCCACTTTGAGTTTAACCATAATTTTTGGATATAGTTTCATGTTCATAATAAAAATCATTTTCTCAGAATAACAACTTTTAAATCAAAGTTTATCATAGTTTTTAATTAACTAACCCAAAACAGCCCGCGGTGTTACTACGACGGCGTAAATCCGGTTTTACGGTGTTTTTCGTGTTTCCAGGTTTTAAATCATTAAGTTAGCATATCATATAGATATAGAACATGTGTTTAGTTAATTTTAAAAGTCAAGTTAGAAGGATTAACTTTTATTTGCAAACAAGTTTAGAATTAACTAAACTATGTTCTAGTGATTACAAGTTTAAACCTTCGAATAAGATAGCTTTATATGTATGAATTGAATGATGTTATGAACATCATTACTACCTTAATTTCCTTGGATAAACCTACTGGAAAAGAGAAAAATGGATCTAGCTTCAATGGATCCTTGGATGGCTCGAAGTTCTTGAAGCAAAATCATGACACGAAAACAAGTTCAAGTAAGATCATCACTTGAAATAAGATTGTTATAGTTATAGAAATTGAAACAAAGTTTGAATATGATTATTACCTTGTATTAGAATGATAACCTACTGTAAGAAACAAAGATTTCTTGAGGTTGGATGATCACCTTACAAGATTAGAAGTGAGCTAGCAAACTTGAAAGTATTCTTGATTTTATGAAACTAGAACTTTTGGAATTTATGAAGAACACTTAGAACTTGAAGATAGAACTTGAGAGAGATCAATTAGATGAAGAAAATTGAAGAATGAAAGTGTTTGTAGGTGTTTTTGGTCGTTGGTGTATGGATTAGATATAAAGGATATGTAATTTTGTTTTCATGTAAATAAGTCATGAATGATTACTCATATTTTTGTAATTTTATGAGATATTTCATGCTAGTTGCCAAATGATGGTTCCCACATGTGTTAGGTGACTCACATGGGCTGCTAAGAGCTGATCATTGGAGTGTATATACCAATAGTACATACATCTAAAAGCTGTGTATTGTACGAGTACGAATACGGGTGCATACGAGTAGAATTGTTGATGAAACTGAACGAGGATGTAATTGTAAGCATTTTTGTTAAGTAGAAGTATTTTGATAAGTGTCTTGAAGTCTTTCAAAAGTGTATGAATACATATTAAAACACTACATGTATATACATTTTAACTGAGTCGTTAAGTCATCGTTAGTCGTTACATGTAAATGTTGTTTTGAAACCTTTAGGTTAACGATCTTGTTGAATGTTGTTAACCCATTGTTTATTATAACAAATGAGATGTTAAATTATTATATTATCATGATATTATGATATATAATATATCTTAGTATGATGTATATACAGTTAAATGTCGTTACAACAATAATCGTTACATATATGTCTCGTTTCGAAATCATTAAGTTAGTAGTCTTATTTTTACATATGTATTTCATTGTTAATACACTTAATAATACATTTACTTATCATTTAACATAATTAACCAAGTGTATCAATATCTTAATATGATTCATATGTACCTAGTAAGAAGTTGTTATAACGATAATCGTTATATATATCGTTTTCGAGTTTCTTAAATTAATAGTCTCATTTTTATGTATATAACTCATTGTTAAAATACCTAATGAGGTACATACTTATAATAAAAACATGTTAACTATATATATAACCATATATATGTCATCGTATAGTTTTTACAAGTTTTAACGTTCGTGAATCACCGGTCAACTTGGGTGGTCAATTGTCTATATGAAACATATTTCAATTAATCAAGTCTTAACAAGTTTGATTGCTTAACATGTTGGAAACATTTAATCATGTAAATATCAATCTCAATTAATATATATAAACATGGAAAAGTTCGGGTCACTACAATACCTACCCGTTAAATAAATTTCGTCCCGAAATTTTAAGCTGTTGAAGGTGTTGACGAATCTTCTGGAAATAGATGCGGGTATTTCTTCTTCATCTGATCTTCACGCTCCCAGGTGAACTCGGGTCCTCTACGAGCATTCTATCGAACCTTAACAATTGGTATCTTGTTTTGCTTAAGTCTTTTAACCTCACGATCCATTATTTCGACGGGTTCTTCGATGAATTGAAGTTTTTCGTTGATTTGGATTTCATCTAATGGAATAGTGAGATCTTCTTTAGCAAAACATTTCTTCAAATTCGAGACGTGGAAAGTGTTATGTACAGCCGCGAGTTGTTGAGGTAACTCAAGTCGGTAAGCTACTGGTCCGACACGATCAATAATCTTGAATGGTCCAATATACCTTGGATTTAATTTCCCTCGTTTACCAAATCGAACAACGCCTTTCCAAGGTGCAACTTTAAGCATGACCATCTCTCCAATTTCAAATTCTATATCTTTTCTTTTAATGTCAGCGTAGCTCTTTTGTCGACTTTGGGCGGTTTTCAACCGTTGTTGAATTTGGATGATCTTCTCGGTAGTTTCTTGTATAATCTCCGGACCCGTTGATGTGGTAGCGTGGGGGTACGTGATAGTACTATATTTTACTACGAAATACGTTACAAATTACACAAGTTTTAATTATTTATTTAAAAATGGGATATACCTAAACCTTGCTACAACACTATAGGCAGTGTACCTAATCGTAGAGTAGTATAGTTTTTAGTAAGTCCGGTTCGTTCCACAGGGAGCGGGCTTATTGCACACTATATTTTAAACAATTATATTCGTACAAAATATATTATATTAATAATATATAAAAAGGGGGTTTTTACCGTTTAATGACCGGTTTGTCGATTTTATATTTTAAGCGAAGCGTAAAGTAAATGATGATATTTAACTAACAATATAAAATAAATAACAATAATTAAAATGACAATAAATAAAAGTACGAGAAAAAATGAAATAAAATATATTATGCTTATTTAAACTTCCGTAACCATGATGTTTGACGTTTTGATTTTAATTTATTGTCCTGGGCTAATTGTCCTTTGTCCTGGATGTATTTGAAACCTATCTGGTTTTTGTCCATAATAGTTCATCGGTCATAATTATAAACTGCTCGACAAATTTAACCTTATACCCGAAGTCAAATATTCCAACTAACTGGGAATTCGAACTGTAACAAGGTCTTAATACTTTGCTTAATGAATACACCAGGTTATCGACTGTGTGTAAACCAAGGTTTTAATACTTTGTTAACAATTACACCAATTACCCTTGAATGTAATCCACCCCTGTTTTAATGAGTCCATTGACTATTAATCCATCCCCGTGTCCGGTCAAATGAACAATAATTCGTACTTATAAATATCCCGCCCATCGTGTCCTATTAAGCGTATGTGGTTATATATAGATACTTCAAATCATAACCTTTATATTAAATTAACGAGGTATCGTTAATTTAATATAAAGCCCATTAATAGCCCATAGTCTAATTTCCACAAGTGTCGTTCTTTTGTCCAAACCCCAATTATGGTACAAAACCCAATTACCCAATTTTAGTATTTAGCCCAACATCATGATTACTTCAATTTAAATAAGCATAATAACGGCTTAGCTACGAGACATAAATTTAAAAAGGAAGAACATAGCTTACATTGAGTATTTATCGCGTAGTGTTACATGGACAGAGTTCCGACTTTAAAACCCGAAAAATAACATTTACATAACCCAATCTAATCTAATATACCACTAATCTATATATATATAATATATATATATATATATATATATATTTGTTTATTATTATTATTATTACACACGGAGTATTATTATTATTTTTTTTATTATTTTACATGCAGAACTCGAGAGCTTTTATAGCCAGAACTGAAATTCACTGCTCCGCGAGTTGCTGCCATTTTGGCCTTCCAGCTCCGCAAGTCGCGGAGGTTCCAAAACCAGCCCACAACTTCAAGATCCAAGGCTGCCGACGGTTTTTATTTAAATATATATAATATATAAATAATTTTTATAATTATTTATATATTATATTATATTTATATACATAGTAGACTCGTAATTTTTTTTTCGTTGCGTCGAGCGTTGAGAGTTGGTTCATGTACCGGTTCCGGATTTTCGAACGTCCTTGCGTACGCTGAGATATTTTGTACTTTGCGTTTCGTAACTTGTACTCTTGTCATTTTTAGACGTTCCTTATCAATAAATTGAACCTTTTTAATTGTATCTTGTACTTTTGAGCTTTTTGGACCTTTGCGTCTTCAATTCGTTGTTTTCGCCTTTTGTCTTCGCACTTATTTAATATAAATGAATATTACATGAAAATGGAACAATTGCAACTGAAATCTTTACATATCGGAGGGATATTGATACTAAATATATGTTCATTTGGAGCACTATCAAATATCCCCACACTTGAACGTTGCTTGTCCTCAAGCAATACAGTCTTGAAATAAAACACACTAGAATCACTTCTTTATTCTTCACACTTTGTACATCAGTGATTTTGATACGGCGGTATAAACAATGATAGTAGCATTTGTGGTTTACAGTCCCACATGACTATGAAAATTTAGATCCGTTAGGAAATTGGATCTTTATAAAAACATTTGATCTAAATTAAATCTAGTTTTTTACCCTAGATAAGTTTTCCGGGATAACCCTTTACCGGTGTTTGCAAAATATTTTTGTGGGTTTGGTGGGTTTTAGATTTGAAAATTTTAGCTCAAAACTTGCGGTTTTGTGTCACCCACTTGCTAACCTTGTATTAGGAAAGCAACACGTCCAGTTTACTTGTTCCGTATATTACCTTTCGGAAAACTACCGTCCGGTTGTAAAGGAAAGCGTTGAACAAGCAACTGTTAAGGCAATGTCCCGTGACATGCTTTTGATTATGGTTTATAACGTGTCGGACGCAATTACTATCCTTGGTAGGAGCAATAGTAAAGCTCACCCTTATAATTTTTCGGTCTGGCACAAGGTCCTGTCTTTGACCATGCTATGCAACCACCGTTCTTACGGTTGACACCCGATTTAGTTCAGGTGACCTAATGAATTCCAGGTGAATTCCTAGGATTTTACGTTCAATGGTAATGAACGCATTGAAAATAGGGTTTTCAGAAAACAAATCGGTTTATAATTTTGATCAAAATATTTTCTCGTTTAAGCTCGAGTTTAGATATCATCGAATTCTATGAGTTTGTAATTCTCAATCTTTAAGGTCAATCTCTAGGATTGAGTAATATCAGTCTTAAAAGCTGATTTTTAATCTTTAAGGAGATTATCCTTTCTGGAGATTTGATTCATTAGTCTTATCAAGCTAATTTGCACGGTGCCCCCCCATTGTACGAGATAAATCCTTCTCATGGTTAGGATAAATCTGACCACATGGCGACCCTGTTTAATGCTGAGGTCCGTGGATTTCCTGCTGATTTTAGTGATGACTTTTCTAGATTTTTCGTCAACCTACAGCTGGTCTGGACGACAACTTCCTGACCTAAATCAAGAAGCGCGTGTCTTTTTCGGAAGACTTTACTTCCTTTTAATGATGGAATTGATTCATCGTGTAGATCCATCTTTCTTTCATCTTTATTACAATTTACCTGGTAAAATAGTTAATTTAGTCCAAAACAAAAGCACCTGCAATAACTTTACAGAAACATGTGATAGACAGTTTTTAATTGAATAACTTGGTATATTCTCCCCACACTTAGTTTCTTTCTTTGCCTTTTTATTCTCTTCTATTCCATTTTAAATGAATTCAAGCGTTTTAAGTTGTTTCTCAATTTATGTCCTTTTCGAGGTAACGATAATTTCGGTATTAACATCTAGTTTTCACTGTTCATAAATATGTATAAACATGATTTTGACTTCATTTAGTTGAAAATTTTTCAAATTTTCACAAAATTTGGCAAATAAACCAAGTAATAAACCCGAGAGAATTTATAACCCTTCCCCACACTTGATATCATGCAATGCCCTCATTTGCATGAAATCAGACTCTAATTATAAATTCATGAGGGTGATTAGTGTAGAAAAGTGATTGAAAATACCCAGTTTGTAATTATAAAGCTCGTCGAATGATAGATATCGCGGCTCATCGTTCATTCCTTCTTGTTTTATCACACATATTTTTCTTCAAAAACGGTTGCTTTTCTGAACTGTTTGCTAATCTTTAAAAATGCGTCTTTTACCCTAATTTATTATGCATGTTTATTAACGAGTTATGCACTAACCCGAACCCCTAATTTAACGTTAAGTGGGGTTAAACTTCCCCACACTTAGCTGACGACATGTGAAGTCGGTAGAATAAGTTCCACGAATTAAAATAGTAAGCCAGTTATTTACATCTCGGGTGGTATAAAATATATTAATGGGTTTAAAGTTTAGACCCACCCGATCGTCACTACTTAATTCTTTTTTAAGTGTAGCTTTTAGTAAATGGATATGTCTCTTTTCTGGTTCTTGGTCAAATGGATCGATATACACCGACATACATATTATAGGGTGGACAATTTCTAACGTTTCCTTCCTTTTATTCTCGACGTCAAAGTTTTCACCTCTATTACCCAATTGGGTGAAATTCGAGGTGTCATTATCTATTACAGCTCGTAGTTCATTTCCGGTGGATGACTCGTCTATTGAGAATATTGGGTTGGAAGGTTGTGGAATGGTGAAGTTCGGTTTGGCCTTGGGGGTAAAATTTTCAACGTTATCGTATTCCCAAGAGTACCAATTTGTTACCCTTACTTCTTCTTTATCCATTGATGGATCGATGATTTCGTCGGTAGAGGCTAATGTGTCGATATGTTGTGAAATTGGTAAGACTGAATAAAAAGTGTCATCGGGATATTTGGTGATTTCGGAGCTCTCGAATTCATCAAAATTCGATGATATGAGATTTTCTTGCACACGACTCCTCAGATCAACAGGTGTGTAGTCTGATAGAGTTTCAGCTTGCCGGTTTACAAACTCTCTCATTTGTTCATTTTGAGTATTGAGTTCTTCGAGTTTGATTTTCATATTGTCTAATAAATTTTCAGACACGTAATATTCCTCGTCTACTGGTTGTTGAGTTTGGATATATTCTTGGGAATAATCCCAATTTGAATTGTATTCTTCGTAATCGTTCCATTCAGGTTCCGTGGGTGCGTAATTTTCCATAGGAACGTAATAGTAACATTCCCATGTTGAGTGATAATCTCCACAAATTTCACAACCAGTTATTGTTTCGTCGTTCGTGATCCAAGATTGACCGAAGGAATTTTTATCAACACTCGTTTGAGAGTATTGATTTAATTGATTTCGGATATCAAAAAGAGTTTCCATAGCCTTGTTTTCAAAATTTTCCATTTTATTGCGATGGCCAAATTTTAGCTACAGTGTGGTGCATTTACTAATTATCCTATTAGTTATAAAAATAGAAAAACTTATATAAGTTGTCCAATTAATAGACTTTTCTGCTTTTGCCCACGTTTCGAATAGCCAAAAGATGCAGCAGGGAGCCAGAACCCTTTAAATCGGAAGCTCACAACTCAGCCACTAACAAATCCAACTATTACTACGAAGCAGAAAATTGTCAACGTCCATTAATTTAACCACTTAAATAATTTTTCTTTCCGTTTGAGATATTAGATAAGAAATAGAGAAAATTTCTAAGTCCTAAAAACTAAAGCGTCGAGAAATAAGAAAGAAAAAGAATGCGCGTCGAAAAATGTCGAAAAATAAAAATAAGAAAATAGCGCGTCGTAACTTAAAAGTCTAAAAATTATATCTAAAAAGTTGCGCCTAAAGGTCTAAAGGTAAATGCAATTTTATTCAGAAAACGGCAATTACTTAAAGGCACTAAAATCTATTTAAAACTAAAGCGAAAAACGGCGTCGCAAAATTCTAAAGCGCCTAAATTTTAATCTAAAGAAAAAACACTTAAGGGATTTTACGGCAAAGCCTAAGAATCTATACATATAAAATAACTACGAAAAAACTAATTTTAAAACTAATTGCGAATGAAAAATATACAAAATATTACGATTACACTAAATAAAAGGATACAAATTACAAAAAGTGATAAAATTACTTATTTTTATATTTATTTTATAATAGTATTAATTTTTATATATAAATAAAACTAATTAAAATTAATTATTACTAATTAATTAAAATTAAAACTAAATATTAAATTAATTAAACTAATTAGGGTTTTAAAAATAATAATAATTAATATACTCCGTATTAAATGCGATTAGGGTTCCGTGGTCAGGTCTGCCAGGGCGGCTCCGCGAGTCGCGGTGATCCGTACCAGAAAACCTCCGCAAGTCGCGGAGATTGAAAAACGTGTTTTGTTTTTTTTTGTTTTTTTTTTTTTTTTTATATTGTTTTTCTAAAAATATATAAAAATATATTTATACAAAAATAAATTAAAAATATAGCGTTTTGCCGAGTCCCCGGCAGCGGCGCCAAAAACTTGATGTGGTAGCGTGGGGGTACGTGATAGTACTATATTTTACTACGAAATACGTTACAAATTACACAAGTTTTAATTATTTATTTACAAATGGGATATACCTAAACCTTGCTACAACACTATAGGCAGTGTACCTAATCGTAGAGTAGTATAGTTTTTAGTAAGTCCGGTTCGTTCCACAGGGAGCGGGCTTATTGCACACTATATTTTAAACAATTATATTCGTACAAAATATATTATATTAATAATATATAAAAAGGGGGTTTTTACCGTTTAATGACCGGTTTGTCGATTTTATATTTTAAGCGAAGCGTAAAGTAAATGATGATATTTAACTAACAATATAAAATAAATAACAATAATTAAAATGACAATAAATAAAAGTACGAGAAAAAATGAAATAAAATATATTATGCTTATTTAAACTTCCGTAACCATGATGTTTGACGTTTTGATTTTAATTTATTGTCCTGGGCTAATTGTCCTTTGTCCTGGATGTATTTGAAACCTATCTGGTTTTTGTCCATAATAGTTCATCGGTCATAATTATAAACTGCTCGACAAATTTAACCTTATACCCGAAGTCAAATATTCCAACTAACTGGGAATTCGAACTGTAACAAGGTCTTAATACTTTGCTTAATGAATACACCAGGTTATCGACTGTGTGTAAACCAAGGTTTTAATACTTTGTTAACAATTACACCAATTACCCTTGAATGTAATCCACCCCTATTTTAATGAGTCCATTGACTATTAATCCATCCCCGTGTCCGGTCAAATGAACAATAATTCGTACTTATAAATATCCCGCCCATCGTGTCCTATTAAGCGTATGTGGTTATATATAGATACTTCAAATCATAACCTTTATATTAAATTAACGAGGTATCGTTAATTTAATATAAAGCCCATTAATAGCCCATAGTCTAATTTCCACAAGTGTCGTTCTTTTGTCCAAACCCCAATTATGGTACAAAACCCAATTACCCAATTTTAGTATTTAGCCCAACATCATGATTACTTCAATTTAAATAAGCATAATAACGGCTTAGCTACGAGACATAAATTTAAAAAGGAAGAACATAGCTTACATTGAGTATTTATCGCGTAGTGTTACATGGACAGAGTTCCGACTTTAAAACCCGAAAAATAACATTTACATAACCCAATCTAATCTAATATACCACTAATCTATATATATATAATATATATATATATATATATATTTGTTTATTATTATTATTATTACACACGGAGTATTATTATTATTTTTTTTATTATTTTACATGCAGAACTCGAGAGCTTTTATAGCCAGAACTGAAATTCACTGCTCCGCGAGTTGCTGCCATTTTGGCCTTCCAGCTCCGCAAGTCGCGGAGGTTCCAAAACCAGCCCACAACTTCAAGATCCAAGGCTGCCGACGGTTTTTATTTAAATATATATAATATATAAATAATTTTTATAATTATTTATATATTATATTATATTTATATACATAGTAGACTCGTAATTTTTTTTTCGTTGCGTCGAGCGTTGAGAGTTGGTTCATGTACCGGTTCCGGATTTTCGAACGTCCTTGCGTACGCTGAGATATTTTGTACTTTGCGTTTCGTAACTTGTACTCTTGTCATTTTTAGACGTTCCTTATCAATAAATTGAACCTTTTTAATTGTATCTTGTACTTTTGAGCTTTTTGGACCTTTGCGTCTTCAATTCGTTGTTTTCGCCTTTTGTCTTCGCACTTATTTAATATAAATGAATATTACATGAAAATGGAACAATTGCAACTGAAATCTTTACATATCGGAGGGATATTGATACTAAATATATGTTCATTTGGAGCACTATCACCCGTAATCTGTCTATCCCCCACTTCACTCCAACAAATCGGAGACCTGCACTTTCTACCATAAAGTGCTTCAAACGGTGCCATCTCAATGCTTGAATGGTAGCTGTTGTTGTAGGAAAATTCTGCTAACGGTAGATGTCGATCCCAACTGTTTCCGAAATCAATAACACATGCTCGTAGCATGTCTTCAAGCGTTTGTATCGTCCTTTCACTCTGCCCATCAGTTTGTGGATGATAGGCAGTACTCATGTCTAGACGAGTTCCTAATGCTTGCTGTAATGTCTGCCAGAATCTTGAAATAAATCTGCCATCCCTATCAGAGATAATAGAGATTGGTATTCCATGTCTGGAGATGACTTCCTTCAAATACAGTCGTGCTAACTTCTCCATCTTGTCATCTTCTCTTATTGGCAGGAAGTGTGCTGATTTGGTGAGACGATCAACTATTACCCAAATAGTATCAAAACCACTTGCAGTCCTTGGCAATTTAGTGATGAAATCCATGGTAATGTTTTCCCATTTCCATTCCGGGATTTCGGGTTGTTGAAGTAGACCTGATGGTTTCTGATGCTCAGCTTTGACCTTAGAACACGTCAAACATTCTCCTACGTATTTAGCAACATCGGCTTTCATACCCGGCCACCAAAAATGTTTCTTGAGATCCTTGTACATCTTCCCCGTTCCAGGATGTATTGAGTATCTGGTTTTATGAGCTTCTCTAAGTACCATTTCTCTCATATTTCCAAATTTTGGTACCCAAATCCTTTCAGCCCTATACCGGGTTCCGTCTTCCCGAATATTAAGATGTTTCTCCGATCCTTTGGGTATTTCATCCTTTAAATTTCCCTCTTTTAAAACTCCTTGTTGCGCCTCCTTTATTTGAGTAGTAAGGTTATTATGAATCATTATATTCATAGATTTTACTCGAATGGGTTCTCTATCCTTTCTGCTCAAGGCGTCGGCTACCACATTTGCCTTCCCCGGGTGGTAACGAATCTCAAAGTCGTAATCATTCAACAATTCAATCCACCTACGCTGCCTCATATTCAGTTGTTTCTGATTAAATATGTGCTGAAGACTTTTGTGGTCGGTATATATAATACTTTTGACCCCATATAAGTAGTGCCTCCAAGTCTTTAATGCAAAAACAACCGCTCCTAATTCCAAATCATGCGTCGTATAATTTTGTTCGTGAATCTTCAATTGTCTAGACGCATAAGCAATCACCTTCGTTCGTTGCATTAATACACAACCGAGACCTTGCTTTGATGCGTCACAATAAATCATAAAATCATCATTCCCTTCAGGCAATGACAATATAGGTGCCGTAGTTAGCTTTTTCTTCAATAACTGAAACGCTTTCTCTTGTTCATCATTCCATTCAAATTTCTTCCCTTTATGCGTTAATGCAGTCAAGGGTTTTGCTATTCTGGAAAAGTCTTGGATGAACCTTCTGTAGTAACCAGCTAGTCCTAAAAACTGGCGTATGTGTTTCGGAGTTTTCGGGGTTTCCCACTTTTCAACAGTTTCTATCTTTGCCGGATCCACCTTAATACCTTCTTTGTTCACTATGTGACCGAGGAATTGAACTTCTTCTAACCAAAATGCACACTTTGAAAACTTAGCGTACAATTCTTCCTTCCTCAATACTTCTAACACCTTTCTCAAATGTTCACCGTGTTCTTGGTCATTCTTTGAGTAAATAAGTATGTCATCAATGAAAACAATGACAAACTTGTCAAGGTATGGTCCACACACTCGGTTCATAAGGTCCATGAACACAGCTGGTGCATTAGTTAAACCAAACGGCATGACCATAAACTCGTAATGACCGTAACGTGTTCTGAAAGCAGTCTTTGGAATATCATCTTCTTTCACCCGCATTTGATGATACCCGGAACGTAAGTCAATCTTTGAATAAACAGACGAGCCTTGTAGTTGATCAAATAAGTCGTCGATTCTCGGTAGTGGGTAGCGGTTCTTGATGGTAAGTTTGTTCAACTCTCGGTAGTCGATACACAACCTGAATGTACCATCTTTCTTCTTGACAAACAAAACAGGAGCTCCCCACGGTGATGTGCTTGGTCGAATGAAACCACGCTCTAAAAGTTCTTGTAATTGGCTTTGCAGTTCTTTCATCTCGCTGGGTGCGAGTCTGTAAGGAGCACGAGCTATTGGTGCAGCTCCTGGTACAAGATCTATTTGAAATTCAACAGATCGATGTGGGGGTAATCCCGGTAATTCTTTCGGAAATACATCGGGAAATTCTTTTGCAATGGGAACATCATTGATGCTCTTTTCTTCAGTTTGTACTTTCTCGACGTGTGCTAGAACAGCATAGCAACCTTTTCTTATTAGTTTTTGTGCCTTCAAATTACTAATAAGATGTAGCTTCGTGTTGCCCTTTTCTCCGTACACCATTAAGGGTTTTCCTTTTTCTCGTATAATGCGAATTGCATTTTTGTAACAGACGATCTCTGCTTTCACTTCTTTCAACCAGTCCATACCGATTATCACATCAAAACTCCCTAACTCTACTGGTATCAAATCAATCTTAAATGTTTCGCTAACCAGTTTAATTTCTCGATTCCGACATATATTATCTGCTGAAATTAATTTACCATTTGCTAATTCGAGTAAAAATTTACTATCCAAAGGCGTCAATGGACAACTTAATTTAGCACAAAAATCTCTACTCATATAGCTTCTATCCGCACCCGAATCAAATAAAACGTAAGCAGATTTATTGTCAATAAGAAACGTACCCGTAACAAGCTCCGGGTCTTCCTGTGCCTCTGCCGCATTAATATTGAAAACTCTTCCGCGGCCTTGTCCATTCGTGTTCTCCTGGTTCGGGCAATTTCTAATAATGTGGCCTGGTTTTCCACATTTATAACAAACTACATTGGCATAACTTTCTCCGACACTACTTCCTCCGCCATTACTCGTTCCGACACCATTTGTTCCTTTCGTTCTATTAACCCCTGGTCCATAGACCTCACACTTCGCCGCGCTATGACCATTTCTTTTACACTTGTTGCAAAATTTGGTGCAGAACCCCGAGTGATACTTTTCACACCTTTGGCATAGCTGCTTCTGATTGTTGTTGTTGTTGCGGTTATTATTGTTGTTGGGATGATTGTTGTAGTTGTTGTTGCTGTTGTTGTTGTTGTTGTTGTTGTTGGGCCGTTTGTTGTAGTTACGATTGATGTTGCGATTGTTGGGATAATTGTTGCGATTATTGTTGTAATTGCTGTTGTTGTTGTATTGGTGATTCTTATCACCGTTTTCCTCCCACTTTCTTTTGACTTGCTTCACATTGGCCTCTTCAGCCGTCTGTTCTTTAATTCTTTCCTCAATCTGGTTCACTAGTTTGTGAGCCATTCTACATGCCTGTTGTATGGAGGCGGGCTCATGTGAACTTATATCTTCTTGGATTCTTTCCGGTAATCCTTTCACAAACGCGTCGATCTTCTCTTCCTCATCTTCGAACGCTCCCGGACACAATAGGCACAATTCTGTGAATCGTCTTTCGTACGTGGTAATATCAAATCCTTGGGTTCGTAACCCTCTAAGTTCTGTCTTGAGCTTATTGACCTCGGTTCTGGGACGGTACTTCTCGTTCATCAAGTGCTTGAATGCTGACCACGGTAGTGCGTACGCATCGTCTTGTCCCACTTGCTCTAGATAGGTATTCCACCATGTTAACGCAGAACCTGTGAAGGTATGCGTAGCGTACTTCACTTTGTCCTCTTCAGTACACTTACTTATGGCAAACACCGATTCAACCTTCTCGGTCCACCGTTTCAATCCGATCGGTCCTTCGGTTCCATCAAATTCCAAAGGTTTGCAGGCAGTGAATTCTTTATAGGTGCATCCTACACGATTTCCTGTACTGCTAGATCCAAGGTTATTGTTGGTATGTAGCGCAGCCTGTACTGCGGCTATGTTTGAAGCTAGAAAAGTACGGAATTCCTCTTCATTCATATTCACGGTGTGTCGTGTAGTCGGTGCCATTTCCTTCAAAATAGTCAAATGGAACAAGTTAATCATACAGAATATTAAGAGTAGTTAATAGTATTTCGTAGCATAATATGAACTCATTTATAAAAGCTTTTTCTTCATATTAGCGTTTTATAAGTTTAAATTCGGGTAGTACCTACCCGTTAAGTTCATACTTAGTAGCTAATATACAATTCAACTACTACAATTCTATATGAAAAACTGATTATAATAATATTTCGCGTTCAAAATTTTATACAATATTTTACAAACTTACAATACCGCTTATTTTACATAAAGCATGAAATATAGCACACAATAACTTTGATACAAGATAGTTGTGAAGATAATTCTAGCTAGTACACAAGTCGTTCAGCAAAGGCAATAAAGACACGTAATTCATACATCCAGAAACAAGTCATGCATTCTGGTTTTACTAGGACTACTTCCCATCCTTGGTCTTGTGGAACATAACCGTTATGGTCGTTGATAAGACAGCGTGTTGTAACGTCGTCAAAGGGACGAGGGTTACGTAATGTCCAACAGTCCCGTAATAATCTAAAAACCTCATTTCTTACCCCAATTACCGACTCCGTCACTTGTGGAAACGTTTTGTTTAATAGTTGTAGCCCGATGTTCTTGTTCTCACTTTGGTGAGAAGCGAATATTACTAATCCGTAAGCATAACATGCTTCTTTATGTTGCATGTTAGCCGCTTTTTCTAAATCACGAAGTCCAATATTCGGATATATTGAGTCAAAATAATTTCTTAACCCGTTGCGTAAAATAGCATTTGGGTTCCCCGCAATATATGCGTCAAAGTAAACACATCGTAACTTATGGGTTTCCCAATGTGATATCCCCCATCTTTCAAACGAAAGTCTCTTATAAACCAAGACATTCTTGGAACGTTCTTCAAATGTCTTACAAACTGATCTCGCCTTAAATAGTTGTGCCGAGGAATTCTGGCCGACTCTAGACAAGATTTCATCAATCATGTCTCCGGGTAGGTCTCTTAAAATATTGGGTTGTCTATCCATTTTGTGTTTTTAAACTGTAAAATAGACAAGAGTTAGATTCATAAAAAAATACTTATTAATACAAGTAATTTTTACATATATCATAAAGCATAAGAACACTATATTACATATATTACACCACACGAATACAACTATCTTATTCTGACTCGCTCGTTTCTTCTTCTTCGGTTTTGGATCGTTTTGCCAAGTTTCTAGGGATATATGATGTTCCCCTAATACGAGCCGTCGTTGTCCACATTGGTTTAGAAAAACCTGGTGGTTTAGAGGTTCCCGGGTCATTGTTACAACTTAAGGACTTCGGGGGTTGACGATACATATAAAGTTCATCGGGGTTGGAATTAGATTTCTCTATTTTTATGCCCTTTCCCTTATTATTTTCTTTTGCCTTTTTAAATTCAGTTGGGGTAATTTCTATAACATCATCGGAATTCTCGTCGGAATCCGATTCATCGGAGAATTGGTAATCCTCCCAATATTTTGCTTCCTTGGCGGAAACACCATTGACCATAATTAACCTTGGTCGGTTGGTTGAGGATTTTCTTTTACTTAACCGTTTTATTATTTCCCCCACCGATTCTACTTCTTCATCCGGTTCCGATTCTTCTTCCGGTTCCGATTCTTCTTCCGGTTCCGACTCTTCTTCCGGTTCCTCTTCGGGAACTTGTGAATCAGTCCACGAATCATTCCAATTTACATTTGACTCTTCATTATTATTAGGTGAGTCAATGGGACTAGTTCTAGAGGTAGACATCTATCACATAATATCAAACACGTTAAGAGATTAATATATCACATAATATTCACATGTTAAAAATATATAGTTTCCAACAAAATTTGTTAAGCAATCATTTTTCAAGTAAACACGGTCGAAGTCCAGACTCACTAATGCATCCTAACAAACTCGATAAGACACACTAATGCAAAATTCTGGTTCTCTAAGACCAACGCTCTGATACCAACTGAAATGTCCCGTTCTTATTGATTAAAAACGTTTCATATTAATTGATTTCGTTGCGAGGTTTTGACCTCTATATGAGACGTTTTTCAAAGACTGCATTCATTTTAAAATAAACCATAACCTTTATTTCATCAATAAAGGTTTAAAAAGATTTACGTAGATTATCAAATAATGATAATCTAAAATATCCTGTTTACACACGACCATTACATAATGGTTTACAATACAAATATGTTACAACAAAATAAGTTTCTTGAATGCAGTTTTTACACAATATCATACAAGCATGGACTCCAAATCTCGTCCTTATTTAAGTATGCGACAGCGGAAGCTCTTAATAATCACCTGAGAATAAACATGCTTAAAACGTCAACAAAAATGTTGGTGAGTTATAGGTTTAACCTATATATATCAAATCATAATAATAGACCACAAGATTTCATATTTCAATACACATCCCATACATAGAGATAAAAATCATTCATATGGTGAACACCTGGTAACCGACATTAACAAGTTGCATATATAAGAATATCCCCATCATTCCGGGACACCCTTCGGATATGATATAAATTTCGAAGTACTAAAGCATCCGGTACTTTGGATGGGGCTTGTTAGGCCCAATAGATCTATCTTTAGGATTCGCGTCAATTAGGGTGTCTGTTCCCTAATTCTTAGATTACCAGACTTAATAAAAAGGGGCATATTCGATTTCGATAATTCAACCATAGAATGTAGTTTCACGTACTTGTGTCTATTTTGTAAATCATTTATAAAACCTGCATGTATTCTCATCCCAAAAATATTAGATTTTAAAAGTGGGACTATAACTCACTTTCACAGATTTTTACTTCGTCGGGAAGTAAGACTTGGCCACTGGTTGATTCACGAACCTATAACAATATATACATATATATCAAAGTATGTTCAAAATATATTTACAACACTTTTAATATATTTTGATGTTTTAAGTTTATTAAGTCAGCTGTCCTCGTTAGTAACCTACAACTAGTTGTCCACAGTTAGATGTACAGAAATAAATCGATAAATATTATCTTGAATCAATCCACGACCCAGTGTATACGTATCTCAGTATTGATCACAACTCAAACTATATATATTTTGGAATCAACCTCAACCCTGTATAGCTAACTCCAACATTCACATATAGAGTGTCTATGGTTGTTCCGAAATATATATAGATGTGTCGACATGATAGGTCGAAATATTGTATACGTGTCTATGGTATCTCAAGATTACATAATATACAATACAAGTTGATTAAGTTATGGTTGGAATAGATTTGTTACCAATTTTCACGTAGCTAAAATGAGAAAAATTATCCAATCTTGTTTTACCCATAACTTCTTCATTTTAAATCCGTTTTGAGTGAATCAAATTGCTATGGTTTCATATTGAACTCTATTTTATGAATCTAAACAGAAAAGTATAGGTTTATAGTCGGAAAAATAAGTTACAAGTCGTTTTTGTAAAGGTAGTCATTTCAGTCGAAAGAACGACGTCTAGATGACCATTTTAGAAAACATACTTCCACTTTGAGTTTAACCATAATTTTTGGATATAGTTTCATGTTCATAATAAAAATCATTTTCTCAGAATAACAACTTTTAAATCAAAGTTTATCATAGTTTTTAATTAACTAACCCAAAACAGCCCGCGGTGTTACTACGACGGCGTAAATCCGGTTTTACGGTGTTTTTCGTGTTTCCAGGTTTTAAATCATTAAGTTAGCATATCATATAGATATAGAACATGTGTTTAGTTAATTTTAAAAGTCAAGTTAGAAGGATTAACTTTTGTTTGCAAACAAGTTTAGAATTAACTAAACTATGTTCTAGTGATTACAAGTTTAAACCTTCGAATAAGATAGCTTTATATGTATGAATTGAATGATGTTATGAACATCATTACTACCTTAATTTCCTTGGATAAACCTACTGTAAAAGAGAAAAATGGATCTAGCTTCAATGGATCCTTGGATGGCTCGAAGTTCTTGAAGCAAAATCATGACACGAAAACAAGTTCAAGTAAGATCATCACTTGAAATAAGATTGTTATAGTTATAGAAATTGAAACAAAGTTTGAATATGATTATTACCTTGTATTAGAATGATAACCTACTGTAAGAAACAAAGATTTCTTGAGGTTGGATGATCACCTTACAAGATTAGAAGTGAGCTAGCAAACTTGAAAGTATTCTTGATTTTATGAAACTAGAACTTTTGGAATTTATGAAGAACACTTAGAACTTGAAGATAGAACTTGAGAGAGATCAATTAGATGAAGAAAATTGAAGAATGAAAGTGTTTGTAGGTGTTTTTGGTCGTTGGTGTATGGATTAGATATAAAGGATATGTAATTTTGTTTTCATGTAAATAAGTCATGAATGATTACTCATATTTTTGTAATTTTATGAGATATTTCATGCTAGTTGCCAAATGATGGTTCCCACATGTGTTAGGTGACTCACATGGGCTGCTAAGAGCTGATCATTGGAGTGTATATACCAATAGTACATACATCTAAAAGCTGTGTATTGTACGAGTATGAATACGGGTGCATACGAGTAGAATTGTTGATGAAACTGAACGAGGATGTAATTGTAAGCATTTTTGTTAAGTAGAAGTATTTTGATAAGTGTCTTGAAGTCTTTCAAAAGTGTATGAATACATATTAAAACACTACATGTATATACATTTTAACTGAGTCGTTAAGTCATCGTTAGTCGTTACATGTAAATGTTGTTTTGAAACCTTTAGGTTAACGATCTTGTTGAATGTTGTTAACCCATTGTTTATTATAACAAATGAGATGTTAAATTATTATATTATCATGATATTATGATATATAATATATCTTAGTATGATGTATATACAGTTAAATGTCGTTACAACAATAATCGTTACATATATGTCTCGTTTCGAAATCATTAAGTTAGTAGTCTTATTTTTACATATGTATTTCATTGTTAATACACTTAATAATACATTTACTTATCATTTAACATAATTAACCAAGTGTATCAATATCTTAATATGATTCATATGTACCTAGTAAGAAGTTGTTATAACGATAATCGTTATATATATCATTTTCGAGTTTCTTAAATTAATAGTCTCATTTTTATGTATATAACTCATTGTTAAAATACCTAATGAGGTACATACTTATAATAAAAACATGTTAACTATATATATAACCATATATATGTCATCGTATAGTTTTTACAAGTTTTAACGTTCGTGAATCACCGGTCAACTTGGGTGGTCAATTGTCTATATGAAACATATTTCAATTAATCAAGTCTTAACAAGTTTGATTGCTTAACATGTTGGAAACATTTAATCATGTAAATATCAATCTCAATTAATATATATAAACATGGAAAAGTTCGGGTCACTACACAAGCTCACTTTCCTTTGCAGGTTTACCAAAAGGGAAGTCAACTAGTGATCCAAAATCATTGGGAACTAGCGAACTGGTATGGAAAGCCGTTCCATTTCATTTATAAATGGTATAGAATGCAGGAAACATTCCACATTCAATCCAGACACACATAATAACACAATGATGTTATACTATTTGCTTCGGTGGCGTAAAACAGTCTCCTGACTGTTACCTTCGGGGAATCGCCAGCGAACATAATCAAAACCATAATCACCCAATTCCAATCTCTGTGACTTGTATGTCTCCATACTCATACTAATTGCCGGTTATTGTACAAACAATTCAGATTTCAAAAGTCATATAATCTACAGGAGAAGTTAGTAGGTAGAAACTCAAGCAAATATCTCAGATAATGCAACCCCTCGACCATATATGTACATCTCTACAAGAGTACAAGTTCTTCTGCATCATCTTAGACTACGAATATTGATGATGATGACATGAAGTGGATGAGGAGTTCTATTGAAGTTATGCATGTGACGTGTTAAAATGGGGTTGTAGTGGATAAGGTTGTTAAAGAGAGTTTTGGGTAATGTAATAAAATACAAATAAAGTTCAGATATTTAAAGTAGTAGTTAAATAAATAAAAAGAATTAAAATCAAAATCAAAAAACGGTCTGATTTTCTTCATTTGTCTTTGACAGACACCCAAAATATTTTTTGACAAATGCCCTATTACAAGCGTTTATGGTGACGTTTGTCATGCTACATAGACATGGATAAGAGCAGAAACGCTTTGTCCATGGTCTTATACAACTTCAATAGAACTATTCAGGCTTGTCTGAGTGGCCACCGAGTTGCCCAATGAAGCACACCACCCGGGTTCAATTTCTGGCTATGCCAAATTGTTCAAAAAGGGAGTGTGGTGCGCATAATGCGCAATTCACCCGGTACCAGGTCTCGCGCTCGGGGGGCTTGATTACCCGAGGTTTTACCTTCTATAGGGGAGCCAATGTGCTCGGTCATATGAGGGTTTCCTCGCTTAAAAAAAAAAAAAAAAAAAAAAAAAAAAAAAAAAAAAAAACTTCAATAGGTTGACAAATATAACAAGTCAGGTTTCTTTTACTAGAATATACTAAAAGTACAATGAATAATATGTCATTTACACCGGAGGCAACACAACATTTGTCTTCATTACCACGCGTAGGTGGCGTTGGCCTGACAAACGCTGGAAATGGGCGTTTGTGGGCGATTTTAGCTCAGACGTTGGAAAAGGGGAAGAGAGGGGACGTGGTAGATGCTGATTAGCCCAAAAAAATAGCCATTAGCTTTTATTTTTTATTTTATTTTTTTTGCTATATAAACACATTACATTTCTATAATTTTCAAACTTCGTTCTCACAATCTATAACAAAATGGATTTTTTAGCTCAAAGTATAGATATTTTGTTTGATCTTATTTCGCCCGAAGATGAAGAACCAAGAAGTCTTGTGCAAACAAAATCCACGAATTTATATTAATAGAGATCGCGAAACTACGAGTGTTGCATTATGGAACGACTATTTTTCACCAACACCGACATATCCACCACACATATTTAAGAGATGTTTTCGTATGCGGATTCAGTTATTTCTTCGTATCTCACAAGGTATTCTTGATTACTCTCACTCTAGGCATTCTATTCCTAAACATTTTACTTTTCTCCAACAACGCCCCGATGCACTAGACCGTCTTGGGTTTACCACATTTCAGAAGATAATTTTCACGATGCGCAAGTTGGCTTACGGAACAGCCACGGATATGTTTGATAAATATTTAAAAATGAGTGAAAAAGGGGGATATGTTTGTTTACATGATTTTTGTTAAGTGTATAATCGACTCATATTTCGACAATATTTGAGGAAACCGATGGCAAGTGACATTGCTCGGTGGTATTTGATGCACGAAGAGTAACGCGAGTTTAGAGGAATGTTTGGTAGTATTGACTGCATGCATTGGGAATGGAAAATTGTCTCGTTGGATGGAAAGGTCAACATACTAGAGGTGATCACGTTCACCCAACGATCATGCTTGAAGCGGTTGCTTCGTATGATATGTGGATATGACATTCATTTTTCGGGATGGTTCTAACGACGATATAAATGTGTTAAATCATTTCCGTTGTTTGATTCGCTTAAAAAATGTATTGCTCCACCGACACCGTTTGGGGTAAACGGACACCATTATCCTTTTGGTTAATTACTATTTGACAGACAGTATATATCCTGATTAGACAACACTAATCAAGTGATAATCAACTCCTATTGAGGAACCACGAATCAAATTTACTAGATTTCAAGCAAGGGCTCGAAATGATGTGGATCGTACATTTGGTGTTCTACAAGGGACGTTTGCTATTTTAAAAACTCTGGCTCGAGTTATGAACATCAACAAGATGCAAAGAATAATGTATTCTTGTATTATATTACACAACATGCTACAAGAAGATAACGGATTTGCATTATCTTCATGGGAAGAAGAATGGCTCGACTAAGAAGAAAATATGCCAATATGCCTCGTCGGAATATTAGGAGTAGAGTGAGGAATCGTCGATCAAGAGAAGGAAATTCGCGATAGAGTCGTACACGATCAACTACGTGAGGATTTAACAGAGCATACTTGGCAGCTTACAACAAACTTGCGTACTACAAACTAGAGGTTATCTATGTTTAATGTTTTTAATTAATGTTCTTGTTTTTAATTTTTAGGATTGTTATGTTATTGTAATGTTTAATTTTATTCAAATTTGTTGTAATATTAATTATTTATGAATTTTAACTTATGTAATTTTTTTATTAACATTATGTCGTATTTTAATTAATTTATAAATATTAGGAGTAGAGTGAGGAATCGTCGATCAAGAGAAGGAAATTCGCGATAGAGTCGTACACGATCAACTACGTGAGGATTTAACAGAGCATACTTGGCAGCTTACAACAAACTTGCGTACTACAAACTAGAGGTTATCTATGTTTAATGTTTTTAATTAATGTTCTTGTTTTTAATTTTTAGGATTGTTATGTTATTGTAATGTTTAATTTTATTCAAATTTGTTGTAATATTAATTATTTATGAATTTTAACTTATGTAATTTTTTTATTAACATTATGTCGTATTTTAATTAATTTATAAATGTATTTTTTTTAATACATTTAAGTATTTTATTAAAAACATATAATCAAAATTAAATATTACGTCACAGTCATCTTTTTCTATAAACTCCCCCTATTACAACTCCCGTATCACCATCATTACCATGTCAGCATGATCACGCAAAAAATACATCTATCCACTCCGCATAACAATCACCATTATCTATCGTCTTACTAAATTAAGATGCAATTGAGCCCAAATGATAGACCACAGAGATAAGAGAATGAAAGACAAGGGATAAACCAACCAACCAACCAACCAAAAGATTGAATGAAATAAAATCGAAGGGGTTCACTCTTTCTTTACATAAAAAATGTATGCACTACTAATATATATGCTGCACGTGCACGTGCACACCCTTCAATCTCTGTTTTATATATGTCCAACAACGAGATGTATATTTTGTTTTTAAACTCCTCTTTTATCTTTTCTTAAGGGAGATAATTCACCAAAAAGTAACCCCCCACAAAAAACTAGTACCTAAACATTAAAGCATCAACAAACAGGCAGCCCCTGTTTACAAAATGATTCACTCACATGGCTGCATTTGCACAACTTCAAAGCTTCATCGGCCCGAACCCATCAAAAAACTTTGACCAAAACTTGTTTCTGCAGAGCCCCGTTCGGGTCAATTGTACCAGCACAGCACAAGCTCATCTGGAAGCATGTATAGCTTCTACTTCTTCTCAGGCTGCCATGTACGCAAATTGTCATTTTCCTGGTCAAAAATTCAGTCCCATATCCTCGTATGCAAAAAAACTACTGTACATTTTGACTACCTTAGAAGACTAATAAAAATGTTTAATCTACGAGTACTAAAACTGGATCGTTTTGTATCATACAAAAATATTCACTGAACGAACAACTGCAAATACAAACCTTACTCACCGGCTGGTTGCTTTTGCTCAGTAGGTTTGGCCTGAACAGATACAGGGGCATACTGAGGGAAGCTAGCAGGCACCAAATGGGGTCCGGCACCGTATTGAGCTCCATGTGACGCCAACCCAACACCGACACCTTTTAAATTGCTAGTAGCTGCTGCAATTGCTTTTGCAGGATCAGATGTGGCGGTATTCGCTGATGTCACATGTGGGCTTAGTGACATCATTGCAGTCGATGTTTGATGATTTTGAGGTTCTAACGACGACTGCTGCTTTCTTGCGAGATGGTACTCTGCTGTCATATTTGGGCTGCCTGAACGCTGTTGCGCCTGAAACTGAGACTGCGACTGTTGAACTTGCATGTAAGGATGTGTGAAGAACATATGTGCTTGTGCTTGCTGTTGTTGCTGTTGTAAAGTTTGTTGCTGCTGATGTGGCGGTTGTTGAGACTTTTCGTAACCAAGAATCGAAGATGAGGATCTCTGTGTTCCTACGGGAGAGTTTTTAGCTTGTGACGATGACAAAGAAGAAGCCTGACTCGGTCTACCACTTGTAGTCGCCGATCCAGTATTCGTTCTCGGGCTTCCACTGCCGCCTTTCGACATAGAAGAAGTCGTAGCAGATGAACACTGGTTTATACTATTACTACCTGGATTCTGATTCTGATTCTGACTCTGTTGTTGCTGTATCTGCGATGTTGATGATGATGTTGTGGACAAAAGTTTCTGACTTGATGTACCAAATGAACTCTGTGTACGTGATTGTTGGTGGGGTCTACTTGACTGTTGTTGCTGGGTTTGGTGGGAATGGTGTTGAAGGTTCTTGAGGGAAGACGTGGCTGATGTAGCAAGCGATGACGGAACTTGAGAGGTAGTGGGACCCGGACCCCTAACCGAATTTCTCCACTGAGGGGATTGAACCGGGCTACTATTGGCATTGCTGGTATGGAGTGGAAATGAAGATAAAGAACTCGGAAACTTACCATTAGCCATTGAAGATTGTGACGTTATGAGATGGTCTGGGTACGCGCTTCCGTTACTTGGTTTATTTTTACTTCTAGCATTCAAGTTCTGTTGTTGTTGTTGCTGCTGTTGCTGCTTTTGAAGGTGAAGGACTTGTTGTCGTTGCTGTTGTTGCTGTTGCATTTGAGCTTGTAACTGATGAGAAGTTTGACCAGTTGCAACAGAATTCGAGATAGGAGATCGAGTAGACCAGTTATTAGCACCATGGTTGATATTATTCTTCGAAGAGCTATTAATCCCAGATGTAATAGACTGACCGGATTTACCAGGCAACCCTGCACCACTCTTTCGATCCTCATTAGCAGTTAAAGAATCATGACCTGCTGTTCTAGAAGTATCTTCAGATACTTTAAAATCCTTCTTCGGTTGAGAATGGTGAGTGGATGCAGCCGATGTAGGCACCGTCATCATCTGGTGATAGTTTTGCCTTAATGATTCTGGTGTGTTTTGGTACGTCATGGCATGATTTTGAGCCACAGGACCAGTACTACCATTCATGGTAGCAAAAGACATTGCAAAAGTTTGTGGCGAAGACGACTCCGCACCACCCCTTTTTAACCCCGGTTGCTGGGATTGCTGATGCTGCTGTTTCTTGTCATTTGTGTTGCCATTAACAGCAGCATTTGACCTCTGAGGATTCATCATAGGAAAGTTCTGGGAGTGAACCGGTAAAGCAAAATTATGTCCATAAACACTCATGGTGTTTGCTACCCGTGAGGCTCTACTTTCGGCAGTCGATGGGCTATCCTCACCACCAGTCGCTTCCTTTTCAAGATTACGTGCTTGCGATGGGAGGTTCATGTGCTGGGAAGGTTGCTGTGATCTGTTTTTATCATTGACAGCCAGATAGCTACTATGTAAACTTGCACTATTCACAATGCCACCACCATTAACCGCAGCACAACCGCCTTGCTGCTGCGGTTGCAGCCTCTGCTGAGCTTGCAGATGCTTCTGTGAAGATGAGGTCGAACCACTACTGTTTTGATGAGTTTGTGAAATCTGTTGAGACTGAGAAGAGAGATGCTTTTGAGATTGAGTAGGTGGTGCCTGTTGGGCTACTTGTTGGGCTGCCTGTTGGGCCGGATGCGCTATTTGAGATGGATGTATCATCTGAGATGAATAAAAAGAGCTGTTGAACATAGGCATTGCTTGTGCATGAGGGTTCCCTCTGTAATTTGGCGGTGCTCCGACCGCAGGTACCGGGAATACGTACGGATTGTTCTGCAAAATTGCCATGTATTGAGTTTCATTGGCACTCATATTGGGATAATTGAAGCTCAATGCAGGGGCAGTTGTTGAGGTGGACACACCAACTGTAGCTGAATTCGCTACACCTGATATACCAGTACTAATAGCCTTTGAAGAACCAGGTCGAACAGAAGAAGAAGCTGTCACTATTTGTTGCTGGTTAAACGGAAAAATGAATGCAGGCCCATGCTGTAAATTAAATAGAAACAAAACAAGAAAATTAGACTTCTGTAGCACACAGATTGAACTTTAAAGTTTCAAAAGGTGAAAACTTTGATAAACTGAAATAAGAGGAAGCTTACTAGAATGTTGTTGTGAGTGACAGGTGGCATTGCTTGTTGAAGTAAAACCGGTTGTTTTCTTTGGGCAGAATCAAGAACGGTTGTGGGTTGAGATGACTTGTCTTTAGCTACGGTGTGACTTGAAAAGATATTTAGTCCCGAAGCCTGTGGAACGTTTCCTGGTAAATTGGTAGAAGGCATGACGTTTAAATTGTGAGGCTTAGCCCCAAATATCGGTGCAGGTGCAGATGCAGCTGGCCAGAATGGGTTTAATTTCATGAATTGTTGAAGATAGTGAATGTTCCTTGCAATGTAGCAATGTGTGGCACACCTTTTTGGCCTTGGCTGTGTAAATATCGGCTGCAATGTATAGAGAATTAGTAATTAATAAAATTTGTACCAAGACAAGTAACGAGAAACTTAACTGCAAACAAAGTCGAAAACCAATTTAATACCTGAATGGGTCCTGAAGGCATTGTGTTTCCATCCATTGAGATGACTCCCTGCAATGGTGCCGCATACCTGAAATTGCAATATATGATCTGTATTTAATTTACTCTATATTTCAAGATGATAAAGTTAAAATCTTTATAGACTTACCCCATTGGAGGCCAATTAGCCCCCGACATCGGTATTGGCATAGAACTCAGTTGAGCTGCAAACGCAAAATAAAACGCTCATAATCCAGATAGAAACTTGGGTTTAAAGAAAAGTAGTAGAAGTTATGAAATAACTACCCGTCTTTTCAGGGTGAGTTTCCGGTTTAGCTGTTAATTGCTGATGTTTAAGAGCTTGATGAAGTGGTTTATTGCTGCTACCGCTTACCGTGCTGGCACCATCTTTACTTGATTTTTCAAAATCAATACGAAGTTCTTCATTCACAGCATGCTTTAATAATTCTTCCGATTCTTGAACGCCACCTACCTTTGACATCTCGTTCTCCTCGGTCAAACTCAAAGTTTCCACCATACCACTCTTTCTAAGCTTCTCATCTTCCTTAATATTCTTCGATTCCTACACATAAGTTAGTAAAATGTCACAAATTTGAGCTAAGCTGAAGAAAAAACTTCACCCAGTTGAAATAAACCTGAGCTGTCATCTGTTTGTGATCCGAAAATTTAATATCGTCGTCACTTTCTTGAGGGGCTCTCTGTTGAGGAGGTGGAGCCTATAATTGACACCAAGCAGAATTCATTAATTTTAAATTCACTATTCACTAATAAAGTAAAGGCAGATAGAAATTAAAGAAACCAAATCTTGAAATGTTTCTAACCATCAGATCTATTTCAAATTTTTCTTCCTTTTGACTTTCAGCCTCAGGATTTACTGCATTTCTGCAGAAAACGCCAAAAATTAAAACAAAGATCATTCAACAGATCATCAAAAGCATAAAGTTTGAAAATTTAGTGCAATAAATACGTAACAAAGCAATTAAAAGCCTAAGATTCCTAAATTTACATACGAATTAGTCATTGTCACCAATGTAGCAGTCGTAATCACACCATCTGTATATTTACAATTACCAACAGCAGAAGCCTCTTTCTCAACCTCTTGTTTGGTCAACATGATACTTGCATCACATTTCCCCTCATTATCCGATACCGTGTGCGGTAACACCGATGATGCGGCTGACGAAGGCTGCTGACGTGGCAAACTGGTGAACCCATTTGAACCACCATTCTCAGCTGCAAAAGCAACAAGAGCAGCAGATCCTGAGCTATCAGTCTTAGGAGACTGATGATATTGATGGTGATTATTATGATCAACCTCAGTTTTGACTGGATTGTTTTGTGCACCAGCATGATTCTCAGACACTTGCCTTGGTTTCTTCCTTTTTGGTACTGTAAATTTCAACAAAATACACGTGTCAATAATAAATACAAAAACAGCATTAAATAAATAGGCCTTAAATAGACAGTAATAATAAATAAATCTGTCAACATACCTACTGTGGAATTTTGAGGTGTAGTTGTAGAATTTGAGATTGGGGATGAAACTCTAGATTTGTTATCAATTGATGACGTAATTTCTTTCTTAGATGGTGGTTGTGATTGCGTCATGAGACCATATAAAACCTCTGCAATTTCAATTTCAAGCTCTTCTGGATTTGAAGATGATGACTTTGATGATGATGGTTTTGGTGGCCTTGGTTTTGACCCCCCTCCATTTACTTTCTGCACAAATACACAAAAAGTCAACATAACAAATAAAAATGTCAACTTTCTATTAATTTCAAGTTGAAAAACACAATAAAAAAATCAAACAAACCATCTTTTTTCTAACTGAAACTTGTGAAGAAGATAAAGGAGATAGTGGAGCCACCGGCGCCGGAGATGCATGCCGGTGATTTTGGTCAGTACTTGCACCTCCACCAACCACACCACCACCAGATATCCATTCATGCGACCTCTTTGTAGATGCTGCATTTTTTTCAATAAAAAATTTAAACTTTACCCCTAACAAATTTAAAAACAGAAATTTATTAAATTAAAATTTCCTTTACCTGACCGAGCTTTTCTTGGAACGGAGACACCAATCATCTCATCAGAAGCTTTCAACGCCGGCGTCACCGGAACCACCGCTCTAAACACTTTATTTGCCGCCGGCGGAAAACTTTTCCGGTGATGAAGCTGATGCAGAGTATGTGAACCATTTCCATCATCTTCATCTTCTTCATCATTAACACTTTCTTCAGATGTGTCTTCAGTTTCTGTATCTCTATTACCATGACTATTCATCATCATCATCCTTTTACTCCTACTCGCTCTCTCCATTTCTCGATCTTTTTTAACCGCACCTCCATCTCCATCTCCATCTAATTTAATTACATATCACAAAATTAGGTTACAGATCTGAATAATAAGTTTTATTCATTAAATTATATAATAATCAAATTAATCAAATAGAACACTTATTTACCTGGTGAATTGCGTAAGCTATTACTACGATGTCTTCGTCTAGATGATGAAGATGATAATCCGTTTGGTGGAACGGAGATATTATTAGTATGATGGTGATGGTGATTATTAGTAGCTGCTGCTCGTCTTGCTTCTCGATTTCTATCCATTAATTAATTAATATTATTATTAATATTAATTGATAACTATACTAATCTCAGATCTATTAATCCTCTTGCTGTTGTATCTATCATCACATAACTTACCAGAAACCTAGTTTACTACAACGAAGACAACACTTGCACCGGTGAATTTCTAATTTCTAAAATCGAAAGAGATAGATACAGATAGACGAATATATATTGATGATTATTTATATTTATAATTTTATATTATATATAGCACAGTAAAATAGAATATACGGTGTATTTTATATTTATATATTTTATATTATATATTATTATTATATTATTATATAAAACTATATAAAATATAAAATAATAATATAATATAATGAAATGATATTTAATTAATTAATTAATTGGTTCTGAAGAGATTGATATTTATGATTAGGATTCACTCTCTCTCTTCGTTTCTCTCTCTTCGTTCTGTTTCTCACACACAAAGAGTCTCTCTATCTCATCATCTTTTCGGTATTTCACTATCTACGAAGCCTACTCAAATGCTAATCGACGGTGCAGATATCTCATTCTGCCACATGTACTTTCATCTTGATCGCTTATTCCCACTACAACATCCACGGTTATCCTTTATCTTCTATCTTACATGGCGATATATCGTCCGTTCGATCTTTTATATACACGTGGCGGTTTTTACTTACTCGACAAGCTTTCATGACTTTTTAAATAAAATAACATATGGTATTTTTTAGTAATTTAAATATCTCTACATCTTATAAAGTATGTCGAGTCAGTCTGACATGTCAGTCTGAGATTTAATCTGACAAAACACTGCCACTTGGAATTTTATGAATAAATCTTTATTACCCAGAAAAATTGCACGTGTCCTTTTTTAATCCTCATTTATGTCGTTTTTCTTAAACACATACGCACCTTCAATCTATTTCTTAGACTCAAATCTTTCTCTCTCTTTAAACCTAAAAAACAAAAACCCTAAACACGTTCTCATGATCGATTCGTGCTTATTTCGCCGTAATATGTTACGCCACCACCACCAAAAAATTCGTAGCAAAATTTTGAACATGATGGTACCAATTTTTTTGGATTTTACATAACAACGCGTAATCGATTTTTCTGCGGGTTTTACTCTGATTGTTCGTAGATACCTTCAGATCTTGCATCATCTGTTGATAATAGGTATAAAATCCACAAACGTAATCGATTACGAAAGGCATAAAATCCAGGTCGGGTTGTAGCAGTAATTTGGTTTTGGGTTTCGTTGGAATCCAAAACCCTCTAATTGATTGAAATTGCTTGAAGCTTTTCCGGTCATTTAATCGGTATCCGGAGGTCGGCGATTCAGATGCTAACGGCGGCTTCATAAAATTGCAGTTGCAAAAACCTACAATCTCTTCCTTAAACCCGCACTCACTGCCGCCAAGTGGTCTGGTACCGTCGTAATATTATTTTAATTTTTAAATTATTTTATAATTGTGTAAATTTCGAGATTGACTTGGTTTTACCGAAATTATGTGTAAAGTGATACTACCTGTGTTGGATCTTACATATTTTATTATGCAAAAAAGATGATATATTGATTTAGGTCGATCTTTTCTATTCAGTAATTTCGGGATTGAATTGGTTTTAATGAAATAATTGTGTACTGTGATACGATTTGTGTTGGCTCTTTACGTGGATATGATATTGAGAAAGATGACATTTTTAGGTTATTTGATTTGGATCTGGGCATTAAATATCATTGGTGTGTTATTTGGTATAGATTGTATGATGAATGTTGATTAAATAGCTTTTGATTTTTTGTGTTAAAAGATAAACAAAATTCTAAAAAATAGTCATCTTTAAAGCCATGTACTGATAATATATAGTTTGATAGGTGATTTTTGAGTGAAATCATCTCACATTAAATTTATAGTTTGCTTTATAATGTGATTTTTGATGGTTCATGTTACTGAGTTTGCAGATCCTCAACAATTTAGCCATTGCTTTGTAAGATCATTTAATACTCATAGAACTCTTTTTCTGTATGTACTTATGATCAGTTACTTGAATTTGGGATCATTTGTTTGGGTTTATTTTGCACGGAGTAGTATTTGTTGTACGCTCTATATGTATGTTGTATGGTTAAAAGAATTTATTGTAAAGCATGAAACTTCTAGGTGTTACACTAATGACTCACTTTAATGAAGATTCAATGATGTTTGACAATGCAAATAGGAAAGAATGAGAACATGGCTATTGAAACTTTCTTTTATGCGTCTTATTAACATAAGTGCAAGTTGGGTGAATTTTTATGTAGTGTGTAGGGAGTATTGAGTTAGATGATATATACCAGCACCATAATGCATGCTTTTTGATGATATATTTTTGTGGTTGAAGAGAAATTAGTGGATGTGGTTCTGCATATTTGAAGGCTTGGAGAAAGACAGTTGGCCATTTTGATAGTTAAGCTGAAAATACAATTTCTAATAATAGATAGCTTATAGTAAATGGGTGAAAATTTATGTTACCTAGGGTTGGTCCTTGTGTTAAGTTTACAAAACGTAAAAGTTAAGGATGACTTACGTTTTGTGATGTTTAAGTGTAGAGAACAGTTGCCAGATATTTAATTCCTTCTGTACAGGATGTGTTACGTATGAGGTATGTCTTGGTGCCCACTACATGTGGCTAAATTCAATTTTTATTTTATTTTATTAATTTTTTTTTAAGTTTTATTTAGAGTGCTTATTTCGCCGTAATATGTTACGCCACCACCACCAAAAAATTCGTAGCAAAATTTTGAACATGATGGTACCAATTTTTTTGGATTTTACATAACAACGCGTAATCGATTTTTCTGCGGGTTTTACTCTGATTGTTCGTAGATACCTTCAGATCTTGCATCATCTGTTGATAATAGGTATAAAATCCACAAACGTAATCGATTACGAAAGGCATAAAATCCAGGTCGGGTTGTAGCAGTAATTTGGTTTTGGGTTTCGTTGGAATCCAAAACCCTCTAATTGATTGAAATTGCTTGAAGCTTTTCCGGTCATTTAATCGGTATCCGGAGGTCGGCGATTCAGATGCTAACGGCGGCTTCATAAAATTGCAGTTGCAAAAACCTACAATCTCTTCCTTAAACCCGCACTCACTGCCGCCAAGTGGTCTGGTACCGTCGTAATATTATTTTAATTTTTAAATTATTTTATAATTGTGTAAATTTCGAGATTGACTTGGTTTTACCGAAATTATGTGTAGAGTGATACTACCTGTGTTGGATCTTACATATTTTATTATGCAAAAAAGATGATATATTGATTTAGGTCGATCTTTTCTATTCAGTAATTTCGGGATTGAATTGGTTTTAATGAAATAATTGTGTACTGTGATACGATTTGTGTTGGCTCTTTACGTGGATATGATATTGAGAAAGATGACATTTTTAGGTTATTTGATTTGGATCTGAGCATTAAATATCATTGGTGTGTTATTTGGTATAGATTGTATGATGAATGTTGATTAAATAGCTTTTGATTTTTTGTGTTAAAAGATAAACAAAATTCTAAAAAATAGTCATCTTTAAAGCCATGTACTGATAATATATAGTTTGATAGGTGATTTTTGAGTGAAATCATCTCACATTAAATTTATAGTTTGCTTTATAATGTGATTTTTGATGGTTCATGTTACTGAGTTTGCAGATCCTCAACAATTTAGCCATTGCTTTGTAAGATCATTTAATACTCATAGAACTCTTTTTCTGTATGTACTTATGATCAGTTACTTGAATTTGGGATCATTTGTTTGGGTTTATTTTGCACGGAGTAGTATTTGTTGTACGCTCTATATGTATGTTGTATGGTTAAAAGAATTTATTGTAAAGCATGAAACTTCTAGGTGTTACACTAATGACTCACTTTAATGAAGATTCAATGATGTTTGACGATGCAAATAGGAAAGAATGAGAACATGGCTATTGAAACTTTCTTTTATGCGTCTTATTAACATAAGTGCAAGTTGGGTGAATTTTTATGTAGTGTGTAGGGAGTATTGAGTTAGATGATATATACCAGCACCATAATGCATGCTTTTTGATGATATATTTTTGTGGTTGAAGAGAAATTAGTGGATGTGGTTCTGCATATTTGAAGGCTTGAAGAAAGACAGTTGGCCATTTTGATAGTTAAGCTGAAAATACAATTTCTAATAATAGATAGCTTATAGTAAATGGGTGAAAATTTACGTTACCTAGGGTTGGTCCTTGTGTTAAGTTTACAAAACGTAAAAGTTAAGGATGACTTACGTTTTGTGATGTTTAAGTGTAGAGAACAGTTGCCAGTTATTTAATTCCTTCTGTACAGGATGTGTTACGTATGAGGTATGTCTTGGTGCCCACTACATGTGGCTAAATTCAATTTTTATTTTATTTTATTAATTTTTTTTTAAGTTTTATTTAGAGTGCTTATTTCGCCGTAATATGTTACGCCACCACCACCAAAAAATTCGTAGCAAAATTTTGAACATGATGGTACCAATTTTTTTGGATTTTACATAACAACGCGTAATCGATTTTTCTGCGGGTTTTACTCTGATTGTTCGTAGATACCTTCAGATCTTGCATCATCTGTTGATAATAGGTATAAAATCCACAAACGTAATCGATTACGAAAGGCATAAAATCCAGGTCGGGTTGTAGCAGTAATTTGGTTTTGGGTTTCGTTGGAATCCAAAACCCTCTAATTGATTGAAATTGCTTGAAGCTTTTCCGGTCATTTAATCGGTATCCGGAGGTCGGCGATTCAGATGCTAACGGCGGCTTCATAAAATTGCAGTTGCAAAAACCTACAATCTCTTCCTTAAACCCGCACTCACTGCCGCCAAGTGGCCCGGTACCGTCGTAATATTATTTTAATTTTTAAATTATTTTATAATTGTGTAAATTTCGAGATTGACTTGGTTTTACCGAAATTATGTGTAGAGTGATACTACCTGTGTTGGATCTTACATATTTTATTATGCAAAAAATATGATATATTGATTTAGGTCGATCTTTTCTATTCAGTAATTTCGGGATTGAATTGGTTTTAGTGAAATAATTGTGTACTGTGATACGATTTGTGTTGGCTCTTTACGTGGATATGATATTGAGAAAGATGACATTTTTAGGTTATTTGATTTGGATCTGAGCATTAAATATCATTGGTGTGTTATTTGGTATAGATTGTATGATGAATGTTGATTAAATAGCTTTTGATTTTTTGTGTTAAAAGATAAACAAAATTCTAAAAAATAGTCATCTTTAAAGCCATGTACTGATAATATATAGTTTGATAGGTGATTTTTGAGTGAAATCATCTCACATTAAATTTATAGTTTGCTTTATAATGTGATTTTTGATGGTTCATGTTACTGAGTTTGCATATCCTCAACAATTTAGCCATTGCTTTGTAAGATCATTTAATACTCATAGAACTCTTTTTCTGTATGTACTTATGATCAGTTACTTGAATTTGGGATCATTTGTTTGGGTTTATTTTGCACGGAGTAGTATTTGTTGTACGCTCTATATGTATGTTGTATGGTTAAAAGAATTTATTGTAAAGCATGAAACTTCTAGGTGTTACACTAATGACTCACTTTAATGAAGATTCAATGATGTTTGACGATGCAAATAGGAAAGAATGAGAACATGGCTATTGAAACTTTCTTTTATGCGTCTTATTAACATAAGTGCAAGTTGGGTGAATTTTTATGTAGTGTGTAGGGAGTATTGAGTTAGATGATATATACCAGCACCATAATGCATGCTTTTTGATGATATATTTTTGTGGTTGAAGAGAAATTAGTGGATGTGGTTCTGCATATTTGAAGGCTTGGAGAAAGACAGTTGGCCATTTTGATAGTTAAGCTGAAAATACAATTTCTAATAATAGATAGCTTATAGTAAATGGGTGAAAATTTACGTTACCTAGGGTTGGTCCTTGTGTTAAGTTTACAAAACGTAAAAGTTAAGGATGACTTACGTTTTTGTGATGTTTAAGTGTAGAGAACAGTTGCCAGATATTTAATTCCTTCTGTACAGGATGTGTTACGTATGAGGTATGTCTTGGTGCCCACTACATGTGGCTAAATTCAATTTTTATTTTTTTTATTAATTTTTTTTTAAGTTTTATTTAGAGTGCTTATTTCGCCGTAATATGTTACGCCACCACCACCAAAAAATTCGTAGCAAAATTTTGAACATGATGGTACCAATTTTTTTGGATTTTACATAACAACGCGTAATCGATTTTTCTGCGGGTTTTACTCTGATTGTTCGTAGATACCTTCAGATCTTGCATCATCTGTTGATAATAGGTATAAAATCCAAAAACGTAATCGATTACGAAAGTCATAAAATCCAGGTCGGGTTGTAGCAGTAATTTGGTTTTGGGTTTCGTTGGAATCCAAAACCCTCTAATTGATTGAAATTGCTTGAAGCTTTTCCGGTCATTTAATCGGTATCCGGAGGTCGGCGATTCAGATGCTAACGGCGGCTTCATAAAATTGCAGTTGCAAAAACCTACAATCTCTTCCTTAAACCCGCACTCACTGCCGCCAAGTGGTCTGGTACCGTCGTAATATTATTTTAATTTTTAAATTATTTTATAATTGTGTAAATTTCGAGATTGACTTGGTTTTACCGAAATTATGTGTAGAGTGATACTACCTGTGTTGGATCTTACATATTTTATTATGCAAAAAAGATGATATATTGATTTAGGTCGATCTTTTCTATTCAGTAATTTTGGGATTGAATTGGTTTTAATGAAATAATTGTGTACTGTGATACGATTTGTGTTGGCTCTTTACGTGGATATGATATTGAGAAAGATGACATTTTTAGGTTATTTGATTTGGATCTGAGCATTAAATATCATTGGTGTGTTATTTGGTATAGATTGTATGATGAATGTTGATTAAATAGCTTTTGATTTTTTGTGTTAAAAGATAAACAAAATTCTAAAAAATAGTCATCTTTAAAGCCATGTACTGATAATATATAGTTTGATAGGTGATTTTTGAGTGAAATCATCTCACATTAAATTTATAGTTTGCTTTATAATGTGATTTTTGATGGTTCATGTTACTGAGTTTGCAGATCCTCAACAATTTAGCCATTGCTTTGTAAGATCATTTAATACTCATAGAACTCTTTTTCTGTATGTACTTATGATCAGTTACTTGAATTTGGGATCATTTGTTTGGGTTTATTTTGCACGGAGTAGTATTTGTTGTACGCTCTATATGTATGTTGTATGGTTAAAAGAATTTATTGTAAAGCATGAAACTTCTAGGTGTTACACTAATGACTCACTTTAATGAAGATTCAATGATGTTTGACGATGCAAATAGGAAAGAATGAGAACATGGCTATTGAAACTTTCTTTTATGCGTCTTATTAACATAAGTGCAAGTTGGGTGAATTTTTATGTAGTGTGTAGGGAGTATTGAGTTAGATGATATATACCAGCACCATAATGCATGCTTTTTGATGATATATTTTTGTGGTTGAAGAGAAATTAGTGGATGTGGTTCTGCATATTTGAAGGCTTGGAGAAAGACAGTTGGCCATTTTGATAGTTAAGCTGAAAATACAATTTCTAATAATAGATAGCTTATAGTAAATGGGTGAAAATTTACGTTACCTAGGGTTGGTCCTTGTGTTAAGTTTACAAAACGTAAAAGTTAAGGATGACTTACGTTTTGTGATGTTTAAGTGTAGAGAACAGTTGCCAGATATTTAATTCCTTCTGTACAGGATGTGTTACGTATGAGGTATGTCTTGGTGCCCACTACATGTGGCTAAATTCAATTTTTATTTTTTTTATTAATTTTTTTTAAGTTTTATTTAGAGTGCTTATTTCGCCGTAATATGTTACGCCACCACCACCAAAAAATTCGTAGCAAAATTTTGAACATGATGGTACCAATTTTTTTGGATTTTACATAACAACGCGTAATCGATTTTTCTGCGGGTTTTACTCTGATTGTTCGTAGATACCTTCAGATCTTGCATCATCTGTTGATAATAGGTATAAAATCCAAAAACGTAATCGATTACGAAAGTCATAAAATCCAGGTCGGGTTGTAGCAGTAATTTGGTTTTGGGTTTCGTTGGAATCCAAAACCCTCTAATTGATTGAAATTGCTTGAAGCTTTTCCGGTCATTTAATCGGTATCCGGAGGTCGGCGATTCAGATGCTAACGGCGGCTTCATAAAATTGCAGTTGCAAAAACCTACAATCTCTTCCTTAAACCCGCACTCACTGCCGCCAAGTGGTCTGGTACCGTCGTAATATTATTTTAATTTTTAAATTATTTTATAATTGTGTAAATTTCGAGATTGACTTGGTTTTACCGAAATTATGTGTAGAGTGATACTACCTGTGTTGGATCTTACATATTTTATTATGCAAAAAAGATGATATATTGATTTAGGTCGATCTTTTCTATTCAGTAATTTTGGGATTGAATTGGTTTTAATGAAATAATTGTGTACTGTGATACGATTTGTGTTGGCTCTTTACGTGGATATGATATTGAGAAAGATGACATTTTTAGGTTATTTGATTTGGATCTGAGCATTAAATATCATTGGTGTGTTATTTGGTATAGATTGTATGATGAATGTTGATTAAATAGCTTTTTATTTTTTGTGTTAAAAGATAAACAAAATTCTAAAAAATAGTCATCTTTAAAGCCATGTACTGATAATATATAGTTTGATAGGTGATTTTTGAGTGAAATCATCTCACATTAAATTTATAGTTTGCTTTATAATGTGATTTTTGATGGTTCATGTTACTGAGTTTGCAGATCCTCAACAATTTAGCCATTGCTTTGTAAGATCATTTAATACTCATAGAACTCTTTTTCTGTATGTACTTATGATCAGTTACTTGAATTTGGGATCATTTGTTTGGGTTTATTTTGCACGGAGTAGTATTTGTTGTACGCTCTATATGTATGTTGTATGGTTAAAAGAATTTATTGTAAAGCATGAAACTTCTAGGTGTTACACTAATGACTCACTTTAATGAAGATTCAATGATGTTTGACGATGCAAATAGGAAAGAATGAGAACATGGCTATTGAAACTTTCTTTTATGCGTCTTATTAACATAAGTGCAAGTTGGGTGAATTTTTATGTAGTGTGTAGGGAGTATTGAGTTAGATGATATATACCAGCACCATAATGCATGCTTTTTGATGATATATTTTTGTGGTTGAAGAGAAATTAGTGGATGTGGTTCTGCATATTTGAAGGCTTGGAGAAAGACAGTTGGCCATTTTGATAGTTAAGCTGAAAATACAATTTCTAATAATAGATAGCTTATAGTAAATGGGTGAAAATTTACGTTACCTAGGGTTGGTCCTTGTGTTAAGTTTACAAAACGTAAAAGTTAAGGATGACTTACGTTTTGTGATGTTTAAGTGTAGAGAACAGTTGCCAGATATTTAATTCCTTCTGTACAGGATGTGTTACGTATGAGGTATGTCTTGGTGCCCACTACATGTGGCTAAATTCAATTTTTATTTTTTTTATTAATTTTTTTTTTAAGTTTTATTTAGAGTGCTTATTTCGCCGTAATATGTTACGCCACCACCACCAAAAAATTCGTAGCAAAATTTTGAACATGATGGTACCAATTTTTTTGGATTTTACATAACAACCCGTAATCGATTTTTCTGCGGGTTTTACTCTGATTGTTCGTAGATACCTTCAGATCTTGCATCATCTGTTGATAATAGGTATAAAATCCAAAAACGTAATCGATTACGAAAGTCATAAAATCCAGGTCGGGTTGTAGCAGTAATTTGGTTTTGGGTTTCGTTGGAATCCAAAACCCTCTAATTGATTGAAATTGCTTGAAGCTTTTCCGGTCATTTAATCGGTATCCGGAGGTCGGCGATTCAGATGCTAACGGCGGCTTCATAAAATTGCAGTTGCAAAAACCTACAATCTCTTCCTTAAACCCGCACTCACTGCCGCCAAGTGGTCTGGTACCGTCGTAATATTATTTTAATTTTTAAATTATTTTATAATTGTGTAAATTTCGAGATTGACTTGGTTTTACCGAAATTATGTGTAGAGTGATACTACCTGTGTTGGATCTTACATATTTTATTATGCAAAAAAGATGATATATTGATTTAGGTCGATCTTTTCTATTCAGTAATTTCGGGATTGAATTGGTTTTAATGAAATAATTGTGTACTGTGATACGATTTGTGTTGGCTCTTTACGTGGATATGATATTGAGAAAGATGACATTTTTAGGTTATTTGATTTGGATCTGAGCATTAAATATCATTGGTGTGTTATTTGGTATAGATTGTATGATGAATGTTGATTAAATAGCTTTTGATTTTTTGTGTTAAAAGATAAACAAAATTCTAAAAATAGTCATCTTTAAAGCCATGTACTGATAATATATAGTTTGATAGGTGATTTTTGAGTGAAATCATCTCACATTAAATTTATAGTTTGCTTTATAATGTGATTTTTGATGGTTCATGTTACTGAGTTTACAGATCCTCAACAATTTAGCCATTGCTTTGTAAGATCATTTAATACTCATAGAACTCTTTTTCTGTATGTACTTATGATCAGTTACTTGAATTTGGGATCATTTGTTTGGGTTTATTTTGCACGGAGTAGTATTTGTTGTACGCTCTATATGTATGTTGTATGGTTAAAAGAATTTATTGTAAAGCATGAAACTTCTAGGTGTTACACTAATGACTCACTTTAATGAAGATTCAATGATGTTTGACAATGCAAATAGGAAAGAATGAGAACATGGCTATTGAAACTTTCTTTTATGCGTCTTATTAACATAAGTGCAAGTTGGGTGAATTTTTATGTAGTGTGTAGGGAGTATTGAGTTAGATGATATATACCAGCACCATAATGCATGCTTTTTGATGATATATTTTTGTGGTTGAAGAGAAATTAGTGGATGTGGTTCTGCATATTTGAAGGCTTGGAGAAAGACAGTTGGCCATTTTGATAGTTAAGCTGAAAATACAATTTCTAATAATAGATAGCTTATAGTAAATGGGTGAAAATTTACGTTACCTAGGGTTAGTCCTTGTGTTAAGTTTACAAAACGTAAAAGTTAAGGATGACTTACGTTTTGTGATGTTTAAGTGTAGAGAACAGTTGCCAGATATTTAATTCCTTCTGTACAGGATGTGTTACGTATGAGGTATGTCTTGGTGCCCACTACATGTGGCTAAATTCAATTTTTATTTTATTTTATTAATTTTTTTAAGTTTTATTTAGAGTGCTATTCGGCTTATGTTATATCTCTCAAAGGTCAAGCGGCTAAATTTGTAATTTTTTTTCTTGTGCTAAACAGGAATCGGGTCAAATAGGTCTAAATTTGCAAAGAGTGTACCTGTAATGTATAAAACCTCATAAATCGCTTTATCCAAATATTTTAGAGTATCATCTAAGTAGCATAGTTTCTTCAATCATCTTTGACACATTAATCGATAGTAAAAGTTGTATTATTTTGGACAAAAATGGGTTGGGTCAACTTGACCCATGGTTTGGCCCGTCACTCAACCTGTGTGACCCTACTTACTATGGTCCCTTGAACAAAGTTCAGTTCCCGTCAACCGAATGTAAAGTGCGTAAAGCATAAATTTTTTAACCTAATCTCTAGGTAAGTAAAATAGTTATTTGTATTTTGCCAATGCATGGACTATTTGAGATCCTGTCTCTTTCTGGTTCGTTTATGACTTTAGAGATTACTGGTCAATGTAGTAGAACAGGTGGATAAGAGTGGCTTTATCTGGTCCAAATGGTTGTCTTAGGTTGTAATGTGGCTGACCTTTTAACTGCCACGTCAACGTTTCAGGTTTGTCTTCCCCGTTTGCTTTTCCAATAAACCCTCTGAGTAGAAGTATCAGTTTGGATACATTTACTTTTGATGGGTCGAATTGGGGTAATTTATCATGCCTAACAAGCAAAATGGATAAAATAAGCTAACCTGAATGGGTTGAAAACGTCAAACAGGTTAAACTCGAAAGTCATCCACGGTGTATCTTTAAAGTGTATCTTTTGGTCGGATTGTAAACAAGTAAACAGTGAATAGATCCACTTAGGGTCATATGTTGTGTTTTTGGTATTAAGAAATTGATCAGTTGGTTTGACTATTAAAATGTTACTACTTCTTATCTATAAATCAAATTTTGAATGTTTAGGTGTCAAATACGTTAATTTTGGTTAAAGAACTTAAATTCAGTATGGGATGAATAAAACTTTAATATCATCATGCTCTAACTTTTTCAAACATCTTTTTGTCTCGACAAAGTAGATTACTTTTTACTATTTAACACCATCACAAGTAAAGAAGACTCTCTACATATACGTTTCCAGTTTGTCTGAATAAGAGTCTCCGTGCAACGCACGGGCTCTTAAAAGCTAGTAAATATAAATAATTCTAGTCACTGTTGCCACACAATAAATGAATATCTGTACAACTACTTTCCCTCAAATCCTCAATCCCCTCCCCGAAAAGTCAATTTTTTTTTGTCATAAATTAATTAATAATTAATAAATATTTAACATTATTAATAAATACTTAATTTTTTATTCATTATATGCCCCATATTTTCTGTGAAGTTGGCATAATCAAACAACGTTGTTATCTTCGAGAACTGAGCTTCAAGAATCTTTTTACAGAGCAGATATGACTTGTTTTAATGAAGGAAAAATGATGAATATGCAATTTAAAAAAAAAATTGTGACAAAATAGACTTTTTATAGGAAAACTAGGAATATATACCATTGGTTTGAACATAGTTGGAACAAAGTCATCAAACTTAAATAATTATTTTTGGATAATATAAATATAACACTTAAATTTAAGCATTGACGATGGGTATAACTTCTTTTCAACAAAAGAAAAGTTTGTTTGACAAGCAGTCGAGTGAACTATCGGGCATATGCTTCGAAAAATAGGAATCAACCAACATTTCGAAAAGGTTTGTCGTGCAATTCTTCGTGACTCAATGAGATCCAAATTAAATGCTACGAGTGAGTATCGAACAGGGTGAAAAAAGGCTCCATTGAGTGACTTGGTTGGTCAACGAACTCAAGATCATTTGATTCGATTCGTGCAATGTAAAGACCCGTCCTAATCCATAAGAACGAATACAATAACATATGATTACATCGCGAGGTATTTGACCTCTATATGATACATTTTACACACATTGCATTCATTTTAAAAGAAAAACTTTAATTACATCGAAAGTTGACAGGCATGCATACCATTTCATAATATCCATCTATAAATGATCTAATCTGTCATTTACTTAATCATAATCTTTACTGAACTCAACGACTTGAATGCAACGTCTTTTGAAATATGCTATGAATGACTCCAAGTAATATCTTTAAAATGAGCAAATGCACAACGGAAGATTTCTTTAACACCTGAGAATAAACATGCTTTAAAGTGTCAACCAAAAGGTTGGTGAGTTCATTAGTTTATCATAAACAATCATTTCCAATATTTTAATAGACCAAAAGATTTCATTTCATTTCTCATAAATATCATGCATCTGCATAAAAATCATTCATATGGATTGAACACCTGGTAACGACATTAATCTAACGACCCGTCCTAATCCATCCGGACGAAGTCCATATCGATTATAAACGATTCATAATAGTTGATTACATCGCGAGGTACTTGACCTCTATATGATACATTTTACAAACATTGCATTCGTTTTTAAAAGACAAACTTGCTTTACATAGAAAGTTGACGGCATGCATATCAATTCATAATATATCCAACTATAATTGACTTACTAATAATCTTGATAAACTCGACGACTCGAATGCAACGTCTTTTGAAATATACCATGAATGACTCCAAGTAATATCTTTAAAATGAGCAAATGCACAGCGGAAGATTTCTTTCATACCTGAGAATAAACATGCTTTAAAGTGTCAACCAAAAGGTTGGTGAGTTCATTAGTTTAACATAAATAATCATTTCCATCATTTTAATAGACCACAAGAATTTCATTTCCAGTTCTCATAAATATACGTCCCATGCATAGAGACAAAAATCATTCATATGGATTGAACACCTGGTAACCGACATTAACAAGATGCATATAAGAATATCCCCTATCATTCCGGGAAATCCTTCGGACATGATAAAAACAACATCGAAGTACTAAAGCATCCGGTACTTTGGATGAGGTTCGTCGGGCCCATAGATCTATCTTTAGGATTCGCGTCAATTAGTAGATCGGTTTACTAATTCTTAGGTTACCAAGCAAAAGGGGCATATTCGGCTTCGATCATTCAACCATATAATGTAATTTTGATTACTTGTGTCTATTTCGTAAAACAGTTATAAAAATTGCGCATGTATTCTCAGCCCAAAAATATAAAGGGTAAAAAGACAAATGAAACTCACCATACTGTATTTTGTAGTAAAAATACATATGACTACATTGAACAAGTGTAGGGTTGGCCTCGGATTCACGAACATTGCTCCAAAATATATATATTAAAACATATACTTGTAGTCGAACAATTATATATTATTATTAGTGATTAAACTGTTATTTTAATGTGTTATGAGTTCCATTAGTAACTTAAATATATTTATTTTATATATCTTAAATAATTAACTAATATAATAATAGAGTTAGGTTATATGTATTAGATATGATTTTATATAACTAATTTTTATTGTAATAATAATATTAATAGTAGTTTTGATGATAATAATAATAATATAGTTAAGTTATGTGTATTTTTTATATAAATCAACTTTCTTTGATATATTACTAATACTGATCATAATAATAATAATAATAATAATAATAATAATAATAATAATAATAATAATAATAATAATAATAATAATAATAATAATAATAATAATAATAATAAAATAATACTAATTTTGATAAACCCATAATAATTCTTAATAATGATAGTAACAATAGTTTTAACAGTAAATTGATACTTTTTATCAAAGTGTTACTTTTAATGGTAATACTAATTTTAACAAAAATGTAACTTTTAAACATAGTGATACATTTAGTAATAATGATAATGTTAATAATATCTATAATACCAATACTTTTAATAATAATAGTAATAATAGTGATAAAAGTAATGATAATAATAGTAATACTAATAATTATAATTGATACTAATACAAATATTAATGATAATAATAATTTGCATTATGATAGAAATAATAATACTAATAATACTTAGTGGTAGCAATAATGATAACAATATTAGTCATAGTAATAATCATGTTACTAAGGTTAATAATAATAATAATAATAGTAAGTAACTTATTAATAACATTAATTAATAATTAATAATAATAATAATAACAACAACAACAACAACAATAATAATAATAATAATAACAATAACAATAATAATAATAATAATAATAATAATAATAATAATAATAATAATAATAATAAAAGTTGAGAACTACCTTATGAGCTTGTTTTAAAAAAAATGCCCGAAACCGGGCTCGAACCCATGACCTATCGTAACCCGACACCCACTCAGACCACTCCTCCATTCGATCATTTCTGTTTTAAAAACCCAGAATAATATATATAACCCGTTTATTATTCTAACTACTTTTGTTCTTCTTCTTCACCAATTGCATCGACTAAGGAACCATCTAAGGATCATAACCACGAATAATGTCTTGGGTTTGGACATTAAATGGAAACAGATACCTCTTATATTGTTTTGAATTAAAGAAAAAAAAAACAGTCGCTGTGTTCATCGCAAAAAGGAATTAGACAAAATTTTTGATTTCGAAAATTAGAGGTTTTGAGACTCTGACTTCTTCATGAAATATCTTTTAAATGATCATTAGAATATACTAGCATCATCAATTGAACCTGAATCTTTAAAACGAATTCGAATTTTTACCAAGAACACAGATTTGACTTTTAAATTTATAAACTTTGACTTGAAAATTAAAGCTCAATTTGATGAATTGAAAAACGAAATTTTGCAGAAAGATCACTCAATACATTCCTAACAAAACTGCATTAATACATTTTTACATTTAATTCGAATTCATGATTTTGTAAAAATTAATACGAACAGGGAATACTTTTTTTTATCTTTTTCTCTTCATTTTCTGTTTTAATTTCTCGATCACAGTAATACTATATATAACGTGATGAATAGATGAATTAGAAACGTGACATAATTCTTTGATATGGACTGGTAACCAATTTCAGACAGCAAGTACAGCAATAATCGATCAGGAAAGGAAAGAAAAAAAAAATGAATAAATAAACTAAAAGCAGATTTGATATCCAATTTGGTACGATTTTGAAGATGGTGCGTAATTGTTTGAGGATGAGAACAAGAATTGGATACAGTTTGATGGGGATGGAAACTTAATTCAATCCATAATTGCTTTTATATAAATAAATTCACTCAATTTTTAGTAAATAATTCCTAATAAATAAAAAATACAATTAAATAGGTAGTAATAATAATATATTTGATAATATTTATAATAATACATATAAAAATAATCATAACGAATAAATAACATTAGTAACAAGGAATATGACAATAATTAATAACAATATAAAGAAATTTTGTACTAATAATAACTAGTGACATTATACTAAATTATACATTGGATTATTCTTATAATAACATATATATATATATATATATATATATATATATATATATATATATATATATATATATATATCTTTATTTTGATAATCATCATTTTACAAATAATAGTAATACTATTAATATTAATACCAACAATAATGGAAATCTTAATAACTTTAATTAAAAATAATAATTTTTAATAATAGTATCTAATAATAATAATAATACTAGTAATTATGAAGATATAATAGTTACATATTTCCATTTTCATATTAGAATAATGGTATTAAAATTTCTATATTAATGTTAATAGTAATAATAAAAGTAACAATAGTATTATTATAACAAATATATTTGTACTTGCATTATATGTACCATTACTTATATTATATATTAACTTTTATTGAATATTTCTCTTTCATAAATTTTATCTATATTATAATATACATATAGTAGTAACTATTTATAGAACTCAGATATTTAATGTAAATTCATTTTAGGTACAACTTAATGATTTTGTCTCTATTTCACATATTTTAATGTTTAAATTATATTTCATAATTTCAATTTATTATATATATTTACATATACATATATATATATATATATATATATATATATATATATATATATATATATATATATATATATATATACACATATTTATTTATACACAATTGTTCGTGAATTGTGGGAATTAGGCAAAGGTCAAATGTATATATATAAACGCAGTTCAAAGTTTTAGGTTTCAATATTACCGACCTTGCTTATCGTATCGAAATCATATAAAGATTAAGTTTAAATTTAGTCGAAAATTTTCGGGTCGTCACAGTACCTACCCGTTAAAGAAATTTCGTCCCGAAATTTGAGTGATGTGATCATGGCTAACAATAAAATTGTTTTCATGACGAATATGAGTTGATAAAATAAAATTTTATCACCATTGCGTAATATAAGTAAGATAATTCAATTATTCGAAGAGTACGAGTGAAGTTATCACAAAAGAGTGAAATGAGTAAGCGTAGATTCGTCATATCTTTTGACGTAGATGGGATGATTTTCGGAGTTCAAGAGATTTGGAGATAATCTTCGTAATAAGATTTGATTCTTCAGTAATTAAGGAAATTTAGGATCCGCCTTAAATGCGATCATCTGTTTTGATTGCTCTGTCGGATATTTTACTATAAATTCACCTTTTCCGTTCCATTAGTTTCCACCACTTATATACCTTCTTTCTTATCTCATATATCCAAAATATTATAGTAATGCTTAATCCGGTTCTAATCCTTGTTCTTATTCTGATTATCGCAATGATCGTTCTTCTTTTCCAACTCCCACCGGAAGGATCTACTTATTTCTACTATGCTCTAGGATTATTGTATTTATAATCCTCCCGTGTCTTTATATTGCTATACGCACTGATATCCACATTTTGTAATTTCGATGTTGTTGTTGGGCTTTATATTTTCCCTTATATGTCGGAGCTTCATGCTCTTGTTTTCTCTTCCCGACTTTTAAGCCAAGCGAGTAATGGTCCAGAATTCTTAGGTATGTAATTTCGGATGAACATAACAAATGTTCTAAACAAGAAAGAATGTAATAGCACGATTTGATTTGTCAGATTACCAGAATCACTGAGAATAGAACTATCAAGAATATATTTTCTTGATATGTTCAGAAGCTAAGCAGAATGAAAGAGTTATGTAACATGGCACATGGTGACGTTATGATCTGTGAATCATCACGTTCCATTAGAAACTCAGCATGACTTACTGTAATATAATCACGTTGATCAAGTGTCATTATATTATACTAATTCATGCATCAATTTCTTTACATTTCTCCAGAATTCATTCATAAATTAAACTTAGATTTTACAGAAGTTTTCAATATAATGAAACACAGGAAGTACGAAGAGGTATATAATTTCGGACGAGAATATTTATGAAAATATCCTCAGGAATATCGAAGATATTTATGATGATATTTTTATATTTCCAAGTTCTAAGGTTGATGAAGAAAAATTTTCCGTAAGATTTTAACATGACTTCGTAGCAAGATATTCTCTAAAGATTTCAATGGATCCAGAATTACCTGGATTCTTTGAATATAGGGTATGGTCCTTGTATTTGTCCTTGGTCTCCTTCGTAGTTAGCTCAATCCGTTTTCCAGTTCCAACTTTTCTGAGCTTTTCCAACATACTATTCTTTATCATCAAACTTCCGACGATTAAGGTCGTTTACGGTTGCCTACAGTTTATGCTACTTCATTCAGCTTTTTCAAAGTTCAATTTATTGATTCGTAGGCTGGGTGCTTTTCAAAATTTCAGAATGGAAGATCATAATTCTAAAAGATAAATGTTATATGTATGCATATAACTATCGATGTAGAAATGCTGTGAGATTCGAAATACTGATTGCTGATTCTCATTAACTGGTATGGCAATTCTCATTACAATGGTACGGATGTGTATATGATAGCATTTTAATGAATGAATACAATAGTTCTTCAGGGTAATTAAGTTAATGAGTATTGAAGTTGCTGGTAAGTTCCTGATAATGTGGTGGAATATAAACGGTTCTTCGGTAACGATGACGAAGGGGCACACGTATATATCAAGTTATAATAAGACTTATTCGAATGAAACGTCGATGTTGATTTGCTGGAGCTGTAACAAAATTGGCTAATTTGGAAAGGAATTTCAAAGTTATTTTCGGTAATAACAACGCCAAAGGAGCTAGCACAGATACGTGTTAACCGTTTGCTCAGGTTCCAAGTGTTTTCAGGTGCATAACTATATGCATCAATCTTTTCTTCCATAGATGAAGTGCGGTTGGTTCATCCTCCCAATTGAGGTGTTTTCAAAAATCATGAAAGGTTTGAACGCAGATTGTAATCGTCAGGATACAAATGAGGTTTAAGATGAGATCAAGTGGCAAACTTGAAGAATTGTTTAGTTTCATATGTAATAATCAATATTTTAATTCATTTTAATTGTCCAATGTAATTAGTCCACAGTCAATAGTCCACAGTTAACAGTCCAATAATTCATATATAGTTTAATATATAATATTCGTATTAATTAATACGTATCATGACCCGTGTACATGTCTCAGACTCGATCACAACTCAAAGTATATATATTATTATAGAATCAACCTCAACCTTGTATAGCGAACTCGATCATTACAGCATATAGAGTGTCTATGGTGACTCTAAATAATATATATATATATATATATATATATATATATATATATATATATATATATATATATATATATATATATATATATATATATATATATATATATATTCATGTTATATAAATACCATTTAATACCAGTGGTTAATTATAATCCTAATTATCTAATTAAGTTTAACGAACGAATTATAAGAGATATGGATATGATATGTCAAAACCTTGTATACGTGTCCCGATATTTAAAGTGCGTAAAATAAATAACAAAAATTAAATGACGATAAATAAAATTGCGAGAATTAAAATTGCGATAATTAAATTGCGATAAATAAATTGCGATAAATAAATGTAATAAGGAATTAACAGTTAGCTAGGAACGGTTAGCTAGAATTTTGTTAGCGTGAATTCTTAACAAAATTTCTCATAGTTAATTTGTCTATTTCTAACAAATTTTATTTTGTCAAATGTTTTCTTCATTATGCCACTTGTTGAATTCTGATAGGTCAAAATCCAAATATGAAATTGAATGAAAATGGTTATTCTGCGGTGAACGGATACGTATATCTGTGGATGTAAGTAGGATAGTAAATGACTGTTGAATCAAATTCGAAGAACGTACAATGTAACTTATTAATGTGAAATCTAAATATTCCTCGGGTATTACCTACCCGTTAAAATATTTTCACCATTAACAGTTTGCACAAAAAATTTTTTAATTACAATCTTTATGAAAACATATATACATATATATATATTTTCTTCAGATGTAATCATGGATTTAATGAGTCAACATAATATTAAACTCATTTAGTTTTCGGTTGGAGCTAGAATAAATAATCTCTAAAACTTTAGAGATTACATATTCGCCATGTCGAACGAAGATAAATGAGGTAGAACGATACGTAGAACGAAGATCATACTCAAAGTATAGATGGTGATATTGAGGCATGGATTGTTGATGGTACTGGTGCTGTTATTGATGGTACTGTTGGTGCCGGTGATGTTGCTGAAGCTGGTAAATTTTGCACCATATTTTTCAAGGCTAAAACTCGGGCGCATAGTTCGTTGACTTCTTACTCCGGGATGATTGTCGGTAAGAATGGGCGAATGAATAAGGTTTAGAATTTGAGTTATGATATAGTCGTGACGAGATATTCGGGAATGAGGGTGAAAATGGTGTTAAGAATAGGTTCGCCGGTAAGTGCTAAAGGTTCTTCATCAAGAGGTGAATTCGATTAGTGGAAGGGATCGCTTTCTGCGCGTCTCCATTGATTAAGTAGACTACGAACCCATCAGATGAATTGGGGATGGCTGATTGGCTGATTCATTCTGGTGAAGCTGCTTCCAGAGCTTAGGTGAACATCCATGTCGGAATAGTTATCAGAATAACTATCGGAATAGCTATCGGAATCTGAGGGTCTCGAACTGGTTGAGGGATTCATCTCGTACGATCAAATGAAGGATTTTCGATAAGAATAGATTATAGGATGTAGATTAGTACCCTGCAATACATAATTTACATATGCATATATAATACTAAAATCCCATAAGTTACGGAGGAATCTACGGAAGCTGTCAGGCAAAGGTAACAATAACAGATACCTAAGATATGAATTTATCTATACATTGTCTATGCAATAGAGGTAGTAAGACGTGTCTAGACTTTAAGGATGATAAGAAAATAATTTTCTAAGGATGGTAAACAGGTAATTTTTGACACGAAATGATAAGCAAAACTTTTGACATACAGACACGGTCGAAGTCCAGACTCACTATTGCATCCTACGACTTATCGGTTAGACACACTAATGCAGACCTGGTTCGCTAAGACCACCGCTCTGATACCAACTCTAACGACCCATCCCAATCCATCCGGACGAAGTCCATATCGATTATAAATGATTCATAATAGTTGATTAAATCACGAGGTACTTGACCTCTATATGATACATTTTACAAACATTGCATTCGTTTTTAAAATACAAACTTGCTTTACATAGAAAGTTGACGGCATGCATAACAATTCATAATATATCCAACTATAATTGATTTAATAATAATCTTGATAAACTCGACGACTCGAATGCAACGTCTTTTGAAATATGCCATGAATGACTCCAAGTAATATCTTTAAAATGAGCAAATGCACAGCGGAAGATTTCTTTCATACCTGAGAATAAACATGCTTTAAAGTGTCAACCAAAAAGTTGGTGAGTTCATTAGTTTAACATAAATAATCATTTTCATCATTTTAATAGACCACAAGAATTTCATTTCCAGTTCTCATAAATATACGTCCCATGCATAGAGACAAAAATCATTCATATGGATTGAACACCTGGTAACCGACATTAACAAGATGCATATAAGAATATCCCCTATCATTCTGGGAAATTCTTCGGACATGATAAAAACAACATCGGAGTACTAAAGCATCCGGTACTTTGGATGGGGTTCGTCGGGCCCATAGATCTATCTTTAGGATTCGCGTCAATTAGTAGATCGGTTTACTAGTTCTTAGGTTACCAAGCAAAAGGGGCATATTCGGCTTCGATCATTCAACCATATAATGTAATTTTGATTACTTGTGTCTATTTCGTAAAATAGTTATAAAAATTGCGCATGTATTCTCAGCCCAAAAATAGAAAGGGTAAAAAGGCAAATGAAACTCACCATACTGTATTTTGTAGTAAAAATACATATGACTACATTGAACAAGTGTAGGGTTGGCCTCGAATTCACGAACCTTTCTCCAAAATATATATATTAAAACATATACTTGTAGTCGAACAATTATATATTATTATTAGTGATTAAACTGTTATTTTAATGTGTTATGAGTTCCATTAGTAACTTAAATATATTTATTTTATATATCTTAAATAATTAACTAATATAATAATAGAGTTAGGTAATATGTATTAGATATGATTTTATATAACTAATTTTTATTGTAAAAATAATAATAATAATATTAATAGTAGTTTTGATGATAATAATAATAATATAGTTAAGTTATGTGTATTTTTTATATAAATCAACTTTCTTTGATATATTACTAATACTGATCATAATAACAATAATAATAATAATAATAATAATAATAATAATAATAATAATAATAATAATAATAATAATAATAATAATAATAATAATAATAATAATAATAATAATAATACTAATTTTGATAAACCCATAATTCTTAATAATGATAGTAACAATAGTTTCAATAGTAAATTGATACTTTTTATCAAAGTGTTACTTTTAATGGTAATACTAATTTTAACAAAAATGTAACTTTTAAACATAGTGATACATTTAGTAATAATGATAATGTTAATAATATCTATAATACCAATACTTTTAATAATAATAGTAATAATAGTGATAAAAGTAATGATAATAATAGTAATACTAATAATTATAATTGATACTAATACAAATATTAATGATAATAATAATTTGCATTATGATAGAAATAATAATACTAATAATACTTAGTGGTAGCAATAATGATAACAATATTAGTCATAGTAATAATCATGTTACTAAGGTTAATAATAATAATAATAATAGTAAGTAACTTATTAATAACATTAATTAATAATAATAATAAGAACAACAACAACAACAATAATAATAATAATAATAATAATAATAACAATAACAATAATAATAATAATAATAATAATAATAATAATAATAATAATAATAATAATAATAATAATAATAATAATAATAATAATAAAAAAAAAAGTTGAGAACTACCTTATGAGCTTGTTTTAAAAAAAAATGCCCGAAACCGGGCTCGAACCCATGACCTCTCGTAACCCGACACCCACTCAAACCACTCCTCCATTCGATCATTTATGTTTTAAAAACCCAGAATAATATATATATAACCCGTTTATTATTCTAACTACTTTTGTTCTTCTTCTTCACCAATTGCATCGACTAAGGAACCATCTAAGGATCATAACCACGAATAATGTCTTGGGTTTGGATATTAAATGGAAACAGATACCTCTTATATTGTTTTGAATTAAAGAAAAAAAATAAAATAAAAACAGTCGCTGTGTTCATCGCAAAAAGGAATTAGACAAAATTTTTGATTTCGAAAATTAGAGGTTTTGAGACTCTGACTTCTTCATGAAATATCTTTTAAATGATCATTAGAATATACTAGCATCATCAATTGAACCTGAATCTTTAAAACGAATTCGAATTTTTACCAAGAACACAGATTTGACTTTTAAATTTATAAACTTAGACTTAAAAATTAAAGCTCAATTTGTTGAATTGGAAAACGAAATTTTGCAAAAAGATCACTCAATACATTCCTAACAAAATTGCATTAATACATTTTTACATTTAATTCGAATTCGTGATTTTGTAAAAATTAATACGAATAGGGAATACTTTTTTTTTTTATCTTTTTCTCTTCATTTTCTGTTTTAATTTCTCGATCACAGTAATACTATATATAACGTGATGAATAGATGAATTAGAAATGTGACGTGATTCTTTGATATGGACTGGTAACCAATTTCAGACAGCAAGTACAGCAATAATCGATCAGGAAAGGAAAGAAAAAAAATAAATGAATATATAAACTAAAAGCAGATTTGATATCTAATTTGTTACGATTTTGAAGATGGTGCGTAACTGTTTGAGGATGAGAACAAGAATTGGATACAGTTTGATGGGGATGGAAACTTAATTCAATCCATAATTGCTTTTATATAAATAAATTCACTCAATTTTTAGTAATTAATTCCTAATAAATAAAAAATACAATTAAATAGGTAGTAATAATAATATATTTGATAATTTTTATAATAATACATATAAAAATAATGATAACGAATAAATAACATTAGTAACAAGGAATATGACAATAATTAATAACAATGTAAAGAAATTTTGTACTAATAATAACTAGTGACATTATACTAAATTATACATTGGATTATTCTTATAATGACATATATATATATATATATATATATATATATATATATATATATATATATATATATATATATTCTGATAATCATCATTTTACAAAAAATAGTAATACTATTAATATTAATACCAACGATAATGGAAATCTTAATAACTTTAATTAAAAATAATAATTTTTAATAATAGTATCTAATAATAATACTAGTAATAATGAAGATATAATAGTTACATTGTAAGACCCAATATGTATTGTACATAATGTTATTATGGTGTACAATGCGTGTATGAAGTGTACGAAGCATGTACGTGTTGCTTGCTCGAACGTCGAAGGAAAACTGGACGTTGTTTGAGTCACAAGGTGTGTACGTACCTTTTCGACCCCAAATAAAGTTTGATATGATGTTTCAAAGCCTTACCATTGGAAAGAAAATCTTATTACGTTTCCAACAATATTTGATTCATCGAAAACGGAGCTACGGTCAAAAAGTTATGGCCAAAACAAGTTACTAAAAACTGACCTGAAGGTTGGAGCGGTGCTCCGATCGCGGCTGATACAATTTTCAGCATTTTTAAAGGGTTAAATGAGGGATACTTTGGTCCTTTCACTTGTGGATGGATTTGTGGCCTTTAGAGAAGTTTTAGATCCACTTTTGGATCATTTTGGCATCCACACATCTCTCTCATCTTATCTTAGAGAGAGAGAGAGAGAGAGATTTCTAGAGAGAGATTTGGGGTTTTGAAGAAGAAGAAGCTTGAATCGATCGAAAGCTCGAGTGTTAAAGTTGTTCCTTTCGTTCTCGGCTATGTTTTGATTGTTATGGTAAATTCTAAATCCGAATTTCATTGTTAAGATTATTGTTTGAGTTAGGGTTTGTGTTAGTTAGTGTTATAAACCCATTTTTATTGTGAAATTTGGGGGTTTTGGGTAAGATTCAAGTAAGTAAGCCTAAATGGATGACTTAGGGTTTCGAGTGATGAAATTATGAGTTTGGGTCTTGCGTGTGTTGGTTAAACGTTAGAACACTTGTGTTGACTTGGTTTTTGGGTGTAAACCCTAATTTAGGTCAAAACGGGTCAAATGGGTATTTCGGGACAAGTAAGCTTGATTCGGTGTCAAATTAAGTTTTAAGTCAAGTTTTGGTAAATCAAGTAGGTAAATACTTGATTTAAGTGTTAGTGGTTGTCTTGGAAATATAATCACTAGTCGTTGGTGATTTTGGGGCATTTTATGACTTTGGTCAAAATGAGCAATTTGAATTGGGTCAAAATTGAGGATGACACTAATTTGGATTAATTGGTGTTAAACGCTTTTGTTAAGTGTTAAATGATGCTTTTGATGTAATTACTCGCGAGAAGTGATTTTAGGTTAAAATTTGGTGTTTTAGCAATAAAGTCAAACTTGGTCAACCATGGAATGGGTTTTGTGTAAAATACGAGCTAGTATGCGTTTAAAGGTTAAAGTTGACATATTTGGGTATTTCGAGAACGCGGGAACTAGTCTCGTTAGTTTTGGACCTTCGGGTAGCGTTAAAAGTGCAAAAGGGTATATTTTGCACTTGTTTTTCATTCGGGCGGGCCGAGAGTCCAAATGAGGTTGTATGTTGATTATGTGTATACCTATATGCGTATTATAGGTAAAATCTTGCTCGGTCGCGTGTGGTGGGGATTTCGCGCATGGTTTGTAATGCTCGAGTTCACGAGGTGAGTGGAATAATTATATGCGTAGGTATATAATGTATTTATTTGTTGTAGCATGAGATGTGAAGTGTCGATGTGCTAAGACACTACATTTCACGTGACGAGTGAAGTGTCGATGTGCTAAGACACCACTCAAAGTAATGTGACGGGTGAAGAGTGGATGTGTTAAGACGCCACTCGGGGTGAAGTGTCGATGTGTTAAGACACCACCCGGAGTGAAGTATCTATGTGCTAAGATGCCACTCCAAGAGAATAACGGGTGAAGTGCCGATGTGTTAAGGCGCCACTCGAGGTGAAGTATCGACGTGTTAATATGCCACCTCAAGTAAAATGAAGAGTGAAGTGTCGAAGTGTTAAGACACCACTCGGGGTGAAGTGTCGACGTGTTAAGACGCCACCCGGGGTGAAGTATCAATGTGTTAAGATGCCACCCGTGGGGTTAGTGTACGAAGTGTTAAGTGCACTAATGGTTGTTATGAACTCCGACGGTCTTTAAACACCGTTCCCTCATTCGATTGGTTAACCATGGTTATGTGTTGTAGTTTTAGCATATTAAATTTTGAACTATATGCTTTTGGCGGTGCTAGCTTATTGTGTATTACGGAGGTGATGGCTCGGGTAAGCGTGAGAACTATTGGATTGTATAGGTTGCTTTAGAAGACGTGCTTTTGGATTGATTAGGATTGGGTAGCGTATCCCCAATCGCCATGCTCGGTCTAAGTTTTGTATTAAACTAAAATGGGTCGAAATGGTCACTTTGTTGTAAAATGGGTCGATGTGGGCCCGGTGTTGTAAAACTTGTTTTATTATGAAAACGTGTTAGTTTTACTTACTTTATTGCGTTGTGAAAACCGTTTCGTCTAAAAGTACCCGAAAGTGGACGATCTTTTTATCAAAAAAGGAAAGAGTGGACAGACCACTTTGGAGCGCCGCTCCACAGTGGGGCGCGCCGCGCCGAATGCTGAACTGGCCAGATTTGATAAAAAAAAAAAAATTTAATCGTGTTTCGGTTGAATGACGGGTTGGGTTGTTACAAGTGGTATCGGAGCATGGTCTAAGGGAATTAGGTGACCTTGGAATAGGTGCCTAGTCTTAGACTTATTGACAGTGGTGCGTTAAATGCGGGACTTGTAGGATTACGGGTCGGATTGAGATTTGGTAGTGCCTTAGAATAGGTGACTAACTAGGACTTGTGCTTGTCCAATGTGGAATTTTGTGGGGCCCTATTTCGTTTGTAAATTAGTGCCTTAGATTGCTAGTGCCTAATGTAAGTAGGCGAACTTGGACATTGTTTTAGTGATAGTCACCTAGGTTGTAGGTTGACTTGTTGTTGTGGTGTACTTGCGTACGTTTATTATTATTGTATATTGGTGTATATATACAGGTATCTTTTGGTGCGGTGTCCTAGGGACGAATCTATTGGAGAGATTTGCATGTTTGGCGGTTTGAGTGATCAAGTTCACGGTAAGGACTTGGGTCATTCGGGTACTAGGAGTTATCGCGAGTTATTTTGTGTGAATGTTGCGTCAGTCCGGGTAAAGTACTTTGCATGACCATGTGGAAATGGTAAGGTACGCATTTGTAATAGTGATTGATCACCATTATTACGAAAGTGTATCTTGACACCAAGCATGACATGACAAGTACCAAACGAAGGAAACGTGGCATGGTTGGGGTAGAACGGGACGAATTAGGAATCTTTTATTGGTTCCTAGAATATAGTGGTCTCAAGTGATGTGCTTGTTGTCCCATCGAGTTCGTTACGAGTCGGGAAGTGTACGATGGATTCGATTAGTTAAGTGAGCGAGCCAACTCACGAGTTTGGTGCATGCTTAGTCACCCTAAGTAGTGGGTGCACTGTTGAGATTGTTATTGGTTTTAGTTACCCATCGTAACTAGGATGACCGATTTACGTTTACGTGTGTGCGGTGAAGACTTGAATTCCGTAATGGAATGCAATAAGTCTAATGATTGTAGTTTTGAGTTACACTCGGTAGAGTGTGTGATTAGAGAATCGTGTTAGGATTCTTGTTGTGAGTCGCCTTGGAATTGGCGAGATCGAGGAGTCTTCGGGTCGTTAAACTCATGGGAGTGAGACCCGTATAATGTTGTTTGTGTTAGTGTGTTGTGTGTAACGACCCTGGTTTTTTCCAACGTTATTTATTAATAATTATTATTATTAATGCGCGTGATTAAACGAATGTATATAATTACATTTACATGTTGCCATGATTGCCCGTACTTGACTTTTAAGAGCCCGAAACGTCTCTGCGACACACGAGACTTCGCGAATAATATTTTTAGAATATTATTTACATTCATGATTATTTATTATTAATCATTTTAATTAATCAAGGTTAGTGATTAATTACTTGGGCTTTAATTATTTAAATTGCATCTTTAATTAAACTTGGGCCTTTAATTATTAGACTTGGGCTAAGTAAGCCCACCCTACACTTTTATGGACTTGCAAGCCCACTTGTTAAGCTAGTTTTATGTTAAGATTAATCAAGGTTAATTAGACTAATGAAGAGACAAAGTTGTCTCAAGCATGCAAGGCTTTCTTTAACTTATTACCCAATTTAGCTTACACCATTAACCAACACATGAAAGAAGCTTGTTGACTCCCCCTTTATACCACCTAGAACCGTCGGCCAATATGGAGCAAGAGGAGTTCTTTTTTTTGTTTCAAACTTCACATAATACTTGCATTTCACCATTTCATTTCACACACACACAAACTTCTCTCAAACTCTCTCTACTTTCTCTCTTTCTCTTGTAAGTATTACACTTCTTTTTCTCCTTTTCCTTCTTGCAAAAACCGAATTCTTAAACCTTCATCATCATCATTCTTGTTTAGTTTACTTGCTAGTTTGTAGTTGTTGCTTGTTTGTTGAAAAGATCAAGTCTCTTTAGCTTGAATCTTCTTAGATCTTGGTTTCTTCTTTTGATTTTGAAGAACCAAGAACAAGAACTCAAACTCACTAGTTTGTAGTTCCATAATTATGAAATTTCAAGTTTCAAGTTCATAAACCTTAAGATCTTCTTTGTTTTCATGATTTGTAGACTTGAACTCTTAGGATTCAAAACTTAGTTTGAATCTTCTCAAGCATGATACAAACATGAACAAATACTTATAGATCTAGTTACTTACTTTATTTTTGTTCACTTTAATTTCATGTTCAAGTTCATAAGTTGAAGAATCGTCTTTATGTTTATGTTGTTGACTTGAACTCTAAGATCTACACTTTGGTTTGATCTTCTCAAGTATGAAACAAATGTAAACATGTTACTTATAGATCTAGTTATTTGTTTCACTTTTTCTTAGTTAAATTTGTGATTTATGTTCATGGTCAAGTATTTACTAGTTAAAGACTTGATTATTATTCTTGAAACTTTGTAAGTTCAAGGCATAGAAGTTTAACTTGCTAGTTACAACTTCACACACTTATGTTGATTTAACTTAAGTACTAGATCTATACTTTTGAAACAAGGATCTTCAAGATCTACTAAGAACTAAGTTCTACAACCTAAGATCTTGTGTACTTAAGTTTATTTTCAAGTTTGTAGCTTATGACTAGTTTTAAAGTTGATGTATGTGTTAGATCTAAGACTTTGATGAAACTTTGGTTCATCAAACATCATACAACTCTTAAGTGAGTTGATCTACATGTCTTAGACTCACACTTGTGTTGCTAGTGTCACAACTTAGTTAGTATTACTTTCATAGTTCATGTGTGTGTAGATCTAGGACTTGATGTAACTTTGGTTCATCAAATTAATGTCTTAGACTTGCACTAGGGTTATGATGGTCAAGACTTGGTTAATATGATGTAAACCCATCCATGAGTTGTACACTTGAAGCTATATGCATCAAGGATGAGAGCCATGATGAACATCAAGCACCAAGACCACCGGAACCCTCCAAACTTTCTGCTTTCTGTCCCAAAGTTTCTGACCTACTGTTTCTGGACCAGACCAGTAGGTCTGGGCTGATCCCATCTTGATTTTTGGATATAACTTTTCGAGTAGATAATTTTTCATTTAGGACTCGTCTTCATCCGAGTTACGGTTTAGGATTTATGGCCCTCCGTTCGTCACTATGTCCTTTAACGTTGTGCAGAAAATTTCAGACCTACTCGCACATATACCGTTGCCACGGTCAAACGAAGACGAGTTAGCTTCTGTAATTTTAACCACACTTAAACGACTCATATACGGAGCCATAGCCACTGGCCTCACCTCTGTTCGGTTTGTGTAGAGGCTGTGGTGACTGATCCAAGTCAGCCTTTGTTTTAAACGACTTTCATAGACGAACCTTACTTGTTACCTTTTGTTTAATGATGATTGATGATGACCCTTATGACCTTAATTACATACTTATAAACCTTTTGAGACGACTTACTGACTTAGTACTATTTGACTTAGGTTGAGGACTTGATGATGTAGCGTGAGGGTACGAAATAGTATTATTTTTAATACAAAATACTACAAAATATGACACAAGTTTTATTAATTTACGGATGGGATATACCTAAACCTTGCTACAACACTATAGGCAGTGTACCTAATCGTAGAGTAGTGTAGTTTTTAGTAAGTCCGGTTCGTTCCACAGGGAGCTGGTGATACTTACTATATTTTTAAAAACTATATTTATACAAAATATATATAATTATATAAGTAGTAATATTATTATAAAAGGGGGGGTTTTTTACCGTTTAATGACCGGTTTGTCGATTTTTAAGACTTAAGTCACAATTAAAACCTAATGTAAAATATAAAAATAACTTAATTTAAAGAGTAAAGTAAATAACAATAAATAAAGTGCGATAAATTAAATGACATAAAATAAAAGTGCGATAATTAAAAATGCGAAAAAGAGATAAAATAAAGGAATTATGCTTATTTAAACTTCCGTAATCATGATGTTTGACGTGTTGATTTTAATTTTATGCCCATGGGTTAATTGTCCTTTGTCCTGAATTATTTAATATGTCCGTTTGGTTTTTGTCCAAAACAGTCCATCAGTCATAAACATAAAGTGCGAGTGTCCTCATCAAATTATTCTTATACCCGAAGTTAAATATTCCAACTAATTGGGGACTTAAACTGTAACAAGATTTTAATACTTTGTTTAATAATTACACCAGGATGTCGACTGAGTGTAACCCAAGGTTTTAATATTTTGTTATCAATTATACCAAGTGTCCTTGTACATAATTTCACCCCTGTTTTAATTATTCTAGTGGCTATTAATCCATTCCCGTGTCCGGTTAAATGAACGATTATTCGTACATATAAATACCCCGCCCATCGTGTCCGATTGAGTGTATATGGTAATTTATAGGGACGCCCAATTGTAAATCTTTATATTAACATTAACAAACTATCATTTAGTTAAACAAATATAAAGCCCATTAATAGCCCATAGTCTAATTTCCACAAGTGTCGTTCTTTTGTCCAAACCCCAATTATGGTACAAAGCCCAATTACCCAATTTTAGTAATTAGCCCAACATCATGATTACTTCGTTTTAAATAAGCATAATAATAACTTAGCTACGAGACATTAATGTAAAAAGGTTGAACATAACTTACAATGATTAAAAATAGCGTAGCGTTACACGGACAGAATTTCGACTTACACACTCAAACGATCTCTATCATAAATCTTATTATTATCATAATTTAAAATTAAAATTAAGATTATTGTTATATCTGATTACATTAACATTATGATAGAGAATTATAAATATAGATATTGATATTTGATATAGAAAAGGGATCGATATATATAGAAAGATAGATTTAGGATAGAAAAAGGTATGTTTTCATCGATCGAATACACTGCCTTTTATAGGCGAATTCTGAATTTGATTTTTCACTTACGACCCCTGAACTATGCTCAATTAACAACTTTTTATTATTTAATATTATTCTTATTATGAATTATTTAAATATTATATTTTATTCTTGTGCATAGTTGACTCGTAATTTTTACACCGTTGCGTCGAGCGCTGAGAGTTGGTTCATGTCCCGGTTCCGGATTTTCGAACGTCCTTTCGTACAATTTTATATCGTGTACTTTGCGTTTTGTAACTTGTACTCTTGTCATTTTTAGACGTTCTTCATCAATAAATTGAACCTTTTGAATTGTATCTTGTACATTTGAGCTTTTTGGACGTTTTGGTCTTTCAAATCTTCGTTTTTGTCTTTAAATCTTCATTTTCGAGCGATTTGCGTCTTTCGTCTTCGCACTTATTTATTTAACTATTACAACTAAAAATAAGGAAATTACATTTAAAAACTTTACATATTGGAACGATATTGCTACTAAATATATGTTCATTTGGAACACTATCAAATATCCCCACACTTGAGCGTTGCTTGTCCTCAAGCAATACAGAACTTGAAATAAAAACATACATGAATCACTTTTTTATTCATCACATTTTGTACATCAGTGATTTTGATATAGCGGTATAAACAATGACAGTAATGATGGTTAAAGGTGGGTGTGTCATCCACAGTTGCCTTGGGTTTAGGTCAACGACACTTGCAATCAAATAGCCGATTTACTTTCGGTTTCCAAAGCAAAGTGCACATTTGAAAGGCGGTTTACAGTCCCACATGACTATAAAAATTTAGATCCTTTAAGGAAATTGGATCTTTATGAAAACATTTAATCTTTTGAAAATTCAAGCTAGATTTTACCCTAGACAAGTTTTCTGATTTGATCCATCATTGGTGTTGCAAAATATATTTGTGGATCATTATTTTGGCTAAAACTTTTAGGCTCGTGTAATCCACTGCTATCCCGGTATCGGAAAGCACACATCCAGTTTACTTGTTCCGTATATTACCTTTCGGTAAACTACCGTCCGGTTGTAAAGGAAAGCGATGAACAAGAAACTGTTAAGGCAATGTCTAATGACATGCAGATGATTATGGTCTTTTTAACGTGTCGGATGCTAGTACTATCCTTGGTAGGAGCAATAATAAAGATCATCCTATATTTTTTTTCGGTCTGGCACAAGGTCCTGTCTCCGACCATGCTATGCAACCACCGTTCTTACGGTTGACACCCGATTTGGTTCAGGTGACCTAATGAATCTTGATAAATTTTCAGGATTTTACGTTCAATGGTAATGAACGCATTGAAAATGGGTTTTCAGAAAATAAATCAGTTTGTATTTTTGATCAAAATATTTTCTCGTTCAAGCTCGAGTTTAGATATCATCGAATTCCATGAGTTTGAATTCTCAATCTTTAAGGTCAATCTCTAGGATTGAGTAATATCAGTCTTAAAAGCTGATTTTTAATCTTTAAGGAGATTATCCTTTCTGGGGATCTGATTCATTAGTCTTATCAAGCTAATTTGCACGGTGTCCCCTATTGTACGAGATAAATCCTTCTCATGGTTAGGATAAATCTGACCACATGGCGACCCTGTTTGATGCTGAGGTCGGTGGATTTCCTGCTGATTTTAGAGATGACTTTTCTAGATTTTTCGTCAACCTACAGCTGGTCTGGACGACAACTTCATGACCTAAATCAAGAAGCGCGTTTCTTTTTCGGAAGACTTTACTTCCTTTTAATGATGGAATTGATTCATCGTGTAGATCCATCTTTCTTACAGTAAATCGGGTAAAACTGATTAAAATCGTCCAAAACAAAAGTACTTGCAATAACTTTACAGAAACATGTGATAGATAGTTTTTAATTGAATAACTTGGTACATTCTCCCCACACTTAGTTTCTTTCTTTGCTTTTTTTATTCTCCTTTATTCCATTTTAAATGAATTCAATCGTTTTAGGGTGTTTCTCAATTTATGTCCTTTCCGAGGTAACGATAATTTCGGCATTAACACCTAGTTTTATCGTTCATAAATATGTATAAACATGATTTTGAATTCATTTAGTTAAAAAATTTTAAAATTTTCATAATATTTAGAAAATAAGCCAAGTATAAACCCGAGAGAATTTATAACCCTTCCCCACACTTGAGATCATGCAATGCCCTCATTTGCATGAAATCAGACTAAATTTAAATTCATGAGGGTGATTAGTGTAGAAAAGTGATTAAAAATACCGAGTTTGCAAACATATTGTTGTTATTTCACATTTGATATTTTGCGTCTTATCGTCAAAATTAGTACCTTTTGCTGAACTTAATGTTAGTCTTTGAAAGTGCGCTGTTTTACCCTATTTTGTACATAATAAAATACAAACATACATATACATATTTTTGAAGTTTGGTATATTACCCTACTTTCAAAAATTTATAATATTTAATATTTTTTTGGCATACTTTAAATCAATAAAATTAAAAATAATGATAACAAAATTTGTCGTCCCGCCCTCGGGTAAAGCAATTTCGGCTCAACTACCTAATCTTCAACTCACGACGAATTTTAGAAATCATTTTTTTACTTAATGAAATAAAGTAAATTTTTGTTTTTAAAATCATTCAAAACATAAATTTAAAAAGCATATTAATTTTATATAAAACCTACTAAATAAAAAAAAATCAGAATGGGGGGAGAAAACTAGTTCTTTAGTGTCTGCTAGCGGAAAAGACCAATCGGATTCCATTCTCGGAACTACACGAGAACAGAACAACTAACTCCAAACAGCATTTTCTTTTTAGAATATTTGAATCTCCTCACACTTAGGTAGCTGTGGTGTCGAAATTGTGATTAACTTCATCGTCAATTTCTCTTGGTCCATAATCAACTTGCATATCTGTGACTTTTTCTTTAAGCCATTGCCCGGATTCATGTGTTATATCCACAATTTCAATTAGCTTCGCCTTTTCTTTAGGCGACACATTGGATACTAATCGGTTACATAACTTAAAGTTCCCCTTGGTTCTAGCATCGCGAATCCGTTTAATAAGTTTCTTCATTGAACTATTAATAACGGGATCATTTAATTTCGTATCAACAACGGGGTTCTTTGTTATCAAGTCATCATTAGGCGTTACTTCATTTTCCCCACACTTACGCGTTTTATTATTGTTAAGCACTACCGTTGGAGTTGGTAAAACAACATGGTTCTTACCAATCGTTTTTGCTGGTTCAACGGTTTTGGTTGGTGGAGATTTAGACTTTCGAATCATAAAAGTGATCGATTTGTCACCACTACTAAGTGTCATTCTTCCATTTCCTACATCAAAGAACGCCCCGGTGGACGCTAAGAATGGTCGACCTAAAATTAGAGGAATGTTTGGGTCCTCTTCTATGTCAATGACAATGAATTCGACTAGAAAGGTTAAATTGCCTACTTGAATGGGTAGGTTGTCAGCAATTCCAACTGGGTGCTTAATGGTTTGATCAAGGAGTCGAACACTCATATCCGTTGGACTTAACTCACCTACACCTAATCTCTTATATAATGAAAGAGGCATAACACTCACACTTGCACCTAAATCTGCTAGTGCATCATACATGACACAATCGCTAAGTAGACAAGGAACAATAAATTCACCCGGATCACCTACTCTAGGTGGAGGTTTTGGTGGAACTGTATTCACCGGGTTTACTCCTACGGTTTTTGTTTCTTGTACTTTCTTATTCTTTTTCTTCTTCTTCTTTCCAGAGGTATCAAAATCTTTATTACCTATTACTTGCTCATACTCAACTCCTTTTCTTGGAAACGGGATGGGTGGTTTATATGGTGCCACCACTGGCTTTACATACTCGGGTGGTGGTGGTGTTGTAACTTCTTCATTGTTACTCATATCTAAAACCTCCCCAACTTCTGGAGCTGGTTTTTCAGAATTCGTGGACACCATATTAACATTCTCATTCCGAGGATTTACTTCAGTATCACTCGGTAGCTTTCCTTGTTCCCTCTCACTCATCATGCTAGCAAGAGTACCTACGTGTTTTTCTAGATTCAAAATGGAAGCTTGTTGAGTTCTTAATGACTGATCAAACCTCTCGTTCGTTTGGGTTTGAGACGTAATAAATTGTGTTTGAGATTCCATTAGATTTGCCATCATTTCTTCTAGATTTGGCTTTTTCTCTTCGGTTTGATGTGGCGGTTTATACAAGCTAGGTCTTTGTTGATTGAAAGTGTTGTTTTGAGTTGGTTGGTTATTCGGACCTTGTTGGTTGTACGAGTTGTTGTTGGGTCCGTTTGGATTGTAAAGAATGTTTTGATTTCGATTGAAGTTTAACTTTGGCGGTTGATAATTATTTTGATAATTATTTCCAGGCCTTTGGTTCATATAGGAAACATTCTCTCGTTGTTCCAATATTGGTTCAATGTGACAATCTTTCAATAAGTGTGGTCCACCGCATTGCTCACAACTGATTCGTATTGCGTGAATATCTTTATTCATCTTTTCCATTCGTCTTTCGAAAGCATCTATTTTTGCGGAAACGGAATCAAAGTCATGGCTAGAATCGGCTCTAGCCGCTTTAGATGAACGAACAATATCTTTTTCTTGGTGCCACTCATGCGAGTGGGAGGCTGTGTTATCAATAATTTTGTAAGCTTCAGTTGCGGTTTTCTTCATAATGGAACCACCAGCTGTTATGTCGATGTCTTTTCGTGTAGCAACGTTGACACCTTGGTAGAATATTTGTACTATTTGATAAGTATCTAAACCGTGTTGAGGACATCCTCTCAACATCCTTCCGAATCTTGTCCACGCCTCATATAATGTTTCATTTGGCTTTTGCTTGAACGTAACAATTTCTCCTTGAAGTCTTACGGCTTTGGATGCCGGAAAGAATTGTTTAAGAAATTTTTCAACTAAATCATCCCATGTAGTAATCGCCCCTTCAGGTAACGATTCTAACCAATCTTTGGCTTCTCCCTTTAAAGTCCAGGGAAATAACATGAGATAGATCTGCTCATCTTCCACTTCTCGGATTTTGAATAGTGTACAAATTCTTTTAAACGTACGAAGGTGTTCGTTAGGATCTTCATTCGGTGCACCACTGAATTGGCATTGGTTAGTTACCATGTGTAGGATTTGTCCTTTAATTTCATAATCTGGAGCATTAACTTCTGGTTTAATAATGGCGTGACCTTGGCCCGTGCGTTTAGCCCTCATTCGATCTTCCATACTTAGAGGTTCTAGATTTTCCATGATTGGATTTGTTGTATCCGAATCACTAGAGGATTCTGATTTAACGGTTTGGGGTTCAGGATCTTGGAATTGTCCTTGAATATCTTCCGGGTTCTTAGTTGTGAAATCGGGTTCAAAAGATGGATTATCGGAAATTTGAATTGGAGTACTTGGTCGACTAGATGACGATTCTAAAGAAAAATCAATGGCGGCGATATTTGTTAAACGATGTCTTGATCGAGTTACAGGTGGTGAACGTATGACCGGCGGTGAACGTCTTGCTCGGTGCATTCACTGAATATCCTATTAGTTTTTAAAAAGGAAAGAAAAATTATATAAGTTATCCAATCAATAGACTTTTCTGATTTTGCCCACGTTTCGAATAGCCAAAAGATGCAGCAGAGGGGCAGGATTCGTTTGGTCTCAATATAATTGAGTACTGTTTGGCTCCAATAACCCGGTCCACGTACAAATCCAACTATTACTACGAACCAGAAAATTTTGATGTCTATCAATTTAACAACTTAAAATAAATTTTCGTAATTTTAAGAAATTTAGAGAAGAAGTAGAAAAAAATCTAAGTCCTAAAAACTAGAATGGCGAGAAATAAGAGAGAAAAAGAGTGCGCGTCGAAAAGTGTCGAAAAATGAAAAAGACGAAGAGTGGTTTGTAAACACGCGGTTAATCCAACCTTATAACGATCACTATCTTAAAATTAAAGCTACAAATGGAGATCACTAATTGGAATTGTAATTGATACATAGGTAAACGCGTCGAAAAATAAAAATAAGAAAATAGCGCGAAAAATGGCGTCGCAAAATTCTAAAGCACCTAAAACTTAGTCTAAGGAATAAGCACTTAAGGGATTTTACGGCAAAGCCTAAAAATCTAAAAATGAAAATAACTATGGCAAAACTAAACTTAATACTAAAAGTTGTGACTGAGTCTAAAAATCTAAAGTTAATAAAACTTAAAATAATTTTTTTTTTTTTTACGTTGTTTTTTTTTTTTTTTTTTTTTTTGCGTTTTTTTTTTTTGCGCTTTTTTTTTTTTTTACGTTTTTTTATTTTTTATTTTTTATATTTTTGCAAATATAAATTAAAAATATAGCGTTTTAGTGCTCCCCGGCAGCGGCGCCAAAAACTTGATGATGTAGCGTGAGGGTACGAAATAGTATTATTTTTAATACAAAATACTACAAAATATGACACAAGTTTTATTAATTTACGGATGGGATATACCTAAACCTTGCTACAACACTATAGGCAGTGTACCTAATCGTAGAGTAGTGTAGTTTTTAGTAAGTCCGGTTCGTTCCACAGGGAGCTGGTGATACTTACTATATTTTTAAAAACTATATTTATACAAAATATATATAATTATATAAGTAGTAATATTATTATAAAAGGGGGGGTTTTTTACCGTTTAATGACCGGTTTGTCGATTTTTAAGACTTAAGTCACAATTAAAACCTAATGTAAAATATAAAAATAACTTAATTTAAAGAGTAAAGTAAATAACAATAAATAAAGTGCGATAAATTAAATGACATAAAATAAAAGTGCGATAATTAAAAATGCGAAAAAGAGATAAAATAAAGGAATTATGCTTATTTAAACTTCCGTAATCATGATGTTTGACGTGTTGATTTTAATTTTATGCCCATGGGTTAATTGTCCTTTGTCCTGAATTATTTAATATGTCCGTTTGGTTTTTGTCCAAAACAGTCCATCAGTCATAAACATAAAGTGCGAGTGTCCTCATCAAATTATTCTTATACCCGAAGTTAAATATTCCAACTAATTGGGGACTTAAACTGTAACAAGATTTTAATACTTTGTTTAATAATTACACCAGGATGTCGACTGAGTGTAACCCAAGGTTTTAATATTTTGTTATCAATTATACCAAGTGTCCTTGTACATAATTTCACCCCTGTTTTAATTATTCTAGTGGCTATTAATCCATTCCCGTGCCCGGTTAAATGAACGATTATTCGTACATATAAATACCCCGCCCATCGTGTCCGATTGAGTGTATATGGTAATTTATAGGGACGCCCAATTGTAAATCTTTATATTAACATTAACAAACTATCATTTAGTTAAACAAATATAAAGCCCATTAATAGCCCATAGTCTAATTTCCACAAGTGTCGTTCTTTTGTCCAAACTCCAATTATGGTACAAAGCCCAATTACCCAATTTTAGTAATTAGCCCAACATCATGATTACTTCGTTTTAAATAAGCATAATAATAACTTAGCTACGAGACATTAATGTAAAAAGGTTGAACATAACTTACAATGATTAAAAATAGCGTAGCGTTACACGGACAGAATTTCGACTTACACACTCAAACGATCTCTATCATAAATCTTATTATTATCATAATTTAAAATTAAAATTAAGATTATTGTTATATCTGATTACATTAACATTATGATAGAGAATTATAAATATAGATATTGATATTTGATATAGAAAAGGGATCGATATATATAGAAAGATAGATTTAGGATAGAAAAAGGTATGTTTTCATCGATAGAATACACTGCCTTTTATAGGCGAATTCTGAATTTGATTTTTCACTTACGACCCCTGAACTATGCTCAATTAACAACTTTTTATTATTTAATATTATTCTTATTATGAATTATTTAAATATTATATTTTATTCTTGTGCATAGTTGACTCGTAATTTTTACACCGTTGCGTCGAGCGTTGAGAGTTGGTTCATGTCCCGGTTCCGGATTTTCGAACGTCCTTTCGTACAATTTTATATCGTGTACTTTGCGTTTTGTAACTTGTACTCTTGTTATTTTTAGACGTTCTTCATCAATAAATTGAACCTTTTGAATTGTATCTTGTACATTTGAGCTTTTTGGACGTTTTGGTCTTTCAAATCTTCGTTTTTGTCTTTAAATCTTCATTTTCGAGCGATTTGCGTCTTTCGTCTTCGCACTTATTTATTTAACTATTACAACTAAAAATAAGGAAATTACATTTAAAAACTTTACATATTGGAACGATATTGCTACTAAATATATGTTCATTTGGAACACTATCAGGACTCCGGACCGTTTACTTGCACACCTTTCCCGACTACTACTTTACCGCTACTACTATCATTGTGAGTTATAGCATTCCCTTTTTACTTTAACTTATTTTGGGAACTGAGAATACATGCTGATTTTATGTTTTACATACTAGGCACGAGTACTTAAACTTATATATGTGTGGGTTATACAACGGCATAAACATTCCCTTTAGCTCGGTAACGTTTAATCATTGGTTTTTGAACCGTGAACGCAAATCTTACATATGGATCCATAGGGTTTGACATCCCCACTCGGGCTAGTCGCGCTAGCAGTCAACGAGTGTTTAATACTTCGTAAACATACGCACTCGCCAAGTGTACTTTCAGGGGGTATTTTAAACGTTAAGTTAGTTACCAAGTGCCCACGGTTAACATATACTTTATCATACTGTTTTGAAACGCTCTTTGTAGCACTGAAATCTCGTGGCCTACCTTACATACTGTTATACTTAAACTATAGCTCACCAACCATTGTGTTGACGTTTTTAAGCATGTATTTCTCAGGTGCTTGAGGTTGCTTCCGCTGTGTACTAGTCGTGCTGTAGAACCCGCTGCTTAGAGTTGTTATCGCATGACTACTTATCTTGCATTCAAACTTATTTACTTTTGAAACTATGTTATGTAACGACCTTTGGGGTCACGTACACTTATTAATTTGCTTCTACTTAGTGAAGCATGCTCTTGAAATGTAAAACATTTGATGTCAGTTATGACATCACCTTTTTACCGCGAATGCAATTTCTTTAATTACAGCATATAGTACTTAACCTTGTAATGATCCTGTTGTTGATGATTCGTACACGATGGTTTTGTACGGGGCATCACATTTGGTATCAGAGCATTGGTTGTAGGGAATTAGGTTGCATTAGTGAGTCTAAGACCGACCCGAGTAGGATTCACTAATAGGACTAATCTACAACTTGCTAGTTTACGTGTTTCTGCTGAACTTGCTGCATGCTGCTGCTTACTGTTACTGCTATATGCCATATGCTATTACATGATTTCACTACTGCATGATGCTACTTGCTTTCGATTGCATGCTACTTTAATACGAATTACTGTTATTGCCATGCTAGTTACTGTTATACATGATTTAAACTGTTGGCCTATTATTTGCTTGCTTTATGACATACTGACATGGAAAATTTATTTTTCCTTGTTCAGATGTCGGATGTTCCACCTGCTGGCATTTCGGGCAGTACAGACTCAGACCCCGTCGCCCTACCTACTGCTACACCTGCTGCTGCTACTGCCGATACACCGGCCCCGACACCCACTAGTGATCCCGGCACTTCTGCTTCCGGAGCTGGTACTAGTGCACCTGCCCCAGTGTCTGCTCCCGGACCCTCGAGGTCACAGCCCCGCATTGGTGGTATTGAGATCCCCGCGGAGTTCGGGGAAGGACCGTTTCATAACCACATGCGCACGCCTTGCCGACGCACTCCCGATGGACGTTTAGTCGTGATTCCGCCAGGCAGACACCGACAGATGTTGGCCGCCTTCGGACGCTTTGGATTACCAGCTCAGCCACCAGTGTCACCACCACACGATTCGGATGACTCATCATCCGCCGATTCTTCATCATCAGACGACTCCAGCGATGATGAGGATCCTGCTGATAGATCTATTCAGGCACCCTCCACCCCACCGAAAAAGTGGTACCGTTCCGACGGCACCGTCATTCCAGGGGTGAATGGAGGTCGTGCTTTTACTGACACTTTTGGCCATCGTCGTAGGGTTACTGCTCGTAAACGAGTTGTGCCATACCCTGCTGACCCACAGATACGTAAGGTTCCCCGTTATGTATTGACTATTCCTGGAACCGTACCACCTAGATTTAGATACGGACCACTTACATCTAGGGACGTACCGTCTACATCCGGAGCCGGACCATCTACATCAGCACCACCGGCACCACCCGCACCACCCGCCCCACCTGCACCGCTTGCCCCATCAGCTCCCTCTAACGAGGAACTGATGAGGGAGATTGAGACTCTCCGAGCTCGAGTCACTGAGCTCGAGGAACAGTTGGCTCGAAGAGCAGTTCACCCGCCTTCACCGTAGGACTTTGTATTTAGATTTCATGATGTAATCTAGTTATAGTTTCATGTATTTCATATGTATTGTACGAACTTATTCAGATGTATGAAACTTATTATTATTAATGAATGGAACTTTGCATTATTTAATTCTTGTACGATGTTCTATTTACATTGCTGTACGATGATTCTGTGGTATTTGTACCTAGATGCATTATTTAATAACATGTGATGTTTTGATTCCATGTTGGTTACTATGTACTATATTACTACATATCGAATGCTGGATTTTGACTTGAGTCAAAATTTTTGTTTAGAATACCATGGCTAACGGAAGAACCACACCTACCGCCGCCCAGATTGAGGACATGATCAGTGAACGGGTCGCTGCAGCCCTAGCAGAAAGAAATCTCCAAGCTCCACCGCCACCATCACCAGTTATCCCACCCATTCGAAATGGGTGTACTTACAAGGAATTCCAGAGCTGCAAACCGCATAACTTCAGCGGCACCGAGGGACCAGTTGGTCTCACCAGATGGTTCGAAAAACTTGAATCAGTATTCCGAGTTAGCAACTGTTCGGAGGACAATAAGACCAAGTTTTCATCTTGCACGCTATCAGACGGCGCGCTAACGTGGTGGAACACGTTAGCTCAAGCGAAAGGTATCGATGAGGCGTATGCTACGCCATGGGAGGAATTCAAGGCGGCTATGATTGATGAGTATTGTCCGAGAACCGAAATTTAGAAGATGGAAATCGAATTTATGCAGTTAAAGGCCGTAGGGAACGACCTTAACAGTTACAACCGTAGGTTTTTGGAGTTGGCTCTTATGTGTCCGACCATGGTCACCCCCGAATTCAAGCGCATGGAGAAATACTTCTCGGGACTCCCTAAGTCCATCAAAGGAAATGTCACCTCATCCAAACCACCGAATGTTCCCGAAGCAATGCGCATGGCGCATACTCTCCTGAATCAAATCATCCTTGACGAGCCCGAGAAGGCTAAGTTTGAAGCCGGTAGTAGTGAAAAGAGGAAATGGGACAACAACCATAACAACCACAACAACCACAACAACAATAACAACAACAGGGGTAGAAACTATGATCAAAACCCGGCGAAGCGACATGAAGGGTTCAGGCAAAACAACAACAACCCCAACCCCAACAACAACAGCTCCAATCCGAACTACAAGGGAACTTTACCACAATGCAAGAGGTGTTATAAGCACCACACCGGGTATTGCAATGTTGTCTGTGAGAAATGCCAACGGACTGGGCATGTTGGTAAGGATTGTAAGGTTACTACTTTGAACGTGAAGCCAAACCACAACAACAATGGGCCTAGGAAATGTTATGAGTGTGGAAAGACGGGCCATTTCAGAAATGAGTGCCCAAACAAGCGTAAGGATGGCGGACCACCACGTGCTAGAGCCTTCAATGTTAATGCAAGGGACGCACGCGACAACCCCGACTTGGTGACAGGTATATTCAAAATCAACAATCTTTTAGCTTCTGTCCTATTTGATACTGGTGCCGATAGGAGCTATGTGTGTAGACATTTTTGTGATAAGTTAGATTGGTCGTTAGTTCCTTTAAAGGAAAGTATGCTTGTCGAGGTAGCCAACGGAAAACTTGAAAAAGTGGACCAAATTGGCCGAGGGGCTATTATCAACATAGCCGGTGTAGACTTTGAGATAGACTTGATACCCATTAAGTTGGGGAGTTTTGATGTTATTGTTGGCATGGACTGGTTGACTAAGATAAGAGCCGAGATTATTTGTGGAGACAAAGCTCTTCGTATACCCCAAGGAGACGGTGAGCCACTAACCATTTATGGTGAGAGATGTACCTCGCAACTGAACCTCATTAGTTGCGTGAAAGCGCAAAAGATAATGAAGAAGGGACGCCTTGCTGTCCTAGCTCATGTGAAAACTGTAGGAACCGAGGAGAAGAAAGTGGAAGATGTGCGTATTGTGAACGAGTTCTCCGATGTCTTTCCCGAAGAATTGCCTGGATTACCGCCACCGAGGGCAGTAGAATTTCAGATTGACTTAGTGCCAGGAGCTGCACCTGTAGCTCGCGCACCCTATAGACTTGCACCTTCCGAGATGCAAGAATTGCAAAGCCAACTACAAGAATTACTTGATCGAGGGTTTATTCAACCGAGTTCTTCGCCGTGGGGCGCGCCTGTGTTGTTTGTGAAGAAGAAGGATGGATCCTTCCGAATGTGTATCGACTACCGTGAGCTTAACAAATTAACAATCAAGAATCGGTATCCTCTCCCACGAATTGACGATCTTTTTGACCAACTGCAAGGATCGTGTGTTTACTCAAAGATCGATTTACGATCCGGCTATCACCAGTTGAGGGTGAAGGAAAGTGACGTGATGAAAACTACATTTAGAACCCACTATGGACATTATGAGTTTCTTGTAATGCCATTCGGTCTGACCAATGCACCTGCTGTATTTATGGACCTTATGAATCGTGTTTGCAAGCCATACTTGGACAAGTTTGTCATAGTCTTCATAGATGATATCCTCATCTACTCTAAGAGCGAAGAAGAACACGAACATCATCTCCGATTGGTACTTGAACTCTTGAGACGAGAGCAACTCTACGTAAAATTTTCCAAGTGTGAATTTTGGTTGAAGGAAGTTCAGTTTTTGGGTCATGTTATGAGTGACCAGGGCATCAAAGTTGATCCCGCCAAGATCGAAGCTATCAGCAAGTGGGAGACCCTCACTACTCCGACTCATATTCGTCAATTTTTGGGTCTTGCCGGCTATTACCGAAGGTTTATCGAAGGTTTCTCTCTGATTTCACGTCCGTTAACCGCACTCACTCACAAAGGAAAGAAATTTGTTTGGGGAGACGAACAAGAGAAAGTATTTCAATTTTTGAAACAGAAGTTAACCACTGCGCCTATCTTATCACTTCCTGAGGGTAATGACGATTTTGTTGTTTACTGCGACGCCTCGAAAACTGGTTATGGTTGTGTACTTATGCAACGCACGAAGGTCATCGCTTATGCTTCGCGTCAACTTAAGATCCACGAACGAAACTATACTACGCATGATCTTGAACTTGGAGCCGTTGTCTTCGCGCTCAAATTGTGGAGGCACTACCTTTATGAAACTAAATGCACTATCTTCACCGATCACAAGAGTCTCCAGCATATATTCGATCAGAAACATTTGAATATGAGACAACGAAGGTGGATTGAGACGCTAAATGATTACAAGTGTGAACTTCGCTACCATCCGGGTAAAGCCAACGTTGTTGCTGACACATTAAGCCGAAAGGAGAGATCGGCACCTCTTCGTGTTCGAGCATTGAACATCACGATTCATTCCAATCTCCAGAACCAAATCCGAGCAGCCCAAGAACAGGCTCTCATAGAGAAGCACTTACGATATGAATACTTGAACATTCTCGTCTCTAAATTCGAGGTTAGAGAATCTGGACTCCGATGTTATGCCGGAAGGATTTGGGTACCTCGCTATGGAGACCTCCGAAGCCTCATACTTGACGAAGCTCACAAGTCTCGATATTCGATTCATCCTGGAGCGGGCAAGATGTACCATGATATTAAAGAACAGTATTGGTGGCCCAACCTCAAGAAAGACGCTGCATCTTATGTTAGTAAGTGTTTAACTTGCTCAAAGGTTAAAGCCGAGCATCAAAAACCTTCTGGGTTGCTTCAACAGCCGGAAATCCCACAATGGAAGTGGGAGATGATAACTATGGACTTTATCACCAAGCTGCCAAAGACAGTGGGCGGATACGATACCATTTGGGTTATTGTTGACCGTCTTACCAAGACTGCACATTTCTTAGCAATGAAAGAAACTGATACAATGGAGAGGCTTGCTCAACTCTACATTAAGGAAGTTGTATCACGACACGGTGTACCCTTATCGATCATCTCCGATCGCGATCCTCGATTTGCTTCTAGATTTTGGCGTTCTTTGCAAGAAGCCATGGGAACTCGTCTCGACATGAGCACTGCATATCACCCTCAGATGGACGGGCAAAGTGAACGAACAATTCAAACTTTGGAGGACATGCTACGTGCATGTGTTATTGATTTTGGAAAGGCCTGGGAAAGGCATTTGCCACTCGCCGAATTCTCATACAACAGCAGTTATCACTCGAGCATTAAAGCTACACCTTTTGAAGCGTTGTATGGCCGTAAGTGCTGTTCTCCCCTTTGTTGGGCCGAGCTAAGTGAAGTGCAACTCACCGGGCCCGAGATAGTCCACGAAACCGCAGAAAAGATTGCTCAGATTCAAAACAGACTTAAGGTAGCCCGTGATCGCCAAAAGAGTTATGCTGATAGTAAACGTAAAGACTTCGAATTCAACATCGGTGATCGTGTTATGTTGAAGGTTGCACCTTGGAAGGGTGTGATCCGTTTTGGAAAGCGCGGAAAGTTAAACCCGCGGTACATTGGTCCATTTGAAATTTTGGAGCGTGTTGGACCCGTTGCTTATCGTCTTGATCTTCCAGAACAATTGAGTTCAGTTCATCCTACCTTCCACGTGTCAAACTTGAAGAAGTGTCTTGTGCCACCTGAACTTATTATACCATTGGAGGAACTTACTATTGATGAAAAACTCCACTTTGTGGAAGAGCCTGTTGAAATCATGGAAAAAGAAGTCAAGGAGTTGAAACACAATAGGATTCCGATCGTTCGAGTTTGATGGAATTCCAAACGAGGACCTGAGTTTACTTGGGAACGAGAGGACAGCATGAGACAGAAGTATCCTCACCTTTTCCCACCTCCTCCATCACCTTCAGATTCAGCTTAAAATTTCGGGACGAAATTTTCTTTAACAGGTGGGTAATGTAACGACCCTGGTTTTTTCCAACGTTATTTATTAATAATTATTATTATTAATGCGCGTGATTAAACGAATGTATATAATTACATTTACATGTTGCCATGATTGCCCGTACTTGACTTTTAAGAGCCCGAAACGTCTCTGCGACACACGAAACTTCGCGAATAATATTTTTAGAATATTATTTACATTCATGATTATTTATTATTAATCATTTTAATTAATCAAGGTTAGTGATTAATTACTTGGGCTTTAATTATTTAAATTGCATCTTTAATTAAACTTGGGCCTTTAATTATTAGACTTGGGCTAAGTAAGCCCACCCTACACTTTTATGGACTTGCAAGCCCACTTGTTAAGCTAGTTTTATGTTAAGATTAATCAAGGTTAATTAGACTAATGAAGAGACAAAGTTGTCTCAAGCATGCAAGGCTTTATTTAACTTATTACCCAATTTAGCTTACACCATTAACCAACACATGAAAGAAGCTTGTTGACTCCCCCTTTATACCACCTAGAACCGTCGGCCAATATGGAGCAAGAGGAGTTCTTTTTTTTGTTTCAAACTTCACATAATACTTGCATTTCACCATTTCATTTCACAGACACAAAAACTTCTCTCAAACTCTCTCTACTTTCTCTCTTTCTCTTGTAAGTATTACACTTCTTTTTCTCCTTTTCCTTCTTGCAAAAACCGAATTCTTAAACCTTCATCATCATCATTCTTGTTTAGTTTACTTGTTAGTTTGTAGTTGTTGCTTGTTTGTTGAAAAGATCAAGTCTCTTTAGCTTGAATCTTCTTAGATCTTGGTTTCTTCTTTTGATTTTGAAGAACCAAGAACAAGAACTCAAACTCACTAGTTTGTAGTTCCATAATTATGAAATTTCAAGTTTCAAGTTCATAAACCTTAAGATCTTCTTTGTTTTCATGATTTGTAGACTTGAACTCTTAGGATTCAAAACTTAGTTTGAATCTTCTCAAGCATGATACAAACATGAACAAATACTTATAGATCTAGTTACTTACTTTATTTTTGTTCACTTTAATTTCATGTTCAAGTTCATAAGTTGAAGAATCGTCTTTATGTTTATGTTGTTGACTTGAACTCTAAGATCTACACTTTGGTTTGATCTTCTCAAGTATGAAACAAATGTAAACATGTTACTTATAGATCTAGTTATTTGTTTCACTTTTACTTAGTTAAATTTGTGATTTATGTTCATGGTCAAGTATTTACTAGTTAAAGACTTGATTATTATTCTTGAAACTTTGTAAGTTCAAGGCATAGAAGTTTAACTTGCTAGTTACAACTTCACACACTTATGTTGATTTAACTTAAGTACTAGATCTATACTTTTGAAACAAGGATCTTCAAGATCTACTAAGAACTAAGTTCTACAACCTAAGATCTTGTGTACTTAAGTTTATTTTCAAGTTTGTAGCTTATGACTAGTTTTAAAGTTGATGTATGTGTTAGATCTAAGACTTTGATGAAACTTTGGTTCATCAAACATCATACAACTCTTAAGTGAGTTGATCTACATGTCTTAGACTCACACTTGTGTTGCTAGTGTAACAACTTAGTTAGTATTACTTTCATAGTTCATGTGTATGTAGATCTAGGACTTGATGTAACTTTGGTTCATCAAATTAATGTCTTAGACTTGCACTAGGGTTATGATGGTCAAGACTTGGTTAATATGATGTAAACACATCCATGAGTTGTACACTTGAAGCTATATGCATCAAGGATGAGAGCCATGATGAACATCAAGCACCAAGACCACCGGAACCCTCCAAACTTTCTGCTTTCTGTCCCAAAGTTTCTGACCTACTGTTTCTGGACCAGACCAGTAGGTCTGGGCTGATCCCATCTTGATTTTTGGATATAACTTTTCGATTAGATAATTTTTCATTTAGGACTCGTCTTCATCCGAGTTACGGTTTAGGATTTATGGCCCTCCGTTCGTCACTATGTCCTTTAATGTTGTGCAGAAAATTTCAGACCTACTCGCACATATACCGTTGCCACGGTCAAACGAAGACGAGTTAGCTTCTGTAATTTTAACCACACTTAAATGAATCATATACGGAGCCATAGCCACTGGCCTCACCTCTGTTCGGTTTGTGTAGAGGCTGTGGTGACTGATCCAAATCAGCCTTTGTTTTAAACGACTTTCATAGACGAACCTTACTTGTTACCTTTTGTTTAATGATGATTGATGATGACCCTTATGACCTTAATTACATACTTATAAACCTTTTGAGATGACTTACTGACTTAGTACTATTTGACTTAGGTTGAGGACTCCGGACCGTTTACTTGCACACCTTTCCCGACTACTACTTTACCGCTACTACTATCATTGTGAGTTATAGCATTCCCTTTTTACTTTAACTTATTTTGGGAACTGAGAATACATGCCGATTTTATGTTTTACATACTAGGCACGAGTACTTAAACTTATATATGTGTGGGTTATACAACGGCATAAACATTCCCTTTAGCTCGGTAACGTTTAATCATTGGTTTTTGAACCGTGAACGCGAATCTTAGATATGGATCCATAGGGTTTGACATCCCCACTCGGGCTAGTCGCGCTAGCAGTCAACGAGTGTTTAATACTTCGTAAACATACGCACTCGCCAAGTGTACTTTCAGGGGGTATTTTAAACGTTAAGTTAGTTACCAAGTGCCCACGGTTAACATATACTTTATCATACTGTTTTGAAACGCTCTTTGTAGCACTGCAATCTCGTGGCCTACCTTACATACTATTATACTTAAACTATAGCTCACCAACCGTTGTGTTGACGTTTTTAAGCATGTATTTCTCAGGTGCTTGAGGTTGCTTCCGCTGTGTACTAGTCGTGCTGTAGAACCCGCTGCTTAGAGTTGTTATCGCATGACTACTTATCTTGCATTCAAACTTATTTACTTTTGAAACTATGTTATGTAACGACCTTTGGGGTCACGTACACTTATTAATTTGCTTCTACTTAGTGAAGCATGCTCTTGAAATGTAAAACATTTGATGTCGGTTATGACATCACCTTTTTACCGCGAATGCAATTTCTTTAATTACAGCATATAGTACTTAACCTTGTAATGATCCTGTTGTTGATGATTCGTACACGATGGTTTTGTACGGGGCATCACATTATGGGTTATAGGATAACATTCCTAATGGAATATCCCTTGTAGTAGTGGTTTTATTGAGGTGTGGAAGGATATAAGACTTGGTGTTTCCAAGCATCTCTTTAGTGTTAGATGAAGGGTTTCGTGAGGCTATATCATTTAGCCTTGTGGAAATTGCGAGTAGCGTGTGATCACTAGGAACTTTCGATAAGACGATAAACCGTACGGTTTGTCAGGTAGGTATGACTTCGGGTCATTATTATAGATGGATGGGTGACATCGGGTGTATGGAACCTAAAGATCGAGTTTCTAAAATTCAGTTGATTGTGGTGGGAGTCTGCATGACACTGCGTCAGGTGCCTCCTTATACCTGATAGTGTGATGTTCAACTCCGGTGATGGTGTGATCACTTTGAGCTGAGGGTGTCTGTGAGATATCCTTGGAAGCAGCGGAGATTACAATAGTGATCGACGGGCGATAGTAATTCGACGGTTGCGAAAGTCGAAGTTCAAGAGCATTGCGGTGAATACTTCTTATGAAGTGACGGATGAGCGAATCTTGTTGCTCTTGAGTGATGGACGAGTAAAGATGATCGGCGAGCCGGTAATGTACTTAATGGTCGGTTAGGCCGAAGGTCATGATGAAGTGTTGATATTGCGGTTGATATGATTATTGTGTCGGATTGGTCACTCTTCTCCATGAGAGTGAGCAATTGTTGATAACGATTCGTTAAGTGGAAGGTCGGGTGATCTCGATTGTGATGCACGACTGTTTAAGCGGAGTGGCATATGCCTAGCCATAGAGGCGTATGTGGGACCTTGGTGGAGTTCGCTTTGCGAACGATGAAGAACTGTAAATTGTGATTGTGGTATGAAGGTGTGATGTCGTCGCGTGTACGACATCTCAAGTGATGGTGCATGTCGGCTCTGAGGGCCTAAAGTGAATTTGCGGTGATTTGATGTTTATGACCAACGGTGAGAATGATCAGGTGTGGCGTGGAATTACAATTCCGCGGGATGTTATCATCTTGGCGGTGAGAATGGAGAGATAAATCCTAAGTGGGGGAGTTTTTACTGCCGCCCGAGGAATCTCCGGTGGTGTTAGATCAAGTGAGGCGTAAGTCTTCTTGTATAAGGTGGTCGTGCGGTACCAAGTGCGGTATGAGACCAAGTGTGAAGTTTGAGATCACGGACGTGAGAGAATGTAACTGTCGTTGCGGGTGGTCTCGTGATGTAAAATTGGGTTGGTGCGAAACCCGGATAGTGCTGTGGAGTAGGTACGAGTTCGATTTCGGTATGGATACTGTATTTTCCCTTTGGGGAAATGTGATTGTGGATATTGTCAGTGGATTATTCCACTTTATGGATGATTGTGAGGCGGGGAGTTCTATTTCCAATTGTCTCACATAGAGACACGCTGGTTTTGTTTGTTTGCGAGGGTGCATTCCCTAGTGATGCGACCCGTTAGCCGCATTGAAATGTCGAAACCATCCTTAGCGGACGGTCTAGGTTGGAGGATTCACCTGACATTGGTGAATACTTTTGAAGGTCGCGTGACGAATTGCGAATTGTTGGGATGATAATTCGCTATTGACAGGATTCTAGTACACAAATAGTTTCCATGCTAGTGCTAGGAAGCCGTATTGTATGGATGTGTTGTTGGGTTTAGGGGAGAAACCCTGTGTCGAGTGTTGATGTTTTGTCTAACTTGTGGTGTATTATTGTCATCCTGGATTAATTCAGAGACGGAAGGTCGTGTGCGGATCCATTCATGGGAAAGTTTGTATCCCTAGTGTGATTAGTTGGTGATACCGAAATTTCTTCGTTGAAGGAATGACCCGGTTGTGGAGACGAGGGGAGTTGGTTCTTGAATCGGAGAACATTCATGATTGAACGGTTGAGTGTATGTTTATGAACCGGTGAAGCACGAAGTTTTAACGCGGCATGCATCCTCGATTTGGATTAATGCAAGACTTGGGTCACAGCGTAGTGGACCTAGTAGATCGCGTTGGGTGATATAGTTAAGGATGTAGCTTGTTGCGAGTTGTAGACGGGAGAACTTGAAGAGATGTTAAGTGGTAAGTGTTATCCGTAAGGATTTACTTTTACTAGGTCTTCGTCGTTTTGGATGTTGACCTTATTGTGGGACGTGGTTACTCTTGGCATTGTACTTGTGAAGGGTACACCAAAGGGGTGATATCTCGGTACGAGATTGGTTGAGTTTTTCCCGATGTGAGGGATTGAGCAAGTTTCTAGTGCTCGGATTCGTGGATTTGGTAAATCGCGGATGGAGATTTAAGTTGAAAGGGGGTAATTCATCGGAAGGGTCGCTTAAATGCGGTGTAAGATCTTCGCGTTGCGGGAAATTTCTTAGACTTCGAGTTCAGAAGTACGTCGAAGGACCATAGGATGTAGGTCCGGATGGGTTAAGTGACGAAGATCACGAGGACGTGATCGAGTTTAAGTGGGGGAGAGTTGTAAGACCCAATATGTATTGTACATAATGTTATTATGGTGTACGATGCGTGTATGAAGTGTACGAAGCATGTACGTGTTGCTTGCTCGAACGTCGAAGGAAAACTAGACGTTATTTGAGTCACAAGGTGTGTACGTACCTTTTCAACCCCAAATAAATTTGAGTTGATGTTTCAAAGCCTTACCATTGGAAAGAAAATCTTATTACGTTTCCAACGATATTTGATTCATCGAAAACGGAGCTACGGTCAAAAAGTTATGGCCAAAACAAGTTACTGAAAACTGACCTGAAGGTTGGAGCGGCGCTCTACCCTTTGGAGCGGCGCTCCGATCGCGTCTGATGCAATTTTCAGCATTTTTAAGGGTTAAATGAGGGGTACTTTGGTCCTTTCACTTGTGGACGGATTTGTGGCCTTTAGAGCAGTTTTAGATCCACTTTTGGATCATTTTGGCATCCACACATCTCTCTCATCTTATCTTAGAGAGAGAGAGAGAGAGAGAGAGATTTCTAGGGAGAGATTTGGGGTTTTGAAGAAGAAGAAGCTTGAATCGATCGAAATCTCGAGTGTTAAAGTTGTTCCTTTCGTTCTCGGCTACGTTTTGATTGTTATGGTAAATTCTAAATCCGAATTTCATTGTTAAGATTATTGTTTGAGTTAGGGTTTGTGTTAGTTAGTGTTATAAACCCATTTTTATTGTGAAATTTGGGGGTTTTGGGTAAGATTCAAGTAAGTAAGCCTAAATGGGTGACTTAGGGTTTCGAGTGATGAAATTATGAGTTTGGGTCTTGCGTGTGTTGGTTAAACGTTAGAACACTTGTGTTGACTTGGTTTTTGGGTGTAAACCCTAATTTAGGTCAAAACGGGTCAAATGGGTATTTCGGGACAAGTAAGCTTGATTCGGTGTCAAATTAAGTTTTAAGTCAAGTTTTGGTAAATCAAGTAGGTAAATACTTGATTTAAGTGTTAGTGGTTGTCTTGGAAATATAATCACTAGTCGTTGGTGATTTTGGGGCGTTTTATGACTTTGGTCAAAATGAGCAATTTGAATTGGGTCAAAATTGAGGATGACACTAATTTGGATTAATTGGTGTTAAACGCTTTTGTTAAGTGTTAAATGATGCTTTTGATGTAATTACTCGCGAGAAGTGATTTTAGGTTAAAATTTGGTGTTTTAGCAATAAAGTCAAACTTGGTCAACCATGGAATGGGTTTTGTGTAAAATACGAGCTAGTATGCGTTTAAAGGTTAAAATTGACATATTTGGGTATTTCGAGAACGCGAGAACTAGTCTCGTTAGTTTTGGACCTTCGGGTAGTGTTAAAAGTGCAAAAGGGTATATTTTGCACTTGTTGTTCATTCGGGCGGGTTGAGAGTCCAAATGAGGTTGTATGTTGATTATGTGTATAGCTATATGCGTATTATAGGTAAAATCTTACTCGGTCGCGTGTGGTGGGGATTTCGCGCATGGTTTGTAATGCTCGAGTTCACGAGGTGAGTGGAATAATTATATGCGTAGGTATATAATGTATTTATTTGTTGTAGCGTGAGATGTGAAGTGTCGATGTGCTAAGACACCACATTTCACGTGACGAGTGAAGTGTCGATGTGCTAAGACACCACTCAAAGTAATGTGACGGGTGAAGTGTCGATGTGTTAAGACGCCACCCGAGGTGAAGTGTCGATGTGTTAAGACACCACCCAGAGTGAAGTATCGATGTGCTAAGATGCCACTCCAAGAGAATAACGGGTGAAGTGCCGATGTGTTAAGGCGCCACTCGAGGTGAAGTATCGAGGTGTTAAGATGCCACCTCAAGTAAAATGAAGAGTGAAGTGTCGAAGTGTTAAGACACCACTCGGGGTGAAGTGTCGACGTGTTAAGACGCCACCCGGGGTGAAGTATCGATGTGTTAAGATGCCACCCGTGGGGTTGTTATGAACTCCGACGGTCTTTAAACACCGTTCCCTCGTTCGATTGGTTAACCATGGTTATGTGTTGTAGTTTTAGCATATTAAATTGTGAACTATATGCTTTTGGCGGTGCTAGCTTATTGTGAATTGCGGATATTTTAGTATGCATTGTGATTGCATGTTTGTTGAGTTGCTAGCTCGTATACGGTATTTGTGTAAGTGTTTGCAAGTAAGTAGATTATATATGTATGTGTATAATTATTGCATTCACTAAGCTTTCATAGCTTACCCTCTCGTTGTTTACATTTTTATAGATTCGCGTGGAGGTGATGGCTCGGGTAAGCGTGAGAACTATTGGATTGTATAGGTTGCTTTAAAAGACGTGCTTTTGGATTGATTAGGATTGGGTAGCGTATCCCCAATCGCCATGCTCGGTCTATATTTTGTATTAAACTAAAATGGGTCGAAATGGTCACTTTGTTGTAAATTGGGTCGATGTGGGCCCGGAGTTGTAAAACTTGTTTTATTATGAAAACGTGTTAGTTTTACTTACTTTATTGCGTTGTGAAAACCGTTTCGTCTAAAAGTACCCGGAAGTGGACGATCTTTTTGTCAAAAAAGGAAAGAGTGGACATACCACTTTGGAGCGCCGCTCCACAGTGGGGCACACCGCGCCGAATGCTGAACTGGCCATATTTGATATAAAAAAAAAATTTAATTGTGTTTCGGTTGGATGACGGGTTGGGTTGTTACTTACATATTTCCATTTTCATATTAGAATAATGGTATTAAAATTTCTATATTAATGTTAATAGTAATAATAAAAGTAACAATAGTATTATTATAACAAATATATTTGTACTTGCATTATATGTACCATTACTTATATTATATATTAACTTTTATTAAATATTTCTCTTTTATAAATTTTATCTATATTATAATATACATATAGTAGTAACTATTTATAGAACTCAGATATTTAATGTAAATTCATTTTAGGTACAGCTTAATGATTTTGTCTCTATTTCACATATTTTAATGTTTAAATTATATTTCATAATTTCAATTTATTATATATATATATATATATATATATATATATATATATATATATATATACACACACATATTTATTTATACACAATTGTTCGTGAATCGTCGAAAATAGGCAAAGGTCAAATGTATATATAAATGCAGTTTAAAGTTTTAGGTTTCAATATTACCGACCTAGCTTATCGTATCGAAATTATATAAAGATTAAGTTTAAATTTAGTCGAAAATTCCCGGGTCGTCACAGTTAACAAGATGCAAATAAGAATATCCCCATCATTCCGGGACATCCATCGGACATGATATAAAAACTCGAAGTACTAAAGCATCCGCTACAACGGATGTGGTTTGTTGGGCCCAATAGATCTATCTTTAGGATTCACATCAATTAGTAGTCTGGTTTACTAATTCTTAGGTTACCAAGTAAAAGGGGCATATTCGGCTTCGATCATTCACCCATATAATGTAGTTTCAATTACTTGTGTCTATTTCGTAAAACATTTATAAAAATTGCGCATGTATTCTCAGTCCAAAAATATAAAGGGTAAAAAGGCAAATGAAACTCAGCATACTGTATTTTGTAGTAAAAATACATAGAACGACATTGAACAAGTGTAGGGTTGGCCTCGAATTCACGAACCTATATTAATTGTATATCTATTAAATCACATAATCGTAAACGAACAAAATATATGTATATTTTTATTAGTGATATATCTGTTATTTTAATGATTTATGCAATCCATTAAATATATTTATTTTATATACATTAAATAAGTAAAGATAGTAATATAGTTAAATTATGTGTATTAAATGTATATTTTTTTTTTATCTAAAGATCATTTATTTGTCAAACTAATATTTATAATAATACTAGATTAAAGATAATAATAATAATAATGATAGTAATAGTAATAATAGTGATAATAATAATAAATATGTTAATTTTAATAATGACAATTTTAATAGATATAATAACTTTAATATTAATGATAATTTTACTAAAAATGATGTTTTTACTAATAATGATAAAATGATACTTTTACTTATAATAATTTTTTTTAATAATAATACAGTTGTAATAATAATAATAATGATACTTTTTAATAATGATACTAATTCTTAATAAAAATGATAATTTTAGATAATAACATGTTAATGATGATAAATATAATAATATGCTTAGTAATTATAATAACAATACTTTATATAATAATTGCAATAATAATAACGATAATAATATTAACATTGATATTAATGATAATAACAATAATAATAATACTGATAATAATAATATTAGTAATGATAATACTAATAAATCTTAATTGATATTACATATAATAATAATAATAATAATAATAATAATAATAATAATAATAATAATAATAATAATAATAATAATAATAATAATAATAATAATAACATTCTCAATATTAATTTTAGTGAATACAACAAATTACATAATAATAATAATAACATAATTAATAGTAATAATAATAATAATATTAGATAAATAGATAAACTACCTTATGAAAAATCAGTTTTCTAAAAAGAAAACACCTCAGCTCAGACTCGATCCTTCGACCACTCGCTTAATTACAAGCACTCTAACCAACTGAACCAGTTTGCTTTTTCTGTTTTAATCTCATAACTAAATTTTATAACCCGTTTTAAAATACTCATCTTCTTCTTGAAATTCAATCGACCAAATCCAAAATCAATCTCAATCATTTGTTACCAATTTAATTTAGGTTGTATAATTTCGAAACAGAACATTTAGTATATGTATAAATTAATATATCACAACAGTAATTAAATAAAAAAAACATTTACAACATTTTTCCTTAAAACATGAACTCAAACTCCAATTATGAATTCCAATTAGTTTTAGACTAAAGTTATAACATGAAATAGGTAAGAAAACGTTCTTATAAACTTTCTCCATGGCCAATTGAACTCAAAACATTAACACGAATCCTAATTTTTGAATGAACACAATCATTTGACTTTTCAATTTAAAGTTTGACTTTGAAAATTAGAAATCATGAAAACGAATTGGAGTGTGAGATTTTGTAGGTAGATTAAGAAAATGATTCCTAAGACAACTGCAATTACACATTTTAAAAATTTGATTCGTATTTGTAGTTTTTGAAAATTTAAAGCATGAACAGAGCAGATACCTGTTCGTTGCTTCTGTTTAGGATTAATTCGATTGACTGAAGTAATTTAGATTGATAATTGGATATGTGGATGATAGAGTTGAATGTGTTACCCCATTTTATTGAATAATTCGTTTAATCTATGGCCAATCTAGTCGACAGAGGGATCAATCGTACAAAAAAAATAAATAAATATAAAATATAAAAGCTGCAATGGATTGATACAAAATTGGATTCTTTCTCATGTTTGGACTCTTGATTAGTACGAATGGGATAAATTTTCCTATAGCTGGAGAACGACATGAAACTGATTCTTAGTTTTTATGATTTTAATTACGTATTTAATTATTTTTTTTTATATATATATATAGGATCGTAGATATATAAATATACATATAGCAATTTCTGTATCAGTATTTATGTTTATATATAGATTTGTATTTTCTTTGTATAAAAATATGTATTGATATATATATATATATATATATATATCTATATTTTTTATATGTATATATATTTTAAATTATTTAATTTTTTTTTGTATTTAACAAGTATAAAGTAATTAGTAATAATAATTGATAAATAAAATAATTTTAAATATTTTAATTACTAATAATAATATTAAAAATGGTAATACAATCTTATTAGCTATAATAACGTTAATATTATTAATGATCAATATAATATAATATAATAACTTATACATATCAAATTTTATAAAATAATAATATTTATTATATAAGTTTTAATATCTACAAAAGTAACGATAATAATATTAATATAACAGTTATTTTCAATCTTGCACTTTAATGTAATCTATCTATTTAATATGTATTAACTTTCATATCTAAAGAATATATATTAAAAATAATAATTTGACCAATAGTGATATTAATATTATTGTTAATAATAATAATGGAAGTAATAATAACATTAGTATAACAATTATATTTTGAACTTGTAAGATGTAACATTTAATAAGTATGTAATATATATTACATAATATCTTTTATCAAATATTGAATATTTATAAATTATATATATATATATATATATATATATATATATATATATATATATATATATATATATATATATATATATATATATATATATATATATATATATACACAATTGATAAGTACTAATAGAATCACACATATACATATAGATTCATAATAATATCATGTATAGATTTATATATAAATACTTAATTTATTATTATTTTATATGTTTAATTCCGATTGATTAAAGTTTTTTTATTAACTCAAAATATCAAATATACACTTTTATTTTTATAAATATTTATTTACATATTTACTTACACAAAATGGTTCATGAATCGTCGGCAATAGTTAAAGGACAACTGCATTCAAGTAAACTGTTCCAAAATTATAAGACTCAATATTATAGACTTGACTTATCGTGTTGGAAACATATAAAGATTAAGTTTAAATTGGGTCGAAATTTCTGGGTCGTCACAGTACCTACCCGTTAAAGAAATTTCGTTCCGAAATTTGATTGGGATGGTCATGGCTAACAATAAATATGTTTTCATGACGAACATGAGTTGATAAAATGAGTTGATAAATAGAGTTTTATTACCATTGAGTAGTAAGGATAAATTAATTCGATTATTCGAAGAGTACGAATGAAGCTATCATTAAATAGTGAAATGAGGTAGATAAGTTTCATCGTGACTTTTCACTAGTCATGGTTGAATTCTGGAATTCAAGGGATTTAAAGAAAATCTTCGAAATCTAAAAGATTTGATTCTTCGGCGAGTAAGAAAATTAAGATCTCTATAATTAAATACGGTGATATGTCTCGATTACTCTGTCTGATATTTCCATTATAAATTAAACTCTTCTGTTCCATTATTCTCACCATTCCTATACTTTCTTTCTTAGTTCGTACATCTAAAGATTGTGAAAATGCTTAATCCAGTTCTAATCCTTGATATTTTCCTAATTATCATTTCTGTTATCTTTCTTCTCAATCTTCCACCAGAAAAATCTGTTTACTTTTACTATTACCTTGGGGTGATACTATTCTTAATTCTACCGTGTATTTATATTGCTATTTGTATTAATATCCATGGTTTGTAACCTCCGCGTTGTTATTGAGCTTTATATTTTCTCTTATATTTTGGAGCTCTTTGCCTTTTTATTCTCCTCTCGACCACTAGTAAAGCGAGTAATGGTCCAGAATTCGTAAGTATGGAATTTCGAATGATTTTAGTGTTCTAAACAGGAAAGAACGTAATAGCACGATTTGATTTGTCAAATTTTCAGAATCACTGAGAATAGAACTATCAAAAATATACTTTCTTGATATGTTCAGAAGTTAAGCAGAATGAAAGAGTTATGTAACATGGCACATGATGACGTTATGATCTTTGAATCGTCACGTTCCATTAGAAACTCAGCATGACTTACTGTAATATAATCACATTGATCAAGTGTCATTATATTATACTAACTCATGCATCAATTTCCAACACTACTTCAAAATCATTCATAATTCAAACTCAAATTTTAAAGGAATTTAGAAACTAAAGTAGTTTCCTTTATGATGTAATATAGATATCACGAAGAGATAAATAATTTCGGACGAGAATATTTATGAAAATATCTTCAAAAATATCGAAGATATTTATGATGATATTTTGGAATTTCTAAGTTCGATGGTTGATGAAGATGTAACATCCCGCCTTTTTCCGTTTACTTTCCATTTAACTATTTTAAAGTCCGTTATATTTATAACATCTCCCGTTGATACGCGTTTAAATTATCTCGTTTAGGTAATACACGCACCCGCAACCGAACTCGAGGGACTAGTTTTGCCAATTGAATTAAGATGTGACTAGATGGACTAGTCACACCCACCTCCTTCCTTTTCCATTTCAATTTTCATTTTCTTTTATACTTTCACATTTTTCTCTAAAAACCCAAAACAAAGAATCATCATCTATTTCAAATCGAGCAAGCATCAATCCAAACAAATTACGTATTCGGAATCCTTGCATCTTCCTCTTCGAATCCATACCAACTTTATTGCATTTGGGTAACTTTCTAAAATCGCTAAATTTCGTGTTCTTGATGATTTTTACTTGTAAAAGTGTTAATTAGTGTCCATGGCTCAAGTCTAACATGAATATATGATTTATATGTTCGATCTCATTATTTTAAGCAACTAGCATGAACTTGAACGTTGGTGTGTTTGATTTGGTGATTTGGTTGCTTGAATGTTGTTAAATGTTATAAATGCATGTATTAATTGTGTTACTAGCAACACTAGCTTCAATTTGAGGTGTAGGTTGACTTGGAAGGACTCCATAAACTTAATTGCAAAAATTGTGATTTTGGGTTAGGGTTTGATAGGAGTAAAATGGATTTTTGATGCACCAAATGCTATGCAATGTGGTTTGTAAGTGTTTAGTTGTATTGTATGCGTAATTACCTACGAAACGGCGTATTATATGTGTGCATTTAATTCCCAAATCATCAAAGTGCATTTATGAAATTGAAGCATTAATGATGAGCATTTATTTGATCATTTAATTTGGAAACTCGATATTTGCAAATGATGTTTTTGATTGATGAAATGTGTTTACTTGTGTTCCTTGTCAAATTACCTTTCCAATGATATAAGATACGTGTCGTAAGAGTTTACGGTTTGTGTTTTGTGTTTAAATGAAGTTTGGATTTTGACTTGAACAATTGAAACTGACCAGGCACCAGACCACGTTAAATTTCGCGGCGCGGCCCTCCTTGGTCGCGGCGCAGCATTTGCCGTGTTTGGGTTCTGACCTACATGGTCAAAATTCAAAAAATGTTTGCTATACTACGCACCTCCGATTCACATGTAACTTGTTATAACATACTTATATATGAATAAAAACCTCAGAAAAATAGTTTGGGACCCGACCCGAATGTGTTGACTTTTTTGTTGACTTTGACTCGACCAAAGTTGACTTTTAATCAAACTTAACCAAATACTTATGCAATCATTCTAACATGCTTTTATACTTGTACGTTACATGAAACATGACAATTTGATTCACATGCTATTATAATCGAGTCATAGCGAGCCATAGGACTAATTGAACACTTTGACCATTCATGTTTACCGTTATTGATACGACCTACTTATTTAGGTCAAGTCTATCATTTGTACTTGCACACGTTTACTTGTGAAGTACTTTTATATGCTTGCACTCAAGGTGAGATCATAGTCCCACCTTTTCAACAACTTTTACACTTTAAACTATGGGATGAGAAACATATACGTATCATACTTTTATACTTTGAACACAAGTACGAAAACAAACATTCCACGTGCGAGTTTGAACAAAAAGCCTCAATTCAATTATCATTAGTTACACTTGCAGGGTGTAAACGAGAACTTATATTATGTGATCACATGGGCTTGACGAGCCTCATTCAGACGGTTCGCTACCATTAGCGGATGAAATATATTTTCGAGTATAGTGTATGTTCTAACACTACATAACAGGGTACAAAACAGTTAAGTCTTGATAATTGGGTGCTCGCGAACATACTTTTGGAATACAAACAATTTGGATAATCAACTATATTAAATCTTGTGGTTCAAAAACAACATTACTAACACACCTATGATTTCACCAACGTTTTTCGTTGACAGTTTTCTATATGTTTTCTCAGGTCCTTAAATGCTATGTGATACATGCTTCCGCACTCTTTTGATACTTGCTTGGATGTCGAGTATACATGCATACGTGGAGCGTCTTTTGGCTACTTTTAAATTGTGTCGCATATGTTTCAATTGTACTTTAAACTTTGTTATGTAACTAGTTGTCGAACTACTTTGTAAATCTTAAAACATCTTTACTTTTGAAATGAATGCGACATACTTTTGGTCAAACGTTGTTTTAAAGACTTATGACCACGTAACGGGACCTAAGTAGACGGCGCCGTCAATGACGATTTTGTCGGGTCGCTACAGATGGTATCAGAGTGTTGGTTGTAGGGATTTAGAGTTCATTGGTGTCAACCCCGAGTCATAGGGTACATTAGTGAGTCTAGAGTACAACTGGCATATAGACTTGAAGTAGGAATTACTTGACTACTTGTGCATTTATACTCGAACGTTTCTACTCATTTCTACTCTTATTTCATCTTAATCTCACGCTGTTTAATTTGATTGACGCGCCACCTTGACTTAGTGAAATAATGTCGAATGCACATATGAATTAGGGTAATATAATTTCCGGGATTATATTACGGTGACTCATATGAACGTTCCGACATTATGACATAAAGAATTTAAGGCGAGTCAAGGAAATTTCTTTCTCTCTATCCTTATTCCATATCATGATTAGTATTATTGAAAATACTAATCACCGATATTCTTGTGTTTTGAAGGAACAATGCCTCCTCGCCGTGTGCCACGCCATGAGACTCCCGAACAAGCCCTTCAACGGATGATAGCCACCGCCGTGGATGCGGCCATGGCCGGTCACTCATCCAACAATAACAACAATAACAACAACCCCAACAACAACAACAATGGAGCCGGAAATTCAAACGAGGGATGCTCCTATAAAGCTTTTATGGGATGCAAACCTCATACTTTTGATGGTACCGGGGGACCGGTTACTCTCACCCGATGGTTCGAATAAACGAAAGTCGATTTTAGCATAAGCGGTTGCCGAGACCAAGATAAGGTCAAATATTCCACCCACACTTTTGCCGGTATCGCTCTCACATGGTGGAACACGTATGTACAATCGGTGGGTACCGATGAAGCCCACGCTCTCTCTTGGTCCGATTTAAAGGGGAAGATGATCACTGAATACTTCCCACGTGAAGAGACTCGCAAGCTCGAGCAAGAACTAAGAACTCTAAAAGTGGCCGGAAACGACCTCAAGGCTTATAACCAACGATTTTCCGAATTAGCCTTGATGTGCCCAAACCTTGTGAACCCCGAGTCTTCAAGATTCGAACTTTACATGGATGGTCTTCCAAAGAGCATCAAACACGGAGTAATGTCATCCAAACCCACTAATCATCAAGAAGCTTTGAACATGGCCCGCAAATTGATAGAAACGGTGGACGAAATCGTAGTACCAGCACCTAAAGCTGAGGATAAGTCGGGTAGCAACAAAAGAAAATGGGAAGTCACTCCATCAAGCAACTACAACCACAACTTCACCAAAAAGCCTTTCACCTCCGACGCCAAGAAAAGTTATAGCGGAAATAAACCCTTTTGCAACAAATGCCACAAACATCACTATGGTGAATGTGACAAATCATTTTGCCACCGGTGCCAAAGGAGTGGTCATGTGGCCAACGATTGTAGAAGTGCCGCCCCCGTCGCTCAAAAGGGGCCCAATGCACAAAAACCGGGTGCTTGTTTCGAATGTGGCCAAACGGGCCATTATAGAAATGCATGCCCGAAGAAGAAAGATAACCCCAATACGCGCGGCCGAGCTTTCAACATCAACACCGAGGAAGCCCGAGGTGACAATGAATTAGTCACGGGTACGTTTCTTCTCAACAACACTTATGTTACTTGCTTATTTGATTAGGGTGCCGATAAATGCTTTGTATCCAAGACTTTAACTCATTCTTTTAGCACTCCCCCACTTCCATTGGATACCACTTATACCATTGAAGTTACCAATGGGAAACTATTGAGTGCCGACACATATTATCGGGGTTGTACGTTAAACATTTTGGGTAATGAGTTTGAAATTGACTTGATACCCATGGAACTAGGAAGCTTCGATGTAATAATCAGTATGAATTGGTTAGCTAAAATGAAATATCACATCCTTTGTGATCTTAATGCAATCCGAATTCCTATCGAGAATGGTGAACCTTTGATTGATTATGGCGATAAGAGTTGCACCGGACTCAACCTCGTTTCGTGCCTTAAAGTTAGAAAACTACTTCGTAAGGGTTGTTTTGCGATCCTTGCCCACGTTAAGAAAGTCAAGTCCGATGAGAAGCATATCGATGATGTGCCAATTGTTAGTGACTTTTCCGATGTATTTCCCGACGAATTTCCGGGTCTTCCACCTCATCGACCGATAGAATTCCAAATTGATCTTATTCCGGGAGCCTCACCCGTAGTACGTGCACCGTATAGACTTGCTCAATCCGAAATGCAAGAATTGTAAAGTCAAATCCAAGAACTACTTGACCGTGGTTTTATTGAACCTAGCCATTCACCATGAGGCGCTCCGATTTTGTTCGTCAAGAAGAAAGACGGATCCCTACGAATATGCATTGATTATCGTGAACTAAATAAACTGACGGTTAAGAACTGATATCCTCTTCCTCACATCGATGACCTCTTTGATCAATTACAAGGATCTCGTGTATATTCGAAAATCGATCTCCGCTCGGGTTATCATCAATTAAGGGTTAAGGGGGAAGATGTCTCCAAAACCGCTTTCTGAACTCGTTATGGTAGTTATGAATTTCTTGTAATGCCATTTGGTCTCACTAACACACCGGCGGTGTTCATGGATCTTATGAACCCCGTGTGCAAACCGTATCTCGATAAATTCGTTATTGTGTTCATCGATGACATCTTAGTCTATTCTAAAAGCGAAGAAGAGCACGAACAACATCTCCGACTTGTGCTTGAACTCTTGAGACAAGAACGACTCTATGCCAAATTCTCCAAGTGTGAATTTTGGTTGAAGAAAGTTCAATTCCTTGGTCATGTTGTAAGTGATCAAGGTATTAAAGTCGATCCATCAAAAATCGAAGCCATTAGTAAATGGGAGACTCCTACCACTCCTACTCACATCCGTCAATTTTTGGGTCTCGCCGGATACTATTGTAGATTCATCAAGGATTTCTCTTTGGTTGCTCGACCTCTAACCGCGTTAACTCATAAGGGAAAGAAATTCATTTGGGCGACCGAACAAGAATCCGCATTTCAAATCTTGAAAACAAAGCTAACCACCGCTCCTATCTTGTCACTTCCCGAAGGCAATGATGAATTTGTTGTATATTGCGATGCCTCGAAACATGGTTTTGGGTGTGTATTGATGCAACGAAAGAAAGTCATTGATTATGCCTCTCGACAATTGAAAATTCATGAACGGAACTATACGACACATGATCTCGAACTCGGAGCCGTTGTCTTTGCACTTAAAATGTGGAGACACTATCTTTATGGAACTAAAAGTACCATCTTCACCGATCACAAAAGCCTCCAACACATCTTCGATCAAAAGCAACTAAACATGAGACAACGACGGTGGATTGAAACTTTAAACGATTATGATTGCGAGCTTCGTTACCATCCCGGGAAGGCAAACGTAGTAGCCGATGCCTTAAGTCGAAAGGAAAGAGCGGTGCCTCTTCGTGTCCGAGCTTTAAACATCACCATTCACACCAACCTCAATAGTCAAATTCGTGTAGCCCAAGACAAGGCTCTCAAGGATGAAAACATCTCCCTCGAACACTTGAACGTCCTCATCTCTCAATTCGAAGTTAAAGAAACCGGACTCCGATATTTCGCCGGAAGAATTTGGGTGCCTAGTTATGGGGACTTGCGAAGCCTTATTTTAGACGAAGCCCATAAGTCAAGATATTCGATTCACCCCGGTGCCAATAAGATGTACCACAGCCTTAAAGAACAATATTAGTGGCCGAACATTAAAAGGGACGTTGCTACTTACGTTGGAAAATGCCTAACTTGCTCCAAAGTCAAAGCTGAACATCAAAGACCGTCCGGACTACTTCAACAACCCGAAATCCCGCAATGGAAGTGGAAAAGGATAACGATGGATTTTATCACCAAACTACCAAAGACGGTTGGCGGTTATGATACTATTTGGGTTATTGTTGACCGCCTCACCAAATCCGCGCACTTCTTAGCCATGAAGGAAACCGACAACATGGAGAAACTCGCACAACTTTACATTAAAGAAATCGTAGCCCGACACGGTGTACCCTTATCGTTTATCTCTGACCGAGATGGCCGTTTTGTTTCTAGATTTTGGCGTGCCTTACAAGAAGCGTTGGGGATGCGTTTAGACATGAGCACCACATATCATCCACAAACCGACGGACAAAGCGAACGCACAATTCAATCCTTGGAAGACATGCTGATGTTATGCGAGGTGTATATAAAATAGTTTATATTTTACTAGGAAAAACTATTAAATACGATACAATTTTACACAAGATATTTATTTATTTATAGAATGGATATACTTAAACCTTGCTACAACACTTATAGGCAGTGTACCTAATCGTACAGTAGTGTAGTTTTTAGTAAGTCCGGTTCGTTCCACAGGGAAATCTTTAAACAAAGTTCAACGCTATATTAGTTTACTTTTATAAAAATACAAATATATATATAAGTAATATTATTATTATAAAGGGGGGTTTTTACCGTTTAATGACCGGTTTGTCGATTTTAAAACTTTAGTCGCAGTTAAAACTTAATGTAAAATATAAAATAAATACAAGACTTAAATTAAAGCATAAAGTAAATAACGATAATGAAATTGCGATAATTAAAAGTGCGATTAAATAACAATAAATAAAAGTGCGATAATTAGAAGTGCAATTAAATATAAAATAAAGGAAATTAAATATGAAATAAAAGAATTATGCTTATTTAAACTTCCGTAATCATGATGTTTGACGTGTTGATTTTAGTTTTATGCCCATGGGTTAATTGTCCTTTGTCCTGGATTATTCAATATGTCCGTCTGGTTTTTGTCCATAACAGTCCATCAGTCATAAATATAAATTGCAAGTATCCTTGTCAAATTATTATTATACCCGAAGTTAAATATTCCAACTAATTGGGGATTCGAATTGTAACAAGGTTTTAATACTTTGTTTAATGAATACACCAGGTTATCGACTGCGTGTAAACCAAGGTTTTACTACTTTGTTAACAATTACACCAATTACCCTTGAATGTAATTTCACCCCTGTTTTAATTATTCTAGTGGCTATTAATCCATTCCCGTGTCCGGTTAAATGAACGATTATTCGTACATATAAATACCCCGCCCATCGTGTCCGATCGAGTGTATATGGTAATTTATAGGGACGCCCAATTGTAAATTTTTATATTAACATTAACAAACTTTCATTTAGTTAAACAAATATAAAGCCCATTAATAGCCCATAGTCTAATTTCCACAAGTGTCGTTCTTTTGTCCAAACCCCAATTATGGTACAAAGCCCAATTACCCAATTTTAGTAATTAGCCCAACATCATGATTACTTCGTTTTAAATAAGCATAATAATAACTTAGCTACGAGACATTAATGTAAAAAGGTTGAACATAACTTACAATGATTAAAAATAGCGTAGCGTTACACGGACAGAATTTCGACTTACACCCTTACAACATTCGCTAACATACCCTTATTATTAGAATTAAAATTAAAATTAAAATATAAATTATATATATATATATATATATCGTATGATAAGAAGAAAAAAAGATGATGAAATTTGATCAGAATTCGGTTGGCTTTATAGCCAGAGTTGAAAATTGGGGCTCCGCGACTCGCGGCAAAATGCTCTTCAAACTCCGCGAGTCCCGGAGGATGTATTTACAGCTCACACCCTTGGAGTTTCTCTGCCGACGGTTTTATATATATAAATACAATATATATATAATTAATATAATTAATTATATATTATATTATATTTATATACATAGTTAACTTGTAATTTTTAGTCCGTTGCGTCGAGCGTTAAGAGTTGACTCTGGTCCCGGTTCCGGATTTTCGAACGTCCTTGCGTACAATTTTATATTTTGTACTTTGCGTTTTGAATCTTGTACTCTTGTAATTTCGAGACGTTTCTTATCAATAATTGGAACCTTTTTTATTGTCTTTTGTACTTTTGAGCTTTTTGGTCGTTTGCGTCTTCAATTCGTCGAATCTGTCTTTTGTCTTCACCTTTTATTATTTAAACGAATATCACTTGTAAATAGAACAATTGCAACTAAAAGCTTGTCTTTCTTGAGGAATAATGCTATGAAATATATGTTCGTTTTTAGCATTATCAAATATTCCCACACTTGAGCGTTGCTTGTCCTCAAGCAATATCGTCTTGAAATACTAGAATCACTTCTTTATTCTTCACACTTTGTACATCAGTGATTTCTATACGGCGGTATAAACAATGGTAGTAACGATATGGTTTACAGTCCCACATGACTATAAAAATTTAGATCCATTAAGGAAATTGGATCTTTATGAAAACATTTGATCTTTTGAAAATTAAATCTAGTTTTTACCCTAGATAAGTTTTCCGGAATAACCCTTTACCGGTGTTTGCAAAATATTTTTGTGGGTTTGGTGGGTTTCAGATTTGAAAATTTTAGCTCAAAACTTGCGGTTTTGTGTCACCCACTTGCTAACCTTGTATTTGGAAAGCAACACGTCCAGTTTACTTGTCCCGTATATTACCTTTCGGTAAACTACCGTCCGGTTGTAAAGGAAAGCGTTGAACAAGCAACTGTTAAGGCAATGTCCCGTGACATGCTTTTGATTATGGTCTATAACGTGTCGGACGCAATTACTATCCTTGGTAGGAGCAATAGTAAAGCTCACCCTTATAATTTGTCGGTTTGACACAAGGTCCTGTCTTTGACCATGCTATGCAACCACCGTTCTTACGGTTGACACCCGATTTAGTTCAGGTGACCTAATGAATTCCAGGTGAATTCCTAGGATTTTACGTTCAATGGTAATGAACGTATTGAAAATAGGGTTTTCAAAAAACAAATCGGTTTATAATTTTGATCAAAATATTTTCTCGTTTAAGCTCGAGTTTAGATATCATTGAATTCCATGAGTTTGAATTTTCAATCTTTAAGGTCAATCTCTAGGATTGAGTAATATCAGTCTTAAAAGCTGATTTTTAATCTTTAAGGAGATTATCCTTTCTGGGGATCTGATTCATTAGTCTTATCCAGCTAATTTGCATGGTGCCCCCCCATTGTACGAGATAAATTCTTCTCATGGTTAGGATAAATCTGACCACTTGGCGACCCTGTTTAATGCTGAGGTCCGTGGATTTCCTGCTGATTTTAGTGATGACTTTTCTAGATTTTTCGTCAACCTACAGCTGGTCTGGACGACAACTTCATGACCTAAATCAAGAAGCGCGTGTCTTTTTCGGAAGACTTTACTTCCTTTTAATGATGGAATTGATTCATCGTGTAGATCCATCTTTTCTTTTCTTTCATCGGGTAAAACAGTTTAGTTTAGTCCAAAGCAAAAGTATTTTCAGTTATTTGTTACAGATATATGTGACATATGTTAAGATAACTTGGTAAATTTTCCCACACTTGGCTTTTATTTTCCTTTTTATCGTCCTCTATTCCATTTTAAATGAATTTTAACATTTTAGTTTGTTTCTCAATTTATGTCCTTTCCGAGGTAACAATAATTTCGGTGTTAAAACCTAGTTTTATCGTTCATAAATATGTATAAACATGATTTTGAATTCATTTAATTGAAAATTTTGAAAAATTTTACTAGAATTGGGTAGTCAGTATATAAGACTAGGGCTGTTCTTTTTTATCAGAGAGCACTAGATTCTAATACAACTACTGCTTTACTAGTATTTTTAATGGTAACCAAGTGTTTAATATAAAAATTTTTAAAATCCGAAAGAATTTAACCCCTTCCCACACTTAAGATCTTGCAATGCCCTCATTTGCAAGAAATCAGTAACAATTTAAATTATTGAGGGTGATTTGTGTGAAAATGATTAAATTTTTACCAAAGTTTCCAAATATATTGGCGTTTGTTTGCTGAATGATAAATGGTGCACATCATTTGTTCATTCCGTCTTGTTGTTATTTCACATATATTTTGCATCTTGTCGTCAAAATTAGTTGCTTTTGCTGAACTTAATGCCAGTCTTTGAAAATGCGTTGTTTTACCCTGTTGTGTACATAAGATAAACTGCAAACATATATACATATTTTTGAAGTTTGGTATATTACCCCACGTTCAAAAATTATTAAAATCTAAGAATAAAAGTTAGATAATTATAAAAATGATTACAATATTAACAAAAATATTAAATGTATCAATAATTACAAATTACAAAATAAAAAAAAAATAAGTATACTAAGGATGATATTGGTACCAATAGGGGTTCCAGGCATAACCATAAGTGCTATAGAATGCTTCGGCAGGGTCATACGTAGGATATGGTGGCTGCATCTCTATCGACCAAGGAGGGAAGACGGGTTTCGGTGTAGGAATATAGTTTCTACCTATATGTTGGCAATGCGCTATGATCTGGTTCTGATGAACTTGCCAATCTTCAAATGCTCTCTGTCTAGCATTTTCGTATTCCTGAGAAGCTATAAACCTATGCATTTCTTGCATCTCATTCCCCCCTCCTACATTACCTTGTTCCTGGTTTCTCTCCACCTGTGGATGTCTACCATGGTATCGTACTGCGGCGTTATTTCGCCGCTTCAAAACTTTCGCACCATGGTATACATTTAAACCTATAGTGTCGCGGGGTTCCGGCTCTTCTAGTAATAATCCCCCCCGACTTATATCCACACCGAGATATTCACCAATCAAAGTAATAAAAATACCACCTCCTATTATGCTATGTTGGCGCATCCCCCGAACCATAGCTGATAAATAATAACCCACACAATATGGTATACTTACAGCGCTCTGTGGGTCTCGAATACACATATGGTAAAACAAATCTTGTTCATTTACCTTTTCTTTGTTTTTACCCCTTTGTGTAATCGAATTAGCTAAAAACCTATGTATTACTCTTAATTCGGCTCTATCTATATCCAAATAAGAGTAGTTTCCCCCTTTGAAACGGTGATGGCTTGTCATTTGACTCCACACACCGTGTGTATCAAAATTCTCATCTATCTTTCTACCGTTTAGTATCAATCCTCTACAATTGGCAGACGCTAACTCCTCAGGCGTATATATACGTAAAGCCTGAGCCATGTCCAGTAAAGACATGTGGCGCATCGAACCGCCTAACAAAAATCTAATAAAAGAACGATCGGTTAAACTAGCTACCCGATCATTCAACTCTATACTACATAACAACTCTTCACACCATACTTTATATACAGGTCTGCGTATGGTGAATAAACATATCCAGTCATTAAATGAAGAATTACCATACCTTTGTACAAGTAATTCCCTAATTGGCCCTGCCAATTCTACAGCTTCTAAGGGTCCCCATTCTATGACCCTCGGTACCTCAACAACCTTGGAATGAAGAGTATGCAAACCCCGTTGATATTTTGGATAATCTATCCAAAGTCTGTCAAATCTCAGGTTCGGGTGCAATTCTTCCAAATGCATATCGGAAAAGGTCATGACTGGATGAGGTACATCCTGCTTGTAGTAGTTATCTACCTCCTGTTGTTCCAAATTCTCAGCAGGAGCATGGCGGGCTTGGGATGAAGATTCACCCCTTTCATTCTGTAAAACACATCAAACACAAATTTTGTGCATCCAAATATGCATTAGTGTCAGCAAAATCATCAATTAAAATAATTACAATGACATTATCAATTTATATCAAACTTAAGCTTATTTTCACATTTTTATCAAATCTACACTTTTTCAAATAAGCATATACGAAAATTTTCGCCAAGTTCATAAGCATTCAACTCAAATAACATGTCAAAATAATCATTACTAGCAATCAAACAAGTCTCAAATGGCATTATCTTTCAAAAATCAAGTTCATGAATTTTGGACTTGAAAAAGTCCACTTTAATTCTCAAAATCATGTTTAGGCTCAAAGTTTGGATCATTTAACTACCTAGACATGTTACACTACTCAATTTAGCAACAATTCATGACAAAAATCGGCCATAACCTGTTTATATCAAAAAGCCCCAAATTGCTCAAGAACACAAACCCTAGATTATTCAAAATTTGAAGTTTAAGGCTTCTAATCATGTTAAATAACATCAATCTAGGTTATACAAGCATAATACATAAACAATTTAAGTCTAATTACACTAAAAAGCATCAAAATCAAATTGGGGAAAAAATAGCTCAAGAACACCAAAATTCGGATTAAATGGTGTTTAGGTGTAGAAATTTACCGTTTTTCTTGAGAAATTCTTAGATAGCATCCTTCTTAACATGATTTTAGCAAAAAATTTGGTGATTAACGGTTAAAAATTGGGATTTTTGGGGGTGATTTTCGGGTTTTTTCGGGTGCAGTTTCGCAGTATTTTTCTGTTTTGTGTGTGGGTGAGTGAACTGATCGTTTGCAGCTCTTATTTTTTTTTCTGTAATCCGGTATCTCCGCGAGTCGCGGGGATTTACCCTCCAAACTCCGCGACTCGCGGAGTTTGGTATTTTTTTTTTTTTTTTTTTTTTTTTTTATAATCTTTAACTTATTAAAACAATTTAGTAATTAATTTTAAAATTTTGTTTCCCTTGTTATTTAGGACGAGGTCGTTTCGGATCGATGTCCTAGTCCGTCCTTTGACAAAATTTTAAAATTTGTCTTTTTGTAGCGATTGTTTTAAAAGCTAAGATTTTTGGGTTTTTTCAATGTTTTTGGCATACTTTAAATCAATAAAATTAAAAATAATGATAATAAAAGTTCTCGTCCCTTCCTTGGGTAAAGCAATTTCGGTTCAAAGACCTAGTCTTCAACTTACGACGAATTTTAAAAATCATATTTTTAACTTAATGAGATAAAGTAAATTTTTGTTTTTAAATTCACACAACTTAAATATAAAATTCAAAATTAAAAATTAAAAATTAAAAATTCACACCAAACTTAAAATTTGAAATGCATAAAATTAAAATTTCATATTTTAAAAATTAAAAATTCACACCAAACTTAATTTAAAAATTCATATTATAAATTCATACCAAACTTATATTAATTTTTCAAATATTTACAATTTTAAATATATTGTTTTTACAAAGTTTACAATATTAATTTAAGATTTAAATATTAATTTTAAAAACATGGTAAAAATAAAATTAAAAATCTTTTTATCTTTTTATCCCACTTTAATCAATCATATATTATCAAAAATATGCGCCCCTCTTTTCGGTAAAGTAATTTCGGTTCCAAGACCTAATTTAACTCATGACGAATTTTTGAAATATTTTGGGTTGATTGATTAAAGATATTTATACCTTAAGAATAAACGTTAAATTTCGCAGTGATGTAATAAATTTTTGAATGATATCAATAATTTCGGTCGCCAAACCTAATTTTATTTAATACCAATTTAATACTTTTTAGCGAACAAATTAGCGTTTATTATCAAAAGGTTAAAAATAAAAATAAAAACTGTACAGACATACCTGTGAAATAGATTTCTTAGTTATATGATCTATTTCATTCATAAGATAGTCGGTTTAATTGGTTTTCCATGGCTCCAAAGGCGTAACCTCGAGCATTCAGTGTCTTTTCTTCTAAACATATGAACGGTCCGTCTCTGCATAAAGTAACAAATTCGGTATTTGAATAGGTTTGATTATTTGAACATTTACCTCCATGTGACCATTTTCCGCATTTGTGACATCGTTCTAGGTGTCGTGCTCTTCTTTTCGCTGCGGATTTTGATTTTCCTTTACCAAATTGTAACTTATTATCTTCGCATCTGGATCCTTTTCTAACTCCGTCCATTCTTTCTCTGATTACTGATACTAATTCGCTCGGTAGTATGTCATTATTTCTTTTAGTGATCAAAGCGTGTAGCATTAGACCATGGTTTAGTTCACAGGCAGTCTTCATTTTGTAAAAACCTAAAAAAAATAAAAATTCAGAATGGGGGGAGAAGACTAGTTCTTTAGGGTCTGCTAGGGAAAGACCATACGTGTTCCATTTTCGAGAACTACACGAAAACAGACAATCTAACTCTAACAGAAATACATATTATCCTTTAAAGACTTGATTCTCCCCACACTTAGTTAGCTGTGGTGTCGAAATTGTGATTAACTTCGTTGTCGACTTCCATCGGACTATGTATGTAATGTTTAACTCTGTGACCATTAACTTTAAATTCAATCCCATTTGAATTTATCAATTCTATCGTTCCGTATGGGAAAACTCTTTTGACTATGAATGGTCCAGACCATCTTGATTTCAATTTTCCAGGAAATAGCTTGAATCGTGAATTGAAAAGAAGAACTCTGTCTCCTTCTTTAAATTCTTTTGAACTTCTGATTCTTTTATCATGCCATTTCTTCGTTCTTTCTTTATAGATTAACGAATTTTCGTATGCTTCATGTCTTAATTCTTCTAATTCGTTTAGTTGACTTAATCGTAGACGTCCGGCTTCATGTAAATCAAGATTACATGTCTTCAAAGCCCAAAATGCTTTGTGTTCAATTTCTACTGGAAGATGACATGCTTTTCCATAAACAAGTCTAAAAGGTGTGGTTCCAATTGGAGTTTTGTAGGCTGTTCTAAAAGCCCAGAGTGCATCCTCCAATTTAATGGACCATTCCTTCGGATTTGATCCTACGGTTTTCTCTAGAATACGTTTTAAAGCTCGGTTGGTATTTTCAACTTGTCCACTTGTTTGTGGATGATATGCGGTGGAGATTTTATGAGTTACTCCATATCTTTTAAGAACTTTCTCAAGTTGATTATTACAGAAATGAGTACCCCGATCACTTATTAAAGCTTTCGGTGTTCCAAACCTTGCAAAAAGACGTTTTAAAAAGTTGACTACAACTCGTGCATCGTTAGTTGGGAGAGCTTGTGCTTCCGCCCATTTAGATACATAATCAATGGCTACGAGTATATATAAATTATTATGAGATTTTGGAAATGGACCCATAAAGTCAATACCCCAAATGTCAAATACTTCACATACTTGGATGACATTTTGTGGCATTTCATCACGTTGACTTATTTTTCCGGCCCTTTGACATGCATCACAGGATTTGCAAAGAAGGTGTGCGTCTTTGTAAATTGTAGGCCAATAGAATCCAGCATCATAAACTTTTCTTGCTGTTAGTTGAGGCCCATAATGCCCTCCTGTTGGTCCTGTGTGACAATGGTTTAAAATTTTACTAGCTTCATCTCCAAATACACATCGGTGTATTATTCCATCGGGACAACTTTTAAACAGATGTGGATCTTCCCAGAAATAGTGTTTTATATCACTGAAGAATTTCTTTCGTCTTTGGTACGATAATCCTTTTTCAAGGAATCCACAAACTAAGTAGTTTGCATAGTCTGCAAACCATGGGATTTCTTTATAATCTATCTTCAATAGATATTCATCAGGAAAGTTGTCTTGTATGGCCGATTCATTTAGAACTTCTAATTCGGGATTTTCAAGACGAGAAAGATGATCAGCGGCGAGATTTTCTGCTCCTCTTTTATCTCGGATTTCAATATCAAACTCTTGTAAGAGTAAGATCCAACGGATTAGTCTTGGTTTAGCATCTTGTTTTGAAAATAGGTATCTAAGAGCAGAATGGTCGGTATAGACCACCGTTTTTGCTAGAACGAGATATGATCGAAATTTGTCAAAAGCAAAGACAATAGCAAGGAGTTCTTTTTCAGTAGTTGTATAGTTCGTTTGTGCTCCTTGTAACGTCTTACTAGCATAATATATAGGTTGAAATCGTTTTTCAATCCTTTGTCCTAAAACGGCTCCCATTGCAAAATCACTTGCATCGCACATTAGCTCAAATGGTAGATTCCAATTTGGTGTTATCATGATCGGCGCATTAGTGAGTTTCTCTTTAAGAATATTAAAAGATTTGATACACTCATCTGAAAAGATGAATGGCGCATCCTTTTCTAGGAGTTTATTCATAGGAGTGGCAATTTTAGAAAAATCTTTTATGAAACGTCGGTAAAAACCGGCATGCCCTAGAAAACTCCTAACTCCTCTAACATTGGTGGGATGTGGAAGTTTAGCAATTACATCTACTTTAGCTCTATCCACTTCAATCCCTTCTTTTAAAATTTTATGTCCAAGAACGATGCCTTCTTTAACCATGAAATGGCATTTCTCCCAATTAAGTACAAGATTTGATTTTTCGCATCTAATTAGCATTCGTTCCAGATTAACTAGACATGATTTAAATGTATCACCGAAGACTGAAAAGTCATCCATGAATACTTCCATGCATTCTTCTATCATGTCGTGAAAAATCGCCATCATGCACCTTTGAAAGGTTGCAGGGGCGTTGCAAAGTCCAAATGGCATGCGTTTGTAAGCAAAAGTACCATAAGGGCACGTGAATGTGGTTTTCTCTTGATCTTCGGGTGCTATTGGAATTTGAAAATATCCGGAAAATCCATCTAGAAAACAATAGTAACTATTTCCGGCTAATCTTTCCAACATTTGATCTATGAAAGGTAAGGGAAAGTGATCTTTTCTGGTGGCGTCATTTAATTTTCTATAATCAATACATACACGCCATCCTGTTACAGTCCTAGTAGGAATAAGCTCATCTTTCTCATTTGTAATGACAGTCATGCCACCCTTCTTAGGTACGCATTGAACTGGGCTTACCCATGGACTATCAGAGATTGGATATATCAAACCTGCATCTAGCAGTTTAATAATCTCTTTCTTAACTACATCTTGCATATTAGGATTTAGTCTTCGTTGACGTTGCACATACGTTTTATGACCTTCTTCCATAAGGATTTTATGTGTGCAATACGAAGGACTTATTCCTTTAATATCATGAATCTTCCATGCAATGGCTGGTTTATGAGCTTTCAACACAGAAATGAGTTGTGATTTCTCATTTTCAGTAAGAGAAGACGATATTATTACAGGTAATTTAGATTCACCATGTAAATAAGCGTATTCCAAATGGTTTGGAAGTGGCTTTAACTCTAATTTCGGAGGTTCTTCTATCGATGATTTATATCGATATCTGTCTTCTTCTTTTAGCATTTGAATTTCTTCTGTTGTTGGTTCATATCCATTAGCTATAAGTGTAGCTAACATTTCAGCTTCATCAATTGGTTCATTACCTTCTCCTAAAGAACATTCTCCTGTTCCTTGTAATTCTGGAAATTCTTCTAATAATTCTGCATGTGCATCTATAGTTTGAATATAATAACATGTATCATCTGCAGATTGTGGTTGTTGCATTGCTCTATCAACTGAAAAGGTAACACTCTCTTCCTCTATACTTAGGGTCAGTTTCTTACCGAACACGTCTATCATTGCTTTAGCCGTGTTTAAGAATGGTCTTCCTAATATGAGAGGAACTTGAGAATCTTCTTCCATGTCCAAAACAACAAAATCTACTGGAAATACTAAAGTACCAACTTTAACTAGCATGTTCTCCATTATCCCTCTAGGATATTTTATTGATCTATCGGCTAGTTGTATGCTTATTCTGGTTGGTTTCAATTCTCCAAGGTCTAGTTTAGCGTATAGTGAATACGGCATTAGATTTATACTAGCACCTAAGTCTGCCAATGCTTCTATTGAACTAAGACTACCCAGAAAACATGGAATTGTGAAACTTCCTGGATCAGATAATTTTTCTGGTATCTTATTCAACAGCACTGCTGAACAATTAGCATTCATAGTAACAGCCGAAAGTTCTTCCATTTTCTTTCTATTCGTGATCAGATCTTTCAAGAATTTAGCATATCTAGGCATTCCTGAAATCACATCAATGAAAGGAAGATTTACATTTATCTGTTTAAACATATCCAAAAATTTGGATTGCTCGGCTTCAAGTTTTTCTTTCTTCATTTTACTCGGGTAAGGAAGCGGTGGTTGGTATGGTTTAACATAAGGTTTATCCTTAACTGTGTTATTTTCATTAACCTTTTCAACTACCGGTTCTTTTTCCTTATCTTGATCAGGTTGTGGTTCTTGTGGAGTAGGAATAGTTTCATCAGAAGTTACAGGTATTTCAGGTGGTTTAAGTGTTGTACCACTTCTTGTGGTAATAGCTTTAGCTGTTTCATTTCGTGGTTTAGCATTTGTATCACTAGGTAGACTTCCCGGTTTTCTTTCACTTATTAACCTTGCTAGGTTACTTACTTCTTGTTCCAGATTTTGAATAGAAGCTTGTTGATTTCTAAATGCTTGAGCATTTTGTTCATTGGTTTGTTTCTGAGATGTGAAAAATTGCGTTTGAGTTTCAACTAGCTTCGTCATCATATCTTCTAAATTCGGCTTTTTATCATCGGTTTGTTGTGGTGGTTTGTTTTGAAAATTTGGTCTTTGCTGATTGTAAGTATTATTGGATACTTGTTGATTGCTAGGACCTTGTTGGTTGTTGTATGGAATATTTCGGTTATAATTCTGGTTTTGATTGTAAATCGGTCTTGGCGGTTGATAATTATTCTGATAATTATTTCCAGGCCTTTGGTTTATGTATGAAATATTCTCTCTTTGTTCCATTGTTAATTCAATACTGAGACAATCTTTTGTCAAATGTGGTCCTCCACACTGCTCACAACTAATTCGTATAGCATGAATATCTTTAGTCATCTTTTCCATTCGTCTCTCGAAAGCATCTATCTTTGCGGAAATGGAATCTAAGTCATGGCTAGAATCGGCTCTAGCTGCTTTAGATGATCTAACGATGTCTTTTTCTTGGTGCCACTCATGTGAGTGGGAAGCAGTATTATCAATAATTTTGTAAGCATCAGTTTCGGTTTTCTTCATAATAGAACCACCAGCTGCTATATCTATGTCTTTTCTTGTAGTGATGTCGCATCCTTGGTAGAATATTTGTACTATTTGACAGGTGTCTAAACCATGTTGCGGACATCCTCTTAATAACTTTCCATATCTTGTCCACGCCTCATATAGAGATTCATTTGGTTTCTGTGTGAACGTAACAATTTCTGCTTGAAGTCTTACGGCTTTAGATGCAGGAAAGAATTGCTTAAGAAATTTGTCAATTAAAACATCCCATGTATCAATCGCCCCTTCAGGTAACGATTCCAACCAATCTTTGGCTTCTCCCTTTAAAGTCCAGGGAAATAACATGAGATATATCTGTTCATCCTCCACTTCTCGGATTTTAAATAGTGTGCAGATCCTATTGAAGGTACGTAGATGTTCATTTGGATCTTCCTTCGGCGCACCACTAAATTGGCATTGATTAGTCACCATGTGTAGAATTTGTCCTTTGATTTCATAATCTGGCGCATTAATGTCTGGATTAGTAATTGCGTGACCTTGACCAGTGCGTTTAGCTCTCATTCGGTCTTCCATACTTAAAGGTTCCAGATTCTCCATAATTGAATTTGTTGAATCGGTATCACTAGATGATTCTGATTTAATGGTTCGTTCCTCAACAATCTCTGTTTGAATGATTGGTGGTTCCGGAGGAAAGTTTAGTGGTTCAGGATCTATGAACCGTTCCTGAATATTTTCCGGATTCTCAATTGTGATGTCGGGTTCAAAAAATGGATTATCGGAAATTTGAACTGAAGTACTTGGTCGACTTGATGACGATTTTAAAGAAAAATCAACGGCGGTTATATTTGTTAAATGTCTTGATCTAGTTACAGGTGGTGAACGTACAAAAGGTGATGAACGTCTTGCTCGGTGCATTCACTGAATATCCTATTAGTTTTTAAAAGGAAAGAAAAATTATAATAAGTTATCCAATCAATAGACTTTTCTGATTTTGCCCACGTTTCGAATAGCCAAAAGATGCAGCAGAGGGGCAGGATTCGTTTGGTCTCAATATAATTGAGGACTGTTTGGCTCCAATAACCCGGTCCACGTACAAATCCAACTATTACTACGAACCAGAAAATTTTGATGTCTATCAATTTAACCACTTAAAATAAATTTTCGTAATTTTAAGAAATTTAGATAAGAAGTAGAAAAAATTCTAATTCCTAAAAACTAGAATGGCGAGAAATAAGAAAGAAAAAGAGTTTGTCGAAAAAGGTCGAAAAAGAAAAAAATGGTTGAAAAATAAAAGGTGACGGAAAAATAAAAGAAACTTATAAAAACTTAAAAATACTTGACTAACCTAACCTTATTACTACAACTAACTTAAAATTATAATCGCAAATTGAAATTACTAATTGGAATGATAATTGGTACATAGTAAAAAGGTCTAAAAATATTAAAGCTTACAGGAAAAACTAAATCCCAAATGGAAATAACTTAAAAAGAAACTAAAACTTAAAAAGGCGTCGCAAAATTCTAAAGCACCTAAATCTTAGTCTAAAGAAAAAGCACTTAAGGAATTCTACGGCAAAGCCTAAAAATCTAGGAGTAAAAATAACTATAGCAAAAACTAAGTTTAAAATTAAATATGAGCTAAAAAAATACAAATTTTACGCTACAACGATTAAAAAGGTACAAAATATAAAAGTTATAAAAAGTTATAAAAATATTAGATTTTACAAAAATATTATTTTTATATATTTTTTTTTTTACTAAACTATTAATTTTACAATTTTAATAAAACTAATTTAACTAAAATATATAAATAAAAAGTGAAAAGTAAAAATAAAACTAATTATAATAATAATACATAATTAGGTTTAAATAATAATAATAATAATTAAAACCCGTAATTAATGCAGGATTAGGGTTTCTGTGTGCGTGTCAGATAGCCTCCGCGACTTGCGGTATTTAAGGCTTCAAACCCCGCGACTCGCGGGGTTCAGAAATTCAGTTGACAGCTTTCAATTTCAACGCGTTTTTCTTTATTTATTTTTTTTTTATTTTCTGTTTTCTGTTTTTTAATTAAATAAAAGATATTAAAATTAAAACTTATATTTTTATAAACTAAAATAAAAATAAAGAAACTTATAAAACTTAAATATTTAACAAAATCCTAAAAATACTTATATTTTTGTTTTTCTTTTTATATTTTTCGAATAATTAAAACGTATTTTTACAAAAACGACTTTTAATAAAAGTAACTAAAAATCTTTTTTTTTATATTAGCGTTGCGCTTCCGGCGTTTAAGAGTGTCCCCGGCAGCGGCGCCAAAAATGCTTGATGTTATGCGAGGTGTATATAAAATAGTTTATATTTTACTAGGAAAAACTATTAAATACGATACAATTTTACACAAGATATTTATTTATTTATAGAATGGATATACTTAAACCTTGCTACAACACTTATAGGCAGTGTACCTAATCGTACAGTAGTGTAGTTTTTAGTAAGTCCGGTTCGTTCCACAGGGAAATCTTTAAACAAAGTTCAACGCTATATTAGTTTACTTTTATAAAAATACAAATATATATATAAGTAATATTATTATTATAAAGGGGGGTTTTTACCGTTTAATGACCGGTTTGTCGATTTTAAAACTTTAGTCGCAGTTAAAACTTAATGTAAAATATAAAATAAATACAAGACTTAAATTAAAGCATAAAGTAAATAACGATAATGAAATTGCGATAATTAAAAGTGCGATTAAATAACAATAAATAAAAGTGCGATAATTAGAAGTGCAATTAAATATAAAATAAAGGAAATTAAATATGAAATAAAAGAATTATGCTTATTTAAACTTCCGTAATCATGATGTTTGACGTGTTGATTTTAGTTTTATGCCCATGGGTTAATTGTCCTTTGTCCTGGATTATTCAATATGTCCGTCTGGTTTTTGTCCATAACAGTCCATCAGTCATAAATATAAATTGCAAGTATCCTTGTCAAATTATTATTATACCCGAAGTTAAATATTCCAACTAATTGGGGATTCGAATTGTAACAAGGTTTTAATACTTTGTTTAATGAATACACCAGGTTATCGACTGCGTGTAAACCAAGGTTTTACTACTTTGTTAACAATTACACCAATTACCCTTGAATGTAATTTCACCCCTGTTTTAATTATTCTAGTGGCTATTAATCCATTCCCGTGTCCGGTTAAATGAACGATTATTCGTACATATAAATACCCCGCCCATCGTGTCCGATCGAGTGTATATGGTAATTTATAGGGACGCCCAATTGTAAATTTTTATATTAACATTAACAAACTTTCATTTAGTTAAACAAATATAAAGCCCATTAATAGCCCATAGTCTAATTTCCACAAGTGTCGTTCTTTTGTCCAAACCCCAATTATGGTACAAAGCCCAATTACCCAATTTTAGTAATTAGCCCAACATCATGATTACTTCGTTTTAAATAAGCATAATAATAACTTAGCTACGAGACATTAATGTAAAAAGGTTGAACATAACTTACAATGATTAAAAATAGCGTAGCGTTACACGGACAGAATTTCGACTTACACCCTTACAACATTCGCTAACATACCCTTATTATTAGAATTAAAATTAAAATTAAAATATAAATTATATATATATATATATCGTATGATAAGAAGAAAAAAAGATGATGAAATTTGATCAGAATTCGGTTGGCTTTATAGCCAGAGTTGAAAATTGGGGCTCCGCGACTCGCGGCAAAATGCTCTTCAAACTCCGCGAGTCGCGGAGGATGTATTTACAGCTCACACCCTTGGAGTTTCTCTGCCGACGGTTTTATATATATAAATATAATATATATATAATTAATATAATTAATTATATATTATATTATATTTATATACATAGTTAACTTGTAATTTTTAGTCCGTTGCGTCGAGCGTTAAGAGTTGACTCTGGTCCCGGTTCCGGATTTTCGAACGTCCTTGCGTACAATTTTATATTTTGTACTTTGCGTTTTGAATCTTGTACTCTTGTAATTTCGAGACGTTTCTTATCAATAATTGGAACCTTTTTTATTGTCTTTTGTACTTTTGAGCTTTTTGGTCGTTTGCGTCTTCAATTCGTCGAATCTGTCTTTTGTCTTCACCTTTTATTATTTAAACGAATATCACTTGTAAATAGAACAATTGCAACTAAAAGCTTGTCTTTCTTGAGGAATAATGCTATGAAATATATGTTCGTTTTTAGCATTATCACATGCTACGAGCTTGCATTATTGACTTTGGAAAAGCTTGGGATAAGCACTTGCCTCTCTCCAAATTCTCCTAGAACAATAGTTATCACGCGAGTATTAACGCCGCACCATTCGAAGCTTTATATGGCCGAAAATGTCGTTCACCTCTTTGTTGGGTTGAAGTAGGCGACATACAAATCACCGGACCCGAACTCATTCATGAAACAACCGAGAAGATTGTCCAAATCCGAGATAGGCTTAGGACAGCCCGAAGTCGTCAAAAGAGCTATACCGACAAAAGACGCAACGACCTCGAATTTTAAGTCGGTGACCGCGTAATGTTAAAAGTCGCGCCTTGGAAAGGTGTAATCCGTTTCGGGAAATGCGGGAAGCTAAATCCGCGGTATATTGGTCCTTTCGAAATCTTGGAACGTGTTGGAACCGTTGCTTATCGTTTAGATCTTCCGCCTCAATTGAGCTCCGTTCATCCTACTTTCCATGTATCCAACTTGAAAAAGAGCCTTACCGAACCCGATATTGTCATCCCTCTCGAGGAGCTTACCATTGATGTGATGCCCCGTACAAAACCATCGTATACGAATCATCAACAACAGGATCATTACAAGGTCAAGTACTACATGCGTTTTCAAAAAGAGCTTGCATTCAATAATAAAGTGGTGTCTAAACCAACATCGAATGTTTTACAATCCAAAAGCAGGCTTCACTAAGTAGAAGCAAATAATAAGTGTATGTGACCACAACGGTCGTTACAAGTCATAGTTCAAAAGTACGAAAGTTTGAATGCAAGGTAAAGTAGTTCATGAGACGACAACTCTAAGCAGCGGGTGTCTACAGCACGACTAGTACACAGTGGAAGCTAACCTCAAGCACCTGAGAAAAACATGCTTTAAAACGTCAACACAAAGGTTGGTGAGCTATAGTTTAAGTATAACAGTAATGTAAGTAGGCCACGAGATTTCAGTGCTACAAAGAGCGTTTCAAAACAGTATGATAAAGTATATGTTAACTGTGGGCACTTGGTAACTAACTTAACGTTTATACCCCCTGAAAGTACACTTGGCAAGTGCGTATGTTTATGAAGTATTAAACACTCGTTAAATGCTAGCGCTACTAGCCCGAGTGGGGATGTCAAACCCTATGGATCCATAACTAAGATTCGCGTTCACGGTTCAAAAACCAATGATTAAACGTTACCGAGCTAAAGGGAATGTTTATGCCGTTGTATAACCCACACATATATAAGTTTAAGTACTCGTGCCTAGTATGTAAAACATAAAATCCGCATGTATTCTCAGTTCCCAAAATAAGTTAAAGTAAAAAGGGAATGCTATAACTCACAATGATAATGTAGTCGTAAAGTCGGTTCGGAAAAGGTGTGCAAGTAATCGGTCTGAAGGTCCTCAACCTAAGTCAAATAGTACTAAGTCAGTAAATCATCCGAATAGGTTTAAAAGTATGTAAATAAGGTCTTATGGGTCATCATCATTCATCATCAAACAAAAGGCGTAAAGTAAGTCTCGTTCATGAAAGTAGTTTACAACAAAGGCTGAGTTCGGTCAGTCACCACGGACTCTACACCTACTGAAATAAGGTGAGACCAATGGAAATGGCTCCGTATACGAGTCCTTTAAGTGTGGTAAAATTTACAGAAGCAAACTCGTCTTCGTCTAACCGTTGTGACGGTTTAAGTGCGAGTAGGTCAGAAATTTCTGCACAACGTTAAAAGGACATAGTGACGATCGGAGGGCCATAAATCCTAAACCGTAACTCGGATGAAGATGAGTCTTAAATGAAAAGTTATCTAAACGAACTGAGCTAATTGAAAATCAAGGTTAGAGTATCCCAGGTGTATTGGTCTGTTACGGAAACAGCAAAACAGAAACTGTAAACAGAAAACAGAAAAATAAATGGACATAGTGACGTTCGGAGGGCCATAGACTCTAAACCATAACTCGGATTAAGATGAGTCTTATATGAAAAGTTATCTACTCGAAAAGATATATTTGAAAATCATAATTACAACAGCCCAGATCTACTGGTCTGTTACAGAAACAGTAAAACAGTAAGCAGAGAACAGGAAAGCAGAAAATAATGGGTTCCGGTGAGTTTGGTGTTTGATGTTCATCATGGTTCTCATCCTTGATGCCTATAGCTTCAAGTGTACAACTCATTGATATGTTTACATCATCTTTACCATGGTTTAACCATCATAACCCATGTGCAAGTCTAAGTAAAGTCATTAAGTTAAATCATAAGTACTAACACTTGAACCTTTACTTTAGTGAAACCATAAGTTACAAAACTTTGATTATCAACTAGTAAAGTGTAATTAAGGTGCAAGAATGGAAGTGAAAAACTAAATAAACAAGTAACAAGTTCATGAGTTTCATACTTTTAAAGATTCAAGCCTAAGTCTTGATCTTTAGAAAGTAAACTTTTAAAGTTTACAACATGAGCTTCAAGTATGATTTTTAACACATGAACTTACAATCTTTTGACAAGTATGTAGAACATAAACTAGAGAGTTTAGCTCTTGCATGTTCTTGTTTGAACAAGATAAATGAAGAATCAAACTAAAGAGTTTGGTTCTTTAATACTAGTAAGAAATAACTAAGATAACAAGTAAGTAAACAACAACTAGCAACAACAAGGAATTAATCAACAACAAAGAGCAAAAGATGATGATGATTTAGGGGTGTTGTGCTACGGTTTTAGGGAGGAAAAGAGGAGGAAAAGAATTCTTACAACTTACCAAGTTTAGAGAGAAAGAGAGAAGAATGAAAGCAAGTAAGAGTGTGTGTAATATGAAAGAGTAATGCTAGTAATAAGGTGGTCAAGATTTTGAAAAACAAACCCCACTCCCCAAGGCCATATGGCCGTGATTCTCCCATCACCAATGGGGGAGGAGATGCCCACTAAGTTTATGCATGCTCTTTGACTCAAATTTGAAATTAGGGGTGAATGCATGGGAATATTTGCAACTAGCTTCCAAGTGTCTTAAACCAACTAGCTTAATTTCAAAGTGATACCTGCATGGGTGTTGGGCTAATTAAGTCCATTAAGATGTAGGGTGGGCTTATAAGTCCAATATCATGAGTCCATTAACTTTGTCAAGCCCAAGTTCAAGTAATTCACAAATTATTCCAACTAAGCCCAAGTAATTAACTAATAACTTTAGTTAATTAAAATGATTAATAAAATAAATCATGAATGCAATATAATATCTAAAAATATTATTCGTGAAAGTTTCGTGTGTCACAAAAACGTTTCGGGCAATTAAAGTCCAAGTACGGGCAATCATGGCAACATGTAAATGTAATAACATATATTCGTTTTATCACACGTATTAATAATAATAATTATTAATAAATAAACGTTGGAAAATCCAAGGTCGTTACATTACCCACCTGTTAAAGAAAATTTCGTCCCGAAATTTAAGCTGAGGTAGATGGAGGAGTCGGGAAAAGGTGAGGATACTTCCGCATCATTTGGTCCTCTCGTTCCCAAGTAAACTCAGGTCCTCGTTTGGCATTCCATCGTACTCGGACGATCGGAATCTTGTTGCGCTTCAAAGTTTTGATCTCACGATCCATAATTTCAACAGGTTCCTCCACAAAGTGGAGTTTGTCGTCAATCGTAAGTTCCTCAAGTGGTATGATAAGTTCGGGTGCAGCAAGACACTTCTTCAAGTTTGACACGTGGAAGGTAGGATGAACTGAACTCAATTGTTCTGGTAGATCCAAACGGTAAGCAACGGGTCCAACACGTTCCAAGATTTCAAAAGGGCCAATGTATCGTGGGTTTAACTTTCCACATTTTCCAAAACGGATCACACCTTTCCAAGGTGCAACCTTTAACATTACACGATCACCAACGTTGAATTCAAAGTCCTTACATTTAAGATCGGCATAACTCTTTTGGCGATCACGGGCAGTCTTAAGTCTAGCTTGAATCTGAGCAATCTTCTCCGTGGTTTCGTGGACTACCTCGGGTCCGGTGATTTGCTTTTCGCCTACTTCAGCCCAACAAATAGGAGATCGGCACTTACAGCCATACAACGCTTCAAAAGGTGCAGCATTAATGCTCGAGTGGTAACTGTTGTTGTACGAGAATTCGGCTAGTGGCAAATGCCTTTCCCAGGCCTTTCCAAAATCAATGACACATGCACGCAACATGTCTTCCAACGTCTGAATCGTTCGTTCACTTTGCCCGTCAGTCTGAGGATGATAAGCAGTACTCATGTCAAGACGAGTTCCCATGGCTTCTTGCAAAGAACGCCAAAATCTAGAGGCAAAACGGGGATCGCGATCTGAGATGATCGATAAAGGTACACCATGACGTGATACAACCTCTTTGATGTATAGTTGAGCAAGTCTCTCCATCGTATCCGTTTCCTTCATCGCTAGAAAGTGTGCAGATTTAGTAAGGCGGTCAATAATAACCCAAATAGTATCGTATCCGCCCACCGTCTTTGGCAGCTTGGTGATGAAGTCCATTGTTATCCTTTCCCACTTCCATTGTGGGATTTCCGGTTATTGAAGTAAACCAGAAGGTCTCTGATGCTCGGCTTTAACCTTCGAGCAAGTCAAACACTTACCAACATAAGTCGCAACGTCCTTCTTAAGATTCGGCCACCAATATTGTTCTTTAAGGTCGTGGTACATTTTGCCCGCTCCAGGATGAATCGAATATCTCGATTTGTGTGCTTCATCAAGTATAAGGTTCCGTAGATCTCCATAACGAGGTACCCAAATTCTTCCGGCATAACATCGGAGTCCAGTACCTCTAACCTCGAATCGAGAGATAAGTATGTTCAAATGTTCATGAGATATATTCTCCTCCTTGAGAGCCTCATCTTGGGATACTCGGATCTGATTGTTGAGGTTCGAATGGATGGTGATGTTCAGAGCCTGCGAAGAGGTACCGTCCTCTCCTTTCGACTCAAAGCGTCAGCTACAACATTGTCCTTGCCAGGGTGATAACGGAGTTCACAATCGTAGTCGTTAAGCGTCTTGATCCATCGACGCTGTCTCATATTCAGTTGCTTCTGATCGAAGATGTGTTGAAGACTCTTGTGATCGGTGAAGATAGTACTTTTAGTTCCATACAAATAGTGTCTCCATAATTTAAGCGCAAAGACAACGGCTCCAAGTTCGAGATCGTGAGTTGTGTAGTTCCGCTCATGAATCTTCAATTGTCGGGATGCATAGGCAATAACCTTTGATCTTTGCATCAATACGCAACCAAATCCATTCTTCGATGCATCGCAATAAACAACAAAGTCGTCACTGCCCTCAGGAAGTGATAGGATAGGTGCGGTGGTTAACTTCTCCTTCAAGGTTTGAAATGCTGATTCGTGTACGGGTTCCCAAATGAACTTCTTACCCTTGTGAGTCAGTGCGGTCAAAGGACGCGCAATCAGAGAGAAACCTTCGATAAACCTTCGGTAATAACCGGCGAGACCTAGGAATTGGCGAATATGAGTCGGAGTGGTGGGGGTTTCCCACTTGCTGATAGCTTCAATCTTCACGGGATCAACTTTGATACCCTGATCGCTCACAACATGGCCCAGAAACTGTACTTCCTTCAACCAAAATTCGCACTTGGAGAATTTGGCGTAAAGTTGCTCTTGTCTTAAGAGTTCAAGCACTAATCGGAGGTGTTGCTCGTGTTCCTCTTCGCTTTTGGAGTAGATAAGGATATCATCTATGAAGACGATAACAAACTTGTCCAAGTACAGCTTGCAGACACGATTCATGAGGTCCATAAATACGGTAGGTGCATTGGTCAATCCGAACGGCATTACGAGAAATTCATAATGACCATAGCGTGTCCTAAATGCAGTCTTCATCACGTCACTCTCTTTCACCCTCAACTGGTGATAACCGGATCGCAAATTGATCTTAGAGTAAACGCTCGATCCTTGCAGCTGATCGAAAAGATCGTCAATTCGTGGTAGAGGATACCGATTCTTGATAGTCAATTTGTTGAGCTCACGATAGTCGATACACATACGAAAGGATCCATCCTTCTTCTTTACAAACAACACAGGTGTGCCCCACGACGAAGAACTTGGTTGAATAAACCCTCGATCTAGGAGTTCCTGTAGTTGGCTTTGTAACTCTTGCATCTCGGAAGGTGCAAGTCGGTACGGTGCGCGAGCTACAGGTGCAGCTCCTGGCACTAAATCGATCTGAAATTCCACTGCCCTCGGTGGTGGTAATCCTGGTAACTCCTCTGGAAAGACATCAGGAAACTCGTTCACAATCCGTACGTCGTTCACACTCTTCACCTCAGTTTCTACCATTTTCACATGTGCTAGGACAGCAAAACGTCCCTTCTTCATAATCTTTTGTGCTTTCACGCAACTAATGAGGTTCAGCTTCGACGTACATCTCTCCCCATAGATAATCAGCGGCTCGCCATCTCCTTGTGGTATACGAAGAGCTTTATCTCCACAAATAATATCGGCCCTTACTTTGGTCAACCAATCCATACCGACGATCACGTCAAAACTTCTCAGTTTGATAGGTATCAAGTTAATTTCGAAATTCGCACCAGCTATATTAATAATAGCCCCTCGGCCAATTTGGTCAACCTTTTCAAGTTTGCCGTTGGCTACCTCGATAAGCATACTTTCTTTTAAAGGGACTAATGACCAGTTTATCTTATCACAGAAGTGTTTACATACATAACTTCTATCGGCACCAGTATCAAATAGGACAGAAGCTAAAAGATTGTTGATAGTGAATATACCTGTCACCAAGTCGGGGTTCTCGCGTGCATCCCTTGCATTAACATTAAAAGCTCTACCTCGCGGTGGTCCGTCATCCTTTCGCTTGTCGGGGCACTCATTCCTGAAGTGACCCGTCTTTCCGCATCCGTAGCACTTCTTCGGCCCGGTGGGATTCGCCCTTGCATTCAAAGTTGTGACCTTGCAATCCTTGCCTATATGTCCAGACCGTTGGCACTTCTCACAAACCACGTTACAATACCTAGTGTGGTGTTTGTAACACCTCTTGCATTGCGGTAGGGTACCTTTGTAGTTCGGGTTGGGGCTTGTGCCGGGTTTGGGATTTCCACCGTTGTTGTGTCTCTTAGTGGGGGTTTGATCGTAGTTTCTCCCCCTGTTGTTGTTGTTGTTGTTGTTGTTGTTGTTGTGATTGTTGTCCCATTTCCTCTTTTCGCTACTACCAGCCTCAAACTTAGCCTTCTCTGGCTCATCAATAAGAATCTGATTCATGAGAGTATGCGCCATGCGCATTGCTTCGGGAACATTCGGTGGTTTGGACGATGTGACGTTTCCTTTGATGGACTTAGGGAGTCCCCAAAATTATCTCTCCATACGCTTGAATTCCGGGGTGACCATTGTCGGACACATAAGAGCTAACTCAAGAAACCTCCTGTTGTAACCATCAAGGTCATTCCCAACGGCCTTTAACTGCATGAATTCCATTTCCATCTTCTGAATTTCGGTTCTCGGACAGTACTCATCAATCATAGCAGCTTTGAATTCCTCCCATGGCGTAGTGTACACCTCATCAATGCCCTTCGCTTGAGCTAACATGTTCCACCACGTTAGCGCGCCGTCAGATAGCGTGCAAGATGCAAACTTGGTATTGTTGTCCTCCGAACAGTTGCTAACTCGGAATACTGATTCAAGCTTTTTGAACCATCTGGTGAGACCAACCGGTCCCTCGGTTCCACTGAAGTTATGCGGTTTGCAGCTCTGGAATTCCTTGTAAGTACACCCATTTCGAACGGGTGGGATAACCGGTGGTGGTGGCGGTGGAGCTTGGAGATTTCTTTCAGCTAGGGCTGCAGCGACCCGTTCGTTGATCATGTCCTCAATCTGGGCGGCGGTAGGTGTGGATCTTCCGTTGGCCATGGTATTCTAAACAAACATTTTGACTCAAGTCAAAATCTAGTATGCAAATAGTAATAATACAATATATAGTAATCAACATGGAATCAAAACATCTCATGTTATTAAATAACACATCTAGGTACAAATACCATAGAATCATCGTACAGTAATGTAAATAGAACATCGTGCAAGAATTAAATAACGCAAAGTTCCATTCATTAATAATAATAAGTTTCATACATCTGAATAAGTCCGTACAATACATGAGTAATACAATAAACTACAACTAGATTACATATCGAAATCTAAATACAAAAGTCCTACGGTGAAGGCGGGTGAACTGCTCCTCGAGCCAACTGCTCCTCGAGCTCAGTGACTCGAGCTCGGAGAGTCTCAATCTCCCTCATCAGTTCCTCGTTAGAGGGAGCTGGTGGGGCAGGCGGTGCAGGTGGGGCGGGTGGTGCGGGTGGTGCTGATGTAGATGGTCCAGCTCCGGATGTAGACGGTACGTCCCTAGATGTAAGTGGTCCGTATCTAAATCTAGGTGGTACGGTTCCAGGAATAGTCAATACGTAATGGGGAACCTTACGTATCTGTGGGTCGTCAGGGTATGGCACAACTCGTTTACGAGCAGTAACCCTATGACGATGGCCAAATGTGTCAGTAAAAGCGCGACCTCCATTCACCCCTGGAATGACGGTGCCATCGAAACGGTACCGCTTCTTCGGCGGGGTGGAGGGTGCCTGAATAGGTCTATCAGCAGGATCCTCATCATTGCTGGAGTCGTCTGATGATGAAGAATCGGCGGATGATGAGTCATCCGAATCGTGTGGTGGTGATACTGGTGGCTGAGCTGGTAATCCGAAGCGTCCGAAGGCGGCCAACATCTGTCTGTGTCTGCCTGGCGGAATCACGACTAAACGTCTGTCGGGAGTGCGTCGGCAAGGCGTGCGCATGTGGTTACGAAACGGCCCTTCCCCGAACTCCACGGGGATCTCAATACCACCAATGCGGGGCTGTGACCTCGAGGGTCTGGGAGCAGACGGAGCTGAAATCTCCGTAGGGCCTACGTGTCCATCGGAAGCAGCCACTGGGGCAGGTGTACTACTACTGGCTCCGGAAGTAGAAGCACCGGGATCACTAATGGGTAGCGGGACCGGTGTATCGGCAGCAGCAGTAGGTGGGGCGACGGGGTCTGAGTCTGAACTGCCCAAAACGCTAGCAGGTGGTACATCCGACATCTGAACAAGGAAAAATAAATTTTCCATGTCAGTAAGTCATAAAGCAAGCACGTATTAGGCCAACAGTTTAAATCATGTATAACAATAAGTAGCATGGCAATAACAGCAAATCGTACGAAGGTAGCATGCAATCGAAAGCAAGTAATAGCATGCAGTAGTGAAATCATGTAGTAGCATACGGCAAATAGCAGTAACAGTAAGCAGCAGCATGCAGTAAGTTCAGCGGAAACAAGTAACTAGCAAGTTGTAGATTAGTCCTATTAGTGAATCCTACTCGGGTCGGTCTTAGACTCACTAATGCAACCTAATTCCCTACAACCAATGCTCTGATACCAAATGTGATGCCCCGTACAAAACCATCTTATACGAATCATCAACAACAGGATCATTACAAGGTCAAGTACTACATGCGTTTTCAAAAAGAGCTTGCATTCAATAATAAAGTGATGTCTAAACCAACATCGAATGTTTTACAATCCAAAAGTAGGCTTCACTAAGTAGAAGCAAATAATAAGTGTATGTGACCACAACGGTCGTTACAAGTCATAGTTCAAAAGTACGAAAGTTTGAATGCAAGGTAAAGTAGTTCATGTGACGACAACTCTAAGCAGCGGGTGTCTACAGCACGACTAGTACACAGCGGAAGCTAACCTCAAGCACCTGAGAAAAACATGCTTTAAAACGTCAACACAAAGGTTGGTGAGCTATAGTTTAAGTATAACAGTAATGTAAGTAGGCCACGAGATTTCAGTGCTACAAAGAGCGTTTCAAAACAGTATGATAAAGTATATGTTAACCGTGGGCACTTGGTAACTAACTTAACGTTTATACCCCCTGAAAGTACACTTGGCAAGTGCGTATGTTTACGAAGTATTAAACACTCATTAAATGCTAGCGCTACTAGCCCGAGTGGGGATGTCAAACCCTATGGATCCATATCTAAGATTCGCGTTCACGGTTCAAAAATCAATGATTAAACGTTACCGAGCTAAAGGGAATGTTTATGCCGTTGTATAACCCACACATATATAAGTTTAAGTACTCGTGCCTAGTATGTAAAACATAAAATCCGCATGTATTCTCAGTTCCCAAAATAAGTTAAAGTAAAAAGGGAATGCTATAACTCACAATGATAATGTAGTAGTAAAGTCGGTTCGGAAAAGGTGTGCAAGTAATCGGTCCGAAGGTCCTCAACCTAAGTCAAATAGTAATAAGTCAGTAAATCGTCCAAATAGGTTTAAAAGTATATAAATAAGGTCTTATGGGTCATCATCATTCATCATCAAACAAAAGGCGTAAAGTAAGTCTCGTTCATGAAAGTAGTTTACAACAAAGGCTGAGTTCGGTCAGTCACCACGTCCTCTACACCTACTGAAATAAGGTGAGACCAGTGGCCATGGCTCCGTATACGAGTCCTTTAAGTGTGGTAAAATTTACAGAAGCAAACTCGTCTTTTTCTAACCGTGGTGACGGTTTAAGTGCGAGTAGGTCAGAAATTTCTGCACAACATTAAAAGGACATAGTGACGATCGGAGGGCCATAAATCCTAAACCGTAACTCGGATGAAGATGAGTCTTAAATGAAAAGTTATCTAAACGAACTGAGATAACTGAAAATCAAGGTTACAGTAGCCTAGGTGTACTGGTATGTTACAGAAACAGCAAAACAGAAACTGTAAACAGAAAACAGAAAAATAAATGGACATAGTGACGTTCGGAGGGCCATAGACTCTAAATCATAACTCGGATTAAGACGAGTCTTATATGAAAAGTTATCTACTCGAAAAGATATATTTGAAAATCATAATTACAACAGCCCAGGTCTACTGGTCTATTACAGAAACAGTAAAACAGTAAGCAGAGAACAGGAAAGCAGAAAATAATGGGTTCCGGTGAGTTTGGTGCTTGATGTTCATAATGGTTCTCATCCTTGATGCCTATAGCTTTAAGTGTACAACTCATTGATGTGTTTACATCATCTTTACCATGGTTTGACCATCATAACCCATGTGCAAGTCTAAGTAAAGTCATTAAGTTAAATCATAAGTACTAACACTTGAACCTTTACTTTAGTGAAACCATAAGTTACAAAACTTTGATTATCAACTAGTAAAGTGTAATTAAGGTGCAAGAATGGAAGTGATAAACTAAATAAACAAGTAACAAGTTCATGAGTTTCATACTTTTAAAGATTCAAGCCTAAGTCCTGATCTTTAGAAAGTAAACTTTTAAAGTTTACAACATGAGCTTCAAGTATGATTTTTAACACATGAACTTACAATCTTTTGACAAGTATGTAGAACATAAACTAGAGAGTTTAGCTCTTGCATGTTCTTGTATGAACAAGATAAATGAAGAATCAAACTAAAGAGTTTGGTTCTTTAATACTAGTAAGAAATAACTAAGATAACAAGTAAGTAAACAACAACTAGCAACAACAAGGAATTAATCAACAACAAAGAGCAAAAGATGATGATGATTTAGGGGTGTTGTGCTACGGTTTTAGGGAGGAAAAGAGGAGGAAAAGAAGTCTTGCAACTTACCAAGTTTAGAGAGAAAGAGAGAAGAATGAAAGCAAGTAAGAGTGTGTGTAATATGAAAGAGTAATGCTAGTAATAAGGTGGTCAAGATTTTGAAAACCAAACCCCACTCCCCAAGGCCATATGGCCGTGATTCTCCCATCACCAATGGGGGAGGAGATGCCCACTAAGTTTATGCATGCTCTTTGACTCAAATTTGAAATTAGGGGTGCATGCATGGGAATATTTGCAACTAGCTTCCAAGTGTCTTAAACCAACTAGCTTAATTTCAAAGTGATACTTGCATGGGTGTTGGGCTAATTAAGTCCATTAAGATGTAGGGTGGGCTTATAAGTCCAATATCATGAGTCCATTAACTTTGCCAAGCCCAAGTTCAAGTAATTCACAAATTATTCCAACTAAGCCCAAGTAATTAACTAATAACTTTAGTTAATTAAAATGATTAATAAAATAAATCATGAATGCAATATAATATCTAAAAATATTATTCGTGAAAGTTTCGTGTGTCACAAAAACGTTTCGGGCAATTAAAGTCCAAGTACGGGAAATCATGGCAACATGTAAATGTAATAACATATATTCGTTTTATCACACGTATTAATAATAATAATTATTAATAAATAAACGTTGGAAAATCCAAGGTCGTTACAATTGATGACAAACTTCATTTCATGGAGGAACCGGTTGAAATTGTGGACACCTCCGTCAAAACGTTAAAACAAAGCCGAATTCCAGTTGTCAAGGTCTGTTGGAACGCCAAAAGGGGACCCGAGTTTACTTGGGAAAGACAAGATCAAATGCAAAGGAAGTATCCTCATCTATTCGCGAATTCGGAAACGCCAAATCCCGAGGACGAAACAACGATTACTACGCCTACTTAAATTTCGGGACGAAATTTCTTTTAAGGAGTAGGTAATGTAACATCCAGCCTTTTTCCGTTTACTTTCCGTTTAACTATTTTAAAGTCCGTTATAATTATAACATCTCCCGTTGATACACGTTTAAATTATCTCGTTTAGGTAATACACGCACCCGCAACCGAACTCGAGGGACTAGTTTCACCAATTGAACAAAGATGTGACTAGATGGACTAGTCACACCCACCTCCTTCCTTTTCCATTTCATTTTCCATTTCATTTTCCATTTTCTTTTATACTTTCACATTTTTCTCTAAAACCCAAAACAAAGAATCATCATCTATTTCAAATCGAGCAAGCATCAATCCAAACAAATTACGTATTCGGAATCCTTTCATCTTCCTCTTCGAATCCATGCCAACTTTATTGCATTTGGGTAACTTTCTAAAATCGCTAGATTTTGTGTTCTTGATGATTTTTACTTGTAAAAGTGTTAATTAGTGTCTATGGCTCAAGTCTAACATGAATATATGATTTATACGTTTGATCTCGTTATTTTAAGCAACTAGCATGAACTTGAACTTTGGTGTGTTTGATTTGGTGATCTGGTTGCTTGAATGTTGTTAAATGTTATAAATGCATGTATTAATTGTGTTACTAGCAACACTAGCTTCAATTTGAGGTGTAGGTTGACTTGGAAGGACTCCATAAACTTAATTGCAAAAATTGTGATTTTGGGTTAGGGTTTGATAGGAGTAAAATGGATTTTTGATGTACCAAATGCTATGCAATATTGTTTGTAAGTGTTTAGTTGTATTGTATGCGTAATTACCTACGAAATGGCGTATTATATGTGTGCATTTAATTCCCAAATCATCAAAGTGCATTTATGAAATTGAAGCATTAATGATGATCATTTATTTGATCATTTAATTTGGAAACTCGATATTTGCAAATGATATTTTTGATTGATGAAACGTGTTTAGTTGTGTTCCTTGTCAAATTACCTTTCCAATGATATAAGATACGCGTCGTAAGAGTTTACGGTTTGTGTTTTGTGTTTAAATGAAGTTTGGATTTTGACTTGAACAATTGAAACTGACCAGGCACCAGACCACGTTAAATGTCGCGGCGCGGCCCTCCTAGGTCGCGGCACGGCATTTGTTGTGTTTGGGTTCTGACCTACATGGTCAAAATTCGAAAAATGTTTGCTATGCTACGCACCTCCGATTCATATGTAACTTTTTATAACATGCTTATATATGAATAAAAACCTCAGAAAAATAGTTTGGGACCCGACCCGAACGTGTTGACTTTTTCGTTGACTTTGACCCGACCAAAGTTGACTTTTAATCAAACTTAACCAAATACTTATGCAATCATTCTAACATGCTTTTATACTTGTACCATGCATGAAACATGACAATTTGATTCACATGCTATTATAATCGAGTCGTAGCTAGCCATAGGACTAATTAAACACTTTGACCAATCGTGTTTACCGTTATTGATAGGACCTACTTGTTTAGGTTAAGACTAGCATTCGTCCTTGCACACGTTTACTTGTGAAGTACTTTTATACGCTTGCACTCAAGGTGAGATCATAGTCCCACCTTTTCAACAACTTTTACGCTTTAAACTATGGGATGAGAAACATATACGTATCATACTTTTATACTTTGAACACAAGTACGAAAACAAACATTCCACGTGCGAGTTTGAACAAAAAGCCTCAATTCAATTATCATTAGTTACACTTGCAGGGTGTAAACGAGAACTTATATTATGTGATCACATGGGCTTGACGAGCCTCATTCGGACGGTTCGCTACCGTTAGCGGATGAAATATATTTTCGAGTATAGTGTATGTTCTAACACCACGTAACAGGGTATAAAACAGTTAAGTCTTGATAATTGGGTGCTCGCGAACATACTTTTGGAATACAAACGATTTGGATAATCAACTATATTAAATCTTGTGGTTCAAAAACAACGTTACTAATACACCTATGATTTCACCAACGTTTTTCGTTGACAGTTTTCTATATGTTTTCTCAGGTCCTTAAACACTATGTGATACATGCTTCCGCACTCTTTTGATACTTGCTTGGATGTCGAGTATACATGCATACGTGGAGCGTCTTTTGGCTACTTTCAAATTGTGTCGCATATGTTTCAATTGTACTTTAAACTTTGTTATGTAACTAGTTGTCGAACTACTTTGTAAACCTTGAAACATCTTTAATTTTGAAATGAATGTGACATACTTTTGGTCAAACGTTGTTTTAAAGACTTATGACCACGTAACGGGACCTAAGTAGACGGCGCCGTCAATGACGATTTTTTCGGGTTGCTACAGAAGAAAGATTTTCCGCAAGATTTTTAACATGAGTACGGAGCAAGATATTCGTTAAAGGTTTCATCAGATCCAGAATTACCTGGTTTCTTTGAATATATGGTATGGTCCTTGTATTTGGCCTTGGTCTCCTTCATGGTTTGCTCAATCTGTTTTTCAGTACCAAATTTTCTATCGAGCGTTCCTAACACTCCCTTCTTTATCATCAAACTTTTGGCCGTTTAGACCATCTACAATTTTTCTGTTTCCTCTTTATGTAATGCTACGATATCTGAATCATCGGTTATCAATCCGAGGTGGTTTCAGGAGAATTGTGTTTTTAGATGATTAAACGCTGATGGTAATATGGTGGAATATAAAAGGTTCCCCGGTAACAATAAAAGAGCATACATATAAATCAAGGTGATAATAAGGTTGTTTCGAACGAAAAGTCGAAGTTGACTTGTTGGAGCTGTGACAAAATTTGCTACTTTGAAAGGGATTATCAAGTTATTTTAGGTAATAATAACACTAAGGAATTAGCACAACTATGTGTTAAACGTTTACCCAGTTTCTGAGAGTTTTCCAGATGCATAACTATATGCATCAATCTTTCCTTCTGTAGATGAAGTGCGGTTGGTTCACCCTCTCGATTGAGGTGTCTTCAAGAATCATGAAAGGTTTGAACGTAGATTGTAATTGTCAAAATACAAATGAGGTTTAAGATGAAATCAAGTGGAAAACTTGAAGAAATGTTTAGTTTCATATGTTATAATCAATATTTTAATTCATTTTAATTGTCCAATATTATTCGTCCACAGTCGATAGTCCACAGTTAACAGTCCAATCATTTATATATAGTTTAATATATAATATTCGAATTAATTAATACGAATCGTGACCCGTGTACATGTCTCAGACTCGATCACAACTCAAAGTATATATATTATTGTAGAATCAACCTCAACCCTGTATAGCTAACTCAAACATTACTGCATATAGAGTGTCTATGATTATTCCAAATAATATATATAGATGCGTCGATATGATATGTCAAAACCTTGTATACGTGTCCCGATATTTAAAGTGCGTAAAATAAATAACAGAAATTAAATGACGATCAATAAAATTGTGAGAATTAAAATTGCGATAAATAAATTGCGATAAATAAAATGTAACCAGTTAGCTGGAAACAGTTAGCTAGGATTTTGTTAGCGTGAATTCTTAACAAAATTTCTCATAGTTAATTTGTTTGTTTCTAACAATTTTTTTTTTCCAATGTCTTCTTCATTATGCTACTTGTTGGATTCTGATAAGTTAAAATCCAAATATAAAATTGAATGAAAATGGTTATTCTATGGTGAACGGATACGTATATCGGTGGCTGTGAGTAGGATAGTAAATGATTGTTGAATCAGATTCGAAGAATGTACAGTGTAACTTATTAATGTGAAATCTAAATATTCCTCGGGTATTACCTACCCGTTAAAATATTTTCACCATTAACAGTTTGTATAAAAGAATTTTTAATTACAATCCTTATGAAAACATATATATATGTATATTTTCTTCAGATGTAATCATGGATTTATGAGTTAATATGATATTAATCTCATTTGCTTTTTGGTTTGAGCTAAAATAAATAATCTCTAAGACTTTAAAGATTACATAATCGCCATCTAATAGTTCTTCAATGAAGTTATGAATCAATACTTCATCGTTGATTCTTATTAGTTGTAACATCCCGCGTTTTTTCGTTAAATTTATTTTTAACACTATCTTTTTTTTAAATAATACCTTTCGTTATTTAAATTCGTAGTTTCCGTTGACTAACGTTCTAAATTTTCCCGTTATTTAATTATAACATCACTCGTTTACTCGAGCGTTTTTAAAATATTCGTTTGGTTAATTCCCGCACCCGCTTTGAAACTTGAGGGACCGAGGTTGCCAAGTGGGCAAACTAGTTGACTAGGTCAACTAGTCAACCCACCTTATCCATCCATTCATTTCCCCTCCCACCTTCTCCCTCTTTTCTCTCTACTTCCCTTTCATGAACTCAAACACCCATCTTCATAAAATCATCATCTAAATCCGGATCGAGAAGCAAATTTCAAAACAAATTACTTTTTCGTGATCCTCTCTTCATCCTCTTCGATTTGGTACCAATTTCATAGCTTGGGGTAAAGTTTCTAAAAACTCTAGATTTCTCTAAATTCGTGTTTTTGACTTCAAAATGGTGTTAGTTAGTGTCTATGGCTCGTGTATGACATGAAAATATGATTTATTTGCTCAATTTGTTGTTTTGAAGTAACTAGCATGAACTTGAAAATGTGTGTGCTTAATCTTTAATTTTAGATGAGTTAATGTTGTTAAATTGTTAAAGTTCATGTTTTAATTGTGTTACTAGTATCACTAGCTTCGTTTTGATGCATAGGTTGACTAAGAAAACTTCAAAAACATGAATATTGATTTTTGTCGATTTTGGTTAGGGTTTGATAGACTTAAAACGAACTTTTTGATGCTTGAATGCCATGAAATGTTATTTGTAAGTGTTTAGTTGTAATGCACGTTTCATTACCTTCAAAACGGCATATCATATGTGTGAATTGGATTCCCGAAACTTAAAATGCATTTGATGAACTTGAACTTTGAAAATAAACCTTTATTGATCAATTGATGAGTTTTTGGTTATTGTAATTGATGTTTTTTGCTTGGTGAAAAGTAGTTAGTTGTATTCCTTGTCAAAATACATTTCCAACGATATAAGATACTTGTTTTGGATGTTTACGGTTTAGGATTTATGGGTATTTGAAGTTGGATTCGTGCTTGAGTGTGAAAACTGCCAGAATTCTCTGCACAGGTAATGGCGCGGCGTGCCATATACCCGCGCGGCGCGCCAAAGTGGTCTGTCTAACTTTGTTGATTTTTGAATAATGTTTGCTATGCTACACACCCCCGATCAACATGAAACTTGGACAACATGCTCATATATGATTTCTAAGCTCATGAAAATAGTTCGGGACCCGACCCGACCCCATTGACTTTTTCGTTGACTTTGACCAAGTTTGACTTTTAGTCAAACTTAACAAAAAGTCAAACTTAACAAAACACTTATGCAATCGTTCTAATCTTATTTTATACTTGATTCTTGCATGAAACTTGACAACGTGATTCACATGCTACATAATCGAGTCGTAACGAGCCATAGGACTAATTGAACACATTTCACCCGACCTTGTGTCGTAACCGGTTAATTGATACAACTTACTTGTTTAGGTCAAGGCTAAGCAACTTTCATGCACACGTTTACTTTGTGAAGTACTTTATTAACTCTTGCACTCAAGGTGAGATCATAGTCCCACTTTTACTCTTTTTGAACTTATATTTGGGATGAGAAAACATAAACGATTCTTTTAAACTAAGTGAACACAAGTACAGGAAAACAAACATTCTACATACGAGTTTAGAACAAAAATCCTCAATTCAATTATCATTAGTTACATTTGCAGTGTGTAAGTGTAGGCGTGAACTTATGTTGTATGGCCATATGGGTTTGACAAACCCTCATCTAGGACGGTTCGCTACCGTCTACGGATGAAATATATTTTTGAGAAACAGTGTTGTTCTAGCACTATGAATGGGGTATCAACGGACGGAACGTTAAGCCTTGATAATTGGGTGCTCGTGAATATTAACTTTTAGAATGTACAACTACTTTATCAATGTTGCAAATCTTGTGGTTCGACTTACTCTTACTCACTTACTTATTTAAACCTATGATTTCACCAACGTTTTTCGTTGACAGTTTTCTATATGTTTCTCAGGTTCATACTTGGCTACTTGATACATGCTTCCGCACACTTTGATTACTTGCTTGGAGTCAAGCATACATGCATACGCTAGGGATAGCGCTTTTGGATTCAAACTTTAAGCATACATACTTTCGCTATTTATAGCAAACTGTGATTTTAAACTAATTATGTCGCAAGTTATTTCATTTACACTTTATAACTTTTGTACACTTAAACTCATTGTCGATCTGTTTGGTAAAATAAACTTTGTAAGTCTTGTACGTTTTAAATGAATGCGACATAATTTTGGTCAAACGCGTCTCATATAGAGACTATGACCACGCAACGGGACCTAAGTTAACGGCGCCGTCAATGACGATTTTGTCGGGTCGCTACAGATGGTATCAGAGCGTTGGTTGTAGGGAACTAGGATATGCATTAGTGTGTCTGACAGAGTCGTTAGGACGCATTAGTGAATCTAGACTACAACCGGATAGTTAACCATTGCATTCTGACATACATTTGCTATAGATAGCACTTACTTGACTACTTGTGCAATATACTTGAATCATTCTTAGGCAAACTTCTTAATGGTACCAAGTTTTCATCTTACGAACTTGTATTCTGCAACTTTCTGGTAACACACGTAAATTCATGATTCATACACGTATGGATGACGACGACTTCATTAGTCACACTTGTTCGGGAACTCTGTCTCCCGGATTGTTATTTGCCACCGTTTTAACTTACTATCGGTTTCCCACTGGTGTTTCTTACTATCTACTTTTTGGTGTTACTACCATCACTACTTTAGGTGAGTATCGTCATCAACATTTATCACTACGGTTGCGTGCTACTCATTATCATGACTCGTTACTCTTTTCATACCTGAATACCTTATTATCTGACTCGAACCACATTGACGTGAACAATCATTTATACACTTCCCTCGGGGAACGCTTCTTTAGAGTTGCACTAATTCTTTCGATTCAATACGAATCACGTTAGAGACGTCGTTACACTTTGTTTATTTTAAATTTTCACGATTACACGAACTTGATTCTATGGAGTGATGTGGGAATGGAGGTATGAGTTAGCGTAATATAACGTCATTTGATCAACGTAGTTATATTACGGTAAGTCATACCAAAGTTCTAATGACACGTGATGGTGGTTGGACTCGATCAACCTAATCACCACCATGTGCCATGTACATGACTTCACTTTTCTTGTTTGGATATCCGAAAACTCCAAGAATATTGATAACAATCATACCCGGGACACATCTTCGATTATTGTCGAACCATATTTATGCTTCCGAATGAATGGAAAATTCTTTCAACTTCAAACATATGTTATACGCGTATACTATCTCGTCTTCGCACGGTTTCATCGAAGAACTACAATATGCTTGATATGCCCACATTGAGGCAAAAATTTCTCTCGTATTACACTCGTACTTCCGTTTAAGGAAAATATTTTATCTAAATTCTCAATGGAGGGAGAGACTCTTCACGTTATACTAGTATTCGCCACGAGGGTGAATAGTCCTAACAAACGTTTTCGGAAACCGATAAATCTTTCGCGGCGTGAAATTCTCGAGAAACAGAAACTTGTTCTAACAAACGTTTTTAAGTCCTAACAAACTTGTTCGAATATACCTTACAGAAATGTACCTCGTCTCGGATCGAGATTCTCGTTTCACTTCTAGATTTCGGAGTGCTTTTCGAAAAGCCTCGGGACCACGTTTAAACATGAGTACCACACATCAACCATAAACCGACGAACAAAGTAAATGTACGATTCAAACCTTGGAAACCGTAATACGAGTTTGTGTTATCAACCCCAAATTTACTTGAGAAGAGTATTTTCCTTTAGCCGAATTCTCTTACTACAATGATTTTCATTCTAGTTTTAACGTCACACCTTTTGAAATCTTATGTGACCGGAAACGTCATTCTCCTTTTGTAGAACCAAGTTAATGATAATCAAACCACCGAACCCGAGCTAATTCATGGAACAACCAAGAAACTTCTTTAACCTCAGAAAGGCTCGAGACGACCATAGTCGCCAAAGGAGCTATGCCACTGTTAGACGTAAACTTTTCAAATTCCATGTGGAAAACCGCGTAACGTTAAAAGTCGCATCTTGAGGAGGTGTAATTCATTTCGGGAAACGTAGAAAGCTAAATCCGCGATATTTTGATCCTTTTGAAATCTTGGGGCGTATTGGACCCGATGCATACCGTTTAGATTTTCCGATTCATTTGAGCTCCGTTCATCCTACATTCCATATATCAAACTTGAAGAAGAGTCTTGCGAAACAGGAACATGTTATCGTCTTCGACGAACCTACTATCGATGACAAACTTTCCTTCCTAGGAGAACCGGTTGAAATTTTGAATCATGAAACCAAACTTTGAACCAACATAAAATCGCGACTGTCGAAGTTCGTTGAAATACCCGAAGGAGTACCTTCACTTATTCGTAGAACCGACAACGCAAGATCTCGAGGAAGAAACAATGACTACTACTTCCAACTAAATTTCGGGACGAAATTTCTTTTAAGGTGTAGGTAATGTAACATCCCGCGTTTTTCCGTTAAATTTATTTTTAACACTATCTTTTTTTTTAAATAATACCTTTCGTTATTTAAATTCGTAGTTTCCGTTGACTAACGTTCTAAATTTTCCCGTTATTTAATTATAACTTCACTCGTTTACTCGAGCGTTTTTAAAATATTCGTTTGGTTAATTCCCGCACCCGCTTTGAAACTTGAGGGACCGAGGTTGCCAAGTGGGCAAACTAGTTGACTAGGTCAACAAGTCAACCCACCTTATCCATCCATTCATTTCACCTCCCACCTTCTCCCTCTTTTCTCTCTACTTCCCTTTCATGAACTCAAACACCCATCTTCATAAAATCATCATCTAAATCCGGATCGAGAAGCAAACTTCAAAACAAATTACTTTTTTGTGATCCTCTCTTCATCCTCTTCGATTTGGTACCAATTTCATAGCTTGGGGTAAAGTTTCTAAAAACTCTAGATTTCTCTAAATTCGTGTTGTTGACTTCAAAATGGTGTTAGTTAGTGTCTATGGCTCGTGTATGACATGAAAATATGATTTATTTGCTCGATTTGTTGTTTTGAAGTAACTAGCATGAACTTGAAAATGTGTGTGCTTAATCTTTAATTTTAGATGAGTTAATGTTGTTAAATTGTTAAAGTTCATGTTTTAATTGTGTTACTAGTATCACTAGCTTCGTTTTGATGCATAGGTTGACTAAGAAAACTTCAAAAACATGAATATTGATTTTTGTCGATTTTGGTTAGGGTTTGATAGACTTAAAACGAACTTTTTGATGCTTAAATGCCATGAAATGTTATTTGTAAGTGTTTAGTTGTAATGCACGTTTCATTACCTTCAAAACGGCATATCATATGTGTGAATTGGATTCCCGAAACTTAAAATGCATTTGATGAACTTGAACTTTGAAAATAAACCTTTATTGATCAATTGACGAGTTTTCGGTTATTGTAATTGATGTTTTTTGCTTGGTGAAAAGTAGTTAGTTGTATTCCTTGTCAAAATACCTTTCCAACGATATAAGATACTTGTTTTGGATGTTTACGGTTTAGGATTTATGGGTATTTGAAGTTGGATTCGTGCTTGAGTGTGAAAACTGCCAGAATTTTCTGCACAGGTAATGGCGCGGCGCGCCATATACCCGCGCGGCGCGCCAAAGTGGTCTGTCCAACTTTGTCGATTTTTGAATAATGTTTGCTATGCTACACACCCCCGATCAACATGAAACTTGGACAACATGCTCATATATGATTTCTAAGCTCATGAAAATAGTTCGGGACCCGACCCGACCCCATTGACTTTTTCTTTGACTTTGACCAAGTTTGACTTTTAGTCAAACTTAACAAAACACTTATGCAATCATTCTAATCTTATTTTATACTTGATTATTGCATGAAACTTGACAACGTGATTCACATGCTACATAATCGAGTCGTAACGAGCCATAGGACTAATTGAACATATTTCACCCGACCTTGTGTCGTAACCGGTTAATTGATACAACTTACTTGTTTAGGTCAAGGCTAAGCAACTTTCATGCACACGTTTACTTTGTGAAGTACTTTATTAACTCTTGCACTCAAGGTGAGATCATAGTCCCACTTTTACTCTTTTTGAACTTATATTTGGGATGAGAAAACATAAACGATTCTTTTAAACTAAGTGAACACAAGTACAGGAAAACAAACATTCTACATACGAGTTTAGAACAAAAATCCTCAATTCGATTATCATTAGTTACATTTGCAGTGTGTAAGTGTAGGCGTGAACTTATGTTGTATGGCCATATGGGTTTGACAAACCCTCATCTAGGACGGTTCGCTACCGTCTAAGGATGAAATATATTTTTGAGAAACAGTGTTGTTCTAGCACTATGAATGGGGTATCAACGGACGGAACGTTAAGCCTTGATAATTGGGTGCTCGTGAATATTAACTTTTAGAATGTACAACTACTTTATCAATGTTGCAAATCTTGTGGTTCGACTTACTCTTACTCACTTACTTATTTAAACCTATAATTTCACCAACGTTTTTCGTTGACAGTTTTCTATATGTTTCTCAGGTTCATACTTGGCTACTTGATACATGCTTCCGCACACGTTGATTACTTGCTTGGAGTCAAGCATACATGCATACGCTAGGGATAGCGCTTTTGGATTCAAACTTTAAGCATACATACTTTCGCTATTTATAGCAAACTGTGATTTTAAACTAATTATGTCGCAAGTTATTTCATTTACACTTTATAACTTTTGTACACTTAAACTCATTGTCGATCTGTTTGGTAAAATAAACTTTGTAAGTCTTGTACGTTTTAAATGAATGCGACATAATTTTGGTCAAACGCGTCTCATATAGAGACTATGACCACGCAACGGGACCTAAGTTAACGGCGCCGTCAATGACGATTTTGTCGGGTCGCTACATTAGTACTCCTTGGTATCTATGGTAAGTACGATGCTGATGCTCGAGGTACAGATTGTGACGTCGAGGTATGGGATGCGGATGTTGCTGTTGGTGGTGGTGATGGTACTGTTGGTGCCGATGATATTGCCGAAGCTGGTATGTTTTGCACTATATTTTCCAAGGCTACAACTCGGGCGCGAAGCTCGTTAACTTCTTCTATTATTCCGAAATGATTGTCGGTCAGAACGAGCGGATGAATAAGGTTTAGAATTGTAGATAGAATATAATTTTGGTGAGATATTCGGGAAATGAGGGTGAAAATGGTGTTTCGGACTGGTTCGCCGGTAAGTGCTTCAGGTTCATCGCCAAGAGGTAAATTCGGTTGGTGAAAAGGATCGCCTTCTTCGAGTCTCCATTGATTAAGTCGACTACGAACCCATCAGATGAATTGATGATGGCTGGTTGGTTGATCCATTCCGGTTATACTGTTTTCAGAGCTCAGGTGGATATCCATATTGGAATAGCTGTCGGAATCCGAGGAATTCGAACTGGTTGAGGGATCCATCTCGTACGATCAGATGGAGGATTTTCGATATGAATTAGATTATATGTAACACCTGTTTTTCAGTTACGTGTTATTTCGAACGTCATTCGAAATACGAGGCATGTAAGCGTATATTCGGATCCTAAATAAAGTTTGAGTTGATGTTCTAAAACCTTACCATTGGATAGTAAATCTCATTACGTTTCCAACGATATTTGATTCATCAAAAACGGAGCTACGGTTTGAAAGTTATGCCCAAAACAAGATTCAGTTTCAGTCTCAGTTGGTTTGGACGCCGTCCAGCCATTTGGACGCCATCCAAATGGCCTGATGGGCCAGCTGTGAAATTTTAAAGTTTTAAATAGAGGGCATTTGAGTCTTTTCACTTGGGGGTCATTTGGGCCATCAAAACTGATCTAAACTCACCCTTATCCTTATTTTTCACCCACAAATACTCCCAACCAAACCCTAGAGAGAGAGAGGAGTTTCTAGAGAGAGGAAGCTTGGATTAGCGATGAAGGTGGTGATTTTTGCCCAAATTGGAGTGGTTCTTGGTGCCTGTTGGTGATTCTAGCTACTAAAGCTCATTTTGGTGTTTGAGGTAAACCCTAATCCGAATTGTAGTGTTTGATTTCTTGTTTGAGTTAGGGTTTGTGTTAGTTAGAGTTATAAACCCATTTATTGTGAAATTTGGGGGTTTTGGGTAAGATTCATGTAAGTAAGCCTAAATGGCTAACTTAGGGTTTTGATTGATGAAATTGTAAGTTTGGGGGTTGCATGTGTTGGTTAAACCTTAGGACACTTGTGTACTAGTGATTTTGGTGTTGTGTTGACTTAATTTTAGGCTGTAAACCCTAATATGGGTCAAAATGGGTTTTATGTTGAAATGGGTTAAGTGTTCTTGATTTTTGGTGTCAAATGATGATTTTGAGATACAATCACTAGTTGTTAGTGATTGTAGGTACTTTGGGTGTAAATTTGACAAGTCAAGCGAGTTAAAAATAATTTTGGATTAATTAGATGATAAGCACTTTTGTTAAGTGTTAAAAGGCGTTTGAAATGATTACTACCTAAGTAGTAATTTAGTGTTAAGACCTAGGTTGGTTAAAATAGTGTCAAGTATAATTTAGGTTAAATTGTACTTGTTTGAATGGGTCGAAATTACCACCCGTAGTGGTAATTGGTGAAGTTCACCTTAGGTGTCTAAATGGGCAATTTGTGGAGTTATGTATGAACCCTTGGTTAAGGGTGCTGAAATCGAATTCTCTCGTAGAGAATGTATGTTGATTATGTGTATACCTATATGCATATTATAGGTAAAGCTTACTCGGTTGCGTTTGGTGGAGATTTCACGCATGGTTTGTATTGCTCGAGTTCGAGGTGAGTGGGATAAGTATACATGTACGTATATGATGTGTTTATTTATAGGAATGGATATGTGTTGTCCGAGTTAGTGATATATGTGTTGTACTCTAACGAACTATGAACGGATATGTGTTGTCCGAGTTAGTGATATATGTATTGTATTCTAACGAACTACGAACGGATATGTGTTATCCGAGTTAGTGATATATGTGTTGTACTCTAACGAACTACGAACGAATATGTGTTGTCCGAGTTAGTGATATATGTGTTGTACTCTAACGAACTATGAACGGATATGTGTTGTCCGAGTTAGTGATATATGTGTTGTACTCTAACGAATTGTGAACGGATATGTGTTGTCCAAGGATTAGTGATATACGTTGTTGTACACTAACGGTTGTTATGAACACCGATGGGAAATTCGAGTACCATTCCTTCGTACGATTGGTTAACCATGGTTATGTGAATTTTGTATTAGCATATTTAAATTGTGAACTATATGCTTTTGATGTCACTAGCTTATTATGAATTGCGGATATTGGTTTGTGCATAACGTTTGCATGATTGTTGAATTGCTAGCTTGTATGCGGTATTGTATAAGTGATTGCAAGTAAGTAGATTATATATGTATATGTATAATTATTGCATTCACTAAGCCTAGGCTTACCCCTCTCGTTGTTTACCTTTTTCAGGTATTGTGTTTTTGATGCTAGCTAGTTGTTAGACTAGACATGCAGGAGCGTTCGGGCTTAATGGGGTAGCTTATGGATAATTGGACGCGGATGGGGGATTTGGTTGTCCCCGGGATTATGCTCATGGTATCGGGTTGGGTTGTAGAGTCCTAATCCGTCAATATATATATATATATATATATATATATATATATATATATATATATATATATATATATATATATATATATATATATATATATATATATATATATATATATATATATATATATATATATATATATATATATATATAAATGGGTCGAAATGGTCACTTTGTCGTAATTTGGGTCGATGTGGGCCCGGTGTTGTAAAACTCGATTTTATTGTGGAAATATCTTAATTGTAATTATACTAATGTTTTGTGAAAACCGTTTCGTTTAAAAGTGTCGGGAAGCGGGTTTTTCGCCCGTGTGAAATTGAAAAAAAAAACTGAGCAGAAACTTTTAGTTCATTTGGATGCCGTCCAAAGGTCTTGGACGCCGTCCTGATCTTCACTGCTGGACGCAGTCCAGATAACTAGACGCCGTCCAGATATACTGTTTTTTTTAAAAAAAATTAGTCGTGTTTTTAGTAAAACGATGTCGGGTTGTTACAAGTGGTATCAGAGCATAGTCTAAGGGAATTAGGTGACCTTGGAATAGGTGCCTAGTCTTAGACTCATTGACAGTTATGCATTATTTGCGGGACTTGTAGGAATACGGGTCGGATTGAGATTTGTTATTGCCTTAGAGTAGGTGACTAACTAGGACTTGTTTTTGTCCAAAGTGTGATTATGTGGGGCCTTATTTCGTGTGTAAATTAGTGCATTAGATAGCTAGTGCTTAATGTAAGTAGGCGAACTTGGACATTGTTTTAGTGATAGTCACCTAGGATGTAGGTTGACTTGTGGTTGCGGTGTACTTGTGTACATTTATTATTATATTGTATATAGGTGTATATATATACATGTATCTTTTGTGCGGTATCCTAGGGATGAATCTATTGGAGAGATTCGTATGTTCGGCGACTTTGAGAGATCAAGTTCACGGTAAGGACTTTGGTCATTCGGGTACTAGGAGTTATCGCGTGTTATTTTGTGTGAATGTTGCATTAGTCCGGGTAAAGTACTTTGCGTGACCATGTGGAAATGGTAAGGTACGCATTTGTAATAATGATCGATCACCATTATTACGAAAGTGTATCTTGACACTAAGCATGACATGACAAGTACCGAACTGAGGAAACGTGGCATGGTTGGGGTAGAACGGGATGAATTAGGAATCTTTTATTGGTTCCTAGGATATAGTAGTCTCGAGTGATGTGCTTGTCATCACATCAGGTTCTTTGTGAGTCGGGAAGTGTACGATGGATTCAGTTAGTTAAGTGAGCGAGACAACTCACGAGTTTGGTGCATGCGTAGTCGCCCTAAGTAGTGGGTGCACTGTTGAGATTGTTATTGGTTTTAGTTACCCATCGTAACTAGGATGACCTATTTACGCTTGCGTGTGTGCGACGAGGACTTGAATTCCGCAATGGAATGCGACAAGTCTAATGGTTGTAGTTTTGAGTTACACTCGGTAGAGTGTGTAGTTAAAGAATCATGTTAGGATTCTTGTTGCGAGTCGCCTTGGAATTGGCGAATCGAGGAGTATTCGGGTCGTTAAACTCATGTGAGTGAGATCCGTATGACAATGGTTGCGTTAATGCGTCGTGAAATAGAGGGTAACATTCCTAACGGAATACCCCTGTTGTTGTGATTGTGCCGATATGTGGAAGGGTGTAAGACTTGGTGTTCCCGAGCATCTCTTTAGTGTTGGATGAAGGGTTTCGTTAGGCTATATCGTTTGGCCTTGTGGAAATTGTGGGTAGCGTATGATCGCTAGGAACTTTATAAGACAATAAACCGTAAGGTTTGTCGGGTAGGTATGACTTCGGATCATTATTATAGAGAGATGGGTGACATCGGGTGTATGGAACCTAAAGATCGAGTTTCTAAAATTCGGTTGATTGTGGTGGGAGTCTGCATGACACTGCGTCAGGTGCCTCTTTATACCTGCTAGTGCAATGTTCAACTCCGGTAGTGGTGTGATCACTTTGTTCTTAGGGTTTCCGTGAGGTACCTTTGGAAACAGCGGAGATTACAATAGTGATCGACGGGTGAGTAATTTGACGGTTGCGAGAGTCGAAGTCTAAGAGCATTACGGCAAACACTTCTTATGAAGTGAAGGATGAGCGAATCTTGTTGCTCTTAAGTGATAGACGAGTAAAGATTACTGGTAAACCGGTGATGAACTTAATAGTCGGTTAGGCCGAAGGTTATGATGAAGTGTTGATATTGCAGTCGATGCAATTATTATGTCGGATTGGTCACTCTTCTCCATGAGAGTGAACAATTATTGATAAAGGTTCGTTGAATGGAAGGTCGGGTGATCTCGACTGAGATGTACGATTGATTAAGTGGAGTGGCATATGCCTAGTCGCAGAGGCGTATGTGACACTTTGGTGGAGTTCGCTTTGCGAAAGATGAAGGACTGTTAATTGTAATTAAATGAAGGTGCAATGTTATCGCGTGCACGTCACTCCAAATGAATGTATATGTCGGCTCCGAGAGCCCGAAGTGAATTCGTGGTGATTTGGTGTGTATGACCAGTGATGAGAATGGTCATGTGTTTCATGGAATGATAATTTCCGCAGGATGTTATCATCTTGGCGGTGAGAATTTGGAGCCAAATTCTAAGTGGGGGAGTTTTTACTGTCGCCCGAGGAGGCTCCGGTGGTGTTAGATCAAGTGTAGTGTAAAACTTCTTATGTAAGGTGGTCGGGTAGTACCAAAGTGCGGTATGGGACCAATTGTGAAGTGTGAGATCACGGAACTGAGAATGAACCTGTCATTGAGGGTGCTCTCGCAGTGAAAACTTGGGTTGTCGGTACGAGTTCGTTATCGTGAAGATACCATATTTTCCCTGTTGGGAAACGTGATCGTGAAAATTGTCAGTGGATTATTCCACTTTACGGATGATTGTGAAGCGGGAAGTGTCGATTCTGATTGTCTCACATCGAGATACGCGGCTGTTGTTTGTTTGCAAGAGTGTTTTCCCTAGTGATGTGACATGTTGGTTGTATTGAAATGTCGAAGCCATCCTTAATGGACGGTCTAGGTAGGAGGATTCACCCGGCATTGGTGAATATTTTGTGGGTCGTGTGGTGAATTGCGAATTGTTATGTTGATAATTCGTTGTTGACGGGATTCTAGTACACGAATAGTTTCCATGATAGTACTAGGAAGTCGTAGTGTATGGATGTGTTGTAGGGTTTAAGGGAGAAACCTTGTGTCTAGTGTTGATGTTTTTCCTAGTTCATGATGTACTAATATCGTCCTGGATTAACCCAGAGACTGGTGGTCGTGTGTGGATCGATTGGTGGGAAAGTTTGTGTTCCCAGTATAATTATTTGGCGGTACCGAAATTTCTTCGTTGAAGGAATAACCCGGTTGTGGTGACTGTAAGAAGTACTAGTCGGAGGAGCGTGTCGATTGCCCCGTTGGCATCGACTTGTAAAATTGCAAATCACGGGTTTTCTGGGGTGGAAAGCAAATGTTTGCACATAAGCGGATGTGCAATCGTTGAGTGATATGGTTATGGACCATTGAAAGTACTGAGTTTCGACGCGGCATGAATCCTTCTCGATTTGGATTAATGCAAGTCTTGGTTCGCAGCGTAGTGGACCTAGTAGATCGCGTTGGGTGATATAGTTATGGTTGTAGCTTGTTGCGAGTTTAGCCGAGAGAATTTGAAGGGATAATGGTATTTCCCGTATTTTCCTAAGTGGGAATTCTGAACGTTGAGTGTATGAGATACCATTTGTTGCGGTAATGCGCGCTAGTGATTATTAGCGTGTGGCGAGATATTCGGGTTAATGGGAAACTTTTATGGACATTGATTTTAAAGGTATGTCAGAGGGCCTTTGAGTGTGGGTCTGGTTTGTAAAGTGACGGAGATCACGGGGACGTGATCCAATTTAAGTGGGGTAGAGTTGTAAGACCCGTTTTTCAGTTACGCGTCATTTCGAACGTCATTTGAAATACGAGGCATGTAAGCGTATATTTGGATCCCAAATAAAGTTTGAGTTGATATTCTAAAACCTTACCATTGGATAGTAAATCTCATCACGTTTCCAACGATATTTGATTCATCAAAAACGGAGCTACGGTTTGAAAGTTACGCCCAAAACAAGATTCAGTTTCAGTCTCAATTGGTTTGGATGCCGTCCAGCCATTTGGACGCCGTCCAAATGGCCTGACGGGCCAGCTGTGAAATTTTAAAGTTTTAAATAGAGGGCATTTGAGTCTTTTCACTTGGGGGTCGTTTGGGCCATCAAAACTGATCTAAACTCACCCTTATCCTCATTTTTCACCCACAAACACTCCCAACCAAACCCTAGAGAGAGAGAGAGAGAGAGAGGAGTTTCTAGAGAGATGAAGCTTGGATTAGCGATGAAGGTGGTGATTTTTGCCCAAATTGGAGTGGTTCTTGGTGCTTGTTGGTGATTCTAGCTACTAAAGCTCGTTTTGGTGCTTGAGGTAAACCCTAATCCGAATTGTAGTGTTTGATTTCTTGTTTGAGTTAGGGTTTGTGTTAGTTAGAGTTATAAACCCATTTATTATGAAATTTGGGGGTTTTGGGTAAGATTCATGTAAGTAATCCTAAATGGGTGACTTAGGGTTTTGATTGATGAAATTGTAAGTTTGGGGGTTGCATGTGTTGGTTAAACCTTAGAACACTTGTGTACTAGTGATTTTGGTGTTGTGTTGACTTGATTTTAGGGGTGTAAACCCTAATATGGGTCAAAATGGGTTTTATGTTGAAATGGGTTAAGTGTTCTTGATTTTTGGTGTCAAATGATGATTTTGAGATACAATCACTAGTTGTTAGTGATTGTAGGTACTTTGGGTGTAAATTTGACAAGTCAAGCGAGTTAAACCTAATTTTGGATTAATTAGATGATAAGCACTTTTGTTAAGTGTTAAAAGGCGTTTGAAATGATTACTACCTAAGTAGTAATTTGGTGTTAAGACCTAGGTTGGTTTAAATGGTGTCAAGTATAATTTAGGTTAAATTGTACTTGTTTGAATGGGTCGAAATTACCACCCGTAGTGGTAATTGGTGAAATTCACCTTAGGTGTCTAAATGGGCAATTTGTGGAGTTATGTATGAACCCTTGGTTAAGGGTGTTGAAGTCGAATTCTCTCGTAGAGAATGTATGTTGATTATGTGTATACCTATATGCGTATTATAGGTAAAGCTTGCTCGGTTGCGTTTGGTGGAGATTTCACGCATGGTTTGTATTGCTCGAGTTCGAGGTGAGTGGGATGAGTATACATGTACGTATATGACGTGTTTATTTGTAGGAATGGATATGTGTTGTCCGAGTTAGTGATATATGTGTTGTACTCTAACGAACTATGAACGGATATGTGTTGTCCGAGTTAGTGATTTATGTGTTGTACTCTAACGAACTACGAACGGATATGTGTTGTCTGAGTTAGTGATATATGTGTTGTACTCTAACGAACTACGAACGGATATGTGTTGTCCGAGTTAGTGATATATGTGTTGTACTCTAATGAAATATGAACGGATATGTGTTGTCCGAGTTAGTGATATATGTGTTGTACTCTAACGAATTGTGAATGGATATGTGTTGTCCAAGGATTAGTGATATACGTTGTTGTACACTAACGGTTGTTATGAACACCGATGGGAAATTCGAGTACCATTCCTTCGTACGATTGGTTAACCATGGTGATGTGAATTTTGTATTAGCATATTTAAATTGTGAACTATATGCTTTTGATGTCGCTAGCTTATTATGAATTGCGAATATTGGTTTGTGCATAACGTATGCATGGTTGTTGAATTGCTAGCTTGTATGCGGTATTGTGTAAGTGATTGCAAGTAAGTAGATTATATATGTATATGTATATGTATAATTATTGCATTCACTAAGCCTAGGCTTACCCCTCTCGTTGTTTACCTTTTTCAGGTATTGTGTTATTGATGCTAGCTAGTTGTTAGACTAGACGTGCAGGAGCGTTCGGGCTTAATGGGGTAGCTTATGGATAATTGGACGCAGATGGGGGATTTTGTTGTCCCCGGGATTATGCTCATGGTATCGTGTTGGGTTGTAGAGTCCTAATCCATCAATATATATATATATATATATATATATATATATATATATATATATATATATATATATATATATATATATATATATATAAATGGGTCGAAATGGTCACTTTGTCGTAATTTGGGTCGATGTGGGCCCGGTGTTGTAAAACTCGATTTTATTGTGGAAATATCTTAATTGTAATTATACTAATGTGTTGTGAAAACCGTTTCGTTTAAAAGTGTCGGGAAGCGGGTTTTCCGCCCGCGTGAAATTGAAAAAAAAAACGAGCAGAAACGTTTAGTTCATTTGGACGCCGTCCAAAGGTCTTGGACGCCGTCCTGATCTTCACTGCTGGACGCCGTCCAGATGTACTGTTTAAAAAAAAAATTAGTCGTGTTTTTAGTAAAACGATGTCGGGTTGTTACATTACAGGATGTAGATTAGTATCCTGCAATACATAATTTACATATGCATATATAATACTAAAATTCCATAAGTTACGGAGGAATCTACGGAAGCTGTCAGGCAAAGGTAACAATAACATATACGCTAAGATATGAATTTATCTATACACTGTCTATGCAATAGAGGCAGTAAGACGTATCTAGACTTTAAGGATGATAAGCAAATAATTTTTGACACGAAATGATAAGCAAAACTTTTGACATGCAGACACGGTCGAAGTCCAGACTCACTAATGTATCTAAACAACTATCAATTAGACACACTAATGCAAGACCTGGTTCGCTAAGACCACCGCTCTGATACCACATGTAAAGACCCGTCCTAATCCATAAGAACAAATACAATAACATATGATTACATCGCGAGGTATTTAACCTCTATATGATACATTTTACAAACATTGCATTCGTTTTAAAAGACAAACTTTCATTACATCAAAAGTTGACAGGCATGCATACCATTTCATAATGTCCATCTATAAATGATCTAATCTGCCATTTACTTAATCATAATCTTTACTGAACTCAACGACTTGAATGCAACGTCTTTTGAAATATGCTATGAATGACTCCAAGTAATATCTTTAAAATGAGCAAATGCACAGCGGAAGATTTCTTTAACACCTGAGAATAAACATGCTTTAAAGTGTCAACCAAAAAGTTGGTGAGTTCATTAGTTTATCATAAATAATCATTTCCAATATTTTAATAGACCACAAGATTTCATTTCATTTCTCATAAATATCATGCATCTGCATAAAAATCATTCATATGAATTGAACACCTGGTAACCGACATTAACAAGATGCATATAAGAATATCCCCATCATTCTGGGATATCCATCGGACATGATATAAAAACTCGAAGTACTAAAGCATCCGCTACAACGGATGGGGTTTGTTGGGCCCAATAGATCTATCTTTAGGATTCGCGTCAATTAGTAGACTGGTTTACTAATTCTTAGGTTACCAAGTAAAAGGGGCATATTCGGCTTTGATCATTCACCCATATAATGTAGTTTCAATTACTTGTGTCTATTTCGTAAAACATTTATAAAAATTGCGCATGTATTCTCAGTCCAAAAATATAAAGGGTAAAAAGGCAAATGAAACTCACCATACTGTATTTTGTAGTAAAAATACATAGAACGACATTGAACAAGTGTAGGGTTGGCCTCGGATTCACGAACCTATATTAATTTTATATCTATTAAATCACATAATCGTAAATGAACAAAATATATGTATATTATTATTAGTGATATATCTGTTATTTTAATGATATATGCAATCCATTAAATATATTTATTTTATATACATTAAATAAGTAAAGATAGTAATATAGTTAAATTATGTGTATTAAATGTATATTTTTTATCTAATCTAAAGATCATTTATTTGTCAAACTAATATTTATAATAATAATACTAGATTAAGGATAATAATAATAATGATAGTAATAATAGTGATAATAATAATAAATATGTTAATTTTAATAATGACAATTTTAATAGATATAATAAATTTAATATTAATGATAATTTTACTAAAAATAATGTTTTTACTAATAATGATAAAATGATAGTTTTACTTATAATAATTTTTTTTAATAATAATACAGTTGTAATAATAATAATAATGATACTTTTCAATAATGATACTAATTCTTAATAAAAATGATAATTTTAGATAATAACATGTTAATGATGATAAATATAATAATATGCTTAGTAATTATAATAACAATACTTTATATAATAATTTCAATAATAATAACGATAATAATATTAACATTGATATTAATGATAATAACAATAATAATAATACTGATAATAATAATATTAGTAATGATAATACTAATAAATCTTAATTGATATTACATATAATAATAATAATAATAACATTCTCAATATTAATTTTAGTGAATACAACAATTTACATAATAATAATAACATAATTAATAGTAATAATAATAATAATAATATTAGATAAATAGATAAACTACCTTATGAAAAATCAGTTTTCTAAAAAGAAAACACCCCAGCTCAGACTCGATCCTTCGACCACTTACTTAATTACAAGCACTCTAACCAATTGAACCAGTTTGCTTTTTCTATTTTAACCTCATAACTAAATTTTATAACCCGTTTTAAAATACTCATCTTCTTCTTGAAATTCAATCGACCAAATCCAAAATCAATCTCAATCATTTGTTACCAATTTAATTTATGTTGTATAATTTCAAAACAGAACATTTAGTATATGTATAAATTAATATATCAGAACAGAAATTAAATAAAAAAAACATTTACAGCGTTTTTCCTTAAAACATGAACTCAAACTTCAATTATGAATTCCAATTAGTTTTAGACTAAAGTTATAACATGAAATAGGTAAGAAAACATTCTTATAAATTTTCTCCATGATCAATTGAACTCAAAACATTAACACGAATCCTAATTTTTGAATGAACACAATCATTTGACTTTTCAATTTAAAGTTTGACTTTGAAAATTAGAAATCATGAAAACGAATTGGAGTGTGAGATTTTGTAGGTAGATTAAGCAAATGATTCCTAAGACAACTGCAATTACACATTTTAAAAAATTGATTTGTTTTTGTAGTTTTTGAAAATTTAAAGCATGAACAGAGCAGATACCTATTCGTTGCTTCTGTTTAGGATTAATTCGATTGACTGAAGTAATTTAGATTGATAATTGGATATGTGGATGCTAGAGTTGAATGTGTTACCCCATTTTATTGAATAATTCGTTTAATCTATAGCCAATCTAGTCGACAGAGGGATCAATCGTACAAAAAAATAAATAAATAAAAAATATAAAAGCTGCAATGGATTGATACAGAATTGGATTCTTTCTCATGTTTGGACTCTTGATTAGTACGAATAGAATAAATTTTCCTATAGCTGGAGAACGACATGAAACTGATTCTTAGTTTTTATGATTTTAATTACGTATTTAATTATTATTATTATTTTTTATATATATAGGATCGTAAATATATAAATATACATATAGCAATTTCTGTATCAATATTTATGTTTATATATAGATTTTTATTTTCTCTGTATAAAAATATGTATTTATATATATATCTGTATTTTTTATATGTATATATATTTTAAATTCTTTAATTTTTTTTTGTATTTAACAAGTATAAAGTAATTAGTAATAATAATTGATAAATAAAATAATTTTAAATATTTTAATTACTAATAATAATATTAAAAATGGTAATACAATCTTATTAGCTATAATAATGTTAATATTATTAATGATCAATATAATATAAAATAATAACTTATACATATCAAATTTTATAAAATAATAATATTTACTATATGAGTTTTAATATCTACAAAAGTAACGATAATAATATTAATATAACAGTTATTTTCAATCTTGCACTTTAATGTAATCTATCTATTTAATATGTACTAACTTTCATATCTATAGAATATATATTAAAAATAATAATTTGACCAATAGTGTTATTAATATTATTGTTAATAATAATAATGGAAGTAATAATAACATTAGTATAACAATTATATTTTGAACTTGTAATTAGTTTGATGTAACATTTAATACGTATGTAATATATATTATATAATATCTTTTATCAAATATTGAATATTTATAAATTGTATATATATATATATATATATATATATATATATATATATATCACTATATACAATTGATAAGTACTAATAGAATCACACATATACATATAGATTCATAATAATATCATGTATAGATTTATATATAAATACTTAATTTATTATTATTTTTTATGTTTAATTCCGATTGATTAAAGTTTATTTTATTAACTCAAAATATCAAATATACACTTTTATTTTTATAAATACTTATTTACATATTTACTTACAAAAAATGGTTCGTGAATCGTCGGCAATAGTTAAAGGACAACTGCATTCAAGTAAACTGTTCCAAAATTGTAAGACTCAATATTATAGACTTGGCTTATCGTGTTGGAAACATATAAAGATTAAGTTTAAATTGGGTCGAAATTTCTGGGTCGTCACATGCAATGTACATGGAGTTGTAATAGGTTAGTATTTTTTAAGGACCCGTTCATACCGATTATAAATGATTCACAATAGTTGATTTCATTGCGAGGTATTTGACCTCTATATGATATATTTTACAAACATTGCATTTGTTTTTAAAAGACAAACTTTCTTTACATCGAAAGTTAACGGCATGCATACTATTTCATAATATATTCAACTACAATTGACTTAATAATAATCTTGATGAACTCAACGACTCGAATGCAACGTCTTTTGAAATATGTCATGAATGACTCCAAGCAATATCTCTAAAATGAGCAAATGATATGCGGAAGATTTCTTTCATACCTGAGAATAAACTTGCTTTCAAGTGTCAACCAAAAGGTTGGTGAGTTCATTAGTTTATCGTAATCAATCATTCCATAGTTTTAATAGACCACAAGATTTCATTTTCCATAAATATCATTACACTCGCAAGTGCATAAAAATCATTCATATGATGGACACCTGGTAACCGAACTAACAAGGATGCATATAGAATATCCTCCACATACTCACAAGTATGCTATATAACGGCAATCGCAATCACATTTTTAAAATTGAAGTACTAAAGCATTACAAATTCCAGAATGGGGTTTGTTAGGCCCATAGATCTATCTTTAGTATTCGCGTCAATTAGGGGCCATTTCCCTAATTCTTAGGATACCAGACTTGAAGGGGCGATATTCGATTTCGATAATCCAACCATATAATGTAGTTTCAAGTACTTGTGTCTATTTCGTCAAACATTTATAAAAGTAGCGCATGTATTCCCAGTCCCAAAAATATATATTGCAAAAGCATTTAAAAAGGGAGCAAATGAAACTCACAATACGATATTTTGTAGTAAAAATATGCGTACGACGGAACTGAACAATGCAGGATTGGCCTCGGATTCACGAACCTATATATATATATATATATATATATATATATATATATATATATATATATATATATATATATATATATATATATATATATATATATATATATATATATATATATATATATATATATAGTTATTTTAATATATCTACATTGATATACATAATTGTTTAAATGTTATATTTAAAAATCGATAGTTTATTATTTGTATGTATTTATATAAATAATATTAATAGGTTTGATATATATAGTTATGTGAAATTTTAATATAATTATAGTATATGTAACAAATATATTTTATGTACAAAATATTTATCTGTTTAAAAGGTAGTTTTTGATATTAATAATGATAATATTAATAATTATATTACTTAATAATAATACTTATATTGATAATAATATTAGTAATAATAATTATTATTATTATTATTATTATAATTGTAACTAGGGTTATGATAACAATAATAATAATTGGTAACTAATACTTATATTAGTAATAATAACAGTAATAACTAATATTCATAATACTTACTAATACTAATACTAATAATAATAATAATTCTAATACTTACTGATAATAATAATAATAACAATAATGATAAGTGTAATAATAACAATAATAATAATAATAATCATAATAATAATAAAATACTTAAATGATAAAATTAATAATAATAAATATATTAATAATACTTATAAGACTAATAATAATAATAATAATAATGGTTATAATACTTATAATTATGATAATACTAGTACTTATTATAATTCTTATAATAACAACAACAATAATAATAATCATGGTAACAATAATATTTATAATCATAATAACAATTAATAATTAATAATAATAATAATAATAATAATAATAATAATAATAATAATAATAATAATAATAATAATAATAATAAAATTTGAAACTACCTTAATTGAATTGGGTTCCAAAAAATGTAACAGTCCAGGTACAGGCTCGAACCTACGACCACTAGCTAACCCAACACTTGCACAAACCACTCCTCTGCTTGCTCTTTTCTGATTTATATAAGATTTTAATTTTATTTAACACATTTTCTGTTTTCATCATCTTCTTCAAAACTCAATTGACCAGAATTCAATTATAAGTTGTAACAGTTAAATCTAAGTTTAATTTAAGTTGTAAAAATCGAATTAGAAGTGATCTGTACTTGTGGATTACATTAACAGACCCAGAAATAAAAAAATAATGTTGCTGTAAGTAAAAAAAATATATAATGAACTCAAATATTATTTTCGATATTAAGACTGTTTTAAAGAAAGACTATAACTTGAATTGTGTTACAATTGCTTCTTAGAAACATTATAAATTACTGATTTAACTTAATTTGTAATAGAAAATTCGAATTTTAACATAGAATAAATTTTGACTTTTTTTGATTCAAAAATATTGACTCGAAAATTCGTGATTAATATGAGAAATTGAAATATCAAATTTTGCAGATAGTTTGCTTAGGGTATTCATAACAAGACTACATTTATATATTTTGAAATTTATTTCGAGTTTGACCTGTTGCAATTCATAGCCAAGAACACGGTGAACTTGAGATTGAATTTAAATTTTAGAACGTTTCAGACCAATATTATTGAATGAAAAAGATCTTAAATTATTATTTGAAACTATCTGGATCTTCAATTAAACTTAAAACACCAAAACAAACTCGAATGTGATGATGAACAATTACTTTGACTTTTTGACAAGTAACTTGGACTCCAAAATTAGAACTTGATAGACGAAATTGAAACTTGGGATTTTCCAGATAGTTTCAGTGAAAGATTTCCAACCTAACTGCATTATTACATTTTAAAATTTCATTTGATTTCAAGGTATTGCATAATTGATCCAAAAATAGGGCAGTCGAGCTTTTACCTACGTTTTCTGTTTAGTGTGATAGTTAAAACCATTTGATAGTGATTTTACTTGATAAGAGTGATAATGTAGTGAAGGAGTTTGTTGATAACACAAAGAAATTGCTGGTTTAAATCATTTTGGTTCGTTATGTATTTAAATAAATAAAAAAACAGACAAGGGATGATATCGACTACTTAACAACTTCTTGGATTTGTTCATGATAATACACTGATTTGTATGAATCTTTAGACAAGAAATCAAATCAACAAAAGTTCGAAAACGACTGGAAACAGAATACTTATGTAATTTTATTTATTTGTATATATATATATATATATATATATATATATATAGATTATTATGTATATAATTCTGTATTTTATATTGTAACATCCCGCATTTTATATAATACTCTTCGTATCTTCCGTTACTTAGCGTTTCTAATATTCACGTTGTTTAATTTTAACATCTCTCATTTACTCTAGTGTATTTAAAATATTTCGTTCGGTCAATTCCCGCACCCGACTACAAACTTGAGGGACTAATCGTGACTAGTGGACAAAGTGGTGACAAGGTCAACTAGTCAACCACTTCACCACCACTCATTCATTCACTCATCTCTTTCTCTCTTCCTCCTACTTCTACTTTTTGCTCTCAACTCCCAAATTCATTCAATCATCATCTAAATTCGAGCTAGGAAGCTCACAACAAATCCGATTACATATTTGGAATCCTCTCTTCACCCTGTACAACTTGATACCAACTTCATCTCATTTGGGTAACTTTCTAAAAACTCTAGATTTCATGTTCTTAATGTTCTTGACTTAAAAGTGTGTTAATTAGTGTCTATGGCTCAAGTCTAATATGAATATGTGTTTGGTTTGTTCGATTTTGTTGTTTTGAGTAACTAGCATGAACTCTTGAAATGGGTTAGTTTAATCCTTGATTTTAGTTGATTAAATGTTGTTAGATGTTAAACCTCATGTATTAAATATGTTACTAGTATCATTAGCTTCGTTTTGGTATGTTGGTTGGCTTAGAAAAACTTCATAAACAAAGTAGATGAATTCATGATTCTTGATTAGTGTTTGATGAACTTTTAAATGAACTTTTGATGCACCAAATGCTTTGAAATGTTGTTGGTAAGTGTTTAGTTGCATTATATGCGTAATTTCCTTCAAAATGGCATATCGTATGTGTAAATTAGATTCCCGAATCATCTTATGCATTTTACGAACTTGAAACTTTGATTATGAACTCTTAATGATCATTCGATGAGGTTTTTGTTGTAGTAAATGATTAACTTGATTGATGATGTATGTTTAGTTGTATTCCTTGTCAAAATATCTCTCCAACGATATAAGATACGTGTCTTAAATGCTTTCGGTTCATAAATTGCGTTTGATTGAAGTTTAGCTCGACACTTAGGAAATTCTCAGCTTTTAGCAACCCAGGTGTTTTGGACGCCGTCCCATCCCTTGGACGCCGTCCCACCCTTTACTACTGGACACCGTCCAATCATTCTGGACGCCGTCCAGATGATCTATCAGGGGCTATCCAAAATTGTCATTTTTCGTTTAATTCTAACTATGCTACGCACCTCCGATTAACATGAAACTTGGCCAACATGCTCACATATGATTATATAACTTAGAAAAATTGTCGGATACCCGACCCGACCCTGTTTACTTTGACCAAGTTTGACTTTTAGTCACTCTTAACCAAAAACTTATGCAATCGCTCTAATCCTCTTTTATACTTGATTCTTGCATGAAACTTGACAACTTGATTCACATACTATATAATCGAGTCATAACGAGCCATAGGACTAATTGAACACTTTGACCGACCGTGTTTACCGATATTGATACAACCTATTTGTTTAGGTCAAGACTGGCATTTGTTCTTGCACACGTTTACCTTGTGAAGTACCTATTTAACCGTGCCCTCAATGTGAGATCATAGTCCCACTTTTACTCTTTTAAACTTACATTGGGATGAGAAAACATAAACTTTTCGTTTTACAAAGTGAACACAAGTACGAAAACAAACATTCTACGTACGAGTTAGAACAAAAATGCCTCAATTCGATTATCATTAGTTACACTTGCCGGGTGTAAGTGAGAACTTATGTTGTATGGCCATATTGGTTTGACAAACCCTAATTCCAACGGTTCGCTACCGTTATGCGGATGAAATATATTTTCGAGAAACAGTGTAGGTTCTAACACTATCTGTATGGGGTTTGTGGAAAGTTAAGCCTTGATAATTGGGTGCTCGTGATAATAAATTTTAGAATGGTTTACTATTATTTCAACGTTATAAATCTTGTGGTTCATTTGTACTTACTCACTTACTTACTTAAACCTACGATTTCACCAACGTTTCGTTGACAGATTTCTATGTTTTTCTCAGGTCCTTGAACATTAGGTGTTACATGCTTCTGCTCACTATTTTTGATACTTGCTTGGATGTCGAGTATACATGCATACATGGAGCATCTTTTGACTTACTTTTAAATCGTGTCGCGTAGGTTACATTTGTACGTTAAATTTTGTAATGTAACTAGTCGTTGAACTACTTTTGTAAACTTGAAACATCTTTACATTTGAAATGAATGCGACATATTTTGGTCAAACGTCATTTTAAAGACTTATGACCACGTAACGGGACCTAAGTAGACGGCGCCGTCAATGACGATTTTGTCGGGTCACTACAGATGGTATCAGAGCGTTGGTTGTAGGGATTTAGAGTTCATTGGTGTCAACCCCAAGTCATAGGGTACATTAGTGAGTCTAGACTATAACTGGCATATAGACTTGAAGTAGGAATTACTTGACTACTTGTGCATTTATACTCGAACTCTTCTATTCATATCTAACACTTAGTCTATCTTAATCTCACGTTGTTTAAATTGATTGACACGCCACCCTGACTTTGTGAAATAATGACGAATACACATATGAATTAGGGTAATATAATTGCCGGGATTATATTACGGTGACTCATATAGACATTCCTACATTATGACACAAAGAATTGAAGGCGAGTCAAGGAAAATTTTCTTGCTATCTTTATTCCATATCACGATTAGTATTATTGAGAATACTAATGAACGATATTCTTACATTTTCAAGGAACAATGGCTCACCGAGGTCAACACGGTACTTCTCCCGAAACTCTCGAACAAGCCCTCCAATGAATGATAGCCACCACCGTAGATGCGGCCATGGCCAGCCACTCCAACAACAACGACCATGGATCCCATAATTCAAACGAGGGATGTTCTTACAAGAATTTTATGGGGTGCAAACCTCCCACTTTCGATGGAACCGGGGGACCGGTTGCTCTCACCCGATGGTTTGAGCAAACGAAAACCATTTTTAGCATAAGCGGTTGTCGGGACCAAGATAAGGTCAAGTTTTCTACCCTTTCTTTCGCTGGTATTGCTCTCTCATGGTGGAACACGTATGTACAATCTGTGGGTACCGATGAAGCCCACACACTGTCTTGGACCGAATTAAGAGAAAGAATGATCACCTAATACTTCCCGCGCGATGAGACTCGAAGGCTCAAACAGGGCCTAGGAAATTTAAAAACGATCTGGAATGACCTCGAAGCATACAATCAACGGTTTGCCGAACTAGCCTTAATGTGTCCAAACCTCATGACTCCCGAGTCCCTAAGAGTTGAACTTTACATGGATGGCCTCCCTAAGAGCATTCGACACGGGGTAATGTCATCCAAACCCGATAACCTACAAGAGACTTTAACGATGGCCCGCAAATCTATAGAAATGGTGGATAAAATTGAAGCGCTGGCTCCAACGGCCGAGGATCAATCGGTTGGTAACAAAAGAAAATGGGAAGCCTCCCCATCAAGTAACAACAACAACTTCGCCAAGAAGCCTCTCACCTCCGACGGCAAGAAAGGGTATGCCGGAAACCTACCTTATTGTAAAAAGTGCCACAAACATCATTTGGGTGAATGTGGCAAACCATTTTGCAACAAATGTCAAAGAAGTGGCCATGTGGCCTATGATTGTAAAAGTACTGCCCCCGTCTCTCAAAAGGGGCCCAATGTACTAAAAACGGGTGTTTGTTATAAATGTGGCCAACCGGGTCATTTTAGAAATGCATGTCCAAAGAATAAAGCTAAAACCAACTCACGCGGTTGAGCTTTCAACATTAACACCGAGGAAGCCCGAGATGACAATGAACTAATCACGGGTACGTTTCTTCTCAATAACTCTTATGTTTCTCGCTTATTCGATTCAGGTGCCGATAAATGCTTTGTATCCAAGGCATTAGCTCATACTCTTTGCACTCCACCACTCCCCCTAGATACCACTTATGCCATTCAAGTGACCAACAGAAAACTATTGTGTGCCGACAAATTTTATCGGGAGGTGTACGTTAAACTTTTTGGTTAAAGAGTTTGAATTGACCTGATACCTATAGAACTAGGGAGCTCAAATCCGATTCGTTAAGAAGAAAATTTTTCCCTACATGTGTATAGATTAGCGTGAACTAAATAATTTCCGGTTAAGAACCAATATCCTTTTCCCCGTATCAATGACCTCATGATCAATTACAAGGATCTCATGTGTATTCCAAAATCGACCTCCATTCCGGTTATCATCAATTGAGGGTTAAGGGAGAAGATGTCTCCAAAACCGCTTTCCGAACTCGTTACGATAGTTATGAATTTCTTTTAGTGTGGTTCAGTTAACTAAGGCTCCGTCCATATTCATGGATCTTATGAATCGCGTATGTAAACTTATCTAGACAAATCCGTCATCATATCCGTAGGTGATGTCCCAACCTATTCAATTCAAGCGGAGAAGAAAACGAACAACATCTTCGTCTTAAGCTCGGACTCTTGAGAAAAGAGCAACTCTATGCCAAATTCTTCAAGTGTGAATTTCGGTTAAACGAAGTCCAATTTCTAGACCATGTTGTTAGTGGTCAAGGTATTAAAGTAAACCTCGAAAAGATCGAAGCCACACGTAATCGGGAAACCCTCACGACTCCGACTTAAATTTGTAAAATTTTGGATCTCGCCGGTTATTACCGAAGATTCGTTTCCGACTTTTCCCGTATTTCTCGTCCTTTAACCTCGTTAACTCACTAAGGGAAAGTCAAACCTCTCCGTGTCCGAACCTTGAACGTGATTATTCACACCAACCTTACTAGCCAAATTCATGTAGCACAATGGAACTCAAATATGAAAATATTTCTAAGTGAACGCCTGAAAGGCATCCTCTCTCAACTCGAAATCAAGGAAACAGAAATTCATTAGTTTGCATGAAGAATTAGAACACTTAATTTCGGACCCGATCAACCTTCTCAACACCACGTACCATGATACATAACTCTTATTACACTGTTACCGTCTGATATTACTGGAACCCAAGATAACACACAATCCAAGGATACCCCCTTTCTTCTTTGACTTATCGTCCCTATGCTTCTGATACGGCCAGCTGCTACCTAACTCCTATATATATATATGACTACGTGTACTATCTCGTTTCCACCAAGTCTCAACATTTGACCACAAGACGTGCGATGCAACTGCATCGAAAATGAAAACTCTTCCTAGCTTTACGCTCATACTTTCGTATAAGGAATCTTTTCATCCGAACTCTCAATGGAGAGGGACCCCACACACTATACCATCTCTCACCACGAAAGGGGAAAAAACTTATCAAACGTATTTGTGACGATCGCTCCAAATCCATATGGACGAACACGTCATTCATTGATTTCATTGCGAGGTATTTGACCTCTATATGATACGTTTTGTAAACATTGCATTCTTTTGAAAAGGCACACCATAAATGTATATTTAAATCAAAGGTTTTCGACATCTGATGATTTCTACATATAGACAATCACCGTATATAATAGTTTACAATAGTACTTTCGTTGACAATGCAGTCAAAATAAGGTACATGGTGATGAATTGGTGAATGCAACGTTTTCTTGAAAAATATGCCATGTAAGACTCCATGCACATAGCTTGTATATCATAATAGCAAACAGCGGAAGACTTCTAGGGAACCTGAGAATAAACATGCTAACAAGTGTCAACACAAAGGTTGGTGAGTTCATAGTTTTAGTGTTTCGCATAATCTGTATATAAAAGTGGATCACAAGATTTCAGTTATTTCATCCAGAAACGTTTATCAAAATATTCTACAAAATTGAGCACCCTGGTAACTAAACTTAACGTATATATAATTTGTACCCTTTGTATAATCATCTTAAAACTACACGCAAACCAACGTGTACGCTTCTCAAATAGCATACGTCCGTTAAAAGGCTAGTGCTCTAGCTCGGACGGGGATGTCAAGCCCTATGGATCCATATACTACTACTCGCGCCCACCAGTTCTTATAACTGGCAGTTACTAGTTACCAAAGCTAAGGGATTTTCGGTTCAAACTCAGTGTAGAATTTAGTATGTACTTGTATCCATTGCGTTTAAAATAAAGTGCATGTATTCTCAGCTCAAAAATATATATTGCAAAAGCAATTAAAAAGGGAACAATGAAACTCACGCATATAAATATTGTATATCGGTTAATAAAGCATTTGCATGTATTCTCAGCCCAAAAATGTAGAGAGTAAAAGGGATCTTATGAAACTCACCTTAGCAGCATATAAAGTCGTTCACCAAAATGTGATCGAAACACGGATTACCAAATAACCGTAGATCTCAACGTATCAATATTGTGATTCAATATTGCAGGAAAGTACGTAGACGCAACAGAGATGATAAACATTAGGTTTGATTTTCAAACAATACTCATGAACATTACCCATAACCTCCATAGCTATAACCCATAGTTTTCTTAACTCTATCCCGCTCGAAAACCCATTTTGAAAGTGACATGCTCATGACCTCGTCGTAGTATTTTATGTATAATACTAATTAGTAATATTACTACTAATAATATTAAGATTAATAATAATATTAATCTTAATAATAATAATAATAATAATAATAATAATAATAATAATAATAATAATAATAATAATAATAATAATAATAAATATAAATATAATTGAGAGACAGAGAGATTTAAGAAGAAGAAAGTAAATAAATTCGGAAAAAAACTGCGAGCTTTATAGACCTGGCCTGATTTCCACTGCCATGCGATCGCATGGCTGGGCAGTGTAATTCCCATGCGATCGCATGGGAAACTTTTCCAGCTCACAATGTTTTGGCAACTAGCTCGTCGACATATTTTTATAATATATATAATATATAATTTAAATTAATTAATTATATATTATATTTTATTCTCGTGCATAGTTGATTTGTAATTTTTGTTTCGATAAGTCGTACGTCATCACTCGACTTATGTCCCAGTTCCGGTTTTTCGAATGTCTCTTCGTACGCTGAGAAAACTTGTACATTACATTTTGGGACACGTACCTTAGTCAAAATATAGCCTTAAATTATCCCTAAATTATATCACTTAAAATATAACTTATACATTTGAGTGTTTTGGTTATTTACTTCTATAAATCATCGTCTCGCTATTTGTTAAAATACATTTTAAAATAGTGCCTACTCTAGCAAAGTTACTGTAGCAAAGTCAATTTTTACTGTAGCAATTCACTGTAGCAAATTCAATTTCACTGTAGCAAGTAGTGATTTTCGAAAACACTGTAGCATTTTGGGTACTGTAGCAATTTGAAAGTACTGTAGCAAATTAGTGTTATACTGGTTCATCTTAAACGCTTTAGTTAACTTATCTGAATATCAATCGAATCAATAAACGAATGTTACTATCGTTTACTAAATAACTTGAAATTATATATATATATATATGTATATATCTTTTTAATATACATAAATTAGTTTTTAAATACACATTGGAAGTTATTTATAAATAAATATTTCAACTTATCATATATATTCAAATAGATATTTAAACCAATAAGTTTAATGTACGGTATCAAACAATTAATACATTGTTACCTTTTCAAGTTATAGTATATATGTATCTATTTACATATAATTGTTCGCGAATCGTCGAAAACAACCGAAGGGTATTTAAATATATAAAAGTAGTTCAAAAATTTTGAGATTCAGTTTTACAGACTTTGCTTATCGTGTCGGAAATGTTAATCATACAAAGATTAAGTTTAAATTTGGTCAGAAATTTCCGGGTCATCACAGTACCTACCCGTTAAAGAAATTTCGTCCCAAAATTTGAGTGAGGTCGTCATGGCTAACAATAAAAATCTTTTCATGACGAATATGAGTCGATAACTAGAGTTTTATCACGGTTGAATAATATAGATACAACAATCCAATTACTCGAAGCGTATGAGAGAAGTTATCGTAATCAAGTGAAATGGAGAATAGAGATGCGTCTTATCTCTTGATGTAGTAACAATTGATTTCCGGATTTTAAGGAATAGAAAATCTTCATAATTTAAATAAGATTTAATTTTTCGGAATTTGCGGAAATTAGGATTTTCTTTGATTAAATCCGTAATCTGCCTCTATTGATGCGTCCGATATTTTGCTATAAATTGACCTCTTCCGTTTCATTTATTTTTAACACTCCTATAATCTTCTTTCTTATTTCATACATCCCAATAGATTGTGAAAATGCTTAATCCAGTTCTGATTCTTGATATTTTCCTGGCTATCGTATCCTTCATTCTTCTTTTTCATCTGCCACCAGAGGAAGTTATTTTCTTCTACTATTACCTTGGGGTTATAGTGTTTTTCATTCTCCCGTGTCTTTATATTGCTATACGCATTGATATACACGGTTTGTAATTTCGGGGTTGTTATCGGGCTTTATATTCTCCATTATATTTCGGAGCTTCGTGCTTTCGTTTTCTCTTCCTGACCTTAAGTCAAGCGAATAATGGTCTAGAATTCGTAGGTATGAAGTTTCAGATGAACATAACTAATGTTCTAAGAAAGAAATGGTAATAGCACAATCTGACTTGTCAAATTACCAGAATACCTCGAAAAAGACCGAATCATTAAGAAAATATTTTCTTGATATTTTTAGAGATTATATAGAATGAAAGAGTTATGTAACATGGTTCATGATGAGGGTATGATATGTGAACCTTTATCACGTTCCATTAGAAACTCAGCATGACTTACTGTAATATAATCACGTTGATCAAGTGTCATTATATTATATTAACTCATGCTTCAATTCCCAACATTACTTCAAAACATTTATATTTTAAACTTGAAAGTTTCAGAATTTAGAAACTAAAATAGTTTCTTTTATGGTGTAACACAGATATCGTAAAGAGAAAATTGATTTTCGATAAGAATGATTATGAAATTATCTCCAGAAATATGGAGGATATTTATAATGAAAGATACGATGATATCTTAGAATTTCTAATATCAGAGGATGATGAAGAATATTGTCCGCAAGGGTTTAGATTCGGAAGCAAGGTATTCGTTAATGGCTTCAGCAGATACTGAATCATTTGGATTCTTTGAAGACAGGTTTCGTCCTTGTGATTTATCCACAGCCTCTTTCATACTTTGCTCAATCCGTTTTCCAGTTCCAAACTTTCTCTTTTTCTCAGCTTTACCACCATACTATTCTTTATCATCAAACTTTTGACTGTTAAGGTCGTTTACAGTTTTTGCTGCTTCATCAACATTTTTCCAAAATTCGGAGAACTAGTTTCGTAGTTTGGGGTGTTTTTCGGAAACTTCACATTCAAAGTATGTAAGTCCAGGAGGTAGACGTTATATGTACACATATAACTGTTGGCGTAGACGTGCTACAAGATTTCAAAATACTGATTGCTAATTCCCGATAGTTGGTATGGCAATTGCCGTTACCAGATGTGGATGAGTACATGATACGGTTTCAATGAGTATAAGGATTTTTCGGAAGGTCAAAGATCAATGAAGTTGTTGGTAAATTTACTGCTAATGTGGTGGAACATGAAAGGTTCCCCAGTAACGAAAACGTATATGCCAAAATTACAAGTCTGAAAGGTCGTCGTTGACTGGTTGAATGGTTGATAATACTGGATACTTTGAAAAGGAATTGCAAGGTTATTTTCAGTAAAAACAATGCTAAAGGATCTTGCATAGTTTTGAAGTCAAAGTATAGCTTTGAAAGATGTAGAGATCTAAGAATGATGTCACCGGTTCAGAGTTATGGCTTGGATTCTGATCCGTCGATATCAGAATATGTGATTGAATTTGTATGAAATGATTGTGTATCATTGTGAAGATAGTAAGTATAGTTAATGATTTTTGAATCAAAATTGAAGAATGTACAGTGTAACATATTAATTGTGAACTTAAATATTTCTCGAGTAGTACCTACCCGTTAAAGATTTCACAATTAATATTTTGTACAAAAGATTTTTTTTTTTATTACCGTCTTTATGAAAATATATGTATGTATATTTTTTTTTCAAATCTAATACAGATTTAATGAGTTAATATCATATTAAGCTCATTTGATTTTCGACTTGACTTAGAAATGATTAATCTCTAAAACATTAAAGATTACATAATCTTTGCGGAGTATTTCTCTAATGTAATCGATACTCCATTATTTATTCTTATTTCTCGGTGAAGGATGTTGATGCTTGTGGAATCTTTGTGAACCTTACAAGGCACAGATGATGTTTTCTGAAAAGTTTCGAGTACATCGAAAATGAAAATGTAAAATCAATTATGTAATTGAATAATACACTTGGTTTATTATGAAATGGAATTCATTAAGTTGAAACATAGATTGTAGTTAACAATGGTTAAGTTGTTAAGGAAGGATGTACATCATTGCATATTAGTAATATGAACTAACCGAGTAGTACCTACCAGTTAAGATTCATACGTAATAGCTTAGTACGAAAAGATTTATTTTGATTTCAAAATTCATATATATTAAATATACATAAAATTTCTTCAGGGGAAATAAGTTAATACTTCATCGGTTATTGTTGCTGGTGTTTCTTGGTAACTACGATGCGTATGACGTTGATGTTCAAGGTACATATTGTGATGTTGAGGCTTGCGGTGCGGATGTTGTTGGTGGTGGTAATGGTACTGTTGGTGTTGTTGTCGGTGGTACTGTTGATGCCGGAGATTCTGCTGGTGCTTGTAACCTTTGCACCATATTCTCCAAAGCCACTACCCGAGCGCGAAGCTCGTTGACTTCTTCTACTACACCGGGATGATTGGCGGTTCGGACGAGCGGATGAATAAGATCCAGAATTTGAGAGAGTATATGATCATGACGAGATATTCTGGAGATGAGAGAGAAAATGGTATTACGAATAGGTTCGCCGGTAAGTGCTTCAAGTTCTTCGCCAAGAGGGCAATGGGGTGGATGGAAGGGATCGCCTTCTTCTTGTCTCCAATAATTAAGTAGGCTACGAACCCATCCCCAATTCATCCAGAATAGATGATGGCTAATTTGTTGATCCATTCCGGTTACACTGTATTCGGAATTCAGGTGAATATCCATATCGGAATAGCTGTCAGAGTTTAAGGAATTTGAACTAGATACGGGATCCATCTTGTATAATTAGGGAGATGATTTTTTTTTTATATGAATTAGATTATGGAATGTAATTTAGTATTCTTCAATACATAACTTACATATGTATATATAATACCAAATTCCATAAATCACGGAGAAATTTTTGGAAGATGTCAGGAAAAGTTTACAGTAACAGATACGCTAAGATATGAATTTTGTCTATACGCTCTTCATGCAATCAATGCAGTAAAACGTGTCTAGACTAGGAATGATAAGCAGGTAATTTCTGACGAAAAATGATAAGCAAAACTTTTGACATGCAGACACGGTCGAAGTCCAGACTTACTAATGCATCCTAACAACTATCAGTTAGACACACTCATGCAAGACCTGGTTCGCTAGGACCAACGCTCTGATACCAACTGTGACGATCGCTCCAAATCCATATGGACGAACACGTCATTCATTGATTTCATTGCGAGGTATTTGACCTCTATATGATACGTTTTGTAAACATTGCATTCTTTTGAAAAGGCACACCATAAATGTATATTTAAATCAAAGGTTTTCGACATCTGATGATTTCTACATATAGACAATCACCGTATATAATAGTTTACAATAGTACTTTCGTTGACAATGCAGTCAAAATAAGGTACATGGTGATGAATTGGTGAATGCAACGTTTTCTTGAAAAATATGCCATGTAAGACTCCATGCACATAGCTTGTATATCATAATAGCAAACAGCGGAAGACTTCTAGGGAACCTGAGAATAAACATGCTAACAAGTGTCAACACAAAGGTTGGTGAGTTCATAGTTTTAGTGTTTCGCATAATCTGTATATAAAAGTGGATCACAAGATTTCAGTTATTTCATCCAGAAACGTTTATCAAAATATTCTACAAAATTGAGCACCCTGGTAACTAAACTTAACGTATATATAATTTGTACCCTTTGTATAATCATCTTAAAACTACACGCAAACCAACGTGTACGCTTCTCAAATAGCATACGTCCGTTAAAAGGCTAGTGCTCTAGCTCGGACGGGGATGTCAAGCCCTATGGATCCATATACTACTACTCGCGCCCACCAGTTCTTATAACTGGCAGTTACTAGTTACCAAAGCTAAGGGATTTTCGGTTCAAACTCAGTGTAGAATTTAGTATGTACTTGTATCCATTGCGTTTAAAATAAAGTGCATGTATTCTCAGCTCAAAAATATATATTGCAAAAGCAATTAAAAAGGGAACAATGAAACTCACGCATATAAATATTGTATATCGGTTAATAAAGCATTTGCATGTATTCTCAGCCCAAAAATGTAGAGAGTAAAAGGGATCTTATGAAACTCACCTTAGCAGCATATAAAGTCGTTCACCAAAATGTGATCGAAACACGGATTACCAAATAACCGTAGATCTCAACGTATCAATATTGTGATTCAATATTGCAGGAAAGTACGTAGACGCAACAGAGATGATAAACATTAGGTTTGATTTTCAAACAATACTCATGAACATTACCCATAACCTCCATAGCTATAACCCATAGTTTTCTTAACTCTATCCCGCTCGAAAACCCATTTTGAAAGTGACATGCTCATGACCTCGTCGTAGTATTTTATGTATAATACTAATTAGTAATATTACTACTAATAATATTAAGATTAATAATAATATTAATCTTAATAATAATAATAATAATAATAATAATAATAATAATAATAATAATAATAATAATAATAATAATAATAATAATAATAAATATAAATATAATTGAGAGACAGAGAGATTTAAGAAGAAGAAAGTAAATAAATTCGGAAAAAAACTGCGAGCTTTATAGACCTGGCCTGATTTCCACTGCCATGCGATCGCATGGCTGGGCAGTGTAATTCCCATGCGATCGCATGGGAAACTTTTCCAGCTCACAATGTTTTGGCAACTAGCTCGTCGACATATTTTTATAATATATATAATATATAATTTAAATTAATTAATTATATATTATATTTTATTCTCGTGCATAGTTGATTTGTAATTTTTGTTTCGATAAGTCGTACGTCATCACTCGACTTATGTCCCAGTTCCGGTTTTTCGAATGTCTCTTCGTACGCTGAGAAAACTTGTACATTACATTTTGGGACACGTACCTTAGTCAAAATATAGCCTTAAATTATCCCTAAATTATATCACTTAAAATATAACTTATACATTTGAGTGTTTTGGTTATTTACTTCTATAAATCATCGTCTCGCTATTTGTTAAAATACATTTTAAAATAGTGCCTACTCTAGCAAAGTTACTGTAGCAAAGTCAATTTTTTACTGTAGCAATTCACTGTAGCAAATTCAATTTCACTGTAGCAAGTAGTGATTTTCGAAAACACTGTAGCATTTTGGGTACTGTAGCAATTTGAAAGTACTGTAGCAAATTAGTGTTATACTGGTTCATCTTAAACGCTTTAGTTAACTTATCTGAATATCAATCGAATCAATAAACGAATGTTACTATCGTTTACTAAATAACTTGAAATTATATATATATATATATGTATATATCTTTTTAATATACATAAATTAGTTTTTAAATACACATTGGAAGTTATTTATAAATAAATATTTCAACTTATCATATATATTCAAATAGATATTTAAACCAATAAGTTTAATGTACGGTATCAAACAATTAATACATTGTTACCTTTTCAAGTTATAGTATATATGTATCTATTTACATATAATTGTTCGCGAATCGTCGAAAACAACCGAAGGGTATTTAAATATATAAAAGTAGTTCAAAAATTTTGAGATTCAGTTTTACAGACTTTGCTTATCGTGTCGGAAATGTTAATCATACAAAGATTAAGTTTAAATTTGGTCAGAAATTTCCAGGTCATCACAGTATTCAGAAACCGACGAGATAGGAAAAACTTGCACAACTATTCATTGAAAAAAAAAAAATTCTTTCCAACACGGTGTAACATTGTCAATTATCTCGGATCGAGATACTCGCCTCACTTCTAGATTTACAAGAAGCCTTGGAAACACGTTTACACGTGAGTACCGCGTATCATCCACAAATCGACGGACCAGTGCACATATGATTCGAACCTCGGAAAACATGTTACAAACTCGTATTGTTGCATTTAGTTGTTTCCTCTTACAACGATAGCTGTCACCCGTATATTAACGCCGCACCTTTTCGAAACTTTATATGACCGCGAATGTAGTTCTCCTATTCGTTGGGCCGAAGTAGGTGGCAAGCAAATCACCGGATCCGAACTCATTCAAGGAATAACCGTTAGATCGTTCAAGTCCGAGAAGGGCTCAAGACGACCCGTAGTCGCCAAAAGAGCTATGCCGATGTTAGATGTAAGCCTCTCGAATCTCAAGTGGGTAACCACGAAATATTAAAAGTCGCACCTTGGAAGGGTGTAATCCGTTTTGGGAAAACGAAGGAAGTTAAAACCCGCGATATTGATCCCTTTTGAAATTTAGGGGCTTATTGGACCCGCTACATACCGTTTAGATCTTCCGACTCGATTAAGTTTCTGTTTATCCTACATTCCATATAACAAACTTAGAGACATGACCTGCAGAACAGGAACTTGTTATTCTTCTAGATGAGCTTACTATTGATGACAAACTCCACTTCATAGTAGAACCGGTTGAAATTATGGATCGTAAAACCAAACCTTAAGACAACGTAGACCCAGACTGTCCAAGTTCGTTGGATTGCCAAAAGAGGACCCGAGTTTACGTGGGAGAGACAAGATCAAAGGAAAAGGAAATATCTTCACTCATTTGTAGAATCGACAACGCAAGGTCTCGAGGAAGAGACATCGACTACTACTTCCGGCTAAATTTCGGGACGAAATTTCTTTTAAGGTGTGGGTAATGTAACATCCCGCATATTTCCGTTAAATTATTTTAACGCCCGTCTTTTTATTTTATATAATACTCTTCGTATCTTCCGTTACTTAGCGTTTCTAATATTCACGTTGTTTAATTTTAACATCTCTCGTTTACTCTAGCGTATATAAAATATTTCGTTCGGTCAATTCCTGCACCCGACTACAAACTTGAGGGACTAATCGTGACTAGTGGCCAAAGTGGTGACTAGGTCAACTAGTCAACCACTTCACCACCACTCATTCATTCACTCATCTGTTTCTCTCTTCCTCCTACTTCTACTTTTTGCTCCCAACTCCTAAAATTCATTCAATCATCATCTAAATTCGAGCTAGGAAGCTCACAACAAATCCGATTACATATTTGGAATCCTCTCTTCACCCTCTACAACTTGATACCAACTTCATCTCATTTGGGTAACTTTCTAAAAACTCTAGATTTTATGTTCTTGATGTTCTTGACTTAAAAGTGTGTTAATTAGTGTCTATGGCTCAAGTCTAACATGAATATGTGTTTGGTTTGTTCGATTTTGTTGTTTTAAGTAACTAACATGAACTCTTGAAATGGGTTAGTTTAATCCTTGATTTTAGTTTATTAAATGTTGTTAGATGTTAAACCTCATGTATTAAATGTGTTACTATTATCATTAGCTTCGTTTTGGTATGTTGGTTGACTTAGAAAAACTTCATAAACAAAGTAGATGAATTCATGATTCTTGATTAGGGTTTGATGAGCTTTTAAATGAACTTTTGATGCACCAAATGCTTTGCAATGTTTTTGGTAAGTGTTTAGTTGCATTGTATGCGTAATTTCCTTCGAAATGGCATATCGTATATGTAAATTGGATTCCCGAATCATCTTATGCGTTTTACGAACTTGAAACTTTGATTATGAACTTTTAACGATCATTCGACGAGGTTTTTGTTGTAGTAAATGCTTAACTTGATTGATGATGTGTGTTTAGTTGTATTCCTTGTCAAAATACCTTTCCAACGATATAAGATACGTGTCTTAGGTGCTTTCGGTTCATAAATTGCGTTTGATTGAAGTTTGGCTCGACACTTAGGAAATTCTCAGCTTTCAGCAACCCAGGTGTTTTGGACGCCGTCCCATCCCTTGGATGCCGTCCCACCCTTCACATGATAATCAAGGTTTGTAATGTTGAGTCTCAAAAATTTTGAACTGTTTACATAGTTTCAGATAACCTTTGACTATACCCGACGATTCACGAACAATTGTTTATATATATATATATATATATATATATATATATATATATATATATATATATATATATATATATATATAAGTGTATATAATAATTTTGAATTATAAAATATAATTAAAAATGTTAAATAAGATACAAAACAATTAAGTGTAATTTAAAATGAATCTATATATATCAATATATATGTTCTCTAGGTATAATTATTATTATAAGTATATTATAATATATACAAAAATTTATAAATAATAAATATTCAATAAAAGTTACTATATAATATATTATATAATTAATAAATAATACATAATTAATAATATATAATACAAGTTAAATATAGTTATTATATTAAAATTATTATTACTCTCATTATTATTATTAATAACAGATTTGATACATGTAAATTGTTATATCCTTATTAATGTTATTGTTGTCATTATTTGTATCATTATTATTATTAGTAAAGTTATAATCCTAGTTATTATTATCATTATTCTTGTTATTCTTTATATGATAATAATAACATCAATATAATTATTATTTCTATTATTATTATTATTAGTTTATTGTGATTATTAATATTAATGTTTATATTATTAATAACATTATGTTTCTATAATATATAGAATATAGATATATTCAGATATACAAAATATTATACAGATATATACCAATTACATATATACAGTGATATAAATATATAAATACATTAGATACACAAATAAATACTGTAAAGGAAGCATCCAGTTACCCATCTATTTCAGACTGTAGTAAATTGTTTCATCTGTTAATTTATCGTACAAATCAGTGTTTGGATTATAGGAATGAATCCAAAGTCTGTTAACCATCAATATCGCCTTTATATTTTTTTATATTTTTTTGTACAAATTGATTCATGCTGTCGAATCCAAATTAGCTTTATATGAATCCAATCTAGTTGTTAACTGATATATATGACTCACATTATCAATTACAGCAATAAAATACTATTAAATCAGATCAATTTATTAAACAGACAGCTCGTCACCCTGTTTCTTCAACTTTTTGGCCAAATCACGATTCCTTATCATATTTTAAAATCCTTAAACGTAGAAACGTTATAAATCTTTTACTTAAACTGTATGGAAAGTTTCAGACTTCAATTCATCGAATTGAATTCGAAATTAAGAGTCAAAGTTATTTTACAAAAAAGTCAACAATTGTTCTTTGCTCAAATTCGTGTTCGTTATTATGTTTTTGTTTCAATTGAGGTTGGAGAAAGATTCTACACATGTTTTAAAATGTATTTCATTCAGGGACTTTGATCTAAAACACCCTAAAAATCGATTTTTGTGTTTGAGTTCATAGAGTTACTTCGCGAATAGTAGCAGGTTGTTCGTAATTTAATATTTTTTTTTTCATTTTCTTATTAATCAATTATACCACTTTATAGTTCTTAGTTATTTACAAAGTCTTAAATTTTGATTGATAAATCGTTCTATGAATTCGGTATTTCTGGTCGACTGAAAAAGGTGAAGGAGAAAGGGATATAAAATAAAACGCGTTATATTTTTTAGTCTAAGGCATTTAATTAGAAAAACAGAAGTAGTTCAGTGATGTGTGGTGTGTTTGGGTGTTCGAGAGGTCTTGGGTTCAAGCCCGGTTTGGAGCATTTTTTTAAGGGGCTTTAAAGGTAGTTTTTTTTTAATTTTAAAAATTATTATTATTATTAATATTGTTATTGTTATTACTCATTAATGTTATTATTACTGATTATTATTAGAATTATAATTATTATTATTATTACCATAATTATAAGAAATATGAACCTTATTAATGTATTTGTTATTATAAATTTGTCATTTAAGTATTAGTTATCATTTATCATTATTATTATGATTATAGTTATAATTAAGAATATAGTTACTATAATTATTATTATTATTATTATTATTATTATTATTATTATTATTATTATTATTATTATTATTATTATTATTATTATTATTATCTTTAGTATTATATTTATTAACGACTAATATATGTTATTATCATCTTACTATTAAGTAACATCGTTAAGGATTATTAATGTTATTATTAGTATTGTTAATATCAATATAAGTATTATTATGACTAGGATTATTATTATTATTATTATTATTATTATTATTATTATTATTATTATTATTATTATTATTATTATTATTATTATTATTATTATTATTATTATTATTAATATTAATATTAATATTATTATTATTATTATTATTATTATTATTATTATTATTATTATTATTATTATTATTATTATTATTATTATTATTATGGAAATAATACAAGTTATCATTTTCCTCATTAATATTAGTACTAGTATCACTGTTGTAACTATTAGTATCATTATTATTATTAATAAACAAAGGTATCATTATTAACAATATATCTATTAATATTATCATTTTTAACAAAGTTATTATTATTATTATTATTATTATTATTATTATTATTATTAGAACTTATTAATATCAAAACTATCATTTTTAAACAAATAAATATTTTGTACATAAAACATACTTATTACATATACTAAAATTATATTAATATTCCATATATAAATCATATTAACAGTACTTATATAAAAACTTACGAACAACAGATTAGGTATTTTTAATATAATACAAATATATATATATATATATATATATATATATATATATATATATATATATATATATATATATATATATATATATATATATATATATATATATATATATATATATATATATTAACCATTTTAAATACATATACAAAATATATATATATATATATATATATATATATATATATATATATATATATATATATAACATTTAATTTAAGATATAAAATAAAGTATATGTTTTTAAATGGAATCTAGTATAAATTGTATATAACTACAAAATTTATATAAATAATATATATTAATAAACAAAATTAGGATATTTCTATTATATGTTTTAATAAGATATAAAAATGATATAGGTTCGTGAATCCGATGCCAACCTTGCATTGTTCAATACCGTCATATGTATTTTTACTACAAAATACAGTATGGTGAGTTTCATTTGCTCCCTTTTTAAATGCTTTTGCAATATATATTTTTGGGACTGAGAATACATGCGCTACTTTTATAACTGTTTTACGAAATAGACACAAGTAATCGAAACTATATTCTATGGTTGAATGATCGAAATCGAATATGCCCCTTTTAGCTTGGTAGCCTAAGAATTAGGAAACTGGCCCTTAATTGACGCGAATCCTAAAGGTAGATCTACAGGAACTAACAACCCCCATTCTGAAATTTGGAATGCTTTAGTACTTCAAGTTTATCATGTCCGATGGGTGTCCCGGAATGATGGGGATATTCTATATGCATCTTGTTAAGGTTGGTTACCAGGTGTTCACCATATGAATGATTTTTATCTCTATGCAGTTTGCGAAATGTCTGATATGAGATGTATATTTATGGAAAAAAAATTGAAATCTTGTGGTCTATTAAAAATATGGAAATGATTATTATGATAAACCTATGAACTCACTAACCTTTTGGTTGACACACTTGAAAGCATGTTTATTCTCAGGTATTAAAGAAATCTTCCGCTGTGCATTTGCTCATATTAGAGATATTACTTGGAGTCATTCATGACATATTTCAAAATACGTTGCATTCGAATCGTTGAGTTCATCAAGATTACTATTAAGTCAATTATAGTTGGATATCGTATGAAATGGTATGCATGCCGTCAATTTTCGATGTAAAGAAAGTTTGTCTTTTAAAAACGAATGCAATGTTTGTAAAATGTATCATATAGAGGTCAAGTACCTCGCGATGTAACCAAATGTAATGTATTCGTCCAGATGGATTAGGACAGGTTGCTTCATGTGGTATCAGAGCGGTGGTCTTAGCGAACCAGGTCTTGCATTAGTGTGTCTAACTGATAGTTGTTTAGATGCATTAGTAAGTCTGGACTTCAACCGTGTCTGCATGTCAAAAGTTTTGCTTATCATTTCGTGTTGAAAATTACCTGCTTATCATTCTTAGTCTAGACACACATTATTGCATTGATTGCATGAATAGTGTACAGACAAAATTCATATCTTAGCGTATCTGTTATTGTAGACTGCCTGACATATGCCGTAAATTCCTATGTAGTCTACGAAATCTTTAGTACTATATATATAGATATTCTATATAATTAGAATATCATCTAATATTTGAAAATCATTTCATATCGAAAAATCCTTCATTCAATCGAACGAAATAGAACTCGTCACTAGTTCAAATTCCTCGAATTCCGACAGCTATTCCGATATGGAAACACACTCGAGCTCCGAAAGCAGTGTGACCAGAAATGGATCAACTAATCAGTCATCACCAATTATGGATGAATTGGGGATGGGTTCGTAGCCGACTTAATCAATGGAGACGTGAAGAAGGCGATCCCTTCCACCAACCGAATTCACCTCTTGACGATGAACCTGAAGCGTTTACCGGTGAACCTGTTCGAGACACCATTTTCTCTCTCATATCCAGAGTATCTCGTCATGATTATATACTATCTCAAATTCTAGATCTTATTCATCCGCTCGTCTCAACCGACAATCATTCTGGAGTAATGGAAGAAGTCAACGAGCTTCGCGCTCGAGTAATCAATTTGGATGATATGGTGCAAAGGTTACAAGCACCAGCAGCAGCACCGTCAACAACAGTACCACCAACAGCAACATCCGCATCCCATGCCTCAACATCTCATTCTGTACCTCGAGTATAATCATCGTTCTACATGACGTTCTACATCATTTATTGTCATAACCCGTCCTCAACCATAAGAACGTGTTAGATAACGTATGATTTCATTGCGAGGTATTGACCTCTATATGCGACATTTTTAAAAAGGAAACTGCATATATTATACATTACAAACCAAACCATTATTTTTGTTACAAGCTTTAGACAATAAAAAGATGATTATCGTTTAACGATAATCTTCGACTTACAAACTTTACAAATGATAATAACAACACGATTTCTAGCATATTTTACAACACACGTCCTCGGATATGCAGTTTTATTTTTGACACAAATATGAGTACGCATGATCCTGCTTAGACTCAACATAATGCAGCGGAAGCTTTAATTATCACCTGAGAATAAACATGTTTAAAAACGTCAACATAAAGTTGGTGAGATATAGGTTTAGTGCGCAGCAATATATATATATAGACCACAAGATTTCGTATATAAACATTTTAATAAAAATATTCTAAGTGGTTGAGCACTTGGTAACCATACTTAACAATTAATCACGTCGCATATTCCCTTTAATATGAAATCTTACTACACTGTACCAAGTGTAGTCACGAAACGAAGTACTGTGCAACCGTTGAATACTGGTCGTCCAGTCCGGCTGGGGTTGTCAAGCCCGATAGATCTATCAACAGGATTCGCGTTTACAATACCGCTGTAAATATTAGTTACCAAGCTACAGGGAAGTATGCCAGTGGTACAACTCAACGTAGAATATATTTTTCAGTTACTTGTGTCCATAACGTAAAACATAAAATACATGTATTCTCATCCCGAAATATTTAGAGTTTAAAAGTGGGACTATATACTCACTCTTGTCTTGATGATATATATAATTTGACTCGGTCTTCCGGTTGATATCACGAACCTATCCATATATAATATATCAATATGTTTTCATTTTAAAACAACCGTTATATATATATATACTTGTTATACTTTTAATATTTTGAATATTTCCTTAGTCCGTAGTTAGCATTTCGATGTTAGTAATTCAATTTTAATGGTTCATTTTTATATGTTTAATATACCCGCAATGAAATAAATAAAACCCCCAACGAAATCAATAAAACCCCATCGTATATGTGTTGGTCGAGATTAATCTTGACCCATGGTACCGGTGTTGTCAAATGACGTGTTGCGTACATAAAGTACCGGTGTTGTCAAATGACGTGTTGCGTACAATCATGGGATCTTATGATTAATCTTCTCGTGTTGTTTACGGGTGATCCTGAACCATATAAAATTGAATTATAAGTACATATATATAAAATATCATGTTATCTTAGAAATATGTGATTTATATCTTTTTTTCCAATTGATCCCGTAGTTGAAATGATCTAGGATAACCAATTTTGTTTCGGTCATAGTTTCTTCGTTACAAGTCCGTTTTCGTTGATTCAAATTGCCATCTTCTTGGATCGAGTTCTTCTTTAAGACTATGAACTGTAAATACCTTGGTTTGTATTCAAAATCATACGGCATAAGTGAAACATTAGTGAAACATATGAAGTTAAACATTTTTGTTACAACAAAATCATTTAATGACCATTTTTCTAAAAATACTTATACTTTGAAAAACCAAGTTTTACCTTGTTAAATTAGTATATACATAAGTTATATTACAGGTCTTGAAGTATTTTAAAAGTTAAGTTAGAAGGATCTATTTAGTTTGCAAACAAGTTTGAAAACATTCAAACTATGTTCTTGTTGTTAAACTTTTGTACCACAAAATAAGATATCTATATATATATGAATCGAATAAGGTTATGAACATAGATTCTACCTCAAGTTCCTTGGATGAAGTTGCTGTAAAAGAGAAGTAAGAAGCTAGAATCAAAAGGGTGATAGAAGTGGATGAAAGATTGGTAGTAAGTTGGTGTTCTTGGAGGGTTTTCTTGAAGTGTTGTTGTATGGTTTTCTTATGGTGTTTTAGTATGGTTTTTGAAGCTAGATCTTTATGGAACTTTGCTGGATTGTTATGGAGTTTAGAGAGTAAGAAAGAGTGTGTGTTTTTAGTTAAGAGATTGAAGTAAAAATGAATCAAAAATGATGATACATATATACTCCTAAAAATGTGATCTTTAAGGATAACATGACAAAATTCTAGTTTGTATTTTTGTAATTAGTCTTGCAATGATTCAAAAGTAATTACCTTATACATAAGGCATGAATAAGGGCTGGTTAGGTGGTGATTTGATGTGTATATACCAATAGTAAATACGTATAGAAGCTTGGTATGATACGAGTACAAATACTCTAGGTATACGTATAGAAATTTTGTGAAAAATGGAATGAGGATTCAAATATAGCTATCTTTTGTGAATACACTTATATGATTTTATGTATTTAAGTTCTTAAAAGTGATTAAATACATTACTTATACAATATATGTATAAACATTATATGTCTTAAGTATTTATGTCAAATAACGTTACGTATAGTTATCGTTTTGAAAACTTAAGTTAGTAGTTTCAAAATACACATATAACTTGTTGTTATTAATATAAAATGAGGTATTAAAACATTCCTTAATCATGTTAAATATGTATATATACATATATATACACAAACGTATAATTATCATATATTGTATGGTTCGTGATATCATCGGTCAAACTAGACGGTCAAACGTTGTGTAAAACTCTTTTCGGAAATATAAGTCTCGACAATTTGGATTGCTTATCAAGTTGGTAATGTTTAATTTATGTAAATATCAATCTTATAAGTATAGAACGATCGAAAAAGTGCGGGTCGTTACATTACCTCCCCGTTAAATAAATTTCGTCCCGAAATTTTAAAATTGTACCTATTTTGCGTCATCGAGAAACAAGTGTGGATACTTTTGCTTCATCTGATCCTCTCGTTCCCAAGTAAACTCGGGACCTCTTCTAGCATTCCAACGAACCTTAACAATCGGTATATTGCTCTGTTTGAGCTGTTTAACTTCACGGTCCATGATTTCAATTGGTTCTTCGACGAATTGTAGTTTCTCGTCGACATGGATTTCTTCAAGAGGAATGGTGAGGTCTTCCTTTGCAAGACACTTCTTAAGGTTTGAGACGTGAAAGGTATTATGTACTCCAGCGAGTTGTTGCGGTAACTCGAGTCGATAAGCTACCGGTCCAATGCGTTCGATGATCTTGAACGGGCCTACGCACCTTGGGTTCAGTTTACCCCTTTTGCCGAAACGTATTACACCTTTCCAAGGTGACACCTTTAGCATAACCATGTCCCCGACCTGAAACTCTAATGGTTTCCTTCGAACATCGGCGTAGCTCTTTTGGCGACTACGGGCTGTTTTCAATCTCTCCTTGATTTGCACTATCTTCTCAGTCGTTTCATGTATGATCTCGGGACCAGTTAATTGTCGATCTCCTACTTCATTCCAACAGATAGGAGATCTACACTTCCTTCCGTACAATGCTTCGAATGGCGCAGCTCCAATGCTCGCATGATAACTATTATTATACGAGAATTCTGCTAACGGTAGGTATTTATCCCATCCGTTTCCAAAATCGATCACACATGCCCTGAGCATGTCTTCGAGAGTCTGAATTGTTCTTTCACTCTGCCCATCGGTCTGCGGATGATATGCGGTACTCATATCCAAACGAGTTCCTAGTGCCTTCTGTAGTGATTGCCAAAACTTTGAGGTAAATCTACCATCACGATCGGATATAATGGAAATAGGTATTCCATGTCTTGAAACAACTTCCTTTATATACAATCGTAATAGTTTCTCCATTCTATCCGTTTCCTTTATAGGCAAGAAATGTGCAGACTTGGTGAGACGATCAACAATCACCCAAATGGTGTCGTATCCCCAGGCAGTCTTTGGTAACTTCGTGATGAAATCCATGGTAATACCATCCCATTTCCATTCTGGGATTTCTGGTTGTTGAAGTAACCCTGACGGCTTTTGATGTTCTGCTTTGACCTTAGAACAAGTTAAACACTCCCCAACATATGTTGCAACGTCGGTCTTTAAATTAGGCCACCAATATCGTGTCTTAAGATCTTGATACATCTTTCCAACTCCAGGATGTATCGAGTATCTTGTCTTATGTGCCTCGTTCAATATCAACTTCCTTAATCCACCCAACTTCGGTACCCAAATACGATTTGCAAAATATCGAATTCCATCTTCCCGTACAACGAGTTGCTTCTCATACTTCTTCATTATTTCATTCTTTATGTTTTCTTCATTAAGTGCTTCTCGTTGAACTTCTTTGATTTGTGAGTTGAGGTTCATGCGAATTTTTATATTCATTGCTCGAACTCGAATTGGTTCTCGTTCCTTTCTGCTTAGTGCGTCAGCCACCACATTCGCTTTCCCGGGATGATAACGAATTTCACAATCATAGTCGTTTATTAACTCGACCCACCTACGTTGCCTCATGTTCAATTGTTTCTGATCAAAAATATGTTGAAGGCTTTTATGATCAGTAAACACAGTGAATTTAACCCCATACAAGTAGTGTCTCCACATCTTCAATGCAAACACGACTGCTCCCAATTCTAGATCATGCGTCGTATAATTTCGCTCGTGAATCTTCAATTGTCGGGATGCGAATGCAATAACTTTCTTCCGTTGCATAAGAACACAACCAAAACCTTGTCGCGAAGCGTCACAATATATTTCAAAATCATCGTTCCCTTCTGGTAACGATAAAATAGGCGCCGTAGTTAACTTCTTCTTCAGTAATTGAAATGCGTTCTCCTGCTCCGAGGTCCATTCATATTTCTTCCCTTTTTGCGTTAACGCTGTCAACGGTTTAGCTATTCGGGAAAAATCTTGAATAAACCTTCTATAATAACCGGCTAAACCCAAAAATTGACGTATCTGCGTTGGTGTCTTGGGAGTCTCCCATTTTTTAATAGCTTCAGTTTTTGCTGGATCAACCTGAATTCCTTCGCTATTAACAACGTGACCAAGAAATTGCACTTCTTTCAACCAGAAAGCACACTTAGAAAATTTAGCATAAAGTTGTTCTTTTCTCAACAACTCCAGTATCAACCTTAAATGCTCTTCATGCTCTTGCTCACTCTTGGAATAGATAAGAATATCATCAATGAAAACGATAACAAACTTATCTAAATACGGACTACAAACTCGATTCATGAGGTCCATGAATACAGCTGGCGCATTCGTCAATCCAAACGGCATAACCAAAAATTCGTAATGACCATAACGTGTCCGAAAGGCAGTTTTCGGAATATCCTCTTCTTTGACGCGTAGTTGATGATAGCCCGATCTTAAGTCGATTTTCGAATAAACACATGATCCTTGCAATTGATCAAATAAGTCATCAATTCTCGGTAGTGGATACCGATTCTTGATAGTTAACTTATTTAATTCACGATAATCTATACACATTCGGAAAGATCCGTCTTTCTTCTTGACAAACAAAATTGGAGCTCCCCACGGTGAAGTACTCGGTCGTATGAATCCACGGTCCAGTAATTCTTTTAACTGACTTTGAAGTTCTTTTAACTCGGACGGTGCAAGTCTATATGGAGCACGAGCCACTGGTGCAGCTCCTGGTACTAAATCTATTTGAAATTCTACCGATCTAAATGGAGGTAATCCCGGCAATTCTTCCGGAAAAACTTCAGGAAAATCTCTTGCCACAGGCACGTCGTTGATGCACTTTTCTTTCTTTTCGACTTTATTAACATGTGCTAAAATAGCGTAACATCCCTTTTCTAAACACTTCTTGGCTTTCAAACAGCTAATGAGTTTTAGCTTTGAATTACCCTTCTCTCCATAAATCATCACCGGTATTTTATCCTTACCAGGAATACGAATTGCCTTCTTAGCACAAACAACTTCCGCTCCTATTTTGGACATCCAGTCCATGCCGACTATTACATCAAAACCTCCTAATTCTACGGGTATTAAGTTGATTTTAAACGTTTCTCCGGCTAAATTTATTTCACAATCACGACAAATTTTATCGGCTTCAATTAGTTTACCATTAGCTAACTCAATCAAGTACTTAGCATCTAAAGGTAATGATGAACAATTCAATTTAGTGTAAAAATTTATACACACGTAGCTTCTATCGGCGCCAGTATCAAATAAAATAGATGCTGATAAGTTATTAATGGTAAACGTACCCGTAACAAGCTCCGGGTCTTCTCGTGCCTCTCTAGCATTAATAACAAACGCTCTTCCACGTGCAGGTCCGCCATTCTGATTCGGGCACTGACTCTTATAGTGACCTTGTTTTCCACACCCAAAACAAGTAATGGTAGCCAAAGCAGTTCTATTTGCGTTGGTGGCAGGAGTCTTGTTGCCATTTGTAACGAGAGCCTTACAATCTTCCGCAAGATGACCTTGTCGATTACACTTGGTGCATAACACACTACAGTAACCAAAGTGATGTTTGTGGCAACGGTTGCATAAAGGACTTTGTCCTTTATAACCAAAACCTGAACCACTACTCGCACCTTTTGTGGTTTCTTGTTTCTTATAAGGTTGTTGTTGGTTACCTTGATCATAACTTCCATTCCACTTTTTCTTGTTTCCCAATACCTTCACCTCAGTATTGAATGCTTTCTTGTCCAAAATGACCTGATCCATTAGCTCGTTCGCCATGGTTATAGCTTCATGAATTGTCTTAGGTTTCGATGCTGTAACATTTGCCTTGACCTTTTTGGGCAAACCAGCTTTGTACATTTCAATCTTCCGTTCTTCGGTTGGAACCAATTCAGGACATAGCAAAACTAATTCCATGAATCGCTGGTTGTAGTTGGTGATTTCAGTACCAACCACCTTCAAACTTCGTAACTCATCTTCTAACTTAATAACCTCATTCCTTGGACAATACTCGGTGATTATCATTGCTTTGAATTCTTCCCATGGAGTATCATAAGCTACATCTCCTCCTACCGCCTTCACATAATTCTTCCACCATGTGAGTGCACTATCTTGTAAAGTGCACGATGCAAACTTGGTCATGTCTTTTTCATCACAACCACTGATTTTAAACACCGTCTCCATCTTTTCTATCCATCGGGTTAAACCGATCGGCCCTTCCGTTCCACTGAATGATGAAGGCTTGCAAGCTTGAAACGTCTTGTAGGAGCATCCTACACGAGGATTTGGATTAACTGCAGCAGCTCTTGCAGCCTCAACCCATAACATTCTGTCGTTCACTCGCTGGTTGATGAAGTCCTCGACTTCTTGTTCCGTCATTCGATTCAATCGCGCCATTTCCTAATGAAAGAAAATAATTATTCACATGGATTATTATAGATGTAGTGTGTATTTATAGTACATTTATAGCTTGTTAATAATATGAACCAGGTATTATTATAAAAGCCTTTTCTTCTTATTAGCGTTTTATAATTATATCTTGGGTAGTACCTACCCGTTAATGTTCATACTTAATAGCTTAGTACAGAATCAATTACTACAATCTAAATAATACTTAACCATGGAAAATTATTGCATTTCATACTTCAATATTTTACATATGCTTATCTTACATCGAACATTAAGCAAACCACACTATTAATATTATACAAAACATTATTCGGTTCCATGGTTTGACACAGCAGCGCATCGTTTGATCTATTTTCTAGGACGTTTAGACACAAAGATTTGCTTAACGCTTATCCTAACTGTCTGCCTATATTTTGGCTGTGGGACTGAAGAACTGGATGCCGGGACAGAACGAATAGGAATAGCGGGGATAGGGGTGGTAGTGTTGAGTGGAATTGGTGCCACATCATTCTCATTAAACTCGGGATTTGGATTTTCTAATTCATTAGCCTTTCGTTTCTTTCCTAGTTCGAACTCGTCTTTTGTAATTTCCTGTATTTCTTCCTCGGGTTCACTTTCCTCCTCGGGTTCACTTTCCTCCTCGGGTTCACTTTCCTCCTCGGGTTCACTTTCCGGGTTCTTTATAGTTGGTTCATCCGGAATTTGTGAGTCTTCCCCAAGGATATCATTTTCGTCATCGGACAGGTTAATGACTGGAACGCCATCTGAAGATTCTGATTCGGAGTCGTTGATTGTGATAACAATTTTTGAGCTCGACATCTATCACACAACAACTAACCCATTAGTACTTATATAATATTTACATATAAATTTTAACCAACAGTGATAAGCAATGGTTTTTTTTTTTTAAATCAGACCCGGTCAAAGTCCAGACTTTACTAATGTATCCTAACGACTTATCAGTTAGACACACTAATGCAAACCTGGTTCGCTAAGACCACCGCTCTGATACCACATGTCATAACCCATCCTCAACCATAAGAACGTGTTAGATAACGTATGATTTCATTGCGAGGTATTGACCTCTATATGCGACATTTTTAAAAAGGAAACTGCATATATTATACATTACAAACCAAACCATTATTTTTGTTACAAGCTTTAGACAATAAAAAGATGATTATCGTTTAACGATAATCTTCGACTTACAAACTTTACAAATGATAATAACAACACGATTTCTAGCATATTTTACAACACACGTCCTCGGATATGCAGTTTTATTTTTGACACAAATATGAGTACGCATGATCCTGCTTAGACTCAACATAATGCAGCGGAAGCTTTAATTATCACCTGAGAATAAACATGTTTAAAAACGTCAACATAAAGTTGGTGAGATATAGGTTTAGTGCGCAGCAATATATATATATAGACCACAAGATTTCGTATATAAACATTTTAATAAAAATATTCTAAGTGGTTGAGCACTTGGTAACCATACTTAACAATTAATCACGTCGCATATTCCCTTTAATATGAAATCTTACTACACTGTACCAAGTGTAGTCACGAAACGAAGTACTGTGCAACCGTTGAATACTGGTCGTCCAGTCCGGCTGGGGTTGTCAAGCCCGATAGATCTATCAACAGGATTCGCGTTTACAATACCGCTGTAAATATTAGTTACCAAGCTACAGGGAAGTATGCCAGTGGTACAACTCAACGTAGAATATATTTTTCAGTTACTTGTGTCCATAACGTAAAACATAAAATACATGTATTCTCATCCCGAAATATTTAGAGTTTAAAAGTGGGACTATATACTCACTCTTGTCTTGATGATATATATAATTTGACTCGGTCTTCCGGTTGATATCACGAACCTATCCATATATAATATATCAATATGTTTTCATTTTAAAACAACCGTTATATATATATATACTTGTTATACTTTTAATATTTTGAATATTTCCTTAGTCCGTAGTTAGCATTTCGATGTTAGTAATTCAATTTTAATGGTTCATTTTTATATGTTTAATATACCCGCAATGAAATAAATAAAACCCCCAACGAAATCAATAAAACCCCATCGTATATGTGTTGGTCGAGATTAATCTTGACCCATGGTACCGGTGTTGTCAAATGACGTGTTGCGTACATAAAGTACCGGTGTTGTCAAATGACGTGTTGCGTACAATCATGGGATCTTATGATTAATCTTCTCGTGTTGTTTACGGGTGATCTTGAACCATATAAAATTGAATTATAAGTACATATATATAAAATATCATGTTATCTTAGAAATATGTGATTTATATCTTTTTTTCCAATTGATCCCGTAGTTGAAATGATCTAGGATAACCAATTTTGTTTCGGTCATAGTTTCTTCGTTACAAGTCCGTTTTCGTTGATTCAAATTGCCATCTTCTTGGATCGAGTTCTTCTTTAAGACTATGAACTGTAAATACCTTGGTTTGTATTCAAAATCATACGGCATAAGTGAAACATTAGTGAAACATATGAAGTTAAACATTTTTGTTACAACAAAATCATTTAATGACCATTTTTCTAAAAATACTTATACTTTGAAAAACCAAGTTTTACCTTGTTAAATTAGTATATACATAAGTTATATTACAGGTCTTGAAGTATTTTAAAAGTTAAGTTAGAAGGATCTATTTAGTTTGCAAACAAGTTTGAAAACATTCAAACTATGTTCTTGTTGTTAAACTTTTGTACCACAAAATAAGATATCTATATATATATGAATCGAATAAGGTTATGAACATAGATTCTACCTCAAGTTCCTTGGATGAAGTTGCTGTAAAAGAGAAGTAAGAAGCTAGAATCAAAAGGGTGATAGAAGTGGATGAAAGATTGGTAGTAAGTTGGTGTTCTTGGAGGGTTTTCTTGAAGTGTTGTTGTATGGTTTTCTTATGGTGTTTTAGTATGGTTTTTGAAGCTAGATCTTTATGGAACTTTGCTGGATTGTTATGGAGTTTAGAGAGTAAGAAAGAGTGTGTGTTTTTAGTTAAGAGATTGAAGTAAAAATGAATCAAAAATGATGATACATATATACTCCTAAAAATGTGATCTTTAAGGATAACATGACAAAATTCTAGTTTGTATTTTTGTAATTAGTCTTGCAATGATTCAAAAGTAATTACCTTATACATAAGGCATGAATAAGGGCTGGTTAGGTGGTGATTTGATGTGTATATACCAATAGTAAATACGTATAGAAGCTTGGTATGATACGAGTACAAATACTCTAGGTATACGTATAGAAATTTTGTGAAAAATGGAATGAGGATTCAAATATAGCTATCTTTTGTGAATACACTTATATGATTTTATGTATTTAAGTTCTTAAAAGTGATTAAATACATTACTTATACAATATATGTATAAACATTATATGTCTTAAGTATTTATGTCAAATAACGTTACGTATAGTTATCGTTTTGAAAACTTAAGTTAGTAGTTTCAAAATACACATATAACTTGTTGTTATTAATATAAAATGAGGTATTAAAACATTCCTTAATCATGTTAAATATGTATATATACATATATATACACAAACGTATAATTATCATATATTGTATGGTTCGTGATATCATCGGTCAAACTAGACGGTCAAACGTTGTGTAAAACTCTTTTCGGAAATATAAGTCTCGACAATTTGGATTGCTTATCAAGTTGGTAATGTTTAATTTATGTAAATATCAATCTTATAAGTATAGAACGATCGAAAAAGTGCGGGTCGTTACATTTATCTTCACTGAACATGGCGATTATATAATCTCCAAAGTCTTAGAGATTATTTATTCTAGCTCAAATCGAAAAGCAAATGAGATTAATACCATATTAACTCATTAAATCCATGATTACATCTGAGAAAAATATATATGAAAATATATTTTTATAAAGATTGTAATTAAAAACTCTATTGTATAAACTGTTAATGATGAGAATATTTTAACGGGTAGGTAATACCCGAGAAATATTTAGATTTCACATTAATAAGTTACACTGTACATTCTTTAAATCTGATTCAACATTCATTTACTATCCTACTTACATCTACAGAGATACGAATTCATTCACCGCAGAATAACCATTTTCATTCAGTTTCATATTTGGATTTTGACCTATCAGAATCCAACAAGTGGCATAATGAAGAAAACATTGGACAAAAAAATAAAATTTGTTAGAAACAAACCAATTAACTATGAGAAATTTTTTTAAGAATCCACGCTAACTGTTCCTAGCTAACTGATTACATTTTATTTATCGCAATTTAATTATCACAATTTATATTCTCGTAATTTTATTTATCGTCATTTAATTTCTGTTATTTACTTTACGCACTTTATTTATCATCATTTAATTTCTATTATTTATTTTACGCACTTTAAATATCGGGACACGTATACAAGGTTTTGACATATCATATCGACGCATCTATATATATTATTTGGAATAATCATAGACATTCTATATGCAGTAATGTTTGAGTTAGCTATACAGGGTTGAGGTTGATTCTACAATAATATATATACTTTGAGTTGTGATCGAGTCTGAGACATGTATACGGGTCACGATATGTATTAATTAATTCGAATATTATAAATTAAACTGTATATGAATTATTGAATTACTAACTGTGGACTATCAACTGTGGACTACTAACATTGGACAATTAAAATGAATTAAAATACTGATTATAACATATGAAACTAAAAAAAAATATTCTTCAAGTTTGCCATTTGATTTCATCTTAAACCTCGTTTGTATTTTGACGATTACAATCTGCATTCAAACCTTTCATAATTCTTGAAAACACCTCAATCGAGAGGATGAACCAATCACACTTCATCTACGGAAGAAAAAGATTTATGCATATAGTTGTACACCTGAAAAACTCTCGGAAACTGAGTAAACGTTTAACACGTATCTGTGCTAACTCCTTTGGCATTGTTATTACCGAAAATAACATTGCAACTCTTTTCAAATTAGCCAAATTTGTCACAGCTCCAACAAGTCAACTTTGACTTTTCGTTCGAAACAATCTTATTATGACCTTCATATATACGTTGTCTCTTCGCCTTCGTTACTGGGGAACCGTATATATTCCACCACATTAGCAGTAAACTTACCAGCAACTTCATTACTCATTGGTTTAAATCTTTCCGAAGAACCATTATATTTATTCATTAAAACTCTATCATGAACTCATCGGCATCTTGTAACGGTAATTACCATACCAAATACCGGGAGGCATCAATCGATAATCTCGAATTTCTCAGCGATTCTACGACAAAAATTATATATATATATATATATATATATATATATATATATATATATATATATATATATATATATATATATATATATATATATAACTTCTATCTCCTGGATTTACGAACTTCATTTCTGAATTTCTGAAAAGCACTCTAGCCTATGAATCAGTTTTCTGAGTTTTGAAAAAGCTGATAAAGCAATGAAAATTGAAGACTGCATTAACAGTCAAAAGTTTGATAATAAAGAATTGAGTAAACCATGAAGGAGACTCTGAACAAATCACAAGGACTAAACTTGTACATAAAGAATCTTAATGATTATGTTCCTGATGAAATCTTTGGCGATTACCTTGCTCCTTAATCGCTCTAAATCATCGTGAATGAATTTTTTCATCACGATTTGATTCAAAAATTCTAAGATATTATCGTATCTTTCATTGTTAATATCCTCAATATTTCTAAAGATATCTTCATAAATATTCTCGTATGATATTAATTATCTCTCCGCGCTATCTGTGTTATTTCATAAAAGGAAACTATTTTAGTTTCTATATTTTGTAAATCTTTGAATTTAAAATACGAATGTTTTGAAGTAGTGTTGGGAACTGAAGCATGAGTTAGTATAATATAATGACACTTGATCAACGTGATTATATTACAGTAAGTCATGCTGAGTTTCTAATGGAACGTGATGATTCACATATCATACCGTCATCATATGCCATATTATACGACTCTTGTATTCTATTTAACCTCAAAAATATCAAGAAAATATTTTCTTGATGATTCGGTCTTTTCCGGATATTCTGGTAATTTGACAAATCAAATCGTCTTTCTTGTTTAAAACATTAAGTTCATTCGAAACTCCATACTTATGAATTCTGGATCATTATTCACTCGACTTAAAGTTGGGAAGAGAAAATAAAAGGATGGAACTTCAAAATATAAAGGAAATGAAGAGGGTGAATTTATAGTGAAATATCCGACAGAGCAATCAAAACAGATCATCGCATTTAGTTAAAAAGGATCCTAATTTCCTTATTTTCTGAAGAATCAAATCTTATAAAGATTTTAAAGATTTTCTTTAAATCCCTTGAATTCCGAAAATCAATCATGACTATGTCAAAAGTTAAGACAAACCTTTATTATCTCATTTCACTCTTTTGTGATAACTTCTCTCGTACGCTTCGAGTGATCGAATATTATCCATATTACTCAGTGATGATGAAACTCTATTTATCAACTCATATTCGTCATGAAAACATTTTTATTGTTAGCTATGACAACCACATTCAAATTTTGGGACGAAATTTCTTTAACGGGTAGGTACTGTGACAACCCGGAAATTTCCGACCAAATTTAAACTTGATCTTTATATGATTTCGACATGATAAGCAAGGTTTGTAATGTTGAGTCTCAAAAATTTTGAACTGTTTACATAGTTTCAGATAACCTTTGACTATACCCGACGATTCACGAACAATTGTTTATATATATATATATATATATATATATATATATATATATATATATATATATATATATATATATATATATATATATATATATATATATATATATATATATATATATATATATATATATATATATATATATATATATATATATATGTAAGTATATATAATAATTTTGAATTATAAAATATAATTAAAAATATAAAATAAGATACAAAATAATTAAGTGTAATTTAAAATGAATCTATATATATAAATATATATGATCTCTAGGTATAATTATTATTATAAGTATATTATAATATATACAAAAATTTATAAATAATAAATATTTAATAAAAGTTACTATATAATATATTATATAATTAATAAATAATACATAATTAATAATATATAATACATGTTAAATATAGTTATTATATTAAAATTATTATTACTCTCATTATTATTATTAATAACAGATTTGATACATGTAAATTGTTATATCCTTATTAATGTTATTGTTGTCATTATTTGTATCATTATTATTATTAGTAAAGTTATAATCCTAGTTATTATTATCATTATTCTTGTTATTCTTTATATGATAATAATAACATCAATATAATTATTATTATTATTATTATTATTATTATTATTATTATTATTATTATTATTATTAGTTTCATTGTTATTATTAATATTAATGTTTATATTATTAATAACATTATGTTTCTATAATATATGGAATACAGATATATTCAGATATACAAAATATTATATAGATATATACCAATTACATATATACAGTAATATAAATATATAAATACATTAGATACACAAATAAATACTGTAAAGGGAGCATCCAGTTACCCATCTATTTCAGACTGTAGTAAATTGTTTCATCTGTCAATTTATCGTACAAATCAGTGTTTGGATTATAGGAATGAATCCAAAGTCTGTTAACCATCAATATCGCCTTTATATTTTTTTATATTTTTTTGTACAAATTGATTCATGCTGTCGAATCCAAATTAGCTTTATATGAATCCAATCCAGTTGTTAACTGATATATACGACTCACATTATCAATTACAGCAACAAAATACTATTAAATCAGATCAATTTATTAAACAGACAGCTCGTCACCCTGTTTCTTCAACTTTTTGGCCAAATCACGATTCCTTATCATATTTTAAAATCCTTAAATGTAGAAATGATAGAAATCTTTTACTTAAACTGTATGGAAAGTTTCAGACTTCAATTCATCGAATTGAATTCAAAATTAAGAGTCAAAGTTATTTTACAAAAAAGTCAACAATTGTTCTTTGCTCAAATTCGTGTTTGTTATTATGTTTCTGTTTCAATTAAGGTTAGAGAAAGATTCTACACAGGTTCTAAAATGTATTTCATTCAGGGACTTTGATCTAAAACACCCTAAAAATCGATTTTTGTGTTTCAGTTCATAGAGTTACTTCGCGAACAGTAGCAGGTTGTTCGTAATTTAATTTTTTTTTCATTTTCTTGTTAATCAATTATACCACTTTATAGTTCTTGGTTATTTACAAAGTCTTAAATTTCGATTGATAAATCATTCTATGAATTCGGTATTTCTGGTCGACTGAAAAAGGTGAAGGAGAAAGGGATATAAAATAAAACGCGTTATTTTTTAGTCTGAGGCATTTAATTAGAAAAACAGAAGTAGTTCAGTGGTGTGTTTGGGTGTTCGAGAGGTCTTGGGTTCAAGCCCGGTTTGGAGCATTTTTTTTAAGGGGCTTTAAAGGTAGTTTTTTTTTAAATTTTAAAAATTCTTATTATTATTAATATTGTTATTGTTATTACTCATTAATGTTATTATTACTGATTATTATTAGAATTATAATTATTATTATTATTATTATTATTATTATTACCATAATTATAAGAAATATGAACCTTATTAATGTATTTGTTATTATAAATTTGTCATTTAAGTATTAGTTATCATTTATCATTATTATTATGATTATAGTTATAATTAAGAATATAGTTACTATAATTATTATTATTATTATTATTATTATTATCTTTAGTATTATATTTATTAACGACTAATATATGTTATTATCATCTTACTATTAAGTAACATCGTTAAGGATTATTAATGTTATTATTAGTATTGTTAATATCAATATAAGTATTATTATGACTAGGATTATTATTATTATTATTATTATTATTATTATTATTATTATTATTATTATTATTATTATTATTATTATTATTATTATTATTATTATTATTATTATTATGGAAATAATATAAGTTATCATTTTTCTCATTAATATTAGTACTAGTATCGCTGTTGTAACTATTAGTATCATTATTATTATTAATAAACAAAGGTATCATTATTAACAATATCTCTATTAATATTATCATTTTTAACAAAGTTATTATTATTATTATTATTAGTAAATTATTAATATCAAAACTATCATTTTTAAAAAATAAATATTTTGTACATAAAACATACTTATTACATATACTACAATTATATTAATATTCTATATATAAATCATATTAACAGTACTCATATAAAAACTTACGAATAACAAATTAGGTATTTTTAATATAATACAATATATATATATATATATATATATATATATATATATATATATATATATATATATATATATATATATATATATTAATATAACTATATTAACTATTTTAAATACATATACAAAATAAATATATATATATAACATATAATTTAAGATATAAAATAAAGTATATGTTTTTAAATGGAATCTAGTATAAATTGTATATAACTACAAAATTTATATAAATAATATATACTAATAAAAAAAATTAGGATATTTCTATTATATGTTTTAATAAGATATAAAAATGATATATATATATATATATATATATATATATATATATATATATATATATATATATATATATATATATATATATATATATATATATATATATATATAACTATATTAACTATTTTAAATACATATACAAAATAAATATATATATATACCATATAATTTAAGATATAAAATAAAGTATATGTTTTTAAATGGAATCTAGTATAAATTGTATATAACTACAAAACTTATATAAATAATATATACTAATAAAAAAATTAGGATATTTCTATTATATGTTTTAATAAGATATAAAAATGATATAGGTTCGTGAATCCGATGCCAACCTTGCATTGTTCAATACCGTCATATGTATTTTTACTACAAAATACAGTATGGTGAGTTTCATTTACTCCATTTTTAAATGCTTTTGCAATATATATTTTTGGGACTGAGAATACATGTGCTACATTTATAACTGTTTTACGAAATAGACACAAGTAATCGAAACTACGTTATATGGTTGAATGATCGAAATTGAATATGCCCCTTTTAGCTTGGTAGCCTAAGTATTAGGGAACTAGCCCCTAATTAACGCGAATCCTAAAGGTAGATCTACGGGAACTAACAACCCCCATTCTGGAATTTAGAATGCTTTAGTACTTCGAGTTTATCATGTCCGATGGGTATCCCGGAATGATGGGGATATTCTATATGCATCTTGTTAAGGTCGGTTACCAGTTGTTCACCATATGAATGATTTTTATCTCTACGCAGTTTGCGAAATGCCTGATATGAGATGTATATTTATGGAAAAAAAATGAAATCTTGTGGTCTATTAAAGATATGGAAATGATTATTATGATAAACTTATGAACTCACCAACCTTTTGGTTGACACTTGAAAGCATGTTTATTCTCAGGTATTAAAGAAATCTTCCGCTGTGCATTTATTCATATTAGAGATATTACTTGGAGTCATTCATGACATATTTCAAATGATGTTGCATTTGAGTCGTTGAGTTCATCAAGATTACTATTAAGTCAATTATAGTTGGATATAGTATGAAATGGTATGCATGCCGTCAATTTTCGATGTAAAGAAAGTTTGTCTTTTTAAAAACGAATGCAATGTTTGTAAAATGTATCATATAGAGGTCAAGTACCTCGCGATGTAACCAAATGTAATGTATTCGTCCAGATAGATTAGGACGGGTCGCTTCAATAGGGATGAATTATATTTTCGAGAAACAGTGTAGGTTCAAACACTATGTGTATGGGGTTCATGGAAAGTTAAGCCTTGATAATTGGGTGCTCGTGATAACAATTTTTAGAATGGTTTACTATTATTTCAACGTTATAAATCTTGTGGTTCATTTGTACTTACTCACTTACTTACTTAAATCTATGATTTCACCAATGTTTCGTTGACAGATTTCTATATTTTTCTCAGGTCCTTGAACATTAGGTGTTACATGCTTCCGCTCACTATTTTTGATACTTGCTTGGATGTCGAGTATACATGCATACATGGAGCATCTTTTGACTTACTTTTAAATCGTGTCGCATAGGTTTCATTTGTACGTTAAACTTTGTAATGTAACTAGTTGTTGAACTACTTTTGTAAACTTGAAACATCTTTACATTTGAAATGAATGCGACATATTTTTGGTCAAATGTCGTTTTAAAGACTTATGACCACGTAACGGGACCTAAGTAGACGGCGCCGTCAATGACGATTTTGTCAGGTCGCTACATATATATATATATATATATATATATATATATATATATATATATATATATATATATATATATATATATATATATATATATATATATATATATATATATATATATATATATATATATGTATACAAATACATATATATATATATATATATATATATATGTATACAAATACATATATATATATATATATATATATATATATATATATACAAATACATACATATATATATATATATATATATATATATATATATATATATATACAAATACATATATATAAACAAGATATATAAATATAGTTATATATAAATACATATATATATATATATGTATGTATATATGTATATGTATATATATATATATATATATATATATATATACATACATATATATATATGTACAAATACATATATAATTCTTACATTTTGATTTTTAGCAAGTATTAATATATTAATGTTATTAATAATACTAATAATAATATTATTAATAATAATATTAATAATAAAGAGAATATTACTAATAAATGGTAAATAAAAATATTGTCACTAATAATAATAAATTTAATTACTAATAATGATAAAATAATTTTATTCGTTATATTAATATTATTAATGATAATAGTAATATAATAACTTTTTCATATCAAATTTTATATATTTTATATTAGATATAATTATACAAATATTAATATCTATATTAGCAGTACTAAAATTAATGATAATAATATTAATAAAACAATTATATTTTTAAATTTGTAATTACAATTCTATTAATTATATCATATTTACTAATTATAATATATTTATATATACCTATATATTTTAGCCACTCTATATTCAATTATGTTTTTAAGTATTAATTAGATAAATATATATATATATATATATATATATATATATATATATATATATATATATATATATATATATATATATATATATATATATATATATATATATATATATATATATAAACTCAAGGTACCCATTTAATGTTGACAAGTTATGTTCAAAATCATTTATATTCAATAAATCTTATATAACAAGTTTTAATTATTTTAAGTTATTTTTCAATAACTAAATCACTTATTAGTTCATTACTTTATTTTATTTATTATATATAATTATTTATCTACCTTTCTGATTACAATTAAAGGATCGTGAATCGTCGAGAATAGTCGAAGGTCAATTGAATATGTGAACATAGTTCCAAAAGTTTTGAGACTCAACATTACAGACTTTGCTTATTGTGTCGAAACCATATAAAGATTAAGTTTAAATTTGGTCGGAAATTTCCGGGTTGTCACATATTTTAACTCTCGTAGAAGTATATCGTGACGGTCTAGTCACCATAACATTGCAACGGGCGTCGCAACACGCGTCGCAACGGACGTCATTTACAACACTTATCCTCAGTATGTAACCTTAGCACGTTTGTATATATGTGTGATATATTGTGTCTATATAATAAATTCTCATGTTGCCTTGAAAAAATAAATAAATAAACACTATTTTTATCACTTCTATAAAAAAAAAATGGAAACAATTATATAAGGGTTTTATACGTCATGTGATTTGATTCTTCTATGTCACCTAATTCAATTGGTATTTCAATTTCATTTCTTAATTTGATTTGATTTTTAAATGTTAGGTTAAGCATTGTGCTTCGATTATAAGTTAAAATCAAATATCAAAAACTTAAATTATTTGAAAAAGTATTTTGTGTCAAAACTCACAATCAAATTATCGAATAACCTAAAAATCTAATCTATTGAATGTACAATATTTCACACAATTAACTTATTAATAAACACGGATGAAAATATGATATTCACAAAAATTATACGAAGATATAAAAACATATTTAAAAATTATACAAAGATATAAAAAGAGGAAAAATTATACAAGATATAAAAAAGAGGAAAATTTAAATATACAATCACATTAAATAATTTGACTTTTATTTAACAAAACTCGATTTATAATTAACGTCACAGCAATTATAATATACATGTATACATGTATATGTATTAAAATGTTAAGAGTAATATTTTCTCAATCAATAACCGCTATTGTGAGATTAGAGGTTCATCAGTTTGTGAACTATTATTAGTGTGATTGAAAAAGTTTACTAAGCTTGTAAACAATCTCTAAACTTGTTTACTTAGAGCTTAATATGGATTAATTGTATGAGTACATTATTCGGTCAAATTCTTAGCTGTTTACTTTTACCTTATTTGCTCTAAACAGCCATATGTAGGCATTATTCGGTAAGGTAGAAAAGCAGTGTAGTCCCCATATGGATCAATTAATTATATTTTCTTCCTAAAATACCCACTGACTTTCACTATTAAATCATCTTCCCCAATTTTATTCCTATTGATTATAAACTTAAATCTCCAGCGACCCCATCATTATTCATCTTTTTTCCTAAACTGTGCAGACCTCGTTAACTATTATTCATCTCTTTCCCACAAATTACATAATTATATGGTTTAACAAGCTGGGTTAGGGATTAAAATTTGTTAATTACATGTCTTACTATTCGTATCCAAGATGTTATTACAATACGCTTGTGAAGATTCAAATGGAACTGGTGTTTTGATGTGTTGGTTGTTGTGTATGATACAGTAATATTGATGATTCATTTGATTTTATTTAGTAATTAAACAACAATTTATATATAAAGGGTAAATTTTTAATTTACATGTTTAATCTATTTCATTTAGGAACAAAAGTAAACATCATTTTAGCATTATTAACTTATTCCATATTGTCACCTATATCCATGTATTCTTTTATATGGATAACTTGACTTAATGGAACAAAAAGTAAACAGGCCATGATACTTTAAAGTTTTGGTTAATAAGTTTTAATCTTCTGTGATTGGAGAATTCGTATGTTTCTTCAATATAGATTTGTTTTTAACATTTTAGTTGTTATATCAGAGTAATTAAATTCCAAAAAAATAGTAATATTGGGTGTACAAATTTTCTTAAGATTAGAAAAAAATTAGGGAAAAGATGAAAGGGATTTCCTGAGAATATACTTGTAGGATGGAAAAAGACGTTTAGATATAAAAGATAAGAAAAGTTCATGGACAAATCTTTTGGCCCATATACACCACTTAGTTTTTATGTTTATTAATAACAATAAAAGAACGATGATTAATGGTACACAAGAAGTTTAAAATTTGATCATGCATATTTTAACCGTGGGGTTTAATATGCCTGCTCAATACATAAAGAGGGGTTTAAGGATCTTAGAACGTGGCTCTCCGGTCCGGCTACCGTGAATAACCCTGGCCGACATGATGATGTCGGCGGGGTGGCCAAGTGATTAAGTCCACCTCCGATAACGGTCGTCGATCAAGAGGCCCCAAATAAGGTCGTAGGTACTAGCTTACGAAAGACTAACCTGTTAACCTTGAAAAGATGCCGAATGATGCTTTTGTATCATAGGTGATAGTTACGTAATATGTTGTGTCCGGTGAATGATGATTAGGGTTTGTATTTATAGGCAAACCCTAATTCTAGAACCGTCCCAGATCATGATAATCTCATCCATAACTGACTCCCCCGAATCACGGATATAATTATGGAAAAGATATTTACTTGACAGCTAAGCAACCGCTGTACCGAGAACAAAGGAATCAGATACAATCCGCATACCGCATAGCGCACACAAGCAAGCGCCTACGCACACTATTAAGCGTCCGCATGCATATGAGGTGCGCATGCGGGTTGCGGTATCATTATGTCCCCCCAGTTTGATGTTATATGACGCAAGACACATGACATCAAACTATTAAGCGGAAAAAACAAGAAAACGGCTAGCATTCAATGTTCCGCGTGCGTTTCGAGGTCATTTAATGCCTGTCACTGTCGCAGAAGACCATTCGGCTGACAAGACATAAAGTGGCAGTTGGCAGGCGCGTGTCAGCCACGCTCTCATAGGTAACCATACCCATCTGACATCCTCACGCGCACTCAAAATGCTAACCGTTGATCGCTGAACACGTGTACAGCCACGATAAACCCATTCCAGCCCATGGCCCCAAATCGTCTCTATAAATAGCCCCAAATCACACACATTTCCATTTTTCTGCTCCAAGCTTCCTCAATACGCTGCTACATTCAATTCCGATCAAATCCTAAATACTCCGGCCACCGTCTAAAGGTTAGTGATTCTCCAACCATTCTATAGAAAATGACTAAGGCTAACGAAACCTATGTAGATAGTGTCAGATCGATTATAGAGCAGAAACATATTGACCACTTAGTTAAACAATACCCGCCGTTAGCGAAATACAATCCGGTGCCACCCTTGCCCAATCAGCGTGCTCACGAGCCACCGGAGAAAAAGGTGGCCATCTACGAACATGCGTTCAAGCATGGTAACTTTAGGGTTCCCCCATCCGACTTCTTCCTAGGCGTATTAGATCACTTCAGAGTGGGATTAGGACAACTACACCCTTATGCCATAGGCAAAATAGTTCTGTTTGAAATGTGGTGCGCCGCACTCGATAGGGTTCTGTTGGTTAAAGTTTTCTGTCATCTATACCGCTTAGCCAATCATCACAAATCCTGGTTCACCTTCTTTGCCCGTCAAAATTTCACCAAAACCCCAAAGTCGAATGCGGGTAACTGGAAAGAAACTTTCTTTTTCATTGACCAAACTGTAGTTGGTACCGCTTTTCCGCAAACGCTTATATGGTGCGAGAAGGTGGAAAAGGATGTAAACAAAACCCCGGTCCTTGATGACGAGGAAACAAAGCTGTTAGCGGAGTGCGCTAACGCACAGCTGGTGCACCGGTCATACGGGAACGTGATGTTGCGGCTAGGGAAGATATCCGCACAATGGCCATGGGAGGATGTGCGTCCAGCCATAGTCGGACCGGATGGAAAGGGTAGGAATAGTATAATCACGTACTAACAACAGTTTTCTATTTATGTGTTCTAACGCATGCGTGCATGTTTGCAGAGATGAAGATGAAGAGAGTACTGACTGCGGAGGAGATTGCGGGCATCGCCTTCTGCAAACAGAATGTGAACCAGCCGTTAGAGCAGGAGAAGACTGGCGAGAATGCACCTGCCACCTCCGGCAATAAGCGCAAGGCCGCCGAAACCTCCCAATCCCAATAGAAGAAGAAGAAACTCACTCCCAAACAGAGGGAGGACAAGCGGAACGACAACTTCGTTCCCATCGAACCCTGTTTCGCGGATCTACCTCCCCCATCATCTGGTAAGAGTTCTGCTTGCGCGCATACCGCACATTTAAGTTTGCATTTATTTAACCATTTTATGAATACGCAGGGCATGCTGAAGAGACTCATCACACCCCACCGCGGGTCAATCCGGACCTCGAAGCTACCGCCGAGTCAAAGGACAAGACGATACACCTGGACTCCGAGTCTACACCAACCCCGCCACACGGTAGCTTTCGATTGGCGAACCTGGCACAGCTCACCCAGTCATCTGCGGAAAACGCCGCAGAGCAATCCGCCTTCCTTCAACAAATCTTCCCTGCTGAGTTCCGTAACCAACTAGCCGCACTGCCTTTTAATCAGGCGCTCAACGCCTTCGTCCAAAATGGCCTCGTCTTTTTTGGCATGGTTGCGGATCAAGCCCGCCGTTCCACTAACTTGTATCAAGTGGCCTTGCGGAAAGAAACATAGCTAGGGCTGCTGCAAGCGGGGGTTGATCAGGTGAAGAAAGACAGGGACGCCGCAGAAGAAGCGCGCAAGGCGGTGGAGTTAACCGCGACGGAAACCAAAACTGCACTGATTGAAGAGAGAAAGAAAAACCGCGAGCTGGTTGGGGCGGTTGACTAGTCCAAGGGGGAGGCGAAGCTTCTGCGGGTGGAGATGGAAAGGGTGACGAGGGAAAAGGATGACGCGGTTACAGGTCGCGAGCTAGCGGAGGCGGACTTGACAAAACTCCGCACCGCTCTTCCCACCATTGCGCAGAAAGTAATGGATTCCGATCCTGTGTCCGACAAGTTCAACGCCTATGTTGACGCGGTTAAAGACCACGAAATCAACAAGGCAGTGCTAGAGGTGATCCAAGCCTGCGGGCTCACACCGCCGTACCCCGACGTCGTGCAGAAAAAATTGAAGGAGGGTACGGTTGCGGTGCTCATGGAAGCGGAAGAAGCCATCACTGTCATCCCGATCCCCCTAATTAATGCGTTTGCCACGGACCCTAATATGTCGATTGATGGGTTCCTCAAGGAGGAGTTTTAGTTTGTTGTAATAGTTTGCGCCGTAAGTCTTATGCTTAGGCAGGCAATTGTAAATACAATTTTTGAGCCATGGGTCCCGTGATGGGCAGGCGTTTAAAACAATTACCATTTAACAACTTAATTTGATGTATACATATTTCTGTTATGCGTGCGTAGTGTGTTTATTTGTTTATACATCGCGAATCAAAACAAAAGGTGAACCGCATGCCCATGCGCATAGTTAACCAAAACTCATGCGTATGCGGATGGTACTGCGTAAAATAAACCAATACTTTAACAATTTAGACTCAGAAGCTACTGCGTTTTTGCTTTGTCATGTACTAGAGGTGCACGGTAGCTGTATGGTAAGCAACGCAACTAAAAACAAGCCAATGTCTTTATACTTAAGAGTTCCTCAAGTAAACCAATGCGAGAGTAATTACGCACAAGCAAACCAATGCTTGTAATTTTTTAAGTCGACTTTGCAGCCATCTAGTCTGCGTGGCGCTTGGCTAGGGGAAAACCAATTCCCTTTGCCTGCCGTTAGCGTATAGCCTTGTAACCAAACAGGCTTCTGCCGCACGGGGGCTAGAGGACACCCCTTAAGTAGGCAGGAACCGCATACAAAAAAGATTTAAACAGCAAAAGTATGCGCGAGTAAATATTTAATTGACATTAATCACAATTACAACCGCGACACATCCAAACGGACGGAAATTACATAGAAAAAATAATGTGCTACAATAAACTGGAGTGATCAGGTCCACCTAGCTACATATAATATTTTTTCAATAACGTCGCATGCCAAGTGCGTTTCACAGGTTTTCCATCTAATGTCTCGAGATGGTACGCCCCGGTATTGTTTGCCTTCGCTACCCTGTATGGACCTTCCCAACGGGGGCCCAGTTTCCCAGTATCCTCCGCATGACTTGCGTCATTCTGACGCCAAACCAAGTCACCGCACTTGTAAGAGCGCGAACGCACACGCTGATTATAGTACTTTGCAATTTTTTGCTTGTTATTTGCTTCGTTGACAGCTGCAGAGAGTCTGCGCTCTTCCAGCAAATTAAGATTTTCCCGCAAAGCTTCAGAGTTATTTTGCTCATCAAAATTTTGTACGCGGAACGTTGGTACCCCAATTTCTGCGGGTACAACAGCTTCTGATCCATAGACCAAACTGAACGGGGTCTCACCAGTGCTTGCTTTGTGTGTTGTTCTATGCGCCCATAAAACCTTCGATAGTTCATCCACCCAACCAACGCGACCATGACCCAACCTAGCTTTGATTCCAGCTACTATATCCCGGTTGGTGACTTCGCACTGGCCATTCGCCTGCGGATGCACAACAGATGTAAAAGTTTGCTTAATATTAAGCTCCGCGCACCAGCTGCGAAAAGGGTCACCCGCGAACTGCGTACCGTTATCGCTAACAATTTCGTTTGGTATACTAAATCGACAGACGATGTCTTCCCATACAAAATTTCGCACCCTTTTTCCTGAGATTGATGCCAGCGGTCTCGCTTCGACCCACTTTGTGAAATAGTCGATTGCAACAATCAAGAATTTGATGTTTCCTGCGTGTGCAGAATGTGCGTAAGGTACTGATGTGAGTAACATGTTTAGAAAATAAATGATAAAATTACCTCGGCCTTTTGGGAATGGTCCGACTATGTCGATTGCCCATTTGCAGAATGACCACGGTGAGGAGACTGGTATCATTGGATGTGCAGGTGCTCTGCTAATAGGTGCATGTATTTGGCATGATTCACATTGCTTAACTATGCGCGCAGTATCCGCGTACATGGTGGGCCAATAATATCCTAGCCGCATTATTTTTGACACAATGGACCTGTGCCCCGAATGGAGTGCGCATGCACCTTCATGCACCTCGCGTACAACTTCCTCTGCCTCTTTCGGGCCAATGCACTTTAAGTGCGGTCCCAAATAATTCTTTCGATATAGGACGTCACCCTCAAGGGCATACAGCGGTGCCTTAACGCGGACTTTCTTTGCATCAGCGGAATCCGCAGGAGATGTGCCATCCCGCAGAAAAGCCACAATGGGCGTCATCCATGTTGAGCTTGATTCCTCAACTGGTGCCACTAACGGCATCATAACAATGGATTTCGCATTGAGTTCTTCTATTAGAACTTTCTTCCCCATATGATCAAAAGCCAAGGCATCCAGTTTGCTTAGCGCATCCGCCTTCTTATTTTGCCCACGCATTACGTGGGAGATTTGAAAAGCTTCAAATTGGTCAGCGAGGTTGTGAACAAGCGATAGATATTGCTGCATGGCTATGTCATGTGCTTCGAAATCTCCGCTGACCTGACTGCATACTAGCTTTGAATCCACATATGCGTGCAAAATTTTAACATTTAACCTATGCGCAATGCGCATACCTGCTAACAGAGCCTCATACTCTGCTTCGTTGTTCGTAACGGCAAAATTAAACCGCAGTGCGTATGTATGCTCTTCGCCATCTGGGCCTGTTAAAATTATACCCGCACCTGCACCAGATGCGCTGCACGCACCATCGGTGTACAATTCCCATGGTGACAATGTTGGTGCAGGTGGATCTTGATGTTCTGCTGACGCCTCGACATCCGCAGGTAATTCTGCTAGGTAATCAGCAAGTATTTGACCCTTAACCGCACTGCGCGAAGAGAAATTTATTTCATGTTCACCTAATTCAACTGCCCACTTAGCTATTCGGCCAGAAATCTCAGGCTTGTATAACACCTGAAAGAAAAATGATTGCGTTAGTCAATGCGGTAACCCCGGTCATTGCCGCAAAGTAGGCGTTTACCAACCTGTTTGATTGGTTGATCGGTTAGAACCACGATTGGATGTGCTTGAAAATATCGGCGCAAACGTCGCGCCGTATGGACCAGCGCATATACAAGCTTTTCTATTGGTGAGTAGTTTACTTCGCTTGATGTCAGCGTCTTGCTTGCGAAGTAGACCGGCATTTGCGTCTGAGAAAAACCTCAGTCGTTAAATTTCTGCGATATAAATAAAGCATGTAAATTAATGGATTACCTTTCCGCGATCCGCGATGAGGACTGAGCTGACAGCTTCCTTCGATGCCGCGAGGTACAGCGTTAGTGTTTCTCTTGATACTGGTGCAGTAAGTGTTGGTAATTCTGCAAGCACCTTTTTCATCTCCTGAAAGGCTGATTCTGCTTCCTGAGTCCATACGAAGTCTTTTTTCTTCAAACAATTTTTCAAAGTATTGAAGAATGGTAACTGTTGTTCTGCGGCTTTCGACAGAAATAGTGTGATAGCCGCAAGCTTCCCCGTTAGACTCTGCACATCTTTCTTTGTCTTCGGAGATGGTAAATTATCAATGGCTTCAATCTTTTTGGGATTGGCCTTGATACCCCGCGCTGTCACCACATGACCTAAAAACTTGCCTTCCTCTTCCCCAAAACTACATTTTAGCGGGTTAAGCTTCATGTTGATCCTGCGCAGAGATGCAAACGTTTCCAGGATGTCCGCGAGCGTGTCTTCTTCGGTGTTACTTTTAATTACCAAGTCGTCGACGTACGCTTCAAGATTTCTACCGATTTGGTGCTTGAATGCTGCGTCAATTACACGCTGATAGGTCGCGCCCGCATTCTTTAAACCGAAAGACATCTTCGTGTAACAATAAATACCCTGCGGCGTATGAAAAGCAGTCTTGTCCTCATCTTCCGCAGCCATTAAGATCTGGTGATAACCCTTGTATGCGTCCAAAAAACACTTGTACCTAAATCCCGACAGTGATTCTACCTTCCAGTCTATCTCCGAGAGAGGGTAGTTGTCCTTAGGACATGCCTTATTAATGTCTTTGAAATCAACGCACATTCGCCAGTTACCGTCAGCCTTTTTTACCAACACAGGATTTGCAACCCATGTCTGATAACGCACTTCCCACAGAATCTTTGCTTTGACAAGGTTATCCACCTCTGCGCACAACCAATCACTGCGGTCTAGGGCCATATGCCGCTTCTTTTGCCTAACGGGTGTCAATGATGGATTAACGTTTAACTTATGTTCCGCAATATCCCGCGGAAACCCTGTCATGTCTGACTCGCGCCATGCGAAAATATCTGCGTTAGCTGACAGTATTCCATGCAACTTGCCCTTCGTTTCGGCTGACAAGCCTGCGCCGATTTTAATTCGCTTATCCGGATGCAAGCGGTTTGCTATTACTGCACAGTTTGCAAGTTGCTCTCCTATGCTAGGAGCGCTTACAGACGCGACAGAGCCACACAGCTCAGTTGCTTGATGTGACGCAACTGTGGCAACGCCTCCTACTGTGGGAAACTTAATCAAACCATGCACTACCGATGTGATGATGTTGAAACGCCGTATGAAGTTTCTCCCTAGCAGTGCGTTATATCGTGAAGTTGAACGAACCACATAAAAATCGACCAATTCATGCCTGATCATCCGCGGGTTCCCGTCATCCGCAAGCTCTATCATTAATTCTATTCGGCCTAGCGGCCACGAGTTTTCTCCTGAAAACCCTGATAGCGTAATATCAGGCTGGCGTAACTGCGCTTTGACTTCTGCCAGAAGGAAACGATAACAATGCTCATACATAATATCGACACCGCTGCCAGTGTCAACATGCATGCGCTTAACCTGGATTCCGCAATCGGGGATGCGACACTTGATGATAATGGGCTCATTAATAGAATCAATTGACATTACAGGAGGGAAAGTGATTGGGAGAAGCTCCCAATCCTGGTGATCGTTGTACTTTCTCTGCTGGCTGATTTTCTCTGCGTCAACCATGTTAATGGTTACGTCGGCATTTTTCGCTTTGTCAACTTTCTGCCACGCGAAAGTATTAGACTTCGAAGCCTCTTCTGCGGCCTTTCCCTTGTCCTTTTTAGGTGGTTTTAGATGATCCAATTTGCCCGCACGAAGCGCTTCCAGAACCCGTTCCATCAAGTTTTTACACCGATTGGTGTCGTGACCATAATCGTCATGAAATTCACAATACTTTGTTTTGTCCCGCTTGCCAAATTCTGTAAGCGGAGTTGGAACCGCGAAGGTCGCGCATACTGGCTTCGTTGCCAAAATTTCCTTGGGCGTTTTGGACAAACTTTTGAGCAGCGCATAGTTCTGATTATTGATGCCGCGCTGATTATTGTTTCGATAATTGCCACTTGATTTCCCTTTATCATTCCTGATAGGACCACCGCTAGGATACCTTCCGCGAGAGTTGTTACCACGATTTTGATCGTACGAACGATCATCATCGTCCTTCCTCTCGTTGCGTGAGCTAGCTGTTGGGATGTCATTATCTTCGCCACTCCGCATATAGTCGTGGAATTCATTAAGCGCCTCAGCATAAGTTGTTGGGACTGTATGGCGCAGACGCCTTACCAGTGTTGGATGACGTTCTGAGTTTATATCATGTATGAGTCCGAAAATCTGTTGCTCTGGTTTGAGATCTGGTATACGCAGGCACTCATTAGTATACCTTGTGAGAAATTCGCCCAAAGATTCCTTGGACTTCTGCACGATGTCATGGCATTCAATGTGAGTGCGCTTGCGTGGTCTCTGATTCTGATATTGCAGCAAAAACTTTGTCCGCAGATCCATAAACCCGGCAATACTACCCGCCGGCAACTTATTAAACCACTCACGAGCAATACCCTGTAGTGTCATAGGAAATATCTGACACGCAACCGGATCCACCCAGCCTTGAGCGCGCATTGCGCCTTCGAAACGCTGTAAAAAATCATCTGGATCGGTCAGGCCATTGTAAGTACCCAACGTGCTAGGTATCTTTGGTGCTGATGGAAACGGGTATGCGGATATATGCGGAGGAAACTTGTCAAAGGTAGTCGGTAGCTCGAAGGGTGGTTTAACAGGATCCCCTTTCAAGTTTTCAAAGAAACGCTTCATCATGTCCTGAACAAAGTCAGGTTGTGAAAATAAGTGAACCATATCAGGAGGTGCAGCCTGCATGAATTGACTTGCAAGATTTGCCTGCCCTTGAACATTTTGCCAAGGTTGACCCTGCGTCTGCGGATATAACCAAGGCTGTTGCGTTGGAAAAGAGGGATAACTTGAAGACGCAGAGTACACAGGTGGCTGTAAAGGAAGCGAAACCTGTGGCGCAGATATCTGCGAAACTTGAGGATACACACTTAAAAGCCCAACTGTATGCGCTTTGCTTTGCTGCTGCGCTGTTATCGGCGCCCAATGAGAGTTTGCATCTGGGATGACACCAAATCCCCAACTATTAAGTAACGCCTGCGCATCCGCAGGAGTTAAAAATTGTGAAACTGGGCGCGGTGGTTGCCAAGGTTGCAACGGTGTAAATGACGAATTCTGCTGAATGCTCTGCGTATGCAGAGGTATTGAAACAGTGGTACTGTAAATAGGTACCTGGCCGCAGCAAACCACATGCGGTCCCGTTGTTCCACCGCTAGTGCCTGCAAAGATGACCCTTGGATCCACTGACGAAAAGTCCAGCCGCGTGGTTGTGACTGGTGAGTTTGCTCTTGGCGGTGTAACCCCGTCTGAATATATCGGCTTGTACCTCTGAAAGGGTTCGCCAGATATAGGTGGAGGGTACATCGTGTACCCCGCCTGAATAGCGGCCCCCGTAGTCATAACCGGTGTCTGTTGACTACCAGACGGTGCGTTTTGAACATCTGTTTGGGTATGTTCCGATGATTCCTCGGAAGTCATGATACTGTTAAAGAAAAAATTCAAAAATTTTGTAAATAACGAGTCATACAATTCAAAACCTTAAAAGAAAAAGCAATTAAACAGTCTTGAATTAATTCGACTCTCAATGAAAGCACCACTTGATCATGCATATTTTAACCGTGGGGTTTAATATGCCTGCTCAATACATAAAGATGGGTTTAAGGATCTTAGAACGTGGCTCTCCGGTCCGGCTACCGTGAATAACCCTGGCCGACATGATGATGTCGGCGGGGTGGCCAAGTGATTAAGTCCACCTCCGATAACGGTCGTCGATCAAGAGGCCCCAAATAAGGTCGTAGGTACTAGCTTACGAAAGACTAACCTGTTAACCTTGAAAAGATGCCGAATGATGCTTTTGTATCGTAGGTGATAGTTACGTAATATGCCGTGTCCGGTGAATGATGATTAGGGTTTGTATTTATAGGCAAACCCTAATTCTAGAACCGTCCCAGATCATGATAATCTCATCCATAACTGACTCCCCCGAATCACGGATATAATTATGGAAAAGATATTTACTTGACAGCTAAGCAACCGCTGTACCGAGAACAAAGGAATCAGATACAATCCGCATACCGCATAGCGCACACAAGCACGCGCCTACGCACACTATTAAGCGCCCGCATGCATATGAGGTGCGCATGCGAATTGCGGTATCATTAAAATTGATTTTAGTAAAAGTGTCCTGAAAGTCGACAAAGTGCGACAAGCGTGTAATATCATACAATATTTTTATCCCACTTTAGATTTTTGTATTATAAAATAATTAAAATTAATTAGTCCTTTTATTTTGCGCAAAAATAATTTATTTATTTAGGTTATCCCTCAGGAGTCAGACCTTAATTACCAAATAAGCGGGCCCCATTACAAAGTTGTGTGATTTTTAATTCTTTAACATTTATTTATATTATATATTTAGATTTATATTTATATATTATTATTATTATTATATTATATTATATTATATTATAATATAGGGAGATGATTCTAACACACTCTTTTTTGATCCTCACACACCTATTTTAACCTTTTACTCTTCTAATAATACTCCATTTCTTTAAATTGGTGTGTGAGGATCAAAAAAGTGTGTGTGAGAATCATCCCCTATAATATATGGTAAAATAATATATACTATTGTCCTCCATGGGCCCAACGAAGGTATTATATAATTGATCGATTTAAAAACCATACAATACAAACAATAATACTTTCAAATTGATGGGTTACGATATTGTTTTAAAAGATGTAGTGGCACACGACATGTTCACAAATGCTTGCATTGATTTAAAAAATAACACGAAAATATTATTTATAGACCTGTCAAAATCACTATTGACGTGGTACATTAACTAATAATCTTACACCGAGGTTATGTATTTTGTATGTAACGTTTTTAATAAAGTTTGCATTCGTTAATAAAAGAGTTTTTCTAAATGTGGGCAATAACTAAGAATAGTTAATTCCCAAAAATAGTATGTTGCTAAGAATATCAGGTTTTCAAAGTAGAAAGCTTTTTCAAAATAGAAAGTTTTCAAAAATAATAACTTTCTAAACATGGAAACCTCCACAAGTAGTAAGTTGACTAGAGAGTCAATGTTGTTCAAAAACCAGTACAAAGAATGTAACACGTGAATTCAAAACGGTTTAAAAACATGGCATATAAAACTCCATGCAACACCTTGAAATAACAACTAACAGCGGAAACACTCTAAGTACCTAAGAATAAATACACTTAAAAAGTTAACACGAATGTTGGTGAATTATAGGTTTGATATCGCAAACAATATTAAAGATAGACGACAAGATTTTTCATGCTCAAAAGCATCATCAAAAGTTTCAAAACTGAATAAAAAGGTTATACAAGATTTAGCATCCTGCAACTAAACTTAACGTTAATAACAAGTACCCCTATAATAAAATACACGTAACTCATGTGTACTAAACTCAAATAATATACACCCGTTAAATGCTAACGCGACTAATTGCACGGTTAAACTCAAATAATATACACCCGTTAAATTGATTAATTGCACGGTACGATTATGATTCAACGAATTTGAATGCGAAATTGGGAAAGGAAAGCGTAAAGTTTTTGTGCGGCGTTGTCTGCTATTTATAATTGGGATTAGGGCGAGCAAGTTGAAAAGGTAATCATTGAATTTTAACGGCTGTAATTACTGTGACGCGTAAAACGGTAAAAATCTAGCCGTTAAAATAAGCTGATTTGACAGAATAGCGAAAGTTACCGTTGTAATTACGCGTTGAGCTTAATTAAAACAACGGTAATAAATGGGCGATAAGAAATATTAAAATATTGTTTGCGAAATATTTTAAGAAAGACTTCTTTATTTTTAGAGTTTATCATGATGCATTGGCTTCGCGAAAATGTATCATAATAAACTGGGGGGACTTGATCATATACATAGCATTGTATATGTATACTTTGTTTGCTACAGGCCAAAAGCAGAATTGCGCGGACTTTAAAGTCAAGATATGCAATATTCGCTGAAAATAAGAATAGCAGCTATATATCCGCACAAACAAAGGACTGCGGTTATGTATTCGCTGAAATGCCAAACTGCGGTTTGATCCGCTGACTTTCCGCGGAGAGCCGAGCATCTCGCAGACCGCGGATATCACGGATACTATAAATAGGGAGCTTGGCCTCTCATTTATAGGTTGTTGATTCTCTGCCATTTGCCTAAGCCTTTGTAGATTTCACTTGTGACTTTGCCCAAGGACTTCTTACATTGAGTTAAGGTGAATCATGCTAATCGAGAACGAAGACCGGGTCGGGGTGGTTGATCACTTGATAGTTAAAGTGAAAAATGATCATCGGGGCCCAAAATAATCATCGAACATCCCATCCTCCATAATAATCTTATTGCACTCAATCCGTAATTAAGCAGCATCATTAATTAAGGATTGATCAATTGGCGCCATCCGTGGGACACGTTTTACAAATTAAACTGAAATTTTTTTGTTTTACGCCGATTAAACAATTAATTCAACGGTTTAATTTCAAATCGTGTTTTTGTTGTGATGATTTGCAGGTGTTTTTTCCAATACGCAAATTGTTAATCTGCTTAACAATCATGACGTCGAATGCAAAACAAACTGGCGTCTCTGCGAATGCTGATGCATTGCCTGGCGATTCGCAGAACGTTATCGTATTTCCAATGCAAACAGATGCAAGTGTTACTGCGGGAAAATCGGTTCAGGAAACGAATGCTAAAAAATCTAATGCAAACAATGCTAACGATTCGCAGCCTGAAGCTGCCGCTGAAAAAATGATCGCACGCAGAACGTTATTGCAAAATCGCGAAGAATCAATCGCTGAAGGAAAGCGAGATAAAATCTTATCGGGAAAATCCAGTTTACGCACTGAGAAAATTGTTAATACTACTATTGAGCAAGCCAAAAGAGACGCTAAGCATAATTGTGAATCTCGCATACCGCGCACATACTTATGGCCATTAAGTGGTTCAGGATCACAAAGTGATCGGTTGGTTCTTGAGCACAATGACAGCGATAGTGATAACGCGGATGATCAAATCCACGCGCGCTCCGCACACAAGTTCAGATTGGCGAAAGCGCCAAGGCAGGAAGATGAATTTTCTGATGACTCATACAGCGCAGAAGAGTTTGTTAAAAATCCATACGTCAAGCGAAAGCGACCACCAACACCTTTCCCTCGCTATGGGGAGGAAGGTGAAGCGTCTGAAGCAGCGTGCAGAGAAAACGCCCAAAATTTTTTAGCGGATGCTTTCAGAAGCATTGCGCCGAAATCAATGCAGCATAAGTTCGATCAGCCAAATTTTCTGCAAGATATGCTTACCAAATTCTGTGCGGATAACACAGACATTCGCGCAAAAAAGGCAACAGAAATTACCACTGCTGCAGATAAATTTGTCCAGCACATTTCTGACTATCCAATTGTTTCCTCGCCGATTGTGCCGGCGACGTTGGGAGTTTACTCAGGCCTCACTGATCCCTTGGATTTTCTGCAACGCTTTGAGGGCGTCGTAAGCACTTACAACTGGGATGAACCAGTCGCATGTAGAGTGTTTCCTATGGCCTTGCAGGGGTCAGCAAGGGAATGGTTTCACAGCTTGCCATCTCGCAGCATCGTTGGCTTTGTGGATCTGCGAGAAAAGTTTTTGCTGCAGTTTTAAAATTTATTACCGCAGAAAAAGACACATATAGAGTGTCACGATATTAAACAAGGCAACAAGGAGACTCTAAGTGCGCTACTTACGCGGTATATTTATGAGTGCCAGAAAATTCCGCGGTTGAATGAAGATCAGAAAATTTCTGGTTTCTTGCATGCTATCAACCCACAGCGACACCCTACGCTTGTGCGGCAATTAAGAAGAGATGTCCCGCAGACATTCGCAAAAGTGCAACAGGAAACTTATGATTATATCCACGGAGGAGAAGATAGCAGTATTACCCCTGCATGTGGCTGGGGTAGAGATAAAAGTTGGCGAGATGACAATGACTCTTTCAGAGATAGTAACAGCGATAGCTATCGCGGTCCAGGCTTTTCGCGAAGAAATGGTGGCGGCGGATATCAGCGTAATGACAGGTTTCAAGGTTAGAACGATAACCATTCATATGGCCGTAATAACCGCTATTCTACGCGCAAGTGGAATAATGAGTCATTCAATATCATTCAGATGCTAACAAAAACGCCCAAAGAAATCTTACTGCAAGAGCGAGTTGCTAAGTCTTTCCCTGATCCACAGCCATTGGGAGAAAACAGCAGGCGTGACAGATCAAAGTTTTGTGTCTTTCACGACGATTACGGTCATGACACCAATCGCTGCAGAGATTTAGCGGAATTTATTGCGGAAGCGTATGAACAGGGTAAGTTGGAACATTTGTTGGCGCAGAACTCATCCAGCACTGCGAATGCGATCATTATTGTAGCGACCCCGACAAATCGTCAAATGACGGCGTCAGCTACCTACGGTCCCATTACATGGTTATAAGTATTTATAACAAAGTTTGACTGAAAATATGTCGCATTTATTTCATAAAAGGATGTTTCAATGTTTACAAAGTAATTCCCAAGACAAGTACACAACAAAGTTATAGTTCATATGAAACACGTGCGACATAGTTTAAAGAAGCCAAAAAGACGCTCCACGTATGCAATTATACTCGACATCCAAAGCAAGTATCAAAAAGTATGCGCGGAAGCATGTATCACCTAAGTTCAAGGACCTGAGAAAAACATAGAGAATCTGTCAACGAAAACGTTGGTGAAATCATAGGTTTAAATAAGTAAGTGAATAAAGATAAGTCGAACCACAAGATTTCAACAATGATAAAGTAGTAATACATTCTAAAAGTTAATATTCACGAGCACCCAATTATCAAAGCTTAACATTCCGTCCGTTGAATACCCCATAAATTAATGCTAGAACAACACTGTTTCCCGAAAATATATTTCATCCGTAGACGGTAGCGAACCGTCAAAGATGAGGGTTGTCAACCCATATGGCCATATAACATAAGTTCTCGCTTACACCATCTGATGTAACTAATGATAATCGGATTGAGGATTTTCGTTCTAAACTCGTATGTAGAATGTTTGTTTTCCCGTTCTTGTGTTCACTTAGTTCAAAAGAATCGTTTATGTTTTCTCATCCCAAAAGTAAGTTTAAAAGAGTAAAAGTGGGACTATGATCTCACCTTGTATGCACGAACAAAAAGTACTTCAACAAGTAATGTGCGCAAAGGACAACGCTAGTCTCGACCTAAACAAATAGGTTGTATCAATAACGATAGTCACGAAGGGTCAAAGATGTTCAATTAGTCCTATGGCTCAATACGACTCGATTAATATAGCATGTGAAGCAAATTGTCAAGTTTCATGCAAGATACAAGTATAAAAGCATGTTAGGAAGATTGCATAATTAATTGGTTAAGTTTGACAAAAAGTCAAACTTGGTCGGGTCAAAGTCAACGAAAAAGTCAACATGTTCGGGTCGGGTCCCGGACAAATTTTCTATGCTAATTATTCATATACAAGTATATTAAAACAAGTTTCATGTGAATCGGAGGTCGGTAACTAGTCAAACATTTCGCGTGAATTGGGACCAAGAGGTCAGAATCTGTCCAGCATAATCTGCGCGCCGCGCGGGTAAGGGGCGCGCCGCGCCACCACCTGTACAGACATTTTTCTGTTTTGCAAAACTATGCACGAGCCAAAATCAATTTTAACACAAAACTTGACCCGCAAACACTTATAACGCCTATCATACATCGTTGGAAAGGTATTTTGACGAGGAATGCAACTAAACACATATCATCAATCAAACTTGCACTTAAAACAACCAAAAACCGCAATTAATGTTCCATAATCAATGCATACAAGTCAAAATTGCAATTTAATGATTTGGCAACCAATTTACATGAACGATATGCCGTTTCGAAGGTAATTAAGCATACAACACAACCTAACACTTACAAGTAACATTAACAAGCATTTAATGCATTAAAAATTCAATTTACTTCTATCAAACCCTAACCCAAAATCACAAATTCAACAATCTTGCATATGAAACTAATCCTTGTCAACCTACATACCAATTTGAAGCTAGTGATGTTTGGAACACAATTAAAACATGAATTTTCATCATTCAACAACATATGAACACCTAAAACTCAAGATTAAGCAAGCATTCTTTCAATATGAACTAGTTACACCAAAATAGCAAGAACAAGCATACAAATCACATAATTATACTAGACTTGAGCCATAGACACTAATTAACAACCTTTTAACTCAAAAATCTCAAGAACACATAAAATTAGTGATTTTAGAAAGTTACCCAAATGAAATGATATTGGTATGGAATCGAAGAGGAGATCACGAGGAGTTCAAATATGTAATTTGTTTGGCAAGATGACCGCTAGCTCGATTTTGGATGATGAATCTTTGTATGGAAGTTGAGAGAAAAGTTGAAGTAGTAAGAGTGAAAGAGATGAGATTGAATGGATGAGGATGAGGGTTGACTCTTTGACCTAGTCAAAAGTTTCAACCCTTGGCAAGTTTGGTCCCTTAACTTTAAAACGGGTGTGGGAATTACCTAAACAAGATAATTCAAACACGTATCAACGAGACGTGTTATAAACATATAACGGAACATAAATAGTTAAACGGAAAAGTTGACGGAAAAAGGCGGGATGTTACATTACCTACACCTTAAAAGAAATTTCGTCCCGAAATTTAGGTAGGCGTAGTAGTCGTTGTTTCTTCCTCGGAATCTGACGTTTCCGGAACCGGGAATAGATGAGGGTGTTTCTTTCGCATTTGATCTTCTCTTTCCCAAGTAAACTCGGGTCCTCTTTTGGCGTTCCAACGAACCTTAACAATCGGGATCCGGCTTTGTTTTAATTCCTTCTCGACGTAGTCCACAATTTCAACCGGTTCCTCCACAAAATGGAGTTTGTCGTTAATAGTGAGTTCCTCAAGAGGAACGACGATATCGGGCTCGGCAAGACATTTCTTCAAGTTAGATACGTGAAAAGTAGGATGGACGGAGCTTAGTTGAGGCGGAAGATCCAAACGATACGCAACGGTTCCAACACGTTCTAAGATTTCGAAAGGACCAACGTACCGCGGATTTAGTTTCCCACGTTTCCCAAAACGGATGACACCTTTCCAAGGTGCGACTTTTAACATGACGCGGTCACCGACTTGAAATTCGAGGTCTTTGCGTCTTTTTTCGGTATAGCATTTTTGACGACTCCGGGCCGTCCGAAGCCTATCTCGGATTTGAAGAATCTTCTCGGTGGTTTCGTGAATGAGTTCGGGCCCGGATATTTGCACGTCACCCACTTCGGCCCAACAAAGAGGAGAGCGACATTTTCGACCATATAACGCTTCAAAAGGTGTGGCCTTAATACTCGCGTGATAACTATTGTTGTAAGAGAATTCGGCGAGAGGTAAGTGATTGTCCGAAGCTTTTCCAAAATCAACAACGCAGGCTCGTAACATATCCTCTAAGGTTTGTATTGTACGTTCACTTTGCCCATCGGTTTGGGGATGATATGCGGTGCTCATGTCCAAACGCGTTCCCAACGCTTCTTGTAACGTACGCCAAAATCTAGAAACGAAACGACCATCTCGGTCGGAGATAATCGATAAAGGTACACCGTGTCGGGCTACAATCTCCTTAATGTATAATCGTGCAAGTTTCTCCATTTTTTCGGTCTCTTTCATGGCGAGAAAGTGCGCGGATTTGGTGAGGCGATCGACAATGACCCAAATAGTATCATAACCGCCCGACGTTTTTGGTAGTTTGGTGATAAAATCCATCGTGATCCTTTCCCACTTCCATTGCGGGATCTCGGGTTGTTGAAGTAACCCGGACGGTCTTTGGTGTTCGGCTTTGACTTTTGCGCAAGTCAAACATTTGGCAACGTATCTAGCAACTTCCTTTTTGATGTTCGGCCACCAATATTGTTCTTTAAGGTCATGGTACATCTTATTGGCGCCGGGATGAATCGAGTATCGTGATTTGTGGGCTTCGTCTAAGATGAGGTTTCGTAAATCGCCATATCTAGGCACCCAAATCCTTCTGGCGTAATATCGAAGTCCGTTCTCCTTAACTTCGAATCGAGAGACGAGGATGTTTAAAAGTTCACGTCCGATGTGGTTGTCCTTAAGAGCCTCCTCTTGAGCTACACGAATTTGGCTATTAAGGTTGGAGTGGATGGTGATGTTTAATGCTCGGACGCGAAGAGGTACCGTTCTTTCCTTTCGACTTAAGGCATCGGCCACTACATTTGCCTTTCCGGGGTGGTAACGAAGTTCACAATTGTAATCGTTCAAGGTTTCAATCCACCGTCGTTGTCTCATGTTTAGTTGGTTTTGATCGAAGATATGTTGGAGACTTTTGTGATCGGTAAAGATGGTACTTTTGGTACCAAGAAGATGATGTCTCCATAACTTAAGTGCAAAGATGACGGCACCGAGTTCAAGATCATGTGTCGTGTAGTTTCGTTCGTGGACTTTGAGTTGTCGAGAGGCATAAGCAATGACTTTCTTTCGTTGCATTAATACGCATCCATAACCGTTTTTCGAGGCATCACAATATACAACAAAATCATCATTGCCTTCGGGAAGTGACAAGATAGGAGCGGTGGTTAGCTTAGTTTTCAAGATTTGAAAAGCGGTTTCTTGTTCGGATGTCCAAACGAATTTTCGTTCCTTGTGAGTTAACGCGGTTAAAGGACGAGCGATTAGGGAGAAATCCTTGATGAATTTACGATAGTATCCGGCGAGACCCAAGAATTGACGAATTTGAGTAGGAGTAGTAGGAGTCTCCCATTTACTAATGGCTTCGATTTTTGCGGGATCGACTTTAATGCCTTGATCACTTACAACATGACCAAGAAATTGAACTTCCTTTAACCAAAATTCACACTTGGAGAACTTGGCATATAGTTGCTCTTTTCTCAAGAGCTCGAGCACGAGTCGGAGATGTTCTTTGTGTTCCTCTTCATTTTTAGAATAGATCAAAATATCATCGATGAACACGATAACGAATTTGTCAAGGTAAGGTTTGCACACGCGGTTCATGAGATCCATGAACACCGCCGGTGCGTTAGTGAGACCGAAAGGCATGACAAGGAACTCATAACTACCATAACGAGTCCGGAAGGCGGTTTTGGAGACATCTTCCCCTTTAACCCTTAGTTGATGATAACCCGAACGGAGATCGATTTTTGAGTATACACGAGAACCTTGTAGTTGATCAAAAAGGTCATCAATGCGAGGAAGAGGATATCGGTTCTTAACCGTCAATTTGTTTAGTTCACGATAATCAATGCACATTCGTAGGGATCCGTCTTTCTTCTTGACGAACAAAATCGGAGCGCCCCAGGGTGAATGGCTAGGTTGAATGAAACCACGGTCAAGTAACTCTTGGATTTGACTTTGTAATTCTTGTAATTCGGATGGAGCGAGTCTATACGGTGCACGCGCTACGGGTGCGGCTCTTGGAATAAGATCGATTTGAAATTCAACCGGTCGATGAGGTGGAAGACCCGGTAATTCGTCGGGAAATACATCGGAAAAGTCACTAACAATTGGCACATCTTCGATGTGCTTTTCGTCGGCCTCGACTTTCTTAACGTGAGCAAGAATCGCGAAACAACCCTTGCGAAGTAGCTTTCGAACTTTAAGGCACGAAACGAGATTGAGTCCGGTGCAATTTTTGTCGCCATAGACAATCAATGGTTCACCATTCTCGATAGGAATTCGAATTGCGTGAAGATCGCAAAGAATGTGAGATTTATTTTTGACCATCCAATTCATACCGATTATTACATCAAAACTCCCTAATTCCATGGGTATCAAGTCAATTTCAAATTCCTTACCCAAAATGTTCAAAGTACACCCCCGGTAATATATGTCGGCACTTAAGAGTTTTCCGTCGGCCACTTCGATGGAATAAGTAGTATCTAAAGGGTGTGGTGGAGTGCAAAGGGTAGGAGCCAAAGTCTTAGACACAAAACATTTATCGGCACCCGAATCGAATAAGCAAGTAACATAAGTGTTGTTGAGAAGAAACGTACCCGTGACTAGTTCATTGTCATCTCGGGCTTCCTCGGTGTTGATGTTAAAGGGTCGGCCTCGGTTGTTGGGGTTGGCTTTCTTCTTCGGGCATTCGTTCTTATAATGGCCCGTTTGGCCACATTCATAACAAGTGACCGTCCTTGGAGGATTGGGCCCCTTTCGAGCGACGGGGGCGGTGCTTGTGCAATTGTTGGCCCTATGACCAACTCCTTGGCAACGGTGACAAATTAGCTTGTTACATTCGCCGTAATGATGTTTGTGGCACTTGTTGCACAAGTGTAAGTTTCCCACATAACCCTTCTTGCCGTCGTTGTTGAAGGGCTTTTTGGTGAAGGTGTTGTTGTTGTAGTTGGTTGATGGAGTGGCTTCCCATTTCCTTTTGTTGCCACCCGACTTGTCCTCGGCCTTAGGAGCCGGCACTACGATTTCGTCAACCGTTTCAATTAGTTGGCGAGCCATGTTCATAGCGGCTTGATGAGTAGTAGGTTTGGATGACATCACCCCTTGTTTGATGCTTTTTGGAAGACCGAGCATGTAGAGCTCAATCCTTTGAGATTCGGGGTTAACAAGATTAGGACACATCAAGGATAGTTCGGCGAAGCGTTGATTATAAGCTTTAAGATCGTTTCCGACCGCTTTCAAAGCTCTTAGTTCTTCCTCAAGCTTTCGGGTTTCTTCGCGCGGAAAATATTCAACAATCATCTTTTCCTTTAGATCGGCCCAAGAGAGGGCATGAGCTTCATCGGTACCCACCGATTGAACATAGGTGTTCCACCATGTTAGAGCAATTCCGGAGAAAGTGTGAGTGGAGTATTTGACCTTGTCTTGATCCCGACAACCGCTTATGCTAAAGACGGCCTCGGTTTGTTCAAACCAACGAGTAAGCACAACCGGTCCCCCGGTTCCATCATAAGTGTGGGGTTTGCACCCCATGAAAGCTTTGTAGGAGCACCCTTCGCTAGAGTTACCGGCTCCTTGGTTGTTGTTGTTGTTGTTGTTGTTGTTGTTATTATTGTTATTGTTAGACGAGTGACCGGCCATGGCCACATCTACGGCGGTAGCTATCATCCGTTCGAGAGCTTGTTCGGGAGTTTCATTGCGGCGTACACGACGAGGAGCCATTGTTCCTTCAAAACAAAAGAATACCGTTGGTTAGTATTCTAAATAATACTAACCGTGATATGGAATAAAGATAGAGAGAAAATTATCCTTGACTTGCCTTAAATTCTTTATGTCATAATGTCGGTATGTTCATATGAGTCACCGTAATATAATTTCCGGGAATTATATTACCCTAATTCATATGTGCATTCGACATTACATCATATAGTCAAGGTGGCGTGTCAATTAAATTATACAACGCAAGATTTAGATAGAATAAGAGTAGATATGAGTGAGAGAGTTCGAATATAAATGCACAAGTAGTCAAGTAATTCCTATGTCAAGTCTATATGCCGGTTGTAGTCTAGACTCACCAATGTACCCTATGACTCGGGGTTGACACCAATGAACTCTAAATCCCTACAACCAAGGCTCTGATACCACTTGTAGCGACCCCGACAAATCGTCAAATGACGGCGTCAGCTACCTACGGTCCCATTACATGGTTATAAGTATTTATAACAAAGTTTGACTGAAAATATGTCGCATTTATTTCATAAAAGGATGTTTCAACGTTTACAAAGTAATTCCCAAGACAAGTACACAACAAAGTTATAGTTCATATGAAACACGTGCGACATAGTTTAAAGAAGCCAAAAAGACGCTCCACGTATGCAATTATACTCGACATTCAAAGCAAGTATAAAAAAGTATGCGCGGAAGCATGTATCACCTAAGTTCAAGGACCTGAGAAAAACATAGAGAATCTGTCAACGAAAACGTTGGTGAAATCATAGGTTTAAATAAGTAAGTGAATAAAGATAAGTCGAACCACAAGATTTCAACAATGATAAAGTAGTAATACATTCTAAAAGTTAATATTCACGAGCACCCAATTATCAAAGCTTAACATTCCGTCCGTTGAATACCCCATAAATTAGTGCTAGAACAACACTGTTTCCCGAAAATATATTTCATCCGTAGACGGTAGCGAACCGTCAAAGATGAGGGTTGTCAACCCATATGGCCATATAACATAAGTTCTCGCTTACACCATCTGATGTAACTAATGATAATCGGATTGAGGATTTTCGTTCTAAACTCGTATGTAGAATGTTTGTTTTCCCGTTCTTGTGTTCACTTAGTTCAAAAGAATCGTTTATGTTTTCTCATCCCAAAAGTAAGTTTAAAAGAGTAAAAGTGGGACTATGATCTCACCTTGTATGCACGAACAAAAAGTACTTCAACAAGTAATGTGCGCAAAGGACAACGCTAGTCTCGACCTAAACAAATAGGTTGTATCAATAACGATAGTCACGAAGGGTCAAAGATGTTCAATTAGTCCTATGGCTCAATACGACTCGATTAATATAGCATGTGAAGCAAATTGTCAAGTTTCATGCAAGATACAAGTATAAAAGCATGTTAGGAAGATTGCATAATTAATTGGTTAAGTTTGACAAAAAGTCAAACTTGGTCGGGTCAAAGTCAACGAAAAAGTCAACATGTTCGGGTCGGGTCCCGGACAAATTTTCTATGCTAATTATTCATATACAAGTATATTAAAACAAGTTTCATGTGAATCGGAGGTCGGTAACTAGTCAAACATTTCGCGTGAATTGGGACCAAGAGGTCAGAATCTGTCCAGCATAATCTGCGCGCCGCGCGGGTAAGGGGCGCGCCGCGCCACCACCTGTACAGACATTTTTCTGTTTTGCAAAACTATGCACGAGCCAAAATCAATTTTAACACAAAACTTGACCCGCAAACACTTATAACGCCTATCATACATCGTTGGAAAGGTATTTTGACGAGGAATGCAACTAAACACATATCATCAATCAAACTTGCACTTAAAACAACCAAAAACCGCAATTAATGTTCCATAATCAATGCATACAAGTCAAAATTGCAATTTAATGATTTGGCAACCAATTTACATGAACGATATGCCGTTTCGAAGGTAATTAAGCATACAACACAACCTAACACTTACAAGTAACATTAACAAGCATTTAATGCATTAAAAATTCAATTTACTTCTATCAAACCCTAACCCAAAATCACAAATTCAACAATCTTGCATATGAAACTAATCCATGTCAACCTACATACCAATTTGAAGCTAGTGATGTTTGGAACACAATTAAAACATGAATTTTCATCATTCAACAACATATGAACACCTAAAACTCAAGATTAAGCAAGCATTCTTTCAATATGAACTAGTTACACCAAAATAGCAAGAACAAGCATACAAATCACATAATTATACTAGACTTGAGCCATAGACACTAATTAACAACCTTTTAACTCAAAAATCTCAAGAACACATAAAATTAGTGATTTTAGAAAGTTACCCAAATGAAATGATATTGGTATGGAATCGAAGAGGAGATCACGAGGAGTTCAAATATGTAATTTGTTTGGCAAGATGACCGCTAGCTCGATTTTGGATGATGAATCTTTGTATGGAAGTTGAGAGAAAATTTGAAGTAGTAAGAGTGAAAGAGATGAGATTGAATGGATGAGGATGAGGGTTGACTCTTTGACCTAGTCAAAAGTTTCAACCCTTGGCAAGTTTGGTCCCTTAACTTTAAAACGGGTGTGGGAATTACCTAAACAAGATAATTCAAACACGTATCAACGAGACGTGTTATAAACATATAACGGAACATAAATAGTTAAACGGAAAAGTTGACGGAAAAAGGCGGGATGTTACAATTATGCCAGCTGAAGCTAATGGTTCGAGTGCCCCAAACGCGGTTGAGCGGAAAGCTCCTGCGGTGAAAAGTTTGGGAGTACGGATGGTAAATAAGAAAGAAAATCAGCGCGGGGTACAAGTGATTAATGTGGTGGAAGTGCACGGTTGAAAGGACCCGTCCTAATCCACCTGGACGAAGTCATCAACATTTGGTCCCATTGCGATGACCGGCTCCAAGTAATGCCCTTATATTGAGCAAATGCACAGCGGAAGACTTAATTCGTACCTGAGAATAAACATGCTTTAAAGTGTCAACCAAAAGGTTGGTGAGTTCATAGGTTTATCATAACAATCATTTCAATATGTTAATAGACCACAAGATTTCATAATCATAAACATAATACACTCGCAAGTGTATGTAAAGCATTCTAAGTGGTTGAGCACTTGGTAACCATACTTAACATTTAATCAACGTCGCATATTCCCTTTATTATGAAATCTCACTACACCGTACCAAGTGTAGTCACCAAAACGAAGTACTGTACAACCGTTGAATACTGGTCGTCCAGTCCGGTTGGGGTTGTCAGGCCCGATAGATCTATCAACAGGATTCGCGTTTACAATACCCATGTAAATAGTAGTTACCAAGCTACAGGAAAATATGCCAGTGGTACAACTCAACGTAGAATATATTTTTAAGTACTTGTGTCTATTTTGTAAACATTTATAAAAGCAGCGCATGTATTCTCAGCCCAAAAATATATATTGCAAAAGCAATTAAAAAGGGAGCAAATGAAACTCACTTTTGCCTTGAAGGTAATTAATTCGACTTGGTCTCCGATAGATATCATGAACCTAACCATATATATACTATATCAACATATTTTCTTTTTAAGTAATCGTTACATATATATATACTTTTAATATTTTCTTAGTCCGTAGTTAGCAGTCCGATGTTAGTGGTCCACAACTAGTTGCTTAAATAAAATAAATAAAGACCCCATCGTATTCGTATTGATCAGAATTAATCTCGACCCATGGTACCATGTTGTCAAATGACGTGTTGTGTACATAAAGTACCGTGTTGTCAAATGACGTGTTGCGTACAATCATGAGGTCTTATGATTAATCTTCTCGTGTTGTTTACGGGTGGTCCTGAAATATATAAAATCATATCATAAGTAATTATATATAAAATATCATATTAATTATCGGAATTCTCGTCGGAATCCGATTCATCGGAGAATTGGTAATCCTCCCAATATTTTGCTTCCTTGGCGGAAACACCATTGACCATAATTAACCTTGGTCGGTTGGTTGAGGATTTTCTTTTACTTAACCGTTTTATTATTTCCCCCACCGGTTCTATTTCTTCATCCGGTTTCGATTCTTCTTCCGGTTCCGATTCTTCTTCCGGTTCCGACTCTTCTTCCGGTTCCTCTTCGGGAACTTGTGAATCAGTCCACGAATCATTCCAATTTACATTTGACTCTTCATTATTATTAGGTGAGTCAATGGGACTTGTTCTAGAGGAAGACATCTATCACATAATATCAAATGCGTTAAGAGATTAATATATCACATAATATTCACATGTTAAAATATATAGTTTCCAACAAAATTTGTTAAGCAATCATTTTTCAAGTAAACACGGTCGAAGTCCAGACTCACTAATGCATCCTAACAAACTCGATAAGACACACTAATGCAAAATTCTGGTTCTCTAAGACCAACGCTCGGATACCAACTGAAATGTCCCGTTCTTATTGATTAAAAACGTTCCATATTAATTGATTTCGTTGCGAGGTTTTGACCTCTATATGAGACGTTTTTCAAAGACTGCATTCATTTTTAAAACAAACCATAACCTTTATTTCATAAATAAAGGTTTAAAAAGCTTTACGTAGATTATCAAATAATGATAATCTAAAATATCCTGTTTACACACGACCATTACATAATGGTTTACAATACAAATATGTTACATCGAAATCAGTTTCTTGAATGCAGTTTTTACACAATATCATACAAACATGGACTCCAAATCTTGTCCTTATTTTAGTATGCAACAGCGGAAGCTCTTAGTATTCACCTGAGAATAAACATGCTTTAAACGTCAACAAAAAAATGTTGGTGAGTTATAGGTTTAACCTATATATATCAAATCGTAACAATAGACCACAAGATTTCATATTTCAATACACATCCCATATATAGAGATAAAAATCATTCATATGGTGAACACCTGGTAACCGACAATAACAAGATGCATATATAAGAATATCCCCATCATTCCGGGACACCCTTCGGATATGATATAAATTTTGAAGTACTAAAGCATCCAGTACTTTGGATGGGGTTTGTTAGGCCCAATAGATCTATCTTTAGGATTCGCGTCAATTAGGGTGTCTGTTCCCTAATTCTTAGATTACCAGACTTAATAAAAAGGGGCATATTCGATTTCGGTAATTCAACCATAGAATGTAGTTTCACGTACTTGTGTCTATTTTGTAAATCATTTATAAAACCTGCATGTATTCTCATCCCAAAAATATTAGATTTTAAAAGTGGGACTATAACTCACTTTCACAGATTTTTACTTCGTCGGGAAGTAAGACTTGGCCACTGGTTGATTCACGAACCTATAACAATATATACATATATATCAAAGTATGTTCAAAATATATTTACAACACTTTTAATATATTTTGATGTTTTAAGTTTATTAAGTTAGCTGTCCTCGTTAGTAACCTACAACTAGTTGTCCACAGTTAGATGTACAGAAATAAATCGATAAATATTATCTTGAATCAATCCACGACCCAGTGTATACGTATCTCAGTATTGATCACAACTCAAACTATATATATTTTGGAATCAACCTCAACCCTGTATAGCTAACTCCAACATTCACATATAGAGTGTCTATGGTTGTTCCGAAATATATATAGATGTGTCGACATGATAGGTCGAAACATTGTATACGTGTCTATGGTATCTCAAGATTACATAATATACAATACAAGTTGATTAAGTTATGGTTGGAATAGATTTGTTACCAATTTTCACGTAGCTAAAATGAGAAAAATTATCCAATCTTGTTTTACCCATAACTTCTTCATTTTAAATCCATTTTGAGTGAATCAAATTGCTATGGTTTCATATTGAACTCTATTTTATGAATCTAAACAGAAAATGTATAGGTTTATAGTCGTAAAAATAAGTTACAAGTCGTTTTTGTAAAGGTAGTCATTTCAGTCGAAAGAACGACGTCTAGATGACCATTTTAGAAAACATACTTCCACTTTGAGTTTAACCATAATTTTTGGATATAGTTTCATGTTCATAATAAAAATCATTTTCTCAGAATAAAAACTTTTAAATCAAAGTTTATCATAGTTTTTAATTAACTAACCCAAAACAGCCCGCGGTGTTACTACGACGGCGTAAATCCGGTTTTACGGTGTTTTTCGTGTTTCCAGGTTTTAAATCATTAAGTTAGCATATCATATAGATATAGAACATGTGTTTAGTTGATTTTAAAAGTCAAGTTAGAAGGATTAACTTTTGTTTGCGAACAAGTTTAGAATTAACTAAACTATGTTCTAGTGATTACAAGTTTAAACCTTTGAATAAGATAGCTTTATATGTATGAATCGAATGATGTTATGAACATCATTACTACCTTAATTTCCTTGGATAAACCTACTGGAAAAGAGAAAAATGGATCTAGCTTCAATGGATCCTTGGATGGCTCGAAGTTCTTGAAGCAGAATCATGACACGAAAACAAGTTCAAGTAAGATCATCACTTGAAATAAGATTGTTATAGTTATAGAAATTGAACCAAAGTTTGAATATGATTATTACCTTGTATTAGAATGATAACCTACTGTAAGAAACAAAGATTTCTTGAGGTTGGATGATCACCTTACAAGATTGGAAGTGAGCTAGCAAACTTGAAAGTATTCTTGATTTTATGAAACTAGAACTTTTGGAATTTATGAAGAACACTTAGAACTTGAAGATAGAACTTGAGAGAGATCAATTAGATGAAGAAAATTGAAGAATGAAAGTGTTTGTAGGTGTTTTTGGTCGTTGGTGTATGGATTAGATATAAAGGATATGTAATTTTGTTTTCATGTAAATAAGTCATGAATGATTACTCATATTTTTGTAATTTTATGAGATATTTCATGCTAGTTGCCAAATGATGGTTCCTACATGTGTTAGGTGACTCACATGGGCTGCTAAGAGCTGATCATTGGAGTGTATATACTAATAGTACATACATCTAAAAGCTGTGTATTGTACGAGTACGAATACGGGTGCATACGAGTAGAATTGTTGATGAAACTGAACGAGGATGTAATTGTAAGCATTTTTGTTAAGTAGAAGTATTTTTATAAGTGTATTGAAGTCTTTCAAAAGTGTATAAATACATATTAAAACACTACATGTATATACATTTTAACTGAGTCGTTAAGTCATCGTTAGTCGTTACATGTAAATGTTGTTTTGAAACCTTTAGGTTAACGATCTTGTTAAATGTTGTTAACCCAATGTTTATAATATCAAAAGAGATTTTAAATTATTATATTATCATGATATTATGATGTACGAATATCTCTTAATAATATATATATATACATTAAATGTCGTTACAACGATAATCGTTACATATATGTCTCGTTTCAAAATCATTAAGTTAGTAGTCTTGTTTTTACATATGTAGTTCATTGTTAATATACTTAATGATATGTTTAATTATCATAATATAATGTTAACTATATATATAACCATATATATGTCATCATATAGTTTTTACAAGTTTTAACGTTCGTGAATCACCGGTCAACTTGGGTGGCCAGTTGTCTATATGAAACCTATTTCAATTAATCAAGTCTTAACAAGTTTGATTGCTTAACATGTTGGAAACATTTAATCATGTAAATATCAATCTCAATTAATATATATAAACATGGAAAAGTTCGGGTCACTACAGTACCTACCCGTTAAATAAATTTCGTCCCGAAATTTTAAGCTGTTGAAGGTGTTGACGAATCTTCTGGAAATAGATGCGGGTATTTCTTCTTCATCTGATCTTCACGCTCCCAGGTGAACTCGGGTCCTCTACGAGCATTCCATCGAACCTTAACAATTGGTATCTTGTTTTGCTTAAGTCTTTTAACCTCACGATCCATTATTTCGACGGGTTCTTCGATGAATTGGAGTTTTTCGTTGATTTGGATTTCATCTAATAGAATAGTGAGATCTTCTTTAGCAAAACATTTCTTCAAATTCGAGACGTGAAAAGTGTTATGTACAGCCGCGAGTTGTTGAGGTAACTCAAGTCGGTAAGCTACTGGTCCGACACGATCAATAATCTTGAATGGTCCAATATACCTTGGATTTAATTTCCCTCGTTTACCAAATCGAACAACGCCTTTCCAAGGTGCAACTTTAAGCATGACCATCTCTCCAATTTCAAATTCTATATCTTTTCTTTTAATGTCAGCGTAGCTCTTTTGTCGACTTTGGGCGGTTTTCAACCGTTGTTGAATTTGGATGATCTTCTCGGTAGTTTCTTGTATAATCTCCGGACCCGTAATCTGTCTATCCCCCACTTCACTCCAACAAATCGGAGACCTGTACTTTCTACCATAAAGTGCTTCAAACGGCGACATCTCAATGCTTGAATGGTAGCTGTTGTTGTAGGAAAATTCTGCTAATGGTAGATGTCGATCCCAACTATTTCCGAAATCAATAACACATGCTCGTAGCATGTCTTCAAGCATTTGTATCGTCCTTTCGCTCTGCCCATCAGTTTGTGGATGATAGGCAGTACTCATGTCTAGACGAGTTCCTAATGCTTGCTGTAATGTCTGCCAGAATCTTGAAATAAATCTGCCATCCCTATCAGAGATAATAGAGATTGGTATTCCATGTCTGGAGACGACTTCCTTCAAATACAGTCGTGCTAACTTCTCCATCTTGTCATCTTCTCTTATTGGTAAGAAGTGTGATGATTTGGTGAGACGATCAACTATTACCCAAATAGTATCAAAACCACTTGCAGTCCTTGGCAATTTAGTGATGAAATCCATGGTAATGTTTTCCCATTTCCATTCCGGGATTTCGGGTTGTTGAAGTAGACCTGATGGTTTCTGATGCTCAGCTTTGACCTTAGAACACGTCAAACATTCTCCTACGTATTTAGCAACATCGGCTTTCATACCCGGCCACCAAAAATGTTTCTTGAGATCCTTGTACATCTTCCCCGTTCCAGGATGTATTGAGTATCTGGTTTTATGAGCTTCTCTAAGTACCATTTCTCTCATATCTCCAAATTTTGGTACCCAAATCCTTTCAGCCCTATACCGGGTTCCGTCTTCCCGAATATTAAGATGCTTCTCCGATCCTTTGGGTATTTCATCCTTTAAATTTCCCTCTTTTAAAACTCCTTGTTGCGCCTCCTTTATTTGAGTAGTAAGGTTAGTGTGAATCATTATATTCATAGATTTTACTCGAATGGGTTCTCTGTCCTTCCTGCTCAAGGCATCGGCTACCACATTTGCCTTCCCCGGGTGGTAACGAATCTCAAAGTCGTAATCATTCAATAATTCAATCCACCTACGCTGCCTCATATTCAGTTGTTTCTGATTAAATATGTGTTGAAGACTTTTGTGGTCGGTATATATAATACTTTTGACCCCATATAAGTAGTGCCTCCAAGTCTTTAATGCAAAAACAACCGCGCCTAATTCCAAATCATGCGTCGTATAATTTTGTTCGTGAATCTTCAATTGTCTAGACGCATAAGCAATCACCTTCGTTCGTTGCATTAATACACAACCGAGACCTTGCTTTAATGCGTCACAATAAATCACAAAATCATCATTCCCTTCAGGCAATGACAATATAGGTGCCGTAGTTAGCTTTTTCTTCAATAACTGAAACGCTTTCTCTTGTTCATCATTCCATTCAAATTTCTTCCCTTTATGCGTTAATGCAGTCAAGGGTTTTACTATTCTGGAAAAGTCTTGGATGAACCTTCTGTAGTAACCAGCTAGTCCTAAAAACTGGCGTATGTGTTTTGGAGTTTTCGGGGTTTCCCACTTTTCAACAGTTTCTATCTTTGCCAGATCCACCTTAATACCTTCTTTGTTCACTATGTGACCGAGGAATTGAACTTCTTCCAACCAAAATGCACACTTTGAAAACTTAGCGTATAATTCTTCCTTCCTCAATACTTCTAACACCTTTCTCAAATGTTCACCGTGTTCTTGGTCATTCTTTGAGTAAATAAGTATGTCATCAATGAAAACAATGACAAACTTGTCAAGGTATGGTCCACACACTCGGTTCATAAGGTCCATGAACACAGCTGGTGCATTAGTTAAACCAAACGGCATGACCATAAACTCGTAATGACCGTAACGTGTTCTGAAAGCAGTCTTTGGAATATCATCTTCTTTCACCCGCATTTGATGATACCCGGAACGTAAGTCAATCTTTGAATAAACAGACGAGCCTTGTAGTTGATCAAATAAGTCGTCGATTCTCGGTAGTGGGTAGCGGTTCTTGATGGTAAGTTTGTTCAACTCTCGGTAGTCGATACACAACCTGAATGTACCATCTTTCTTCTTGACAAACAAAACAGGAGCTCCCCACGGTGATGTGCTTGGTCGAATGAAACCACGCTCTAAAAGTTCTTGTAATTGGCTTTGCAGTTCTTTCATCTCGCTGGGTGCGAGTCTGTAAGGAGCACGAGCTATTGGTGCAGCTCCTGGTACAAGATCTATTTGAAATTCAACGGATCGATGTGGGGGTAATCCCGGTAATTCTTTCGGAAATACATCGGGAAATTCTTTTGCAATGGGAACATCATTGATGCTCTTTTCTTCAGTTTGTACTTTCTCGACGTGTGCTAAAACAGCATAGCAACCTTTTCTTATTAGTTTTTGTGCCTTCAAATTACTAATAAGATGTAGCTTCGTGTTGCCCTTTTCTCCGTACACCATTAAGGGTTTTCCTTTTTCTCGTATAATGCGAATTGCATTTTTGTAACAAACGATCTCTGCTTTCACTTCTTTCAACCAGTCCATACCGATTATCACATCAAAACTCCCTAACTCTACTAGTATCAAATCAATCTTAAATGTTTCGCTAACCAGTTTAATTTCTCGATTCCGACATATATTATCTGCTGAAATTAATTTACCATTTGCTAATTCGAGTAAAAATTTACTATCCAAAGGCGTCAATGGACAACTTAATTTAGCACAAAAATCTCTACTCATATAGCTTCTATCCGCACCCGAATCAAATAAAACGTAAGCAGATTTATTGTCAATAAGAAACGTACCCGTAACAAGCTCCGGGTCTTCCCGTGCCTCTGCCGCATTAATATTGAAAACTCTTCCGCGGCCTTGTCCATTCGTGTTCTCCTGGTTCGGGCAATTTCTAATAATGTGGCCCGGTTTTCCACATTTATAACAAACTACATTGGCATAACTTGCTCCGACACTACTTGCTCCGCCATTACTCGTTCCGACACCATTTGTTCCTTTCGTTCTATTAACCCCTGGTCCGTAGACCTCACACTTCGCTGCGCTATGACCATTTCTTTTACACTTGTTGCAAAATTTGGTGCAGAACCCCGAGTGATACTTTTCACACCTTTGGCATAGCTGCTTCTGATTGTTGTTGTTGTTGCGGTTATTATTGTTATTGGGATGATTGTTGTAGTTGCTGTTGTTGTTGTTGTTGTTGTTGTTGTTGTTGTTGGGCCGTTTGTTGTAGTTGCAATTGATGTTGCGATTGTTGGGATAATTGTTGCGATTATTGTTGTAATTGCTGTTGTTGTTGTATTGGTGATTCTTATCACCGTTTTCCTCCCACTTTCTTTTAACTTGCTTCACATTGGCCTCTTCAGCAGTCTGTTCTTTAATTCTTTCTTCAATCTGGTTCACTAGTTTGTGAGCCATTCTACATGCCTGTTGTATGGAGGCGGGCTCGTGTGAACTTATATCTTCTTGGATTCTTTCCGGTAATCCTTTCACAAACTCGTCGATCTTCTCTTCCTCATCTTCGAATGCTCCCGGACACAATAGGCACAATTCTGTGAATCGTCTTTCGTACGTGGTAATATCAAATCCTTGGGTTCGTAACCCTCTAAGTTCTGTCTTGAGCTTATTGACCTCGGTTCTGGGACGGTACTTCTCGTTCATCAAGTGCTTGAATGCTGACCACGGTAGTGCGTACGCATCATCTTGTCCCACTTGCTCTAGATAGGTATTCCACCATGTTAACGCAGAACCTGTGAAGGTATGCGTAGCGTACTTCACTTTGTCCTTTTCAGTACACTTACTTATGGCAAACACCGATTCAACCTTCTCGGTCCACCGTTTCAATCCGATCGGTCCTTCGGTTCCATCAAATTCCAAAGGTTTGCAGGCAGTGAATTCTTTGTAGGTGCATCCTACACGATTTCCTGTACTGCTAGATCCAAGGTTATTGTTGGTATGTAGCACAGCCTGTACTGCGGCTATGTTTGAAGCTAGAAAAGTACGGAATTCCTCTTCATTCATATTCACGGTGTGTCGAGTAGTCGGTGCCATTTCCTTCAAAATAGTTAAATGGAACAAGTTAATCATACAGAATATTAAGTGTAGTTAATAGTATTTCGTAGCATAATATGAACTCATTTATAAAAGCTTTTTCTTCATATTAGCGTTTTATAAGTTTAAATTCGGGTAGTACCTACCCGTTAAGTTCATACTTAGTAGCTAATATACAATTCAACTACTACAATTCTATATGAAAAACTGATTATAATAATATTTCGCGTTCAAACTTTTACACAATATTTTACAAACTTACAATACCGCTTATTTTACATATAGCATGAAATATAGCACACAATAAATTTGATACAAGATGGTTGTGAAGATAATTCTAGCTAGTACACAAGTCGTTCAGCAAAGGCAATAAAGACACGTAATTCATACGTCCAGAAACAAGTCATGCATTCTGGTTTTACTAGGATTACTTCCCATCCTTGGTCTTGTGGAACATAACCGTTATGGCCGTTGATAAGACAGCGTGTTGTAACGTCGTCAAAGGGACGAGGGTTACTTAATGTCCAACAGTCCCGTAACAATCTAAAAACCTCATTTCTTACCCCAATTACCGACTCCGTCACTTGTGGGAACGTTTTGTTTAATAGTTGTAGCCCGATGTTCTTGTTCTCACTTTGGTGAGAAGCGAACATTACTAATCCGTAAGCATAACATGCTTCTTTATGTTGCATGTTAGCCGCTTTTTCTAAATCACGAAGTCCAATATTCGGATATATTGAGTCAAAATAATTTCTTAACCCATTGCGTAAAATAGCATTTGGGTTCCCCGCAATATATGCGTCAAAGTAAACACATCGTAACTTATGGATTTCCCAATGTGATATCCCCCATCTTTCGAACGAAAGCCTTTTATAAACCAAGGCATTCTTGGAACGTTCTTCGAATGTCTTACAAACTGATCTCGCCTTAAATAGTTGTGCCGAAGAATTCTGACCGACTCTAGACAAGATTTCATCAATCATGTCTCCGGGTAGGTCTCTTAAAATATTGGGTTGTCTATCCATTTTGTGTTTTTATACTGTAAAATAGACAAGAGTTAGATTCATAAAAAAAAATACTTATTAATACAAGCAATTTTTACATATATCATAAAGCATAAGCACACTATATTACATATATTACACCACACGAATACAACTATCTTATTCCGACTCGCTTGTTTCTTCTTCTTCGGTTTTGGTTCGTTTTGCCAAGTTTCTAGGGATATATGATGTTCCCCTAATACGAGCCGTCGTGATCCACATTGGTTTAGAAAAACCTGGTGGTTTAGAGGTTCCCGGGTCATTGTTACAACTTAAGGACTTCGGGGGTTGACGATATATATAAAGTTCATCGGGGTTGGAATTAGATTTCTCTATTTTTATGCCCTTTCCCTTATTATTTTCTTTTGCCTTTTTAAATTCAGTTGGGGTAATTTCTATAACATCATCGGAATTCTCGTCGGAATCCGATTCATCGGAGAATTGGTAATCCTCCCAATATTTTGCTTCCTTGGCGGAAACACCATTGACCATAATTAACCTTGGTCGGTTGGTTGAGGATTTTCTTTTACTTAACCGTTTTATTATTTCCCCCACCGGTTCTATTTCTTCATCCGGTTTCGATTCTTCTTCCGGTTCCGATTCTTCTTCCGGTTCCGACTCTTCTTCCGGTTCCTCTTCGGGAACCTGTGAATCAGTCCACGAATCATTCCAATTTACATTTGACTCTTCATTATTATTAGGTGAGTCAATGGGACTTGTTCTAGAGGTAGACATCTATCACATAATATCAAACGCGTTAAGAGATTAATATATCACATAATATTCACATGTTAAAATATATAGTTTCCAACAAAATTTGTTAAGCAATCATTTTTCAAGTAAACACGGTCGAAGTCCAGACTCACTAATGCATCCTAACAAACTCCATAAGACACACTAATGCAAAATTCTGGTTCTCTAAGACCAACGCTCGGATACCAACTGAAATGTCCCGTTCTTATTGATTAAAAACGTTCCATATTAATTGATTTCGTTGCGAGGTTTTGACCTCTATATGAGACGTTTTTCAAAGACTGCATTCATTTTTAAAACAAACCATAACCTTTATTTCATAAATAAAGGTTTAAAAAGCTTTACGTAGATTATCAAATAATGATAATCTAAAATATCCTGTTTACACACGACCATTACATAATGGTTTACAATACAAATATGTTACATCGAAATCAGTTTCTTGAATGCAGTTTTTACACAATATCATACAAACATGGACTCCAAATCTTGTCCTTATTTTAGTATGCAACAGCGGAAGCTCTTAGTATTCACATGAGAATAAACATGCTTTAAACGTCAACAAAAAAATGTTGGTGAGTTATAGGTTTAACCTATATATATCAAATCGTAACAATAGACCACAAGATTTCATATTTCAATACACATCCCATACATAGAGATAAAAATCATTCATATGGTGAACACCTGGTAACCGACAATAACAAGATGCATATATAAGAATATCCCCATCATTCCGGGACACCCTTCGGATATGATATAAATTTCGAAGTACTAAAGCATCCGGTACTTTGGATGGGGTTTGTTAGGCCCAATAGATCTATCTTTAGGATTCGCGTCAATTAGGGTGTCTGTTCCCTAATTCTTAGATTACCAGACTTAATAAAAAGGGGCATATTCGATTTCGATAATTCAACCATAGAATGTAGTTTCACGTACTTGTGTCTATTTTGTAAATCATTTATAAAACCTGCATGTATTCTCATCCCAAAAATATTAGATTTTAAAAGTGGGACTATAACTCACTTTCACAGATTTTTACTTCGTCGGGAAGTAAGACTTGGCCACTGGTTGATTCACGAACCTATAACAATATATACATATATATCAAAGTATGTTCAAAATATATTTACAACACTTTTAATATATTTTGATGTTTTAAGTTTATTAAGTCAGCTGTCCTCGTTAGTAACCTACAACTAGTTGTCCACAGTTAGATGTACAGAAATAAATAGATAAATATTATCTTGAATCAATCCACGACCCAGTGTATACGTATCTCAGTATTGATCACAACTCAAACTATATATATTTTGGAATCAACCTCAACCCTGTATAGCTAACTCCAACATTCACATATAGAGTGTCTATGGTTGTTCCGAAATATATATAGATGTGTCGACATGATAGGTCGAAACATTGTATACGTGTCTATGGTATCTCAAGATTACATAATATACAATACAAGTTGATTAAGTTATGGTTGGAATAGATTTGTTACCAATTTTCACGTAGCTAAAATGAGAAAAATTATCCAATCTTGTTTTACCCATAACTTCTTCATTTTAAATCCGTTTTGAGTGAATCAAATTGCTATGGTTTCATATTGAACTCTATTTTATGAATCTAAACAGAAAATGTATAGGTTTATAGTCGGAAAAATAAGTTACAAGTCGTTTTTGTAAAGGTAGTCATTTCAGTCGAAAGAACGACGTCTAGATGACCATTTTAGAAAACATACTTCCACTTTGAGTTTAACCATAATTTTTGGATATAGTTTCATGTTCATAATAAAAATCATTTTCTTAGAATAACAACTTTTAAATTAAAGTTTATCATAGTTTTTAATTAACTAACCCAAAACAGCCCGCGGTGTTACTACGACGGCGTAAATCCGGTTTTACGGTGTTTTTCGTGTTTCCAGGTTTTAAATCATTAAGTTAGCATATCATATAGATATAGAACATGTGTTTAGTTGATTTTAAAAGTCAAGTTAGAAGGATTAACTTTTGTTTGCGAACAAGTTTAGAATTAACTAAACTATGTTCTAGTGATTACAAGTTTAAACCTTCGAATAAGATAGCTTTATATGTATGAATCGAATGATGTTATGAACATCATTACTACCTTAATTTCCTTGGATAAACCTACTGGAAAAGAGAAAAATGGATCTAGCTTCAATGGATCCTTGGATGGCTCGAAGTTCTTGAAGCAGAATCATGACACGAAAACAAGTTCAAGTAAGATCATCACTTGAAATAAGATTGTTATAGTTATAGAAATTGAACCAAAGTTTGAATATGATTATTACCTTGTATTAGAATGATAACCTACTGTAAGAAACAAAGATTTCTTGAGGTTGGATGATCACCTTACAAGATTGGAAGTGAGCTAGCAAACTTGAAAGTATTCTTGATTTTATGAAACTAGAACTTTTGGAATTTATGAAGAACACTTAGAACTTGAAGATAGAACTTGAGAGAGATCAATTAGATGAAGAAAATTGAAGAATGAAAGTGTTTGTAGGTGTTTTTGGTCGTTGGTGTATGGATTAGATATAAAGGATATGTAATTTTGTTTTCATGTAAATAAGTCATGAATGATTACTCATATTTTTGTAATTTTATGAGATATTTCATGCTAGTTGCCAAATGATGGTTCCCACATGTGTTAGGTGACTCACATAGGCTGCTAAGAGCTGATCATTGGAGTATATATACCAATAGTACATACATCTAAAAGCTGTGTATTGTACGAGTACGAATACGGGTGCATACGAGTAGAATTGTTGATGAAACTGAACGAGGATGTAATTGTAAGCATTTTTGTTAAGTAGAAGTATTTTGATAAGTGTATTGAAGTCTTTCAAAAGTGTATAAATACATATTAAAACACTACATGTATATACATTTTAACTGAGTCGTTAAGTCATCGTTAGTCGTTACATGTAAATGTTGTTTTGAAACCTTTAGGTTAACGATCTTGTTAAATGTTGTTAACCCAATGTTTATAATATCAAAAGAGATTTTAAATTATTATATTATCATGATATTATGATGTACGAATATCTCTTAATAATATATATATACATTAAATGTCGTTACAACGATAATCGTTACATATATGTCTCGTTTCAAAATCATTAAGTTAGTAGTCTTGTTTTTACATATGTAGTTCATTGTTAATATACTTAATGATATGTTTAATTATCATAATATAATGTTAACTATATATATAACCATATATATGTCATCATATAGTTTTTACAAGTTTTAACGTTCGTGAATCACCGGTCAACTTGGGTGGTCAGTTGTCTATATGAAACCTATTTCAATTAATCAAGTCTTAAAAAGTTTGATTGCTTAACATGTTGGAAACATTTAATCATGTAAATATCAATCTCAATTAATATATATAAACATGGAAAAGTTCGGGTCACTACAGTTATGGATTACAATAAGAAGGTTTTCATGACAAATATAAGGTGATAATGGAGTTTTATCATCATTGAGTAATGTAGATAAAACGATTCGATTATGTGAAGAATATAAATGAGACTATCGTAAAAGAGTGAGATGAGTAAAATATATTCGTCTTAACCGATGACGTAGTTATGATTGATTTCCGGGATTTAAGGGATTTAAAGAGAATCATACGTAATAAGATTTGGTTCTTTGGTGATTAAGGAAATCAGGATCTTCTTTGATTATATGCAATAATCTGTTTCGATTGCTTTGTCGGATATTTCACTATAACTTCACCCCTTCGTTTCCTTATTTTCCACGACTCACACCTTCTATTCTTTCTCCCTTGATTCTTACTTTAAAGCATTCATCAATATGCTCCATCCAGTCCTGATTCTTGATATACTCCTAACTTTTATATCTGTCATTCTTCTTTTTCATCTACCACCAGAAGAATCTATTTACTTCTACTATACTCTTGTGTTTATAGTGTTTCTAATTCTCCCATGTCTCTATATTGCTATCTGCATCGATATACACGGTTTGTAATTTCGGGGTTATTATCGGAGTTTATATTCTTCATTATTTTTCAGAGCTTCATGTTTTCGTTTTCTCTTCCCGACTTCGAGTCAAGCGAGTAATGGTCCGGAATTCGTAGATATGAAATTCAGAATGAACATAGCTAATGCTCTAAGAAGAAAATGGTAATAGAACGATTTTGATTTGTTAAATTACCAGAATACCCTGGAGATGACCGAGTCATCCAGAAAAATATTCTCTTGATATGTTTAGAGATTAGATAGAATGTAAGAGTCGTGTAAATGGCACATGATGACGGTCCTGTGAATCATCATGCTTCATTAGAAACTTAGCATGACTTACTGTAATATAATGACGTTGATCAAGTGTCATTATATTATACTAATCCATGCTTCAGTTCCCAACACTACTTCAAAACATTCATATTTTAAACTCGAAGGTTTCAAAATTTAGAAACTAACACAGTTTCTTTTATGTTGCAGATATTACGGAGAGATAAATGATCTCAGATAAGAATAGTTGTGAAAATATCGCCAGAAATATGGAGGATATTTATAATAGAACATACGAGAATTTCTTAGAATTTCTAATATCAATGGATGATGAAGAAGATTTGTCTGTGAAAGTTTAGAATGAGAAATAAGATGTTTGCTAACGATTTCAGCAGGCACAGAATCATTTGGATTCTTTGAAGGCAAACTTATTCTTTGTGATTTGTCCACGGCTTTCTTCATAGTTTCGCATAATCCGCTTTTCGGTACTAAATTTTCTATCGAGCGTTCCTAACACTTCTTTCTTTATCATCAAACTTTTGGCCATTAAGATCATCTACAACATGCTGCTTCGTCAGCATTTTAAAAGTTAACTGATCTGGTTCATCGGTTATCAAACTGAGGTAGTTTCAGGAGAATTGTGTTTTTAGAATGATTAATCGCTGATGGTAATATTGTGGAATATAAAAGGTTCCCCAGTAACAATAAAGAGTACGCATATATATCGTGATTATAATAAAGTTGTTTCGGATGAAAAGTCGGAGTTGACTTGTTGGAGCTGTGACAAAATTAGCTATTTTGGAAAGGGATTGCAAAACGATCTTCGGTAATAACAATATCAAAGGAACTAGAACAGATACGTGTCAAACGTTTACTCAGTTTCCGAGGGTTTTTCAGGTGCATAACTATATGCATCAATCTTTTCTTCTGTAGATGAAGTGCGGTTGGTTTATCCTCTCAATTGAGTTGTTTTTAAGAATCATGATAGATTTGAACGCTGATTGTAATCGTCGAGATACAATGAGGTTTAAGATGAAATCAAGTGGCAATCTTGAAGAAATGTTTAGTTTCATATGTTATAATCAATATTTTAATTCATTTTAATTGTCCAATGTCATTAGTCCACAGTCGATAGTCCACAGTAACAGTCCAATAATTCATATATAGTTTAATATATAATATACGAATTAATTAATACGTGTCGTGACCCGTATATGTCTCAGACTCGATCACAACTCAAACTATATATATTATTGTAGAATCAACCTCAACCCTGTATAGAGAACTCGATCATTACTGCATATAGAGTGTCTATGGTGATTCCAAATAATATATATAGATGCGTCGATATGATATGTTAAACATTGTATACGTGTCCCGATATTTAAAGTGCGTAAAATAATTACAGAAATTAAATGACGATAAATAAAAGTGCGATAATTAAATTGAGATAAATAAACTGCGATAAATAAAATGTAATCAGTTAGCTAGGAACAGTTAGCTGGAACAGTTAGCGTGGATTCTTAACAAAATTTTTCATAGTTAATTTGTTTGTTTCTAACCGATTTTATTTTGTCATATGTTTTCTTCATATGCCACTTGTTGGATTCTGGGAATTCAAAATCCAAATATGAAATTGAATGAAAATGGTTATTCTGCGGTGAACAGATACGTATATCGGTGGTTGTAAGTAGGATAGTAAGTGACTGTTGAATCAGCTTCGACGAATGTACAATGTAACTTATTAAGATGAAATCTAATTATTCCTCGGGTATTACCTACCCGTTAAAAAAAAAATTTCACCATTAATATTTTGTACAAAAGAACTTTTAATTACAATCTTTATGAAAACATATATACATATATATTTTCTTCAGATTAAATCATGAATTTAATGAGTTAATATGATATTAATCTCATTTGCTTTTCGGTTTGAGCTAGAATAAGAAATCTCTAAAACTTTTTGAAACCACATATTCTTCGCAGAATATCAATGAAGTTATGGATCAATACTTCATCGTTCATTATTGTTGGTACTCCTTGGTATCAATGGTGCGTATGATGTTGATGTTTGTGGGACAGATTATGATGTCGAGACGTGTGATGCGGATGTTGTTTGTTAGTGGTGATGATGGTATTGTTGATGTTATTGATGGTGGTGCTGATTATGCTGCTGGTGCTGCTGCCGGTGTTTACAACCTTCTCACCATGTTCTCCAAAGCCGTCACGCGAGCGCGAAGTTCGTTAACTTCTGCTAGTACACCGGGATGATTGGCGGTTGGAACGAGCGAATGAACAAGATTTGTAATATGGGATAGTATATAATCGTGACGAGATACTCTAGAAATGAGAGAGAAAATGGTGTTCCGAATAGGTTCACCGGTAAGTGCTTCAGGTTCATCGCCAAGAGGGCAATTTGGTGGATGGAATGGATCACCTTCTTCTTGTCTCCAGTTATTTAGTATATTACAAACCCATCCCCAATTCATCCAGAATAGATGATGGGAAATTGGTTGATCCATTCCGGTGACGCTGCTTTCGGAGCTCGAATGGAAATTCATATCGGCATAACTGTCGGAATCTGAAGAATTCAAACTAGTTGCGGAATCCATCTTGTATAATGGGGAAAATGAATTTTTGGTATGGAATAGATTATAGGAGTTAGATTTGGTACTCTTCAATACATAATTTACATATGTATATATAATACCAAAATCCCGTAAATTACGGAGAATCTTTGAAAAGATATCAGTCAAAGTTCGCAATAACAGATATGCTAAGATAAGAATTCGTCTATACACTATCAATGCAGTAAATGCAGTAAAACGTGTCTAGACTTATGAATGATAAGCAGGTAATTTCCTAAGGATGATAAGCAGATGATTTCCGACTAGAAATGATAAGCAAAACTTTTGACATGTAGACACGGTCGAAGTCCAGACTCATTAATGCATCCCAACAACTACTAGTTAGACACACTAATACAAGACCTGGTTCGCTACGACCACCGCTCTGATACCAACTGAAAGGACCCGTCCTAATCCACCTGGACGAAGTCATCAACATTTGGTCCCATTGCGATGATCGGCTCCAAGTAATGCCCTTATATTGATCAAATGCACAGCGGAAGACTTAATTCGTACCTGAGAATAAACATGCTTTAAAGTGTCAACCAAAAGGTTGGTGAGTTCATAGGTTTATCATAACAATCATTTCAATATGTTAATAGACCACAAGATTTCATAATCATAAACATAATACACTCGCAAGTGTATGTAAAGCATTCTAAGTGGTTGAGCACTTGGTAACCATACTTAACATTTAATCAACGTCGCATATTCCCTTTATTATGAAATCTCACTACACCGTACCAAGTGTAGTCACCAAAACGAAGTACTGTGCAACCGTTGAATACTGGTCGTCCAGTCCGGTTGGGGTTGTCAGGCCCGATAGATCTATCAACAGGATTCGCGTTTACAATACCCATGTAAATAGTAGCTACCAAGCTACAGGAAAATATGCCAGTGGTACAACTCAACGTAGAATATATTTTTAAGTACTTGTGTCTATTTTGTAAACATTTATAAAAGCAGCGCATGTATTCTCAGCCCAAAAATATATATTGCAAAAGCAATTAAAAAGGGAGCAAATGAAACTCACTTTTACCTTGAAGGTATTTAATTCGACTTGGTCTCCGATAGATATCACGAACCTAACCATATATATAATATATCAACATATTTTCTTTTTAAGTAATCGTTACATATATATATACTTTTAACACTTTTAATATTTTCTTAGTCCGTAGTTAGCAGTCCGATGTTAGTGGTCCACAACTAGTTGCTTAAATAAAATAAATAAAGACCCCATCGTATTCGTATTGATCAGAATTAATCTCGACCCATGGTACCATATTGTCAAATGACGTGTTGTGTACATAAAGTACCGTGTTGTCAAATGACGTGTTGCGTACAATCATGAGGTCTTATGATTAATCTTCTCGTGTTGTTTACGGGTGGTCCTGAAATATATAAAATCATATCATAAGTAATTATATATAAAATATCATATTAATTAGAAAAGATATGATTAATTTACTTTTTCTCCAAATATTTTCGTAGCTAAACTAGCTTCGGATACCCAATCTTGTTTTAGTCGTAGTTTCTTCATTACAACTCCGTTTTTGTTGGTTCAACTTGCCACTTCCTTGGTTCGAGTCAAATTTTAAGAATATGAATTGAAAATACCTTAGTTTGTAATCAAAATCATAGGTTATAGGTCAAACTTTGGTGAAACTTATGAAAGTGATCATTTTCCATCATAAAAACAACATTTAATGATCATTTTTCTAAAAATACTTACACTTTGAGTGAAATCATGAAATATTTATGCGTTAACATATTCATATGAAATATCATTTTTCCAGAACATGAACTTCCAATTCAAAGTTCAAGGTGGTTTTTAATTATCCAACCCAAAACAGCCCCCGGTTGCACTCTAACGACGTAGTTTCAGTTTTTAAGATGTTCTTTGTAAAACCAAGTTATATCTTGTTAGGTTAGCATATCATTATGATATATTACAGGTCTTGAAGTGTTTTAAAAGTCAAGTTAGAAGGATCTATTTAGTTTGCGAACAAGTTTGAAATCATTCAAACTATGTTCTTGTTGTTAAAATTTTATACCACAAAATAAGATAGCTATATGAATATGAATTGAATAAAATTATGAACAAGGTTACTACCTCAAGTTACTTGGACAAAGTTGCTGCAAAAGATAAGAAATAATCTTGGAATCAAAGAGTGGTGAAGTTAGATCAAAAGGTTGGAAGTAAACTTCTTCAAATGGGTGGTTATTTTGATATGTTCTTGAAAGAGTTTTCTTATGGTGTTTAAGGCTTGTAATTGAAGATAAATGATGGGAAAAATGCTTGGAGATGATCAAGTATGAAGTTAGGAGTATTTTGAGAGATAAATGAGGGTGTAGATATGAGAAAATGGAGTGAAGAAATGGTGTTCATTTATAAAAACGTTTTTAGTTTATAAAGAAAGAAAATGATTCCTAATTTTGTTTTCTTACTAATAATTCATACTACTTGACAAGTCTTAGTTACCTCATATCTAGGGCAGTAATAATGTTGATTAGGATGTTGATTTGATGTGTATATACCAATAGTAAATACTTATAGAAGCTGGATATGATACGGGTACATATACCCTAGATATACGTATAGAAATCTTGAGGAAACGAAACAAGAATTCAAATATAGCTATCTTTTGTGAATATACTTATATTGTTTTATGTATTTAAGTCCTTAAAAAGTGATTAAATACAGTATATATACGATACATGTATAAGCATTATAGATTATAAGTATATATATCAAAGAATGTTACATGTAGTTATCGTTTTGAAAACTTAAGTTAGTAGTTTCAAAATATACTTATAACTCATTGTCATTAATACACAATGAGATATTAAACCATCCTTAAATCATGTTAAATATATATAAATACATATATATACACAAACGTATAATTATCGTATGTTATATAGTTCGTGATATCATCGGTCATATTGGACGGTCAAACGTTGTGTATAACTCCTTTCAAAAACACAAGTCTCAACAATTTGGATTGCTTATCATGTTGGTATGGTTTAATTTATGTAAATATTAATCTCATAAGTATAATTTGGTCGGAAAATTCCGGGTCATTACAACGGTGAAATGTCAGTGCTGCAAATTTCGGCGCAAATTGTTAGCTGGAAATGTCCCTCTATTACATTTCCCTCAGCGCGTTTGAATGCGAATGTTGATAAGCCCGTGGTTATTTCATGTCGTGTTGCTAATACCGGCATTATAATCATGAAGGTACATGTTGACACTGGTAGCAGTGTAGATATCATGTACGAGCAATGTTTTCTCAAGCTGCCCGCACAAATTCAGGCTTTGATGAAACCTACTGCGGTTTCATTGGCTGGTTTTTCGGGAGAATCATCTTGGCCTGTTGGCCAATTGGAATTACAAATGGAATTGGTTGATGATAGCGATGAGTCGCTAAGGCGTCAAGCCTTATTGAATTTGTACATTATGCGGAATCAATCGCGGTTCAATATGATACTTGGCCGCACAGCTTTGCGCATGTTTGGCGCTATACCATCTATAATACATGGTATGCTAAAGTTTTCTGCTAATAAGGGAATTGGCACGCTGATTTCTGCGGAAATGGAGCCTTCATGTGCTATGGTTATGACAAGTGCGGATATGTGTGTTGAAGGGCATTCAGTTAACCCTGCTTAGTGCGAAAATGATTAACAAAATATTGTATTGAAATTCCATTAATGCGAGACATGTTATGTTCATGATTTGAATAATGTAATGCGAATTAATAAAGAATAAAGCGAAGTTAATTTCAGTGTTAGTACTTGTTTCTTTAAACAGCGAAAACACTGCGTGTGGCCACGCGTAGTGTTTATTTCGCAGAATACAAATACTTATCTTTTTGAAACACTAAGTTAATGTTTGCTTTGCGGATGCTTTAAGTAAGGTGGCATTGTTTTCACTAAACATGACCTGATAAAATAATATATCAATACATAACTGTATTGCGAAATATTTTGCAGAAAAGCCAAGTGATGAAATTGCCCACTTATGTTAATAAAAATTGCGAAAGGATAAATTTTCCTAAGTGTTTGATCTTGCCAACCCTTAGATGCTTCGCAATGCTAGATTTTACCTAAGGATCGTTTTGTCGGACTTAGAAGATTCATAATGTTAAAAGATTGTTTCGCACAAAGTACGCTTTGTTATGTGCACAATAACGAATGCGGAAATTGCAATGGACAAGTCTGAATTATGAATAATTAAAGTAAAAGCGCTATAAAAATAAAAAAGTTGCAACTGCGAACTGCGAAAAAGTAATTAATATTAAACGCGTATGCAACGCGGAATCTTACAACAGACGAAAGTTGTAATTGCGAAAATACATTCAATAAGCAAATTAGTTAAGGCAAAGCTAAAATTCTAATGCTTTGATATCTGCAAATGTAACGCCTTCCCGCTGACTGAGTTCCTCAAGAACAGGTATGTTGATTTTCTCAACCTCTTTCTTTGCCCTCTCAAGTATTTCGCGAGCATCATCGGTGGCGATAATTTCTTTCGCCATGTCAGAGGGAAGAGGTTGCGAAAGATCGCCAAGTTGGCATAATAAATCGTGCCACTCGCAGCGAGTGGCGAGCTTTGATGCTTGGGCATATGTTTGAAATTTTTCAGTGACTGGCTCGGAGTCCATCACTTTATCCGCAAATGTCGGTAGATATTTGACTAGCTGTGCGAACTCGTGTTCCGCGACCTCTGCCCTTCTTTTAAGTCTGGCGTTCTCTTCCATCACCTTTTCAAGCCGCGATTCAGCCTTTCGCGCCCTTCTCTCTTGGGCGTTGGCAGCCTTAGTTGCTTTCTCATACTCGTCTGACATCTCAGTAAAACGCTTCATGCTATTGACTGTTAGATAAATTGCATTATAGCAATTATGCAGCCGTTGCCTGGCCGCTGCGGGATAAGACAGTTTGCGGTATTGCTCCCTTGTTTCTGCAGGAACAAATTTATAAAGCTTTTGGTACAGCTTAAACGCCCGATCTGCTGCGGCAGTTTCTTCCGTAGTGGTTTCTCTTTCTTCTTCCTCGTTGGACGCTTCTGCGTCAGATGGAAGAGATAAATCTTCATTCCCGGGTTCATTAAGAACATCTGTAGGGATTCTCCCTCTGATGTTATAAAGCGGTGTAGCTTCAACGGATGACCCTGGAAGAATAGCTATAAATAGATCAGCAAATATAGCAAGTTCATGCCAATATAAACAATGCGTAATCAAATAAATACTGCGAAATAGCATTTGCTTACTTGCTTCTTGTTCAGAGTGAGTGCGCAGGCGTTTCCTGCGTGGAGTGGGAGTCGTATCCGCAACCTTGCGCTTACCGCGGTCCTCACCTCCAATAATAAAGCATGTATTGATGATCGGTTCATCAATAAGAATAATGTTGCCGTCGCCATTTTTTAGGCGACGGACAGGGCTAATCCTGCTTATATCAGCGGGACCTCATGAGAAGGTCAAGTGCAACCGCTGAAAAAATAAAAGCGCGTAAAGTTATGCAAAGAAAAAATATTGCGAAAAATGAAAGTACGATTGATACATTGCGATAAAGTTAAGCGGCATACTGTTTTTTGATTGGTCAACTAAAAGCGCATCATAGTCGCTCCACGGCCATTGAATCGACACTCTGCCAATGTACAGCGGTACATTCGAGTAAGGTCGCAGAAATATACCCGCGTTTTTAAGTATCTTGAGAGTGTCATTCTCAAGATCATCGAGTACAGGCCTCTCATTGACGTCGGGATTAAGCTCTGTACACCACGTTTTCGGTATTTTGCTATTCACATATGCGGTATCGTTAATATAGAAGAAGGAACTGCGCCAATTCCCAATTGAATCTTTTGGTGAAGTCATTACGCCAAGTTTACTGCGGAAAGAAAACCACCCAACGTCATATAGCACCAGGCTATTGCACATCCGAAAAACGTTTAGCAGCGGTGGTTGGCTGATGGAGTTGCAATACATCTCAAATAGCACAATCTTGTTAATTGCGTTAGGATGCAACTGCGCCATAGCGATGTTATAATATTCGCAAACGCTGCGAAAAAAACGGGTAAGGGGAAATCGAAGGTTGCCTTGAGAAATGGCAACCTCGTACATGGATATCATCCCTTTAGGGGGAGTATCGGCTCGCTGTTCTGCCGCAGGCGCGGTAGGAACAAATTGGGCAAGTGGCGGATACCATTCTTGCAGGGTATGAAGTTTTGCTTCCGTCATATAGGAAACATATCCTCCGGGAGTGTGCATTGAAGAAGACGATGCCATTTGCAAATAAATTGGATGATAAAATTGAAGAAATTAAAGATTGAAATTGATTAATTGCACGGTACGATTATGATTCAACGAATTTGAATGCGAAATTGGGAAAGGAAAGCGTAAAGTTTTTGTGCGGCGTTGTCTGCTATTTATAATTGGGATTAGGGCGAGCAAGTTGAAAAGGTAATCATTGAATTTTAACGGCTGTAATTACTGTGACGCGTAAAACGGTAAAAATCTAGCCGTTAAAATAAGCTGATTTGACAGAATAGCGAAAGTTACCGTTGTAATTACGCGTTGAGCTTAATTAAAACAACGGTAATAAATGGGCGATAAGAAATATTAAAATATTGTTTGCGAAATATTTTAAGAAAGACTTCTTTATTTTTAGAGTTTATCATGATGCATTGGCTTCGCGAAAATGTATCATAATAAACTGGGGGGACTTGATCATATACATAGCATTGTATATGTATACTTTGTTTGCTACAGGCCAAAAGCAGAATTGCGCGGACTTTAAAGTCAAGATATGCAATATTCGCTGAAAATAAGAATAGCAGCTATATATCCGCACAAACAAAGGACTGCGGTTATGTATTCGCTGAAATGCCAAACTGCGGTTTGATCCGCTGACTTTCCGCGGAGAGCCGAGCATCTCGCAGACCGCGGATATCACGGATACTATAAATAGGGAGCTTGGCCTCTCATTTATAGGTTGTTGATTCTCTGCCATTTGCCTAAGCCTTTGTAGATTTCACTTGTGACTTTGCCCAAGGACTTCTTACATTGAGTTAAGGTGAATCATGCTAATCGATAACGAAGACCGGGTCGGGGTGGTTGATCACTTGATAGTTAAAGTGAAAAATGATCATCGGGGCCCAAAATAATCATCGAACATCCCATCCTCCATTATAATCTTATTGCACTCAATCCGTAATTAAGCAACATCATTAATTAAGGATTGATCAAATGCAATCACAGTTATAGACTCGACTTTGCGCTATATCATGTACGAGAATAACCTTTTAAGGGTTAAAAAACAATTGCAACAAATCAATTGCAGACCGCACTCGATTGCAATTGACGCTTACGCTTTGTCGCTGCACATCATGATAGTGGCTTTTGCGACATGAGATCATGAATAAAAGAGTTATTAAGAAAACAGCATTTACGTTGCCTTAATTGAAGCTTAAACAAACATCTCGAAAACAGCCCAATTTTAGCTTTTAAAACTTTGCGCACTCAACTTTTACGTTGACAAATTGTGGTCCGAGTAATATATTGAAATCTGCATATTTTCGATTATAGCTTCATTGCAACATAAAGATTGCGGATTGATTCGCAGCAGCTTTTGTGTTGTTTTCGCAAAATAAATCAGGTTCGATTATGCAACTCATTCAGTTGAGATCGCGCTATAAAGTACTGACTAATTTTGATGCACACAACGGAAACTTTAGTTATCATAAGTATAACGCATATGGCGTTAAAGTACTACTTTGCCGAAAAAGTAGGATACTTTAGTTGCACATGACAATAAAATGAGTTCCATATTACAAGCGGACTTGATGCATGGCACCTTGAGTGTAAACCGCAAGTGGTTCTGCATGATAACCATTATATGTGTTATTGAAAAAATCCTTGCTCAATTCTAAGTGCTTATGGCTGGTTTGCAGCTCTTTCACAACGGATATTCAGCACTCATGTTGTTCAAATGCGGCCCTTACGTGGTTACGATCGTGCAGGAATTGTATTTTCAGTAGGTACACATAATTATGTTTTGCGCATTGTCTTAAAGATAGCCTTTGATTGGCTTAAAAGAAGTGTTTAATGCACACCTTATGATGCCCGAGCATGGCTCAAATATTGTTTGAGAATAGACCGTGTTTGGCACAACGACCTTTGTGCTGTGAAATTATGCTTTGAGCATCGTTTTAAAAAGTGGCTCTTGCTTGGTTTTAAAACGTTGCGCACTAAGACTTCGCGGTGTCCAACTGTACGGCCCGAGCATGGTCTAAAAACAGCCCAACTTTGACTTTAGAGATATTGCGCTCTCAAATTTTGTGACACTAAACAATGACTCGAGCATGTTCTCGTAAAATAATGCTTATTTAGCTTGAAAGAAGCCCATGTGCAGCAAGAAAAGATCGTAATACACAAATTATGAGGACACATATATGCGTGGATAATTGCGCATTATTCAGCAATAAGATCCTTCAGGCCATGAGGTGTGTTTTACACATTGTGTGGATAGGCATTATAATCCACACGTATGAAGCTATGGTGTACTTGTGTTAATGCGTAAGCTACAAATAGGGTCTTCACGTCAACAAAGATTTCGCAAAAGTATTATCATAAAAATATTTTATAAGATTTTGACAGTAAACATGGTAACACACTGAGTTACACATGGCCAAGTAATTTGATACGTGGAACCTTAAATGACATTCAAAAGTGTATGATGTAAAAAAAAAAAAAAAAAATTGAAGATTGTTACATGTGTAACAAAAAGGAAAATATGTGGTAGTTTACTACGGCGTGGTTAATTGATATCCATGTGATTGTAATTTAAGTATTGCATGGCGAACTGCAATAAAATAAAGTTAACTTTGTGCAAGCTTTTGAGTTGCATACGGATGTCTCGCGCATTGCCTTGCGGACACTTATTCGTGCTATAGTCACATTACTTAAGTCTATGAGCATATGGCCATGGCAACAATTATTATTTGTGCAACATTTTCTAAGTCCATGAGCATTTGGCCATGACAATATTATTATTTGTGTTAAAAGCATGTGGTTACATTGCTTAAAAGCATGGCCGCAATTATTGTTGATTTTGCACACAATGCATGAGGTCATGAAGGCTAAAACCATATGTTCTTATAATACAAGTATTTATTGGCAAGAAAGGCTTAAAATATGACATGTGCTACATATTATATTAACATAAGCTTCAATTGACTTGTTTCATATATGCTTCGGGCAAATTTTTTAAGAATATCGCAACTATGCGTAAAAATGTCGAATTGTGATCAAATTTTATCAAGTGCGGACGCGTACTTTGATTTTTCAAATGAAAACCACTTGGCGTGTAAATATGCAATGAATGCCTAAGCGTTGAAGAAAGCCCGCTTGGATGAAACACATGAAATTACATGTGTTTGTGAAATGTTGCGAAAGGATTAAAATTCCTAAGTATTTGATCTCGCCATACTTAAATGCTTCGCAATGCTAATAATTACCTAAGGATCGATTTGTCGGACTTAGAAGATTCATAATATATAAAAGATTGTTTCGCATAACTACGTGTTTGTTATATGCACAATAACGAATATGAAAATTGCAAAGGACAAGTCTAGAAATTATGAATATATAACAAATCGCTATATAAATAAAAGTTGCAACATGATTTTCTCTTTGATAAACAAACGCCATGAGTTGCGCATAACTTCACGAACAAAGCATATTGTACACTTAGAGTTTGACATCATATACTTTCAGTTTATAATATCGAACTGGGGGGACTTGATAGTGTATATATTGCTATATTCCCTATGATTGCATACTTACAAGTTCGTCATTATATATCCTCAACATATAATACCGAACTTGGGGGACTTGATAGTGCGTATAGCACTACCTTGTGCTAAGTTTCAGCACAAGTGTGCAGGAATCCGCGATCCGCGATCTGCACAAGTGTGCAAGAATCCGCGATCCGCATACCGCGAATATTCCAGAAACTATAAATAGAGAGCTTGACCTCTCATTTATAGGTTGTTGATTCTCTGCCATTTGATCTAGCATTTGTAATTTTCACTTGTGACTTTGCCCAAGGAACTTTTACATTGTGTTAAGGTGAATTATGCTAATCAATAATCAAGACCGGGTCGGGGTGGTTGATCACTTGATTGATAAAGTGAAAGACGATCATCTGGGTCTAAAACAAACAACACCTCAATCCTCCTCATTGCACTCGATCCTTGATCCAATTCCGTAAGGAAGACGGATCTAGGATCGATCACACAACATTCTGGGATAGTCACACTATTCCAGAATAATCACACAGTCCCTAAACAAAGCGTGGTTTCGGAATAGACATTTGGTCCCGGAACAAACACATGGCATCGGAACAAACACACGAATGAATCGTATGCCATGTCAGCTCACGAATCTTGGAAAGTTTGTTACAATTTGTTTTTTATGCCAATGAAAGGGATATGTGCCACGTCAGCCCACGAATCTGGTAAAAGTTTGTTACAATTATGAAAGGGACATGTGACACATCATGATTCCCTCAAATCATCTATAAATACACCCCATGGGTCATTCATTACAACACACTGAACACCTACTGCTACTATGCTGAAATCATACAGTAACATTGTTCAACTGAAAATACAACTCCAATTGAGATTCCGGCCGATATCGGAGTTCATCAACACTTAAAATATTAACTCATTCGATCTAATCAAGTGAGGTTAATCGAATCGTTTAATTTACGCCCTTGGAATTCAGATTTCAAACGGGATTTGCATAATTATTGGGGTTAAAACAATCGATAAACACATTTTTCCAAATTAAGCACTCAAGTCTAAATCTAATATCCCCAAATTAGATTTAGGCGTGATCATACAGCAAAAGTCTCACAACAGAGAATGCCAAATTGATCACAGCAAACAGATGTGACAACCTAAATATATAAGTTGGTCAAAAAGCGTGTAACAGGCTAAGTCGGGTCATAGTATAATCATATTCTTATTGTTCGAGGCTAAGATGAAAAGTCAACATAAGTCAACCCAAATCAGATCATGGTCAACCAAAGTCAACTAGGCCAAATAATAGTCTAGCACTTTCAAAAAGTAATAACAATCCAAGTTTGAACTTAAATAAATATAAGTTTCACATCTTTTAACTTTTCGGTAAAACATTTCTATTTAACACACTCATAAAGTTCAATAATTGACTTTGACTTGCAAATGTTGACCAAATAAAAGTCAACTGATTTTAAGTGACAAAATATACTTCAAATAGTATGTCATTTCATAAAATACAATTTAACTAGTGATAGTGTTTAGTAGTGTCACAACATAGCCTAAACCGTGTTTGTGCAGTTACATTCTTTACATACTTGCATTAATAAACACGAATGCTTCTACGCTTAAAATTTATATTTTAATTGTTAAAGATTTTGAAAAAGTTTTAAGAAACTATTAAGTAATTATTCACCCCCTCTAGTTACTTACATATTTCATTCATAGATTTCATATTTCTAGTTGAAATCTACTTTATGAATTTATGGGACTAATAAAATTTAACAACTAGTTCTATTTGCAATTCCCAAATGAAAATATCAACCAAGTCCACCCGTAGATATCCTTTTGAATAAATCATATCTAATTATCTTTTTGATGTGTTCGATTGTAACGCACATCGGCAGCTAATTTACCCTTAGATGATATGGTATTAGCCCATTGTTAGTACATCTCTCAATTGAAAGGCCATGACCGAATTTAGTATGCAAGTTTAGAGTTATCACGACTTATACATATTCTCATGCTTTGTGAGTTTTTCATCATAGAAAATATATGAAATAATATGGTAAAAGAATATATGAAATTACTCGACATTGGCATGTTTCACCAGCTCTACGTCAAAAATGCTTTTCTTAATGGTGATCTTGTCAACACCATTTATAAGAATCATCCTCATGGTTTTCGGGATTCAGGACACCCAGATTATGTTTGTTTACTACGGAAGTAACTTTATAGCCTGAAAAAGGCCCCGAGAAATTGGTTTCAACATTTTGAAGGTTACGCTACGTGAGTGGATTTTTAGCACAGTGTTGTGATCCTTCATAATTTATATATCGCCAAGGCTCTGACACCGCTTACTTATTGCTATATGTTGATGTTGTAAGTAACTAGAGGGGGGGGGGGTGAATAGTTACTTAGTCGATTTTTCAAAATCTTCTTTGTGTTTTGTTGAACTTGAACTTGATATAGTGTGACTTGAAATGTTTGTTCTCTAATAATACTAACAATATAAATATATGCAAAACTATAATCAAAAGCTAAGGGAATAGAGAACAAACACAACGATTTATAGTGGTTCGGGAAGATGTTAACTAATCTTCCTTAATCATCTCCTCAATTCTATGAATTGAGATTTTTCTTCACTATGATACTCCAAACTCGGTGGAGTGTCCGGATACAACACTAGTACTTTGATAAGCCGCAACTTGTGAACTCTTACGTCCCTTTGAAGACTTCACAAACACCTATAGCTCTTACCATAAGATCCTAATGAACTTATCCTGGTGAAAACACAACTATCCTCTAGATCCCTTTAAGAAGATAGTTTACAATTAAACTTACAAGTTTAAGCTTACAAGTACTCTTGCTTAAATCACTCCAAAAGATTACAAATTTATTATAAGAATGATATCAGTAAGTATGATAAAATATGAGTGCAAGAGGTGAGTCTTCAAATACTCCAAGGCTTGACTTTTATAGGAAAGAGAAATCTGCCTGGAAGCTATACGGCTTGCTTCACGGTCGATCGTGGTTCAACCGTGTACCTCTGACATCTGATTCTTATGGCCGTTTTTGTCCTTTGAAAATTGTCATTTTCCCTTGTTGAATAACTGCAACTAAAGGCCAATTACTTCTGAAATTATCCCCGTTACCCCTTTTGTTTTGGACATAAGCATGGAAGTTGACATGTCCATTAAAGAAGAAAGTCTTCAATCTTTGACCATTTGTCATTGATTACCAAAAGAGGCAATTGCAGAATTTTGTCTCATGACAAACTATTATCTTCCAAAAACTTCATCAACCTTTCTTAATTGCTTGTCATCTTGCTAATGGAAGTATATTGCCTTTTTGGAACATTGTTACAACTTAAATGAACTAGTTTGAATCTAGTTTGAACATAATGATTCTTGTTACAACTTGACTAGACTTGAACTAATTACATTCTCATACAAATAATGATACATAGAACTAATGGGAGAGTAACTCTTTAATTGGGACTTTAATGACCATTATTAGTATGTTTAAATGACACTATGTATTAGGATAAAGAGATATAACACTTGAGTGTTTTAGTCTAAATCAAGCTTAAAATGTCATTAAGATGTCATTAGGTGTGATTAGTAAAAATTAACATCTTTTGATTCAAAACTCTTTTGAGATCAAAAAGGGCAATTATTATAAGTATGTTTAAAAAGGTTTTGTAAATTATAGATGCCTCAAAGTAGTCTAACTTAAAGTGGATGCTTTTGGTAATAGAGAAAACTGCGACCGAGCTGCGGTCGTCCGTGAGGTGAGCCGCAGATTGAGAGTTTTAGAAAAACTTGGATTCGTTGGTACAGGACATACACGGTTAGTTTCATGGTCGACCTTAGTTCAGCCGTGTAGCATTTTTACCAAGATAATTACTTATGTATTGGTCTTTTGCTAGAGATAGTTTAGGCTTATGAACTCATGTCGTCCTACATATGATTAACTACTTAGCTCTTGTGTGTCATCATCAAAACAAAGTGATTAATCTTTGAATATTATGATTTGAATCTTAACCAACATTCTCCCCCTTTTTGATGATGACAAACATATGAGTAAGTGTTAACTATGTAAGTCGACATAAGTGTTAACATCACTTACCATACACTTTCTCCCCCTTTTGTCGAAGCAAAAAGGTTAGTCCCACTTGGAACTAAGCGCGCCCTAGAGTAATGCTCCCTGTTAAATCATACACACTTATCAATTGTTCCTGCTTATCAGTAAAATGGCTCCCCCTCGAACCAATAGTAGACATAAAGAGTAACAAACATAATAAGTATAGCAAGTGCATTACAATAATTAATACATAACAAGTTTCAATCTTAGGACAAGTGTTGTATCTACCCACCCTTAAAATTATTCTTAACCAACATTAATTGTTTTTAAGGATAAATTCCATTGGTACTAAATGCATCGGAGATTGTTGAGCTCTCATTGTCGGACGAGAGAATGACTACCTGATGAGCTTCCCAATAAGTAAGAGGAATTGTTGACACGGGTTGAGGGATATAAGAAGCGTTGATGGCATCAACAAATCAGAAAAGTCGATTAAGATGGTTTGAATACGGAAGTGGATGATTTCCTAGTTCTTGAAGGTAACCCATTCTTTGAGTAGTGAGATAAGCGAGATTTATGGGTTCATGAGTAAGAAGAGACCACATGACAACAACTCCGGTTCCGGAAATGTGAGTAGCGGTAGGTTCCCGACAATAGATATTGTTCCGAATTACATTTAGAATGAGTTAAAGATCATGGCAGATTTCATCATCTTGAATGCGAAGCCATTGGTTGAAGTTTCGTTGTACTCCCGGAGTGGTGATGAGATCTAAGATGGGTTGCAATGAAAATGTAGGATTAAGTGATCTTAGATTGGTTGAAGGATTATAGAAGGAACGCCCATTGGAAGGAATTGCCATAACGGTTGCGAATTGTTCAAAGGACCAAGTGTAAGATGTATTAAAAAGTCGAAATGCAACTTGGTCGGGATTTGAAACATCAAGATTAGCATAGAATTCCTTAATTAATGTTGGATAAATGGTTTCATCAAGCTCAAGAAATGAGAAGCAATTGTTATGGGTGAAAAGTTGAGTTAGTTCAAGAAATTCGGTATGATGAACAACACGCTCCTCATGAAGTGTTCTAGTCTCCATGTGTTGCCTATTGTTCGTAATACGTTGATTTCTCGTGTTGGTCATTTCCTAGAAAAATCACAATTTTAGCAAAATAATCAAGTTTATAAGTTTGAAAAACTATATGCTAAACATGTGTAGATTAGTCCTTGTCTAGACTCATTTTGAAAACTATGAATTTGAAATTAAATTGTACTATTTTTCTTTTGAAAATTTAGACAAGTTTCATCATTTTGCTCTATGTTTGTCAAGAATAGATACTAGTCATGAGATTCACAAGTATCATAATGATTTGTTCAAACATATGTGTGTGAATGAGTGAGTTCAATGATTTAAAACATATATGAGTTTTTATGCAAGAAATCACTATTATGACTCATTTGATAAGAAAAGCCTTTTACAACAATTTTACTCATATATTTAAGGAATTCATGCAAGAAACAAGTGTTCCTATTAGTTTGGAAATAATATAATCAATCTAGTAAAATATGAAGTAAATTTTAGATGCTTACCTTGAAGAGAATTGAAAGAGTATGGACCACATTTTGAAGAGTACTTGAAGGTAAGACAAAAGTAAATCCAGAAATCCAGTGGTTAGGGTTTAAATAAGAGATGTGTTTGGTGAAAAAGTTGTTTGGATATTAAAGGAGTTACATAAAAGACAAAGAAATTCATCAGACATAAGGGGACTCTCAACACGGTCGACCGTGATTCGACCGTGCGTGATCAGGATAGGATTTTACGAAGTATGTTTCATCATTCCTAACCCATTCCTAAGCAAGTTAAAGGTTTCCTTTTTAAGGGGTTTAGTGAATATGTCAGCTATGTTTTCCGCAGATTCTACCTTATCTATCACAATATTACCATTTTGTACGTGGTCACGAAGGAAATGGTGCCTAATATCTATGTGTTTAGTTCTAGAGTGTAATATTTGATTTTTCGATAAGTCTATAGCACTTTTGTTATCACAACATATGGGTATTTCGGATGAGATGATACCGTAATCGAGGAAGGTTTACTTCATCCATAACACTTGCGCGCATGCTCTTCCCATAGCCACATATTCGGCTTCAGTGGTAGACAATGCAACAGACGTTTGCTTCTTCGAGAACCATGATGTTAAGCAAAGACCCAAGAATGCGCATACTCTAATTGTGCTTTTTCTATCAATTATTGATCCTTCGTGATCGGAATCCGCAACAATATCAACTCCGGTGAACTTTGGATACCATAACCCAAGATGCATTGTCCCTTTTAAGTATCTAAAGATTCTTTTGACGGCCTCAACGTGTGATGTCTTTAAATTTTCTTGAAATCTTGCACACAAGCACACACTAAACATGATATTGGGCCAACTTGCCGTTAAGTATAGAAGGGATCCAATCATTCACCTATATTTTGTACTATCGAACGGTTCTCCTTCCCCTTTCAAAGTAAGTTTTTCATTTGTTGCCATCGGAGTTGCCATTGGTTTTGAGTTCTCCATTCCGAATTTTTTGATCATTTCATGAATGTACTTTTGTTGATTGATGAATGTTCCATCTTCTAGTTGCTTGATTTGTAGTCCGTGAAAGAACTTGAGTTCACCCATCATGCTCATTTCAAACTCATCATGCATTAACTTAGAAAACTCATTGCTAAGAGATTCGTTAGTAGATCCAAATAAAATATAATCAACATATATTTGAACTATGACTAAATCTTTTTAATGCCTTTTGATAAAGAGTGTATTATCAATTTTTCTCATTTCATACCCATTATTTATCAAGAAGGTTCTAAGTCTTTCATACCATTCTCTAGGGGCATGTTTAAGTCCATAGAGAACCTTTTTAAGTTTAAAAACATGATAAGGCTTTTCGAAATCTTCAAACCCCGGAGGTTGGGATACATAAACTTCTTCATTTATGACACCATTTAAAAGAGCACTTTTGACATCCATTTTATAGAGTTTGAAGTTATTGACACATGCGTATGCAAGAAGTATTCTTATTGACTCTAGCCTAGTGACGTGAGCAAATGTTTCATTATAATCAATTCCTTCTTGTTGGCTATATCCGTCTGCAACTAGTCTAGCTTTGTTTCTAACTACATTGCCATCTTCATCTAGTTTGTTTCTATAGACCCATTTTGTACCTATGATATTGCTCTCACTAGGTAAAGGAACCAAATATCATACATCGCTCCTTTGGAATTGATTTAATTCCTCTTGCATAGCTTCTACCCAACTTTCATCTAATAGGGCTTCTTTAATATTTTTGGGTTCTATTTGGGAGATAAAAGCATAGTTGGCAATTAGGTTGAATGCTTGTGATCTAGTGGTTCTAGTGTTGATGTCTCCTATAACTTGATCTATAGGATGATCCTTTATATGTTTAATGTCGATTGAGGATGCTAGGTTATCCTGATGTGTAAAACCTAGTATATAATTTATCTTGGAAAATGCCGGTTTAAAGATTACTACACACTAACGGGCAGTGTACCCGATCGTGCAATAGTATAAAGTTGGTAATTCCGAAATCGTTCCAAGGACAGTTTTAAATGTGAGAATTAAGATTGCTACTAATAAAATAAACTAAGTTAATCTATGAAAATCGAAAGTACGAGATAATTTGTTTTGTGGCTATTTAACGATTAGCCAAATCAAAGATTGATTAAAAGTAAAAGACAATATTTTTGTGTTGTTAAGTTTATAGGAAATAAATGCAGATTCAACGAAAAGTAAAGATATTTGAATTCAATAGATAAAAGAATGTTCGCCTAGATCTCCTATTCGCAGTGTCGGATGATTTGTTATTAAGCTCTAGTTCAATTTATCAATACATGCAACTACAGAGTTGGTTTACCCAGAGTTCTCTTTTAGCAAACACGTCAAACTTGGATTTATTGGCTTAGGGTTCCCTTTCACCAAAGACCTCTTTCGTTTGTGACTTAGTAATTAACTAATTATAAGATTAAGATTCAATTAGTTACGCGTTCGCTCCACACAATTCACCCCTATTTTGTTCAATCTATGTTATCCGGTTTACCCCCTTGGTCCAGTAAGCACCCAATTGGTTAAGACAAATCAATTGAAAACTAGTGTACTAAATTGGGTTCCCTTTGTTCAAACAAGACCACTAATCAACCTAGTAACAATAATTAACACCCACAAGAATGGTTCTTAATCAAAACTCATAATTATCATGCATTAATCAAATCAAACATTAAAGTATCATCCAAACACATACGAATATTCAATCTAGACAAACATTAAAATGCTTAGCCAACCATGGCTAAAACCAAAATCACAAATAAACAATTAAGAGTATTCATAATGATGATAAGAATTAAACCTAATGAAAATTGTGTTCTTGAATGATGAACGGATCGAGACGCATTTCCGGAATGATTGATGTGTTAGAATGACCTTGGGGTTCCCCAAAAATACCCTTTTTCATCAAAAAGCTGCTGGAATTCGTCTGGATGCAAAAGTGATTATTTAGGGTATTTTTCGGGCCTTAAATAGCTGTCAAAAATACATGGACCGACCTACCACCGCACTGCGGCCCTCTATTGTCGCGCCGCGACAACTAACTTGAACTGGAACATCTTGAAATCCTCTCCTGAGATTGAAACTAGGCAAACACCGTGCCGCGACCCAATTTGTCACGCCGCGACATATAACTGATTCTGGACCCTTCTTTAAACCCCTTCCTGATAACGAAACCTTAAGATTATCGTGCCGCGACATAAGTCTCCGCGCCGCGACATAAAGCTTGTTCTGATTCTAACCTTCCTTTGCACCTTTTCAACACTAATAATAATTTAGAACCAAAATACCCGATATGTACTTAACGTTTCCAACCCCGGAGCACCAGTAATAATAATCGATTAACAACATGCCTCAAAAACTACATAAAAAGCCACTCTTCAACAATAAACTCTTCAAACTCGGAAGTTCCCAATATCATCATTATAACCGCCAAATCGTATCCAAATGGACTAAAATGTGATCGATATCGCTAAGAAAAACGTGTATAAAATATGCGATATCAAACCACCTCACACTAGAGTTTTGCTTGTCCTCAAGCAATAGAACTCGAAAATAATCTTCTACCATATAATAACTTCTTCAACATGTATGTAGAACCAAACGAATAACCAACAAACAAAAAACTAGCATGGGCACGATTTGGAGTAAATATCAACCATACCTCCCACTTGCATTCCCCCAAAATTAACTTCTCAAACCTCAAGCAAATAATATAAACAAAGTAGATAAATATAATCTCGAATAGCGTACCAAATAAAATGAAGCAAAGAATCTCGAACCATAATGTAAGTCTTCAAAGGAACCGAGAATCAAGTGGGAGCCAAACACCAAAGATATGACAATCGAACGCATGTGCCAAAAAGAACGCACGGGCTACCCCGCAATTGGTAAAGCCAATGCCTCCCACAGAACCTAACTGTGACGACCCGGAAATTTCCGACTAAATTTAAACTTTATCTTTATATTATTCTGACACGATAAGCAATGTTTGTTAAGTTAAATCTCAAGGATTTTAAACTATGTTTATACATTCATTTAAACCTCGACCAAATTCCAATAATTCACGAACCATTAAATGAACATATATGAATATGTATGTATATGTGTATATGTTATAAATTGAAAATGTCAACAAAGTATTTAAACGTATAATGCTTTATATGAACGTATTTGTTTCAATATGATTATCGACGAAATTAAAAAAAATATATTAAATGATTGAATTATCAGAAATATTGAATTATGATTACAAGTCTCTGTTGAGAGGTCCACTATGATTTGAGAAAATCTATTCCTCTTAACGATATTCGGAATAATTTGTAAAGCTATTTATAAATAAAAATAAAAAGTGTCATTTACGAAAGTTAGACAAAAGCTAGTGGAGAATTGGTTTCCACAATATTCTATTAATCTATTTTCAATCGTACAAAAATGTTTTCAGTTTAAAAAGAACTTTATTATTAAAACGTATATAACTTTTATAAATATCTAGAATCACTTTTGACAACTCATTACTTAACCAGTATAATAAATATAACGATATTTATATTTTATTTCATTAAATATATATAACGATTTAAATTAATATTATATATATTTATACGCGTATTATACATACATAGTTTTTATACTTTTACTATACTTTAACTTTACATTTACTTTACTTTTACTTTACTTTAACTTTAATAATTCATTTTAATAATTCATACTTTAATAATTCACTTTAATAATTCATACTTTAATAATTCACTTTAATAATTCATACTTTAATAATTCACTTTAATAATTCATACTTTAATAATTCACTTTAATAATTCATACTTTAATAATTCGCTTTAATAATTCATACTTTAATAATTCACTTTAATAATTCAAAAATCTATTACAAATAGAATTTAATAGGTTTCATTATTTCATAGAAACTTGAAAATATATTTCTCTAAACTCTCTCAATCGATTTACATATATATATATATATATATATATATATATATATATATATATATATATATATATATATATATATATATATATATCTGCTCTGTATTATTTCAAGATATTATTAGTACACATAAAATATTACGACGGAGTGATGTCCGAGTAGTTTCAAAATAGTTTTTTCGAATGAGTTGAAGCTAAGGAAATTATGGGTTATAGCTATGGAGGTGATGGGTATGGTTCATGGGTATGCTCGTGTGGTCAATCTAGTGTTTATCATCTCCGTTGCGTCTACGTACTTTCCTGCAATATTGAATCTCAATATTGATACATGAGCACTCATAACTTAACTTTTATATATCAATAGTGTATCCCTGACTAGTGCTCGAGTATATAGGATTATGCATGCTTGTACATTCAATATTGTCCTTAGATAGGTTTGTTGAATCCTGAATTAGATACATATGCTACTGAGATAGGGTATATGATATGCATGTCATTGGAAAGCTAGCGAAAAATTAAGAACTTTTCATTTAGATATCGAATGGTTTCGATGAACGGATTAGAAGTTATAGTCAACTGAATTTTAGTATTATTATTAAAATGATTATTATTACTATCGTCGTTATTATTTTAATAGAAATATCATTGTTATTATAAAATATCATTATTACTATTATGTTAGTATTATCATTTTATCATAATACCATTTTTAGTAAATATAAATATTGTTATTTTTTTATAGAATAAAAATAATTATTATTACAAAATAATACAAATTTTACTTATTGTTATTATGATCAATATTATTTTATCAAATAAATAGGGGATACAAAGATATTTTTCACCACGCGTAATATAATTACATTAATAATACTTACCACTATAGTTTTACGATATTAAGTGAACTTTATAAATTTTACTACTTAAGATATATAAAAGTATATTTTATCATATATAAACGTTAATATAAAATTTTATTAATAAATGACTTTTATTATTATAAAATCTAATAAATATATTTAAATATATAAAATGACTATAGTTAAGTTATATAATAAACACGTATAAATTTTAGAAGTCATTTTGGGTCAAGTTGACTTTTGTTGACTTTTGCATATTAGTCTCGAGCATTAGGATTGTGGTACACTATGACTTGACTAAAAATTGTTAGACAAATATTGACCAACATATAAATATATATAATTAATATAGGTTCGTGAATCCGATGCCAACCTTGCACTTGTTAAATGACGTTATATGTATTTTTACTACGAAATACAGTATGGTGAGTTTCATTACTCCCTTTATATATATATATTTTGGGCTGAGAATACATGCGCTGTTTTATAAATGTTTTACAAAATAGGCACAAGTACTAAAACTAATTCTATGTGGGTTTAAACCAGAAATATACCCTTAGCTTGGTAACATTAAACTACTTGTCTATGTACGGTAGGCGCGAATCCTAAAGATAGATCTATTGGGCCTGACAAACCCCATCCTGACTATGGGATGCTTTAGTACTTTGAGGTTATTTTAAACACACCTGATCTGGTGTACTTCAGAGGGTAAAACATGAACGTTAAGGCTTGTTACCGGGTGCCTACAACTTATAGAATAACTTTATACACTTGCGAGTGTACATATATTTATAAACGAAAATCTTGTGGTCTATTAAAATATTGAAATGATTCTTATGATAAACCTATGAACTCACCAACCTTTTGGTTGACACTTTAAAGCATGTTTATTCTCAGGTATTAAAGAAATCTTCCGCTGTGCATTAGCTCATTTTAAGGATATTACCTGGAGTCATTCATGGCATATTTCGAAAGACGTTGCATTCGAGTCATTGAGTTCATCAAGATTATTATTATGTCAATTATAGTTGGATGTATTATGAAATGTCGTGCATGCCATCAAATTTCATTGTAAAGAAAGTTTGTCTTTTAAAAACGAATGCAATGTTTGTAAAATGTATCATATAGAGGTCAAATACCTCGCGATGTAATCAACTATTGTGAATCGTTTATAATGTATATGAACGGGTTCTTTCAGTTGGTATCAGAGCGGTGGTCTTAGCAAACCAGGTCTGCATTAGTGTGTCTAACTGATAGTCGTTAGGATACATTAGTGAGCCTGAACTTCGACCGTGTCTGCATGTCAAAAGTTTTGCTTATCATTTTTGTCGAAAATTGCCTGCTTATCATTCTTAGTCTAGACACGTCTTACTGCATTGATTGCATGAATAGTGTATAGACAAAATTCATATCTTAGCGTATCTGCTAATCCATATCTTAGCGTATCTGTTACTGTAAACTTTGCCTGACATATCCCGTAAATTCCTCCGTAATCTACGAAATCTTTTGCGCTATATATATATATATATATATATAGATATTCTATGTAATTAGAATACCACCCGATAGCCGAAAAATCATTTCATATCGAAAAATCCTTTATTCAATCGAACGAAATGGAATTCGTCATTAGTTCAAGTCCCTCGAATTCCGATATGGAATCCCACTCAAGCTCCGAAAGCAGCGTGACCGGAATGGATCAACCAATTAGCCATCATCTATTCTGGATGAATTGGGGATAGGTTCGTAGCCTCCTCAATAATTGGAGACAAGAAGAAGGTGATCCCTTCCATCTACCACATTGCCCTCTTGGCGATGAACCTGAAGCACTTACCGGCGAACCGGTCCGAAACACCATTTTCTCTCTCATTTCCAGAGTATCTCGTCACGATTATATACTACATCAAATTCTAGATTTTATTTATCCGCTCGTCCGAACCGACAATCACCCTGGTGTAATAGAAGAAGTCAACGCGCTTCGCGCTCGAGTAGTGGCTTTAGAGAATATGGTGCAAGGGTTACAAACACCAACAAATAACGAAGTATTAATTCATAATTTCAATTTTATTGAATAAATACTCCGTAAAAGTTATGTAATTTCTAAAGTCTTTAGGGATTATTCAGTTCTAGTTTCAACCGTAAATCAAATGAGTTTAATTTAATATTAACTCATTAAATCTATGTTACATCTGAAGAAAATATGCACATATATTTTCATAAAGACTGTAATAAAATTCTGTTGTACAAAATATTAATTGTGAAAAAAAAATTTAATGGGTAGGTAATACCCGAGAGATATATAAATTCATAATTAATATGTTACATTTTTCGTATCTGATTAAGCAAATCATCAACTATACTCCCAAAATCTCACAACAATATACATTCTTGTATAGTAATCAAAACAACCATTCTCACCCAAATTTGATTATGTATTCTGATTTTGACAAATCAAAATCTAAGTCATGATTTAACAGAAGACATCACTCTTAGATTCCTACATCTTTCAAAGCTATACTTTGACTTCAAAACTGTGTTAGAACATCATATGTATATTAACGATTACAAACTGTGTTCAAACTCTCCGAAGTTTTCGAAGACACTTCAAACAATGAACAATCGAGATGATGATCCAACCACATATTACCCACATTTATGTATCTAAAAAGCTCTCGAAGCCAAAGTCATAGTTCGACGCGTATCCGTGTCAGACCTGTAGTGACCCGAACTTTTCCATGTTTATATATATTAATTGAGATTGATATTTACACGATTAAATGTTTCCAACATGTTAAGCAATCAAACTTGTTAAGACTTGATTAATTGAAATATGTTTCATATAGACAATTGACCACCCAAGTTGACCGGTGATTCACGAACGTTAAAACTTGTAAAAACTATATGATGACATATATATGGATATATATATAGTTAACATGATACTATGATAAGTAAACATATCATTAAGTATATTAACAATGAACTACATATGTAAAAACAAGGCTACTAACTTAATGATTTTTAAACGAGACATATATGTAACGATTATCGTTGTAAAGACATTTAATGTATATATATATCATATTAAGAGATATTCATACATGATAATATCATGATAATATAATAATTTAAAATCTCATTTGATATTATAAACATTGGGTTAACAACATTTAACAAGATCGTTAACCTAAAGGTTTCAAAACAACATTTACATGTAACGACTAACGATGACTTAACGACTCAGTTAAAATGTATATACATGTAGTGTTTTAATATGTATTCATACACTTTTGAAAGACTTCAAGACACTTATCAAAATACTTCTACTTAACAAAAATGCTTACAATTACATCCTCGTTCAGTTTCATCAACAATTCTACTCGTATGCACCCGTATTCGTACTCGTACAATACACAGCTTTTAGATGTATGTACTATTGGTATATACACTCCAATGATCAACTCTTAGCAGCCCATTTGAGTCACCTAACACATGTGGGAACCATCATTTGGCAACTAGCATGAAATATCTCATAAAATTACAAAAATTTGAGTAATCATTCATGACTTATTTACATGAAAACAAAATAACATATCCTTTATATTTAATCCATACACCAACGACCAAAAACACCTACAAACACTTTCATTCTTCAATTTTCTTCATCTAATTGATCTCTCTCAAGTTCTATCTTCAAGTTCTAAGTGTTCTTCATAAATTCCAAAAGTTCTAGTTTCATAAAATCAAGAATACTTTCAAGTTTGCTAGCTCACTTCCAATCTTGTAAGGTGATCATCCAACCTCAAGAAATCTTTGTTTCTTATAGTAGGTTATCATTCTAATACAAGGTAATAATCATATTCAAACTTTGGTTCAATTTCTATAACTATAACAATCTTATTTCAAGTGATGATCTTACTTGAACTTGTTTTCGTGTCATGATTCTACTTCAAGAACTTCGAGCCATCCAAGGATCCATTGAAGCTAGATCCATTTTTCTCTTTTCCAGTAGGTTTATCCAAGAAACTTAAGGTAGTAATGATGTTCATAACATCATTCGATTCATACATATAAAGCTATCTTATTCGAAGGTTTAAACTTGTAATCACTAGAACATAGTTTAGTTAATTCTAAACTTGTTCGCAAACAAAAGTTAATCCTTCTAACTTGACTTTTAAAATCAACTAAACACATGTTCTATATCTATATGATATGCTAACTTAATGATTTAAAACCTGGAAACACGAAAAACACCGTAAAACCGGATTTACGCCGTCGTAGTAACACCGCGGGCTGTTTTGGGTTAGTTAATTAAAAACTATGATAAACTTTGATTTAAAAGTTGTTATTCTGAGAAAATGATTTTTATTATGAACATGAAACTATATCCAAAAATTATGGTTAAACTCAAAGTGGAAGTATGTTTTCTAAAATGGTCATCTAGAAGTCGTTCTTTCGACTGAAATGACTACCTTTGCAAAAACGACTTGTAACTTATTTTTCCGACTATAAACCTATACTTTTCTGTTTAGATTCATAAAATAGAGTTCAATATGAAACCATAGCAATTTGATTCACTCAAAACGGATTTAAAATGAAGAAGTTATGGGTAAAACAAGATTGGATAATTTTTCTCATTTTAGCTACGTGAAAATTGGTAACAAATCTATTCCAACCATAACTTAATCAACTTGTATTGTATATTATGTAATCTTGAGATACCATAGACACGTATACAATGTTTCGACCTATCATGTCGACACATCTATATATATTTCGGAACAACCATAGACACTCTATATGTGAATGTTGGAGTTAGCTATACAGGGTTGAGGTTGATTCCAAAATATATATAGTTTGAGTTGTGATCAATACTGAGATACGTATACACTGGGTCGTGGATTGATTCAAGATAATATTTATCGATTTATTTCTGTACATCTAACTGTGGACAACTAGTTGTAGGTTACTAACGAGGACAGCTGACTTAATAAACTTAAAACATCAAAATATATTAAAAGTGTTGTAAATATATTTTGAACATACTTTGATATATATGTATATATTGTTATAGGTTCGTGAATCAACCAGTGGCCAAGTCTTACTTCCCGACGAAGTAAAAATCTGTGAAAGTGAGTTATAGTCCCACTTTTAAAATCTAATATTTTTGGGATGAGAATACATGCAGGTTTTATAAATGATTTACAAAATAGACACAAGTACGTGAAACTACATTCTATGGTTGAATTATTGAAATCAAATATGCCCCTTTTTATTAAGTCTGGTAATCTAAGAATTAGGGAACAGACACCCTAATTGACGCGAATCCTAAAGATAGATCTATTGGGCCTAACAAACCCCATCCAAAGTACCGGATGCTTTAGTACTTCGAAATTTATATCATATCCGAAGGGTGTCCCAGAATGATGGGGATATTCTTATATATGCATCTTGTTAATGTCGGTTACCAGGTATTCACCATATGAATGATTTTTATCTCTATGTATGGGATGTGTATTGAAATATGAAATCTTGTGGTCTATTGTTACGATTTGATATATATAGGTTAAACCTATAACTCACCAACATTTTTGTTGACGTTTAAAGCATGTTTATTCTCAGGTGAATATTAAGAGCTTCCGCTGTTGCATACTAAAATAAGGACAAGATTTGGAGTCCATGTTTGTATGATATTGTGTAAAAACTGCATTCAAGAAACTGATTTCGATGTAACATATTTGTATTGTAAACCATTATGTAATGGTCGTGTGTAAACAGGATATTTTAGATTATCATTATTTGATAATCTACGTAAAGCTTTTTAAACCTTTATTTATGAAATAAAGGTTATGGTTTGTTTTAAAAATGAATGCAGTCTTTGAAAAACGTCTCATATAGAGGTCAAAACCTCGCAACGAAATCAATTAATATGGAACGTTTTTAATCAATAAGAACGGGACATTTCAGTTGGTATCCGAGCGTTGGTCTTAGAGAACCAGAAAATTTGCATTAGTGTGTCTTATCGAGTTTGTTAGGATGCATTAGTGAGTCTGGACTTCGACCGTGTTTTCTTTAAAAATGATTGCTTAACATTTTTGTTGGAAACTATATATTTTTAACATATGAATATTATGTGATATATTAATCTCTTAACGTGTTTGATATTATGTGATAGATGTCTACCTCTAGAACAAGTCCCATTGACTCACCTAATAATAATGAAGAGTCAAATGTAAATTGGAATGATTTGTGGACTGATTCACAAGTTCCCGAAGAGGAACCGGAAGAAGAGTCGGAACCGGAAGAAGAATCGGAACCGGATGAAGAAATAGAACCGGTGGGGGAAATAATAAAACGGTTAAGTAAAAGAAAATCCTCAACCAACCGACCAAAGTTAATTATGGTCAATGGTGTTTCCGCCAAGGAAGCAAAATATTGGGAGGATTACCAATTCTCCGATGAATCGGATTCCAACGAGAATTCCGATGATGTTATAGAAATTACCCCAACTGAATTTAAAAAGGCAAAAGAAAATAATCAGGGAAAAGGCATAAAAATAGAGAAATCTAATTCCAACCCCGATGAACTTTATATGTATCGTCAACCCCCGAAGTCCTTAAGTTGTAACAATGACCCGGGAACCTCTAAACCACCAGGTTTTTCTAAACCAATGTGGACAACGACGGCTCGTATTAGGGGAACATCATATATCCCTAGAAACTTGGCAAAACGAACCAAAACCGAAGAAGAAGAAACGAGCGAGTCGGAATAAGATAGTTGTATTCGTGTGGTGTAATATATGTAATATAGTGTTCTTATGCTTTATGATATATGTAAAAATTGCTTGTATTAATAAGTATTTTTTTTATGAAACTAACTCTTGTCTATTTTACAGTTTAAAAACACAAAATGGATAGACAACCCAATATTTTAAGAGACCTACCCGGAGACATGATTGATGAAATCTTGTCTAGAGTCGGCCAGAATTCTTCGGCACAACTATTTAAGGCGAGATCAGTTTGTAAGACATTCGAAGAACGTTCCAAGAATGTCTTGGTTTATAAGAGACTTTCGTTTGAAAGATGGGGGATATCACATTGGGAAACCCATAAGTTACGATGTGTTTACTTTGACGCATATATTGCGGGGAACCCAAATGCTATTTTACGCAACGGGTTAAGAAATTATTTTGACTCAATATATCCGAATATTGGACTTCGTGATTTAGAAAAATCGGCTAACATGCAACATAAAGAAGCATGTTATGCTTACGGATTAGTAATGTTCGCTTCTCACCAAAGTGAGAACAAGAACATCGGGCTACAACTATTAAACAAAACGTTTCCACAAGTGACGGAGTCGGTAATTGGGGTAAGAAATGAGGTTTTTAGATTATTACGGGACTGTTGGACATTACGTAACCCTCGTCCCTTTGATGACGTTACAACACGCTGTCTTATCAACGGCCATAACGGTTATGTTGCACAAGACCAAGGATGGGAAGTAGTCCTAGTAAAACCAGAATGCATGACTTGTTTCTGGACGTATGAATTACGTGTCTTTATTGCCTTTGCCGAACGACTTGTGTACTAGCTAGAATTGTCTTCACAACTATCTTGTATCAAAGTTATTGTGTGCTATATTTCATGCTTTATGTAAAATAAGCGGTATTGTAAGTTTGTAAAATATTGTATAAAAGTTTGAACGCGAAATATTATTACAATCAGTTTTTCATATAGAATTGTAGTAGTTGAATTGTATATTAGCTACTAAGTATGAACTTAACGGGTAGGTACTACCCGAATTTAAACTTATAAAACGCTAATATGAAGAAAAAGCTTTTATAAATGAGTTCATATTATGCTACGAAATACTATTAACTACTCTTAATATTCTGTATGATTAACTTGTTCCATTTAACTATTTTGAAGGAAATGGCACCGACTACTCGACACACCGTGAATATGAATGAAGAGGAATTCCGTACTTTTCTAGCTTCAAACATAGCCGCAGTACAGGCTGCGCTACATACCAACAATAACCTTGGATCTAGCAGTACAGGAAATCGTGTAGGATGCACCTACAAAGAATTCACTGCCTGCAAACCTTTGGAATTTGATGGAACCGAAGGACCAATCGGATTGAAACGGTGGACCGAGAAGGTTGAATCGGTGTTTGCCATAAGTAAGTGTACTGAAGAGGACAAAGTGAAGTACGCTACGCATACCTTCACAGGTTCTGTGTTAACATGGTGGAATACCTATCTAGAGCAAGTGGGACAAGATGATGCGTACGCACTACCGTGGTCAGCATTCAAGCACTTGATGAACGAGAAGTACCGTCCCAGAACCGAGGTCAATAAGCTCAAGACAGAACTTAGAGGGTTACGAACCCAAGGATTTGATATTACCACGTACGAAAGACGATTCACAGAATTGTGCCTATTGTGTCCGGGAGCATTCGAAGATGAGGAAGAGAAGATCGACGCGTTTGTGAAAGGATTACCGGAAAGAATCCAAGAAGATATAAGTTCACACGAGCCCGCCTCCATACAACAGGCATGTAGAATGGCTCACAAACTAGTGAACCAGATTGAAGAAAGAATTAAAGAACAGACTGCTGAAGAGGCCAATGTGAAGCAAGTCAAAAGAAAGTGGGAGGAAAACGGTGATAAGAATCACCAATACAACAACAACAGCAATTACAACAATAATCGCAACAATTATCCCAACAATCGCAACATCAATCGCAACTACAACAAACGGCCCAACAACAACAACAACAACAACAACAACAGCAACTACAACAATCACCCCAACAACAATAATAACCGCAACAACAACAACAATCAGAAGCAGCTATGCCAAAGGTGTGAAAAGAATCACTCGGGGTTCTGCACCAAATTTTGCAACAAGTGTAAAAGAAATGGTCATAGCGCGGCGAAGTGTGAGGTCTACGGACCAGGGGTTAATAGAACGAAAGGAACAAATGGTGTCGGAACGAGTAATGGCGGAGCAAGTAGTGTCGGAGCAAGTTATGCCAATGTAGTTTGTTATAAATGTGGAAAACCAGGCCACATTATTAGAAATTGCCCGAACCAGGAGAACACGAATGGACAAGGCCGTGGAAGAGTTTTCAATATTAATGCGGTAGAGGCACAGGAAGACCCGGAGCTTGTTACGGGTACGTTTCTTATTGACAATAAATCTGCTTACGTTTTATTTGATTCGGGTGCGGATAGAAGCTATACGAGTAGAGATTTTTGTGCTAAATTAAGTTGTCCATTGACGCCTTTGGATAGTAAATTTTTACTCGAATTAGCAAATGGTAAATTAATTTCAGCAGATAATATATGTCGGAATCGAGAAATTAAACTGGTTAGCGAAACATTTAAGATTGATTTGATACCAGTAGAGTTAGGGAGTTTTGATGTGATAATCGGTATGGACTGGTTGAAAGAAGTGAAAGCGGAGATCGTTTGTTACAAAAATGCAATTCGCATTATACGAGAAAAAGGAAAACCCTTAATGGTGTACGGAGAAAAGGGCAACACGAAGCTACATCTTATTAGTAATTTGAAGGCACAAAAACTAATAAGAAAAGGTTGCTATGCTGTTCTATCACACGTTGAGAAAGTACAAACTGAAGAAAAGAGCATCAATGATGTTCCCATTGCAAAAGAATTTCCCGATGTATTTCCGAAAGAATTACCGGGATTACCCCCACATCGATCCGTTGAATTTCAAATAGATCTTGTACCAGGAGCTGCACCAATAGCTCGTGCTCCTTACAGACTCGCACCCAGCGAGATGAAAGAACTACGAAGCCAATTACAAGAACTTTTAGAGCGTGGTTTCATTCGACCAAGCACATCACCGTGGGGAGCTCCTGTTTTGTTTGTCAAGAAGAAAGATGGTACATTCAGGTTGTGTATCGACTACCGAGAGTTGAACAAACTTACCATCAAGAACCGCTACCCACTACCGAGAATCGATGACTTATTTGATCAACTACAAGGCTCGTCTGTTTATTCAAAGATTTACTTACGTTCCGGGTATCATCAAATGCGGGTGAAAGAAGATGATATTCCAAAGACTGCTTTCAGAACACGTTACGGTCATTACGAGTTTATGGTCATGCCGTTTGGTTTAACTAATGCACCAGCTGTGTTCATGGACCTTATGAACCGAGTGTGTGGACCATACCTTGACAAGTTTGTCATTGTTTTCATTGATGACATACTTATTTACTCAAAGAATGACCAAGAACACGGTGAACATTTGAGAAAGGTGTTAGAAGTATTGAGGAAGGAAGAATTGTATGCTAAGTTTTCAAAGTGTGCATTTTGGTTGGAAGAAGTTCAATTCCTCGGTCACATAGTGAACAAAGAAGGTATTAAGGTGGATCCGGCAAAGATAGAAACTGTTGAAAAGTGGGAAACCCCGAAAACTCCGAAACACATACGCCAGTTTTTAGGACTAGCTGGTTACTACAGAAGGTTCATCCAAGACTTTTCCAGAATAGCAAAACCCTTGACTGCATTAACGCATAAAGGGAAGAAATTTGAATGGAATGATGAACACGAGAAAGTGTTTCAGTTATTGAAGAAAAAGCTAACTACGGCACCTATATTGTCATTGCCTGAAGGGAATGATGATTTTGTGATTTATTGTGATGCATCAAAGCAAGGTCTCGGTTGTGTATTAATGCAAGGAACGAAGGTGATTGCTTATGCGTCTAGACAATTGAAGATTCACGAACAAAATTATACGACGCATGATTTGGAATTAGGCGCGGTTGTTTTTGCATTAAAGACTTGGAGGCACTACTTATATGGGGTCAAAAGTATTATATATACCGACCACAAAAGTCTTCAACACATATTTAATCAGAAACAACTGAATATGAGGCAGCGTAGGTGGATTGAATTATTGAATGATTACGACTTTGAGATTCGTTACCACCCGGGGAAGGCAAATGTGGTAGCCGATGCCTTGAGCAGGAAGGACAGAGAACCCATTCGAGTAAAATCTATGAATATAATGATTCATAATAACATTACTACTCAAATAAAGGAGGCGCAACAAGGAGTTTTAAAAGAGGAAAATTTAAAGGATGAAATACCCAAAGGATCGGAGAAGCATCTTAATATTCGGGAAGACGGAACCCGGTATAGGGCTGAAAGGATTTGGGTACCAAAATTTGGAGATATGAGAGAAATGGTACTTAGAGAAGCTCATAAAACCAGATACTCAATACATCCTGGAACGGGGAAGATGTACAAGGATCTCAAGAAACATTTTTGGTGGCCGGGTATGAAAGCCGATGTTGCTAAATACGTAGGAGAATGTTTGATGTGTTCTAAGGTCAAAGCTGAGCATCAGAAACCATCAGGTCTACTTCAACAACCCGAAATCCCGGAATGGAAATGGGAAAACATTACCATGGATTTCATCACTAAATTGCCAAGGACTGCAAGTGGTTTTGATACTATTTGGGTAATAGTTGACCGTCTCACCAAATCAGCACACTTCTTGCCAATAAGAGAAGATGACAAGATGGAGAAGTTAGCACGACTGTATTTGAAGGAAGTCATCTCCAGACATGGAATACCAATCTCTATTATCTCTGATAGGGATGGCAGATTTATTTCAAGATTCTGGCAGACATTACAGCAAGCATTAGGAACTCGTCTAGACATGAGTACTGCCTATCATCCACAAACTGATGGGCAGAGCGAAAGGACGATACAAACGCTTGAAGACATGCTACGAGCATGTGTTATTGATTTCGGAAACAGTTGGGATCGACATCTACCGTTAGCAGAATTTTCCTACAACAACAGCTACCATTCAAGCATTGAGATGGCGCCGTTTGAAGCACTTTATGGTAGAAAGTGCAGGTCTCCGATTTGTTGGAGTGAAGTGGGGGATAGACAGATTACGGGTCCGGAGATTATACAAGAAACTACCGAGAAGATCATCCAAATTCAACAACGATTGAAAACCGCCCAAAGTCGACAAAAGAGCTACGCTGACATTAAAAGAAAAGATATAGAATTTGAAATTGGAGAGATGGTCATGCTTAAAGTTGCACCTTGGAAAGGCGTTGTTCGATTTGGTAAACGAGGGAAATTAAATCCAAGGTATATTGGACCATTCAAGATTATTGATCGTGTCGGACCAGTAGCTTACCGACTAGAGTTACCTCAACAACTCGCGGCTGTACATAACACTTTCCACGTCTCGAATTTAAAGAAATGTTTTGCTAAAGAAGATCTCACTATTCCGTTAGATGAAATCCAAATCAACGAAAAACTTCAATTCATCGAAGAACCCGTCGAAATAATGGATCGTGAGGTTAAAAGACTTAAGCAAAACAAGATACCAATTGTTAAGGTTCGATGGAATGCTCGTAGAGGACCCGAGTTCACCTGGGAGCGTGAAGATCAGATGAAGAAGAAATACCCGCATCTATTTCCAGAAGATTCGTCAACACCTTCAACAGCTTAAAATTTCGGGACGAAATTTATTTAACGGGTAGGTACTGTAGTGACCCGAACTTTTCCATGTTTATATATATTAATTGAGATTGATATTTACATGATTAAATGTTTCCAACATGTTAAGCAATCAAACTTTTTAAGACTTGATTAATTGAAATATGTTTCATATAGACAATTGACCACCCAAGTTGACCGGTGATTCACGAACGTTAAAACTTGTAAAAACTATATGATGACATATATATGGATATATATATAGTTAACATGATACTATGATAAGTAAACATATCATTAAGTATATTAACAATGAACTACATATGTAAAAACAAGACTACTAACTTAATGATTTTTAAACGAGACATATATGTAACGATTATCGTTGTAAAGACATTTAATGTATATATATATCATATTAAGAGATATTCATACATGATAATATCATGATAATATAATAATTTAAAATCTCATTTGATATTATAAACATTGGGTTAACAACATTTAACAAGATCGTTAACCTAAAGGTTTCAAAACAACATTTACATGTAACGACTAACGATGACTTAACGACTCAGTTAAAATGTATATACATGTAGTGTTTTAATATGTATTCATACACTTTTGAAAGACTTCAAGACACTTATCAAAATACTTCTACTTAACAAAAATGCTTACAATTACATCCTCGTTCAGTTTCATCAACAATTCTACTCGTATGCACCCGTATTCGTACTCGTACAATACACAGCTTTTAGATGTATGTACTATTGGTATATACACTCCAATTATCAGCTCTTAGCAGCCCATGTGAGTCACCTAACACATGTGGGAACCATCATTTGGCAACTAGCATGAAATATCTCATAAAATTACAAAAATATGAGTAATCATTCATGACTTATTTACATGAAAACAAAATAACATATCCTTTATATCTAATCCATACACCAACGACCAAAAACACCTACAAACACTTTCATTCTTCAATTTTCTTCATCTAATTGATCTCTCTCAAGTTCTATCTTCAAGTTCTAAGTGTTCTTCATAAATTCCAAAAGTTCTAGTTTCATAAAATCAAGAATACTTTCAAGTTTGCTAGCTCACTTCCAATCTTGTAAGGTGATCATCCAACCTCAAGAAATCTTTGTTTCTTACAGTAGGTTATCATTCTAATACAAGGTAATAATCATATTCAAACTTTGGTTCAATTTCTATAACTATAACAATCTTATTTCAAGTGATGATCTTACTTGAACTTGTTTTCGTGTCATGATTCTGCTTCAAGAACTTCGAGCCATCCAAGGATCCATTGAAGCTAGATCCATTTTTCTCTTTTCCAGTAGGTTTATCCAAGAAACTTAAGGTAGTAATGATGTTCATAACATCATTCGATTCATACATATAAAGCTATCTTATTCGAAGGTTTAAACTTGTAATCACTAGAACATAGTTTAGTTAATTCTAAACTTGTTCGCAAACAAAAGTTAATCCTTCTAACTTGACTTTTAAAATCAACTAAACACATGTTCTATATCTATATGATATGCTAACTTAATGATTTAAAACCTGGAAACACGAAAAACACCGTAAAACCGGATTTACGCCGTCGTAGTAACACCGCGGGCTGTTTTGGGTTAGTTAATTAAAAACTATGATAAACTTTGATTTAAAAGTTGTTATTCTGAGAAAATTATTTTTATTATGAACATGAAACTATATCCAAAAATTATGGTTAAACTCAAAGTGGAAGTATGTTTTCTAAAATGGTCATCTAGACGTCGTTCTTTCGACTGAAATGACTACCTTTGCAAAAACGACTTGTAACTTATTTTTCCGACTATAAACCTATACTTTTCTGTTTAGATTCATAAAATAGAGTTCAATATGAAACCATAGCAATTTGATTCACTCAAAACGGATTTAAAATGAAGAAGTTATGGGTAAAACAAGATTGGATAATTTTTCTCATTTTAGCTACGTGAAAATTGGTAACAAATCTATTCCAACCATAACTTAATCAACTTGTATTGTATATTATGTAATCTTGAGATACCATAGACACGTATACAATGTTTCGACCTATCATGTCGACACATCTATATATATTTCGGAACAACCATAGACACTCTATATGTGAATGTTGGAGTTAGCTATACAGGGTTGAGGTTGATTCCAAAATATATATAGTTTGAGTTGTGATCAATACTGAGATACGTATACACTGGGTCGTGGATTGATTCAAGATAATATTTATCGATTTATTTCTGTACATCTAACTGTGGACAACTAGTTGTAGGTTACTAACGAGGACAGCTGACTTAATAAACTTAAAACATCAAAATATATTAAAAGTGTTGTAAATATATTTTGAACATACTTTGATATATATGTATATATTGTTATAGGTTCGTGAATCAACCAGTGGCCAAGTCTTACTTCCCGACGAAGTAAAAATCTGTGAAAGTGAGTTATAGTCCCACTTTTAAAATCTAATATTTTTGGGATGAGAATACATGCAGGTTTTATAAATGATTTACAAAATAGACACAAGTACGTGAAACTACATTCTATGGTTGAATTATTGAAATCAAATATGCCCCTTTTTATTAAGTCTGGTAATCTAAGAATTAGGGAACAGACACCCTAATTGACGCGAATCCTAAAGATAGATCTATTGGGCCTAACAAACCCCATCCAAAGTACCGGATGCTTTAGTACTTCGAAATTTATATCATATCCGAAGGGTGTCCCGGAATGATGGGGATATTCTTATATATGCATCTTGTTAATGTCGGTTACCAGGTGTTCACCATATGAATGATTTTTATCTCTATGTATGGGATGTGTATTGAAATATGAAATCTTGTGGTCTATTGTTACGATTTGATATATATAGGTTAAACCTATAACTCACCAACATTTTTGTTGACGTTTAAAGCATGTTTATTCTCAGGTGAATATTAAGAGCTTCCGCTGTTGCATACTAAAATAAGGACAAGATTTGGAGTCCATGTTTGTATGATATTGTGTAAAAACTGCATTCAAGAAACTGATTTCGATGTAACATATTTGTATTGTAAACCATTATGTAATGGTCGTGTGTAAACATGATATTTTAGATTATCATTATTTGATAATCTACGTAAAGCTTTTTAAACCTTTATTTATGAAATAAAGGTTATGGTTTGTTTTAAAAATGAATGCAGTCTTTGAAAAACGTCTCATATAGAGGTCAAAACCTCGCAACGAAATCAATTAATATGGAACGTTTTTAATCAATAAGAACGGGACATTTCAAGACCCTTTGGGATTTATTAGCTAAAATGACTTTTCAATTCCTTTTCAAAGTAGACAGTTTTGTCACAGCTCCAGCAAGTCAACTTCGACTTTTCAGTCGGACTAGTCTTATTATAACCTTGATAGATACGTTGCCCTTTCGTCATCGTTACTGGGGACCTTTCATATCTCGTCACCTTAGCAATAAACTTACCAACAACTTCAATTATCTTTGACTTTTCGAAAAATCATTATATTTATTGAAATCACATCATTTACTCATTCGCATCTTGTAACGAGAATTGTCATACGAATCATCAAAAAACAGTAACTAGTATTTTGAAATCTCGCAGCATGTCTACGCCAACAGTTATATGTGTACGTAAAACGTCTATCTCCTGGACTTACATACTTTGAATGTGAAGTTCTGAAAAATATTTTGAACTGCAAACTAGTTCTTGAAATGCTGACGAAGCATCAAAAACTGTAAACGATCTTAACAGTAAAAAGTTTGATGACAAAGAATAGTAAGGTGGTAAAGCTGAGAAAAAGAAAAGGTTTAGAACTGGAAAACGGATTGAACAGACTATGAAGGAGGCTGTGGACAAATCACAAAGACTAAATCTGCCTTCAAAGAATCTAAATGATTCAGTGCCTGCTAAAGTCATTAACGAATACCTTACTCTTTATTCTAAACCTTTACAGACAAATCTTCATCATCATCCATCAATATTAGAAATTCTAAGATATTATCATATCTTTCATTATAAATATCCGCGATATTTCTGAAGATATTTTCACAACTAATCTTATCTGTGCTACATCATATAAGAAACTATTAGTTTCTATATTCTATAAACTTTTGAGTTTAAATTATGAATGTTTTGAAGTAGTGTTGGGAACTGAAGCATGAGTTAGTATAATATAATGGCACTTGATCAACGTGATTATATTACAGTAAGTCATGCTGAGTTTCTAATGGGACAAGACGATTCACAGACCATGCCGTCATCATGTTCCATGTTACACGACTCTTGTATTCTATTTAATCTCTAAAAATATCAAGAATATATTTTCTTGATGATTCGGTCTTTTCAGGGTATTCTGGTAAATTAACAAATCAAGATCGTGCCATTACCATTTCCTTCTTAGAACATTAACTATGTTCATTCTGAAATTCATATCTGCGAATACTGGACCATTACAAACGTTGCTTAATCGCAAGAAGAAGAAACGAAAGGACAAAACTCCAAAATAGAAATTGGAGTATAAATCGCAGCAAATAGAAGGGAGCATTAACTATGGATGTCAATGATTATAGAAGACAAAAGCAGGGGCTTTGAAATATAAGGGAAGATATAAAACCCAACAACCACCCAAAAATTATAAACCATATATATCGATGCATATAGCAATATAAAAACACGGAAGAACTAAAAACACTATAAAATCGAGAGTATAGTAGAAGTAAATAGATTCTTTCGAAGGCAGATGAAAAAGAAGAATGACAGATATGAAAGTGAGGAGTATATCGAGAATCAGTACTGGATGAAGCATATTGACAAATACTTTAAAATATGAGTTGAGGGAGAAAGAATAGAAGGTGTGAGTTGTAAGGAAACGAAGGAGGTGGATTTATAGTGAAATACCCGACAGAGAAATCAAGATGGATTATCGTATTAATTCGAAGAGAATCATAATCTCCTTAATCACCGAAGCATCAAATCCAACATAGATTACAAAGATTTTCTTTAAATTCGGAGATCAATTGTGATGACGTCAAAAGATATGACGAATCACTATAATCTTATTTCCTTCATTTACGATAACTTCCCTCATACGCTTCGAGTAATCGAATTATTTTATCCATACTTCTTAGACATGATAAAACTTCATAATCGTTATGTCATAATAACATTCTCATTGTTAGCCATAACGACCTCTATCAAATTTCGGGGACGAAATTTCTTTAACGGGTAGGTACTGTGACGACCTGGAAATTTCCGACTAAATTTAAACTTTATCTTTATATTATTCTGACACGATAAGCAATGTTTGTTAAGTTAAATCTCAAGGATTTTAAACTATGTTTATACATTCATTTAAACCTCGACCAAATTCCAATGATTCACGAACCATTAAATGAACATATATGAATATGTATGTATATGTGTATATGTTATAAATTGAAAATGTCAACAAAGTATTTAAACGTATAATGCTTTATATGAACGTATTTGTTTCAATATGATTATCGACGAAATAAAAAAAATATATTAAATGATTGAATTATCAGAAACATTGAATTATGATTACAAGTCTCTGTTGAGAGGTCCACTATGATTTGAGAAAATCTATTCCTCTTAACGATATTCGGAATAATTTGTAAAGCTATTTATAAATAAAAATAAAAAGTGCCATTTACGAAAGTTAGACAAAAGCTAGTGGAGAATTGGTTTCCATAATATTCTATTAATCTATTTTCAAACGTACAAAAATGTTTTCAGTTTAAAAAGAACTTTATTATTAAAACGTATATAACTTTTATAAATATCTAGAATCACTTTTGACAACTCATTACTTAACCAGTATAATAAATATAACGATATTTATATTTTATTTCATTAAATATATATAACGATTTAAATTAATATTATATATATTTATACACGTATTATACATACATAGTTTTTATACTTTTACTATACTTTAACTTTACCTTTACTTTACTTTTACTTTACTTTAACTTTAATAATTCATACTTTAATAATTCACTTTAATAATTCATACTTTAATAATTCGCTTTAATAATTCATACTTTAATAATTCACTTTAATAATTCAAAAATCTATTATAAATAGAATTCAATAGGTTTCATTATTTTATAGAAACTTGAAAATATATTTCTCTAAACTCTCTCAATCGATTTATATATATATATATATATATATATATATATATATATATATATATATATATATATATATATATATATATATATATATATATATAAATATATATATATATATATATGCTCTGTATTATTTCAAGATATTATTAGTATACATAAAATATTACGACGGAGTGATGTCCGAGTAGTTTCAAAATAGTTTTTTTGAATGAGTTGAAGCTAAGGAAATTATGGGTTATAGCTATGGAGGTGATGGGTATGGTTCATGGGTATGCTCGTGAGATCAATCTAGTGTTTATCATCTCCGTTGCGTCTACGTACTTTCCTGCAATATTGAATCTCAATATTGATACGTGAGCACTCATAACTTAACTTTTATATATCAATAGTGTATCCCTGACTAGTGCTCGAGTATATAGGATTATGCATGCTTGTACATTCGATATTGTCCTTAGATAGGTTTGTTGAATCCTGAATTAGATACATATGCTACTGAGATAGGGTATATGATATGCATGTCATTGGAAAGCTAGCGAAAAATTAAGAACTTTTCATTTAGATATCGAATGGTTTCGATGAATGGATTAGAAGTTATAGTCAACTGAATTTTAGTATTATTGTTAAAATGATTATTATTACTATCGTCGTTATTATTTTAATAGAAATATCATTGTTATTATAAAATATCATTATTACTATTATGTTAGTATTATCATTTTATCATAATACCATTTTTAGTAAATATAAATATTGTTATTTTTTATAGAATAATAATAATTATTATTACAAAATAATACAACTTTTACTTATTATTATTATGATCAATATTATTTTATCAAATAAATAGGGGATACAAAGATATTTTTCACCACGCGTAATATAATTACATTAATAATACTTACCACTATAGTTTTACGATATTAAGTGAACTTTATAAATTTTACTACTTAAGATATATAAAAGTATATTTTATCATATATAAACGTTAATATAAATTTTTATTAATAAATGACTTTTATTATTATAAAATCTAATAAATATATTTAAATATATAAAACGACTATAGTTAAGTTATATAATAAACACGTATAAATTTTAGAAGTCATTTTGGGTCAATTTGACTTTTGTTGACTTTTTCATATTAGTCTCGAGCATTAGGATTGTGGTACACTATGACTTGACCAAAAATTGTTAGACAAATATTGACAACGTATAAATATATATAATTAATATAGGTTCGTGAATCCGAGGCCAACCTTGCATTTGTTAAATGACGTTATATGTATTTTTACTACGAAATACAGTATGGTGAGTTTCATTACTCCCTTTTTATATATATTTTTGGGCTGAGAATACATGCGCTGTTTTATAAATGTTTTACGAAATAGGCACAAGTACTAAAACTAATTCTATGTGGGTTTAAACCAGAAATATACCCTTAGCTTGGTAACATTAAACTACTTGTCTATGTACGGTAGGCGCGAATCCTAAAGATAGATCTATTGGGCCTGACAAACCTCATCCTGACTATGGGATGCTTTAGTACTTTGAGGTTATTTTAAACACACCTGATCTGGTGTACTTCAGAGGGTAAAACATGAACGTTAAGGCTTGTTACAGGGTGCCTACAACTTATAGAATACTTTTATACACTTGCGAGTGTACATATATTTATAAACGAAAATCTTGTGGTCTATTAATATATTGAAATGATTGTTATGATAAACCTATGAACTCACCAACCTTTTAGTTGACACTTTAAAGCATGTTTATTCTCAGGTATTAAAGAAATCTTCCGCTGTGCATTAGCTCATTTTAAGGATATTACTTGGAGTCATTTATGGCATATTTTGAAAGACGTTGCATTCGAGTCATTGAGTTCATCAAGATTATTATTATGTCAATTATAGTTGGATGTATTATGAAATGGTGTGCATGCCATCAACTTTCGTTGTAAAGAAAGTTTGTCTTTTAAAAACGAATGCAATGTTTGTAAAATGTATCATATAGAGGTCAAATACCTCGCGATGTAATCAACTATTGTGAATCGTTTATAATGTATATGAACGGGTTCTTTCACTAACATCGTCAGATGTCGGTAATAAAATAATGTGCTTAGGAGGATACACATTACGTCCAGATATCATCGATAATCATGAGGTGATCATCTAATCTGGTAAGTCAACCATAAAGATTGAGGTTCATCAGGCTTAAAAGCTGATATCTTAACTTTTCGGAGGTTATCCACTGGGAATCTGATCAATCACTGACATTTTGTATATCATGGTGCGCTTCCCATTTGGCTAGCAAATCTCCCATATTGAGATAAGCTTTGACTACCAGTTTCCCTGTTTGACGTTGAGGCCTGGTAGATTTCCCGTCGATTTTAGCAATGACTTTTCTGACTCCCTTTAGGATGGAATAGATACATCCCGTGTGGTTAAATAAAGTGGTCGGGTGCAACATTGTCCTTGTTAGGAGAAACAATGAGGATCGCCCTGTTTAAGTTTTCGATCTAGCGCATGGCCCGGTTTCGACCACACGCTACTATCACCGTTCATACGGTTGACACCCGCCTAGGTGCAGATGACCTATGTATGAATTTTTATGTTCATGGGATTTCACATTCAAAATAATGAACATGTTTTGAAAGTTCAAGACTTTCACCTCTAACAGTACCTCATCATGAAATGATGGGTAATGAAATGGTACAGCTTAAGAGGTATACGTACCAAGTAAAATGGTCGGAAGACTTTACTTCCTTAATGAGTTGATCTGAGTCACTCGGGAATGCCAATCTATTTCAATTGACACTCGGTTTAAATCCCAAAAACCTTTGGGTGCCATAGTTTTTGGCTATGGGTTGTGTTGTCTAAGCAAACACAAGCATGTAGCTATTGTTCCTAAAAAGGAAAACACTGGTGAAGCTCTAGGCTCCTCTTCCCACAGTATCACACCATTAAATGATGTAATAATAAAATGATATAGTTTCGGAAGTCTGCTATACCAAGTAACCAAAAGTTTATGATCTGGCACGTGATTCGGTCACAGTCACGCTATGTAATCACCGCTCTCTCACGGTTTACACCTGTTTTGGTACAGGTAACCTACTATTGAGTTTCCCGAACTCGTAGGATTTCATGTCCAAGATAATGAACATGTGGAACAATTTTGGCTTCTTTGAAAACACGAAATATGCCATAAAATACCAAGCCAATTTTCATAATAAAGGTTTTGGCCGAATTATCAATTGTTTTTCTACTTTTTTTTATTTTTAAACTAACTTTTCTATTTTTTTTTATTTTACCCCTGACTGTTTTCATTTTTTTTACGACCAAAACCCGTGAAACGTCAAGTCTTTTTAAATCAAAACTAATATAATGATGATTCCATTAACAACCAACCCGAGAGATTTTACATCCCCCACCCCACACTTGAGATCAAGTAATGTCCCCATCACTTGAGATCAAAATTAGATAAAAATAGAAAGGGTTATGCGAGAAAGAAAATATAAAAACTTATCGAGCTTAACCACTGATCGCGGAATGCCAGTGACAGATGGCGCTGAACTGACTGCCAGCATAAGAACATCGTCCATTCCCGATCATCACACCAATACCATCAATCATGCAGTTTTGCTGAACATAATGCCAGACTTGAAAAATCGTTTCACCAACAAACCTAACAAACATAAAAGAAACTACATAAAACGGGACAAGGTGGCACCACCCGGTACCGAAACGCCTTGTCCCCGAATAAGTCTACAGTACCTAATTAAAGTAAATAATTATCCAAGTACAGAACCAAATAAAATGTTTGCAAACAAATACAACATAATGAACGGGCTCGCAGGCCCTCCTCACTGAAAACCATCATACGGACAATTGCCGTACGGATACTTCTGCTGAAACCTCTGACGCGCATCCTCCAACCTTTCCTGCTCACTATAAATCAGGGCCTGCACTCGTGGTCGAACTGGACTGCGATAATACACGGGTGTCTGAGAATTAGTACCATAATAATGATCCGGGTTGAAATAGAAGAGACGAGCATTGTGCCTTTGCCAATCATTCCCATAAGCAATCCATTGCTGGTCATGTAAGGGCTCAGCCGACCTCTCATCGACCCGCTGCTGACTTTCCCACATACGGTCATTATGCGACTGTTGTTCTCCCTGAAACTCATTAAATCTATCTGACACACCGATTTGCACATTATCAACCCGCGAGACCAAGTTATCCCAAATTTCTTGGTAAATACCCCAAGGCTGACCCCCTGCAGGTACATTCTAGGCAACCGGCTCCACCTCATCACCTCCTTGATCATGATCACCACCCTCATGCGCTTGTTGCCGAACATACGCCGCTAAGCCAACTCGATTTGCATCCCACATTACAAAATTTGCACTAATATAAAACCTTACATTAAAAGGTTTCATAATCTGTAATGGATCGGTCAATTTCGTACACCTGCTGAAATCAATGTTGAAAAATCTCGTAATTTTTGTAACACAATGACCACCAAGAAGTGGCCTTGATGCCCTTGTTTCCCTTGCATGATGAGATAAATAAGTCAAACCCAAAATTTCATACCAAAAGTCTCGCTCGTTATAATCCTCCGGGTGTCCTATAAACTCAGTTTCTTTTTTCAAGTACCGTGTTAAAGACTTCTCATCCAATTCCTCATACAAATTTAGTGCTCGAGCCAAATACATTCTACTCATGGCTCGATTCTCTCCACCTCGCTGAAATGTCATAAACCCTTGATCCGTAGGATCCCTTCTTGAACGCACACTTAAAGAGGAGAAAAACTCAACCACCAACTCACGATAAAGGTCATCTCTCAAAGACATAGCACGTTCCAAGTGCCAAGATAGACTCTGTTTCTCGACATTGCTAACATATCAGTAATTTCATCCCTGATCTCACTAGTAGCTCTATTCAACTCATCCCAACTGAAATACCAAGTCGCTTGTATACTTCGAACTGAAATAAATTCAAAGTATTGTGAGTAGTTTTCTGCAACTCTTTGCAACCAAATCTCTGGGTTCGTTCTTCTCTCTTCATCCCTTCATGATTGAGATGTTGAGGACAAAGGGACATCAACTCTGCTTCTCTGCACACATTAAACAAGAACCAAAACCAAACACAAAACCTTGAAAAGTTAGCGTTAGGACAATTATAATAATCAAACCAACATGTTCCGTATACTTGCATCAACTACCATTAATACTCGTTTCAATTTCAATTAGGCATTTAAACAAAAGCAAGTATTTAAAACATGTGTTTTGTCCCATGGTACCAATATCAAACTAATTCTCAAAACACTATATCATGTAAGTGCCCCATTAAACAATCCTCACTTAACCCAAATTCATAACTCGTCTAATTAATTCACCAACCTACGATAAACCATTCCTATAATCACAAGTTAACTTCTAAACTTGCAAGAAGATTAAACAATTCCAACAACCAAATAAACACTCACAAATCACAAAAGTCATCATGCTTTACCAATTACCAAAATCACATATGACCCGCCCAAATCACCCCACACTATCTTTAAACATGTATCTAGTAGCAAACATCTCTCCCACAACAAAATCCCCAAATATTCAACATCAAATTCGGATTTATCGCTACCCTAATCTCAAGAATCAATATTATGCATAAACTACACAAGAATTCATGAAGAAAACACAATAATATCATATTCATCAACAATTCATCACATAATAAGGCATAAAAGTCTCAATTAAACAAACCCCACAAAATTTCAAACATGAACCCTAGAATTAATAAAACTAATCAAGAAACATGAGAGATAAAGCAAGAGAATAGCAAAATCGGACCTTAACCGGCATGATTGAACAAGAAATTGAAGAAATTAGGCAAGAATTAGTGATAATTGAACTTAGGGTTTGAGAGCTCTAAGTGTGTTAGAGAGGCGAGTATAATAATAGTGGGTGAAAACAGATCCAAAAACCCCTAAAAAGGGTGGAATCCCGTCGGGTTTAATGTTGGGTCGGGTTGACCCATTTGAATTAAAACCTTAACCGTCGGGTGAGAACCTGCATAGCAGGAATGTCGCGCCGCGACATTAGTGGCTGCGCCGCGGAGTTATACAATACCTGATTCCATTTTTTAAATAATACGTGTACCTCAAAAACTATGAAAACTCGCGCCGCGACCACATTTGTAGCGACGCGGAAATGAACGTGGTATTGACCCCTTCAAATTGGCTTCCTGACTTTGAAAACTTTGAAATGTCGCGCCACGGCCATATGTGTCGCTCCACGGCAATGTGTGTGACCTGATACTTCAACGTAAGAATTATTCAGCAACCTTAAATCACTTTAAGAACCAAAACAACCAACAAAAATGACAAGAAATCTATCATAATTAATCATTTAGCATGCAAGATGCAGCAAACCCGTGATCACACCTATTAATACAAACTATACAACAATGTGAACCATATTTAACGAGTCGTTCACACAACTCGACCCCAACTTCAAGTGGCGTTGGGATCGGGTTCAACGTGAACCCCGTCATCAATCTCCAACGGACCATCGAAATATTTCTTCACTCGATGTCTGTTAACCTTAAAGGTAGTACCACTCGCATTTTTCAACTCAATCGCACCGTATGGGTACACCTTAACAACCTCAAATGGTCCCGTCTACCGAGACTTGAGCTTTTCGGGTAAAAGCTTCAATCTAGAGTTAAACAAGAGCACTCGATAACCCTCATTAAACTCCTTCGGACCCTTTAACCTTCTATCATGCCAGTGCTTGGTTTTCTCTTTATAAATCAATGAATTTTCATACGCATCAAGGCGTAATTCACCAAGCTCATTCAATTGCCCCGCCCTTAGGCGTCCGGGTTTCTTCAAATCCAAATTGCACTTTTTAAGTGCCCACATTGCCTTATGCTCAATCTCCAACGGGAGATGGCATGCTTTCCCATAAACCAATCGATAAGGAGTGGTACCAATCGGTGTTTTGTAGGCGGTTCGAAACGCCCACAAAGCTTCATCGAGCTTATTCACCCACTCCTTCAGATTTGACCCCACAGTTTTCTCAAGAATTCCTTTAAGAGCTCGGTTGGTATTCTCAACTTGTCCGCTCGTTTGGGGATGGTATGAAGTAGAAACTTTATGAAGAACTCCATATCGCTTCAACACCTTCTCCATTTGGGCGTTACAAAAATGAGTACCCCTATCGCTAATCAAAGCTTTAGGAGTTCCAAATCAAGAGAATAAACGCCGAAGGAAAGAAATCACAACTCGTGCATCATTTGTAGCCAAAGCTTGCGCTTCGGACCATTTAGACACGTAGTCAATGGCAACGAGTATGTAACTATAATTCTGAGATTGCGGAAATGGCCCCATAAAGTCAATCCCCCAAACGTCAAATACTTCGCAAACTTGGATGCTTTGTTGAGGCATCTCGTCCCGTTTAGTGACTTTACCGGCCCTTTGACAAGAATCGCACGATTTGCAAATCCGGTGGGCATCCTTGAAAATTGGCGGCCAAAAGAAGCCAGCATCATAGACTTTACGCCCCGTGATTTGGGGACCAAAATGCCCACCGGTAGGCCCACTATGGCACTCGTTCAAAATACGCATACACTCTTCACCGGAAACACACCGGCGGATAACCCCATCGGGACAACAACGAAAAAGATAGGGGGCCTCCCAGAAATAGTACTTAAGGTCACTGAAGAATTTCTTCCTCTTTTGATGTGACCACCCTTTTTCCAAGAATCCTCCAACGAGATAATTTGCAATGTCCACATACCATGGCTCGTCCACCTTGTCCATCGCCATGAGATATTCATCAGGAAAATCATCATGGATACTCGACTCGTGAAGGACTTCGAGATTTGGATTCTCGAGTCTAGACAAGTGGTCAGCCGCTAGATTTTCAGCACCCTTCTTATCCCGGATCTCGATATCGAATTCTTGCAAAAGCAAGATCCATCTAAGCAGTCGAGGTTTTGCATCCGGTTTCGAAAATAGGTACTTAAGAGCAGAATGGTTCGTAAAAACAATAGTCTTAGACAAGACTAAGTAGGACCGGAACTTATCAAACGAAAAGACCACCGCCAGGAGCTCATTTTCAGTGGTGGTGTAATTCAATTGTGCTCCTTGTAAGGTCTTGCTTTCATAATAAATGGGTCGGAAATGTTTCTCAACCCTTTGACCCAAGACAGAGCCAACAGCAAAATCAGAAGTATCGCACATAAGCTTGAATTGAAGGGACCAATTCGGAGCAATTATGATGGGTACATTAATCAGTTTCTCCTTAAGAAGATCGAATGCCATTAGGCACTCTTCGGAGAAATTCCAAGGCGTGTCCTTTTCGAGGAGTTTGTTCATCGGGTTAGCAATTTTAGAAAAATCCTTAATGAACTGCCGGTAAAAACCGGCGTGCCCGAGAAAACTCTGAACACCCTTAACATCGGTGGGAGGTGGAAGGTTCTTAATAGCTGTTACCTTCGCGGGATCCACCTCAATACCGTCCTTAGAAATCTTGTGCCCGAGAACTATGCCCCCTTGAACCATGAAATGGCACTATTTCTAATTGAGCACAAGATTAGACTTCTCACACCTTTCCAACATCCGTTCTAAATTAAGAAGGCATGAATCGAAAGTGTCACCAAAGACCGAAAAGTCATCCATGAACACCTCCATGCAATCTTCTATCATATCATGGAATATGGCCATCATGCACCTTTGAAAAGTGGCCGAAGCATTGCAAAGGCCAAAGGGCATGCGTCGGTATGAGAATGTGCCATACGGGCACGTGAAAGTAGTTTTCTCCTGGTCCTCGGGCGAGATAGGAATTTAGAAATAGCTCGAAAAACCATTAAGAAAACAATAAAAGCTATTTCCCGCTAACCTCTCTAGTATTTGATCCATGTAAGGTAACGGGAAGTGGTCTTTGCGTGTGGCGTTGTTCAACTTCCGATAGTCAATACAAACATGCCACCCCGTGACAGTCCGAGTGGAAATTAACTCGTTTTTATCATTAGTGGTAACAGTTATACCACCTTTCTTAGGTACACATTGTACCGGGCTAATCCAAGGACTATCAGAAATTGGGTAAATCAGACCTGCATTGAGGAGCTTAATGATCTCTTTCTTCACGACATCTTGCATGTGCGGGTTTAATCTCCTTTGTCGTTGCACCACAGGTTTAGAGTTATCCTCCATTAAGATTTTGTGTTTGCAATAGGAGGGACTAATACCCTTAATGTCGTGAATTTTCCATGCAATGACCGGTTTATGGGCCTGCAGCATGGTTACAAGCTCAGTTTTCTGGCCTGTAGTAAGAGATGAAGAAATAATTACCGGGAGCTTAGATTCCTCCTGCAAATAAGCGTATTCCAAATAATCTGGAAGTGGCTTCAATTCTAACTCGGGAGGTTCTTCAATTGAAGACTTGCTCCGGTAATCCGTATCACGTTCGAGTTCTTTGAACTCCTCCTCAGTCAGCTCATAGCCGTTTTCCATCAAGGTGGTCAAAATATCCACCTCCTCAACCTGCAACTCTTCATCAATTTCAACCAATGAACATTCTCCTGAAACATGTAACTCTGGGAATTTCTACAAAAACTCAGACTGGACATTCACAGTGTTAAGAAAATAACATGTATCATCAGTGTAGGCAGGGTATTTTAAAGCATGATCAATTGAAAAAGTTGCATGCAAATCATATATCCTAAGGGTCAACTGTTGGCCATAGACATCAATAATACATCTAGCCGTATTTAAAAATGGCCGACCCAAAATAAGTGGAATCCTTTCATCCACTTCCATATCCAAAACCAAGAAATAGGCCAGGAAAACCAACGAACCGGTCTTAAATAGCATATTCTCTATAATTCCACGAGGGAATTTAATGGAGCGGTCAGCTAGCTGGATAGCCATACGCGTGGGTTTCAACTCCCCGGGGTCTAGCTTTAAGTAAATAGAATAGGGCATTAAATTTATGCTAGCCCCCAAATCTGCCAACCCCCTCATACAATCCAAATTACCCAGTAAACAAGGGATGGTGAAACTCCCAGGATCCTCAAGCTTCTCGGGAAGCTTGTTTGAAACCACCGCTGAGTATGCGGCATTCAACCTGACTGAAGTCACGTTCTCCAGCTTCTTCCTGTTGGTTAGCAAGTCCTTAAAAAACCTTGCATACTTGGGCATACCTGCAATCACATCAATAAAAGGAAAATTTATGTTAACTTTTTTAAACAAGTCCATGAACATGGACTTTTCTGCCTCCAACTTCTCCAATCTCTGCTTCCTTGGGAATGGGAGCGGTGGTTGATACTCTTTAACTACCGGTTTCGCAGCAACAATTTCCGGTACCCTCACAACTTTCTCAATCACCTGTTCCGGCTCCTTTTCCCCATCCGATTCACTAACAACAACCGGCTCACTATCCTTAACCAACGGCACTCGCAAATCATACTTATCGGGCTTCCTCGGTGGATCATATGCTAAACCACTTCTGGTGGTGATAGCATTAATGTGCCCATTCTTTGGGTTATTATCTGTCTTACTCGGTAACTCTCCCGGTTTTCTCTCATTATTCTGATTAGCAATTGACCAATTTGTTTCTCCAAATTCTGAATAGCTGCTTGTTGATTTCGAAATATTTGATCGTTCTTCTCATTGTTTTGAGTAACAGTAGTAACAAGATGAGTTTGAGACATCACAAGCTTCTCGATCATAGCTTCAAGGTTGGACTTTTTCTCTTCGGCTTGGGGCTTTTGAAAATACTCAGGAGCTTGCTGTTGATATCCTCCACTAGAACCTGGCTGGATCCTCGAACCTTGATTACCTTGAGGATTATAGGGATTGTTGAAATTCCTATTAAACTGCGCACATCCCTGAAACTGATTGTTGTTCTGTTGACTAATATACGCGATCTCTTCTTTCTGGTTCATAGTCAAACCTGCATCACAATCTTTTCCTAAGTGTAATCCCCCGCAAAACGCACAACCAACCTTAATACCATGCATGTCCTTTTCCAACTTCTCCAAGTGTCTACCAAATTTATCTAACTTAGCATTAATAGACCCATAATCATCAAACGCACCAGTGGTTTTGGTCCTCTTAACTGACGCTGAACGAGTTTACTCATGATCTTGATGCCATTCGTGAGTGTAAGCAGCTTTCTTTTCAATAATCTCTAGTGCCCCTTCTTCGATTTTATCCATTAAAGTTCCACCTGCTGCTTGATCAATGCTCTGACGAGTTGGTATGTCACACCCCTTATAAAAAATCTGGACCTTTTGTAAATCATTCAACCCATGTTACGGACACGAGCGTAACATATTAGAATAACGGTCCCAAGCGTCAAATAGTGTCTCGCTGCTCTTTTGTCTGAATTAAGAAATATCTTCTTGAAGTCTAGCAGCTCGAGACGCAGGGAAAAAGTTTGATAAGAACTTATCTACCAACGTATCCTAAGAGGTAATCGCTCCTTCCGGTTGCTTATCTAACCATCTCTTAGCTTCTCCCTTAAGAGTCCAGGGAAAAAGCCTAGTCTTGATCGAAGTATAGGCAACCTCATGCAGTTTGAACAAGTTACAAACATCATTAAAAATACGAAGATGCTCGTTAGCATCCTCACTATCCTTGCCATGAAATTGGCAGTCAGAAGAAATCAAACTCAGGATCGGCCCTGTGATTTGGAAAGGCTGAGTGATGTTTGGTTGAGTAATTGAGTTGCCTTGGCCTCCTCGGGTGGCCTTCAACTTTTCTTCCATAGTCTGAGGACGATTTGGTTGATCAGCTTGGTCAGCCATATCTTCAGTCTCGAAAAGATCTAATGAAATGTAAGATTCTTCTTCTTCTCTGATTTCAGGTGGTGTATCAGGTACCACAGTCTCAGAACTACTACCCAAATTAATTATATTAGCACTCGAAGAAAAAGATGAATCCACTATAGACTGTTGCTCTTGACTTAACGCTCTGAATAACTCTCTTTCTGGTTCTGCAAATGGTTGAAGAATCGGAGAATTAGAAGAATGAGTATGTGGCATGCACTACCTGTTATCTGCGAAATCACAACTAACAATTGATTAAATGCACCGATTCAACTGAGAATAAACGAAAGGAAATAGTAAACTATAACTAAAACTAAATTAAGAACAATTAGATAACAATCTTAATTTTCGACACAACTGTCCCCGGCAGCGGCGCCAAAAACTTGATGTGTTGAATCTAGTATATAATTTATCTTGGAAAATGCCGGTTTAAAGATTACTACACACTAACGGGCAGTGTACCCGATCGTGCAATAGTATAAAGTTGGTAATTCCGAAATTGTTCCAAGGACAGTTTTAAACATGAGAATTAAGATTGCTACTAATAAAATAAACTAAGTTAATCTATAAAAATCGAAAGTACGAGATAATTTGTTTTGTGGCTATTTAACGATTAGCCAAATCAAAGATTGATTAAAAGTAAAAGACAATATTTTTGTGTTTTTAAGTTTATAGGAAATAAATACAGATTCAACGAAAAGTAAAGATATTTGAATTCAATAGATAAAATAATGTTCGCCTAAATCTCCTATTCGCAGTGTCGGATGATTTGTTATTAAGCTCTAGTTCAATTTATCAATACATGCAGCTACAGAGTCGGTTTACCCAGAGTTCTCTTTTAGCAAACACGTCAAACTTGGACTTATTGGCTTAGGGTTCCCTTTCACCAAAGACCTCTTTCGTTTGTGACTTAGTAATTAACTAATTATAAGATTAAGATTCAATTGGTTACGCGTTCGCTCCACACAATTCACCCCCATTTTGTTCAATCTAAGTTACCCGGTTTACCCCCTTGGTCCAGTAAGCACCCAATTAGTTAAGACAAATCAATTGAAAACTAGTGTACTAAATTGGGTTCCCTTTGTTCAAACAAGATCACTAATCAACCTAGTAACAATAATTAACACCCACAAGAATGGTTCTTAATCAAAACTCATAATTATCATGCATTAATCAAATCAAACACTAAAGTATCATCCAAACACATACGAATATTCAATCTAGACAAACATTTAAATGCTTAGCCAACCATGGCTAAAACCAAAATCACAAATAAACAATTAAGAGTATTCATAATGATGATAAGAATTAAACCTAATGAAAATTGTGTTCTTGAATGATGAACGGATCGAGACGCGTTTTCGGAATGATTGATGTGTTAGAATGACCTTGGGGTTCCCCAAAAATCACCCTTTTTCATCAAAAAGCTGCTGGAATTCGTCTGGATGCAAAAGTGATTATTTAGGGTATTTTTCGGGCCTTAAATAGCTGTCAAAAATACATGGACCGACCTACCGCCGCGCCGCGGCCCTCTATTGTCGCGCCACGACAACTAACTTGAACTGGAACATCTTGAAATCCTCTCCTGAGATTGAAACTAGGCAAACACTGCGCCGCGACCCAATTTGTCACGCTGCGACATATAACTGATTCTGGACCCTTCTTTAAACCCCTTCCTGATAACGAAAACTGAAGATTATCGCGCCGCGACATAAGTCTCCGCGCAGCGACATAAAGCTTGTTCTGATTCTAACCTTCCTTTGCACCTTTTCAACACTAATAATAATTTAGAATCAAAATACCCGATATGTACTTAACGTTTCCAACCCCGAAGCACCAGTATTAATAATCGATTAACAACATGCCTCAAAAACTACACAAAACGCCACTCTTCAACAATAAACTCTTCAAACTCGAAAGTTCCCAATATCATCATTATAACCGCCAAATCGTATCCGAATAGACTAAAATGTGATCGATATCACTAAGGAAAACGTGTATAAAATATGCGATATCATATCCTTACTTGGTTTCAAATGAGATCCGTCCTCATTGGTGTCATTGAACTCGATTTGAGTTGGCATTATTTCTATAGCATCTTATTCTATCATATCATCATCCTCTAAAGGTTTAGTCTTAGGTGGCGGTGAAATTTCATCAAATGTGACATCTAGGGATTCTTCTATGACATTTGTGTATTTATTTAGAACCCTATATGCCTTACTTTCTAACGAATATCCTAAGAACACTCCTACGTAAGCTTTAGGTTCAAACTTTGTAAGATATTCCTTTTTGTTTAAGATAAAACATTTACACCTGAATACTCTAAGATGACTTACGGTTGGTTTTCTACTATTTAAAATTTCATAAGGTGTTTTATCCATTGATGGCCTAATTAAGACTCTATTTTGAATGTAGGTGGAGGTGGCATCGGCTTCACTCCAAAACTTTTGAGGTATTGATTGTTCATTTAACATAGTTCGACTCATTTCTTGAAGAGTTCGGTTTTTCTTTTCAACAACCCCATTGGATTGAGGTGTGCGAGGAGCCGAGAAATTACGAGAGATACCATTTAAATCACAAAAGACTCCAAATTGGGCATCATTATCAAATTCTCTACCATGATCCGTTCTTATTGTTACTATAGTACAACCAAGCAAATTTTGTATCTTATGAGAAAAGATTATAAATCTTTCACACGCTTCATTTTTAAGCTTTAGAAATAGTGTCCATGTATATCTTGAGAAATCATCTACTATTACTAAGGTATAAAAATTTCCTCCATAACTTTGAACGGCCGATTGCCCAAATAAATCTATGTGCAAAAGTTCTAGACATCTTTTAGTAGAGATAAAGTTCTTAGGTTTATGACTAGCATGTACTTGTTTTCCTACTTTGCAAGCTCACAAAAATGACTTTCACATTTTAATTTAGGCAAGTCTCTAACTATGTCTTTTGAGAATATGTTGTGAATTAGTTTCATGTTAGCATGCCCTAGTCTCCTATGCCACAAGGTAGTAGTATCATGTATAGATGTGAGACAAATATCTACATGTTTGAAATCATCCAATTTGCATGTTTAAAGACCTTTCTTCCTAATTCCATTTATGACACTTTTACCATCTTTTATTATGTGTGAGGAATTTTTAGTAAATGTCATGTTATATCCTTTATCACATATTCTTCCTACACTTAGCAAGTTAAAACTTAAATTTTTAATATGTAACACATTATCAAGTATAATCTTTTGATTAGTAATGTTACCTTTACCGACGATTTTTCCTTTCACATCGCCACCAAAGATTACATCACCTCCATTGTGCTCCGTATATTTTGTGAAGAATTCTTTGTTGTCCGTCATGTGTGTTGTACATCCTCTATCAATTATCCATTCATCATTTTGTACAACACCATTGAGACAAACCTATATTTAATTAATCAATAACTTTGGTACCCAATGTTTGTTGGGTCCAGGATGATTAGCATTAAAGACTCCTACTTTAATCCACCTTTTAACAATTTTAATATTGTTGCTCCTTTTAGTTTCGACCCTTTTTCTTTCAAAGTTTTGATTAATCATTCTTCTTGAAGGATTTTTCACAAATGGTTTGCTTTCTTTTCTACTTGTCTTAACTTGTTTAGTTATGGAAGCCTTTGGTTTTGGTGTTTCTACTTCTTTAGGTTTAACAAACACTATCGGCTTATGTTTGGATGATTTTATCTCAAGAGTATTTTCCTTGTATCCTAGCCCTTGTTTGTTATTTGTTAATTTTTGAACACTTAAAATATTTTCTAACACTTTACTACTTCCATCATATTTTGAAAACTTAATTTTATTTTCAAGAAGTTTGTTAGTTTTGTTCAAGGCATGGTTTTCATGTTTTAAGTCATCACATGTAAGACATTCTTGTGAGTTAGATATTCTTTCTTTAAGTTGTAAGATCTCTAACCTAAGCAAGTTATTTTCTTCCTTTAGACTTGTGTTTTTGTTACTTACTTTACTACTTAAGATACACAATTTAGCAAAGTTGTCAATACTAAACTCAAAGGAATTTGGAAGTACCTCATTATCGGTTTGTCCGACTTGTGATCCTTTGTCGTCATCACTTGGTATGTCAATGGCCATCAGACACGTTGTGACGCCCCGAAAATTTTTGACCAAATTTAAACTTAATCTTTATATAGTTTCGACACGATAAGCAAAGTTCGTTATGTTGCGTCTCAAAATTTTTGAAACATTTTCGTACATTCATTTGACTTCGACCATTTCCGACGATTCACGAACAATTGTGTGTAATTAAATATGTAATATATATATATATATATATATATATATATATATATATATATATATATATATATATATATATATATATATATTACATATTTAATTAATATAAATTATACTTTAAGTAAAAATGTAAAATAATATGCAGAATAATTAAGTCATTATTAAAATTAATATATATATATATATATATATATATATATATATATATATATATATATATATATATATATATATATATATATATATATATATATATATATATATATATGAATATGATATCTATATAATTAATGATTATATGTATATTGTATTAAAACATATAAATATTAAATATTAAATGTATGTTATTATATATATATATATATGTTATATAAATAGTAAATATTACAGATTTAATGAATTAAAATATTAATATATTTAATTACAAGTTAAGGTAAATGTTATATTAATATTATTATTTTTACTTCCATTAATATTAATATCTGTGTTATTAACAATATTAATTGTAATATAAATATAGAGATATGAAATTTGATACATATAACTTGTTATATCCTAATTATTAATTATATAATTATCAAATATTATTATCTTTATCATTAAAAAAATCGTTAGTATTAATATTATTAGAAAATAATACAATTTATTATGATTAGCATGAATAATATCATTATTGTAACAGACTGAAACCCGGGCTAGTTGTAAGTGGACTATTTTGCCCTTAGGGTTTTATTATGTGTTTTATATGCTTTTATTTTAATTATGTGAATAGTGTTATTTTATTAATTGGTTAAGACCAGTTTGTGACAAGGGTTACAGAACATGTTTTTTTATTTAATTTGGACTCCGTTAGGGCCGCCTAACGAGGTACGAAAGATATCTGATAACTGTAAATACACGTGTGTTGCACAGTATGGGAATTAACCCAATTAAGTGACTAGTGTGCTGTATTTTCTTCCCATTTCTAGAAAATTCACCAAAAACACCGTACCTTCATCCCTCTCACCTAACCAAACCCTAATTCCCCATTGTTGATCTTGAGCTCGAATTGGTCTTGAAATCACGTTCATTACACTTTACTGATTCTTTTAAGGTATGAATCATGAGCTTTCATGATCAATTTAGTGTTAAAATGGTGTTTTTAAGTGTATTTGTTCAAAAGCTTTATTTTGTATCAAAATCCATGGATTTGATGTTGTTATGGTCAAAATTTTGTGGGTTTATAGTCTATAACATGTAGTAATGGAGTTGTGGTAAGTTTTGGTGTTGAAAACGAGCTCTAGATCGAGTTTTGGTGAATTTAGCTTGAAGTCCGTAGGTTGTGTTCAGAATCTGCAGATGATGAACACAGTCGGCCGACTGTCGGTCGACAGTCGACCAACTGGTGAGTGAACCGACCGACTGAGTTTGACTTTCGGCCGATTGTGGATATACCAAATAAGTCGACCGATTGGGAAAATAAGTTGACCGGTTGTGTCAACAGTCGACCGACTGTCTACATCAGTCGACCAATTGAGGAGACAGTCGATCGACTGTGTGTCCAGGGCAGAATGTTTTACCAAAGAGCCTTTTTCTAGCCGTTATGCTGCCCGTTTGTATTTTGGTGTTCAGGATGTAAATTTTGAAAATGCATAAGTGTTAAGTAGACCTTTTTGTGGCTTTTTGTGACTGATTTTCTGTACTATGCTGTTTTGTGTTAACGGACAGAAACTAACTTGATTTGCCTTATGTTCAGGTGATAAGGATAAGGAAGCCGCTCAGTGATAGATTATCTGAGCTAGTTGCTGGTATTCGGTGAGTGGGTCTATCTACGGATAGAGTTTAAGTAGCATATCATTCTATTGTGGTTGACTCTTTTACCATGCATAGTGTAGGAATTGCCATGATAGTATAATATCGTTTGCCTGATGTTGTATGTGAATTATGTGTACATTGTGTGAATCGCACCAGTCGGGCCTAGGGAGACTGGGGACTCGAGACCGTGCCTAGGAGAGGTTAGAGTCCGTATGAGGTCAACCGTGCCTAGGGGAGGTTGGGTCCATAGGCTACTGATTGTGGAGTATAGTGTGAACGATGCATCCCCTGCATCTGGATAATTATACTGTGAATTGAGTAGCAGGGACTATCAGTAGACTCAGGCCCGATCAGCTGGGAGTCGTGTGCTCGTACAAGCCACCGATCCTCGTATTGTCTTATTGTCTGCTAGTTGGTAGTTAGCAAGTGTTGTTGTTAGTATATAGCTTGTGTGTGGCTTAAGCTATATCTGTGAGATAGATTTCATTCACTTAGCGATGCGCTAATCCCCCACATATTCTCCCCTTGCAGGTTTAGGTACTGCTAGTCGGGATGGGTACTATTGCAGAAGACATGTTTGACAACCCAACTCTGATGTGGACTTTTGTATAAATAATGTTTTGTAATAACGTAACACCGTTGTGTAAATTTAAACGTAATTATACGGATTAATGTAATGACGTGACTTATATTGTGTTTGTTAATAAAGTCTTCCGCTGTGTGTTTAAAAAAAAATGGCCAGTGTTACAAGTTGGTATCACAGCAGGTTTGGCAGCAAGTACGTGCGCGTATTTTGTTCCCAAACCCTGAGGCAAGTCAAACATGTCTGTGGGAGTGGGGGCTAAGTGAAAATAGGATATACGTGTGTTAGTTGTGATTGAACTAATTAATATCCACTAAGCTTTTGTGTAAGCTGTTTTGTAGCACAGGTATGGCTGATAGAAACGCAACTGGCCCATCCAACCCCGGAACATTCAGAGCACCAGAAAAGGGTGTTGAGTCTGATGATGATCAGAATAGTTACATCCTTCAGTTAGAAAGCAAGCTAAAATAGGCTGAAGACAAAATTAATGAGCTTGAATTAGCGAGGCATTCTGGAAATGATGATACACCACCTGGATTCCCAACCGCGCAATCCAAAACGATACCTAATGCGCACCAAAACCAGTATCAAAATCAAATACCTAACCAATACTATATGCCACCGCAAAACACTTTTACTTACCAAAATCCCATGATGATGAACCCATACCAAATGCAAATGTTTCATCAACCTTACATGCAACCACCCAAAAGATGTACTTATAAGAACTTCCGTGATTGCAAACCCTCTGAGTTTTCTGGAAGTACTGATCCGACTGTAACTCTCAATTGGTTGCGAGAAATTGAAAGGGTATTTAAAGCGTGTCAGTGTGAACCTGAGCTGAAAGTAACATATGCTAGTCGACTGTTGAAAGGTAGGGCTATGATTTGGTGGGATTCCTTGATTTCCAGTATACCGAAAGAACAAGTGAGTATGATCACTTGGGAGCAGTTTCATGGGAAGGTGTGTGAACAGTATTGTAATCCGTTTGATATGAACCGAATCAAGACTGAGTTTCTTGAAATGAAGATGACACCTCAAATGACGATCGACGAGGTAGTAGAGAAGTATATGGATAAACTGAGGTTTGTACAACAGTGGGTGCCAGATGAAGCGTCTCGTATACAGTATTTTGTTAATATCATTTTACCAGAGTACCAAACTTTTGTTAGAACGACTACGTCGTTGTCTCAAGCGGTTGTGATGGCTAAGATGGTAGAAAGTGATGTTCTGGCTGTAACATCCCGCCTTTTTCCGTCAACTTTTCCGTTTAACTATTTTAAACTCCGTTATATGTTTATAACATCTCCCGTTAATACGCGTTTCGATTTATCTTGTTTAGGTAATTTAACGCACCCGATTGGAAGTAGAGGGACTTATTTTGCCAAAACACTAAAGTGGTGACTAGCCACTTGACTAGTCAACACTTCCACCTCATGTCTTCATTTTCATTTTCCTTTTCATCTAACACTTTCATATTTTTCTCAAATTCTTCATAAAGCAATTCATCATCCATATTCAAACGATCAAGCTTCGGGCCAAACAAATTACATATTCGAACTCCTCGTGATCTCCTCTTCGATTCCATACCAATCTCATTTCATTTGGGTAACTTTCTAAAATCACTAATTTTATGTGTTCTTGAGATTTTTGAGTTAAAAGGTTGTTGATTAGTGTCTATGGCTCAAGTCTAGTATGATTATGTGATTTGTATGCTTGTTCTTGTTATTTTGATGTAACTAGTTCATATTGAAAGATAACATGCTTAACCTTGAGATTTGAGTGTTTATATGTTGTTAGATGCTAAGACTTCATGTTTTAATTATGCTCCTAGTGTTACTAGCTTTATTTTGATGTAAAGTTTGATTAAGGAAACCTCCTAAACTTGATTATGAAATTTGGTGAATTTAGTTTAGGGTTTGATGAACTTGAAATGAATCTTAGATGCATTGAATGATTGCCATGTTGTTTTGTTTGCGTTTAGTTGTATTGTATGCTTGATTATCTTCAAAACGGCGTATTACACATGTGCATTAATTTCCCGAATCATAATATGGCATTTATGAAATTGGAGTAATAAATGATGAGCATTAATGGTGATTTTGATATGAGTTTGTTTGGTTTTGATTGAGTAAATGCGTTTAGTTATTCTCCTTGTCAAATTACCTTTCTAATGATATATGATATGCGTTTTAAGTGTTTTCGGTGCATGAGATGTGTTAAATTGTATTTTGGTTCGTGACTTGGACCATTTTTCTGCAAACTGCATGTTTCCCAGGTATTGCGCGCCGCGCATATACCCGCGCGCCGCGTAGAATTAGAAATCCCAGATGTTTGCCTTCGTGGTTAAGTTCTGACCAGGATTTACACTTGGGTGCGCGCCGCGCAACCCATAGCGCGCCGCGCATACTGCCCAGCTCATTTTGTCTTTGTTTTTCATGTCACAAAAATGTTTCCCGCTTTACTATAACCCCGTTTACCATGAAACTTGACTATTATGCTCGTATATGACTTCTCATCATGAGAAAATTGTCGGACACCCGACCCGACCCCGTTGACTTTGACTTTGACCAAGTTTGACTTTTAGTCAAACTTAACCAAACGATTATACAATCGTTCTAACATGCTTAACTACTTGTGTCGTGCATGAAACTTGACAAATTGATCCACGTGCTATATTAATCGAGTCGTAACGAGACATAGGACTAATTGAACATCTTTGACCCTTCGTGACTATCGTTATTGATACAACCTATTTGTTTAGGTCAAGACTAGCATTGTTCTTTGCACACGTTACTTGTCGAAGTACTTTTTGTTCGTGCATACAAGGTGAGATCATAGTCCCACTTTTACTCTTTTAAACTTACTTTTGGGATGAGAAAACATAAACGATTCTTTTGAACTAAGTGAACACAAGAACGGGATAACAAACATTCTACATACGAGTTTAGAACGAAAATCCTCAATCCGATTATCATTAGTTACATCAGATGGTGTAAGCGAGAACTTATGTTATATGGCCATATGGGTTGACAACCCTCATCTTTGACGGTTCGCTACCGTCTACGGATGAAATATATTTTCGAGAATCAGTGTTTGTTCTAGCACTATGGATGGGGTATACAATGGATGGAATGTTAAGCTTTGATAATTGGGTGCTCGTGAATATTAACTTTTAGAATGTATTACTATTATTTCAACTTTGCAAACCTTGTGGTTCGACTTACTTTACTTTTACTCACAAACTTACTTAAACCTATGATTTCACCAACGTTTTCGTTGACAGATTTCTATGTTTTTCTCAGGCCTTGCACGATATGTGATACATGCTTCCGCTCATTATTTGATACTTGCATTGGATGTCGAGTATACATGCTTTTCATGGAGCGTCTTATGACTTTACTTTAAACCGTGTCGCCTAGATTTCCTTTGTACTTATAACCTTGTAACTTAACTTTTGGTTGAACAATTCTTGTAAACTTTGGAAACAATCTTTATTTTGAAATGAAGGCGACATATTTTGGTCAAACTTTGTCTTAAAGACTTATGACCATGCAATGGGACCCATGTAGACGACGCCGTCACTTGACGATTTGTCGGGGTCGCTACAAGTGGTATCAGAGCCTTGGTTGTAGGGATTTAGAGTTCATTTGTGTCCACCCCGAGTCATAGGGTACATAGGTGAATCTAGACTACAACCGGCATATAGACTGAATTAGGAATTACTTGACTATTTGTGCATTTATACTCGAACTCTTCTATCATATCTAACTCGTATTCGATCTTGATCTTACGTTGATAAATTTTGTTGACGCGCCACCTTGACTTTATAAAGTAATGTTAAATGCACATGTAAATCAGGGTAATATAATTTCCGGGATTATATTACGGTGATTCACATGGACGTTCCGACATTATGACGTAAAGAATTTAAGGCGAGTCAAGGAAAAATTTCCTCTCTATCCTTATTCCATACTCAGGTTAGTATTGTTGAAAATACTAACCAACGATATTCTTGTGTCATGAAGGAACAATGGCTCACCAAGGTCAACACAATACTCCTCTCGAAACCCTATAACAAGCTTTTCAACGAATGATAACCACCGCCGTGGGTACGGCCGTGGCCGATCACTTTTCTAACAACAACAATCATGGAACCGGTAATTCAAACGAAGGTTGCTCCTACAAGAACTTCATGAAGTACAATCCTTCCACTTTCGATGGAACCGGAGGACCGGTTACTCTCACCCGATGGTTTGAACAAATGGAGACCGTTTTTAACACAAGCGGTTGTCGAGACCAAGATGAGGTCAAGTTTTCCACCCTCACTTTCACCGGCATTGCTCTCTCGTGGTGGAACACGTATGTACAATTGGTGGGAAGCGATGAAGCCCACACACTCTCTTGGACCAAATTAAGAGAAAGAATGATCACCGAATACTTCCCGCGCGACGAGACTCGAAGGCTCGAGCAGGGTCTAAGGAATTTAAAAACGGTCGGGAACGACCTCGAAGCTTATAATCAACGGTTTACCGAACTAGTCACAATGTGTCCAAATATCATGACTCCCGAATCCCTAAGAGTCGAACTCTACATGGATGGCCTCCCTAAGAGCATTCAACACGGGGTAATGACATCCCAACCCACTAACCTACAAGAGGCTTTAGCAAAGGCCCACCAAACTTTGGAAACGATAAACGAAATGGAAGCACCGGCACCAATGGTCGAGATCCACCCGAGTAACAACAAAAGAACATGGGGAGCCTCTCAATTTAGCAACCACAACAATAATAACAACCCCGCCAAGAAGCCTTTCACCTCCAACGACAAGAAAGGCTATGCCGGAAAACTACCTTTTGTAACGAATGCCACAAGCATCACTTTGAAGGATGTGGCAGGTTTCGCCACCGGCGCCAAGGAAGTGGTCACGTCGCCAAACGTTGTGGAAGTACCACCCCCGTCGCTCGAATGATGCCCAACGCACACAGGACGGGTGCTTGCTTCGAATGTGGTCAACTGGGTCATTTTAGGAATGTGTGCCCAAAGAAGAAATCAACCCCAACGCACGCCGTTGAACTTTCAACATCAACGCCTAGGATGCCCGAGACGACGATGGACTAGTCACGGGTACGTTTCTTCACAACAAACCGTATATTTCATACTTATTCGATTCGATTACCGCTAGACGTTTTACAACCGAGACCTTGACTTGTACTCTTTACATTCCACCTTTTTCCCCTAGATACTACTTAGGCAATGTAAGCGACCAACGGAAAGATATTGTGTGTCTATAAATTTTATCGGAGGATATGCGTTAAGAAATTGGACTCGGCACCTATAGAACTAAGGAGCTCAGAACCTATTCGTTAGGGAGAAATTGTTTCCCTACAACTAGGTATAGATTATTGTGAACCGAGTAATTTTCGGTTGGAAGCCGATACCCTCTTCCTCGTATCCATTACCTCATGATTATTTGCGTGGATCCCGTGTATTCCAAATCAACCTCCGTTCCGGTTATCATCAATTGGGGGTTAAGGGAGACGATGTCTCCTAAGCCATTTTTCCGAACTCGCAACGTAGTTGTAAATCTCTCTTAGTACCGTTTGATTTATTTAGGACTCCGTCCGTATTCATGAACCTCCTAAACCACGTATGCAACTTATCTAGACAAATCTGTTATCGTATTTATGGATGACATCTTAACTTATTTAAGTAAAGAAGAAAAACGAACAACATCACCATCTTACGCTCGAACTTTTGAGAAAAGAGCAACTCTATACCAAACTCTCCGAGTGAGAATTTCTGTTGAACGAAGTCCAATTTTCTAGACCATGATGTTAATGGTCAAGGCATTACAATCAATCTCGAAATCAAGCCACATGTAATCAGGAAACTCTACCAACTCGGACTTGTATTCGTAAAAATCTTAGATCTCGTCTGTTATTACCGAAGATTCATTTCTGACTTTTCTCGTGTTACACGACTTTTAAACTCGTTAACTCACTAAGGAAAACTTTAAACCTCTCCGTGTTCGCACCTTGAGCGTGATTCTTCACACCAACATTTCTAGTTAAAAATCGTATAGCAACAGATGGAACTCAAACATGGAAATATTTCTACTTGAACAACGAAAGGCATACTCTCTCGACTCAAAAATCAACATAACTAAAATTCGTTATTTTGCACGAAGAATTCGAATACTAAATTGTGGATACGATCAATTTTCTCGTCATCCCGTACCATACTACCTACCTCTGTTATTTCACCATCACCGTCTGATATTACTGGAATTTAAGATAACACACAATCCAACGATACTTCACTCTTCTTTGACTTAACGCCCTTGTGTTTCTGATAATCGGTCAACTATTGTTCAACCCCGAACTATACAACTACGTGTACTACCTCGTTTCTCTTTCAGACTTCAACTTTTGACAACTAGAGGCACGTTATGGCAACCTCGAGATGTAAGCTAATCCTATTCTAGGTCCTCATTTCACTCCTATCTTTATCGCTCGCATTTCCGTTTAAGGAAACTCCTTGTAACATTTCTCCATTGATAGAGAAACTCCTTATATTACATTAGTATTCGCCACGAGGGTGAATAGTCCTAACGAACATTTTTCGAACCCTAACTGACTTGTTCAAACATATCTTAAGAGATTCTACACCAACACGGTGTATCTTCGTCATTTATCCTGTATCGAAATACTCGTTTCACTTCTAGTGTTACAAGAAACCTTGGGAACGCGTTTAGACATGAGTACCGCATATCATCCCCAAACCGATGGGCAAAGTGAACGTACCATACAAACATTGGAGGATATGTTACGGGCTTGCGTTGTTGATTTTGGAAAAGCTTGGGACAAGCACTTACCCCTCGCCGAGTTCTCATATAACAATAGTTATCGCGCGAGTATTAAGGCCGCACCTTTTGAAGCATTATATGGCCGAAAATGTCGCTCTCCTCTTTGTTGGGCCGAAGTGGGTGACGTGCAAATTTCCGGGCCCGACCTCATTCACGAAACCACCGAGAAGATTCTTCAAATCCGAGATAGGCTTCGGACGGCCCGGAGTCGTCAAAAATGCTATACCGACAAAAGACGCAAAGACCTCGAATTTCAAGTCGGTGACCGCGTCATGTTAAAAGTCGCACCTTGGAAAGGTGTCATCCGTTTTGGGAAATGTGGGAAACTAAATCCGCGGTACGTTGGTCCTTTCGAAATCTTAGAACGTGTTGGAACCGTTGCGTATCGTTTGGATCTTCCGCCTCAACTAAGCTCCGTCCATCCTACTTTTCATGTATCTAACTTGAAGAAATGTCTTGCCGAGCCCGATATCGTCGTTCCTCTCGAGGAACTTACTATTAATGACAAACTTCATTTTGTGGAGGAACCGGTTGAAATTGTGGACTACGTCGAGAAGGAATTGAAACAAAGCCGGATCCCGATTGTCAAGGTCCGTTGGAACGCCAAAAGGGGACCCGAGTTTACTTGGGAAAGAGAAGATCAAATGCGAAAGAAACACCCTCATCTATTCCCGGTTCCGGAAACGTCAGATTCCGAGGAAGAAACAACGACTACTACGCCTACCTAAATTTCGGGACGAAATTTCTTTTAAGGTGTAGGTAATGTAACATCCCGCCTTTTTCCGTCAACTTTTCCGTTTAACTATTTTAAACTCCGTTATATGTTTATAACATCTCCCGTTAATACGCGTTTCGATTTATCTTGTTTAGGTAATTTAACGCACCCGATTGGAAGTAGAGGGACTTGTTTTGCCAAAACACTAAAGTGGTGACTAGCCACTTGACTAGTCAACACTTCCACCTCATTTCTTCATTTTCATTTTCCTTTTCATCTAACACTTTCATATTTTTCTCAAATTCTTCATAAAGCAATTCATCATCCATATTCAAACGATCAAGCTTCGGGCCAAACAAATTACATATTCGAACTCCTCGTGATCTCCTCTTTGATTCCATACCAATCTCATTTCATTTGGGTAACTTTCTAAAATCACTAATTTTATGTGTTCTTGAGATTTTTGAGTTAAAAGGTTGTTGATTAGTGTCTATGGCTCAAGTCTAGTATGATTATGTGATTTGTATGCTTGTTCTTGTTATTTTGATGTAACTAGTTCATATTGAAAGATAACATGCTTAACCTTGAGATTTGAGTGTTTATATGTTGTTAGATGCTAAGACTTCATGTTTTAATTATGCTCCTAGTGTTACTAGCTTTATTTTGATGTAAAGTTTGATTAAGGAAACCTCCTAAACTTGATTATGAAATTTGGTGAATTTAGTTTAGGGTTTGATGAACTTGAAATGAATCTTAGATGCATTGAATGATTGCCATGTTGTTTTGTTTGTGTTTAGTTGTATTGTATGCTTGATTATCTTCAAAACGGCGTATTACACATGTGCATTAATTTCCCGAATCATAATATGGCATTTATGAAATTGGAGTAATAAATGATGAGCATTAATGGTGATTTTGATATGAGTTTGTTTGGTTTTGATTGAGTAAATGCGTTTAGTTATTCTCCTTGTCAAATTACCTTTCTAATGATATATGATATGCGTTTTAAGTGTTTTCGGTGCATGAGATGTGTTAAATTGTATTTTGGTTCGTGACTTGGACCATTTTTCTGCAAACTGCATGTTTCCCAGGTATTGCGCGCCGCGCATATACCCGCGCGCCGCGCAGAATTAGAAATCCCAGATGTTTGACTTCGTGGTTAAGTTCTGACCAGGATTTACACTTGGGTGCGCGCCGCGCAACCCATAGCGCGCCGCGCATACTGCCCAGCTCATTTTGTCTTTGTTTTTCATGTCACAAAAATGTTTCCCGCTTTACTATAACCCCGTTTACCATGAAACTTGACTATTATGCTCGTATATGACTTCTCATCATGAGAAAATTGTCGGACACCCGACCCGACCCCGTTGACTTTGACTTTGACCAAGTTTGACTTTTAGTCAAACTTAACCAAACGATTATACAATCGTTCTAACATGCTTAACTACTTGTGTCATGCATGAAACTTGACAAATTGATCCACGTGCTATATTAATCGAGTCGTAACGAGCCATAGGACTAATTGAACATCTTTGACCCTTCGTGACTATCGTTATTGATACAACCTATTTGTTTAGGTCAAGACTAGCATTGTTCTTTGCACACGTTACTTGTCGAAGTACTTTTTGTTCGTGCATACAAGGTGAGATCATAGTCCCACTTTTACTCTTTTAAACTTACTTTTGGGATGAGAAAACATAAACGATTCTTTTGAACTAAGTGAACACAAGAACGGGAAAACAAACATTCTACATACGAGTTTAGAACGAAAATCCTCAATCCGATTATCATTAGTTACATCAGATGGTGTAAGCGAGAACTTATGTTATATGGCCATATGGGTTGACAACCCTCATCTTTGACGGTTCGCTACCGTCTACGGATGAAATATATTTTCGAGAATCAGTGTTTGTTCTAGCACTATGGATGGGGTATACAATGGATGGAATGTTAAGCTTTGATAATTGGGTGCTCGTGAATATTAACTTTTAGAATGTATTACTATTATTTCAACTTTGCAAACCTTGTGGTTCGACTTACTTTACTTTTACTCACAAACTTACTTAAACCTATGATTTCACCAACGTTTTCGTTGACAGATTTCTATGTTTTTCTCAGGTCTTGCACGATATGTGATACATGCTTCCGCTCATTATTTGATACTTGCATTGGATGTCGAGTATACATGCTTTTCATGGAGCGTCTTATGACTTTACTTTAAACCGTGTCGCCTAGATTTCCTTTGTACTTATAACCTTGTAACTTAACTTTTGGTTGAACAATTCTTGTAAACTTTGGAAACAATCTTTATTTTGAAATGAAGGCGACATATTTTGGTCAAACTTTGTCTTAAAGACTTATGACCATGCAATGGGACCCATGTAGACGACGCCGTCACTTGACGATTTGTCGGGGTCGCTACACTGGCCGCCAGAAATAGAATGTTTGGTAATGTGCTACAACAAGGTGGGCAAGTATCTGGTCAATTAGGATCTAAATCCAAGAAGTCTAGTGGGTTTAAATCGAAGGGTAAAAGTGGTCAGAGTAGTTCTGGGTCTGGATCAGGTAAAGGGAATTGGTGTCACACGTGTCGATCTTCTCATAGTGGTCAATGTTCTGAGGCTACAAGAAGATGTTTAAAGTGTGGTGTTGTTGGGCATGAGTCTTCAGCATGTCCGTATCCGAATAGTGTGTGTTGGAGTTTTCACAAACCAGGGCATCGTGCAGTTAGTTATCCGTCAAAGAGTGGTAGTTCCGGGGCAGGGTCAGGGGCGTGTTCAGCATCAGTCGGAGGGTCAACTGCCTCGAGTGGGCAGAAGATGAAGAACCCTCCAACAGCAGAGGCTAGAGCTTTTCAGATGTCAGTTGAGAATGCTGTGACAACCGACGAAGTGATCACCGGTATGTTTCTAATCAACTCAATACCTGCTCTTGTATTGTTTGATTGTGGTGCCAATAGGTGTTTTATGTCCCTAGATTTCTGTGCTAAGTTGAATTTACCAGCTACTGTGTTACCCAAGCCGGTTAGTGTAGAAGTAGCCGATGGTAAGACCACACCCGTCACAACATATGTGTCTGGGGTTTGTATAGAGATCGAAGGGAAGTCTTTCCCAGTGACTTGTTTAGTGTTACCTATTCCTAGCTTTGATGTAGTATTTGGAATGGATTGGTTGAGCTCGCTTAGGGCTAATATTAAGTGTGATAGGAAAATGATTACCTTTCGTTCGACCGATGGAACCCGTGTTGTGGCCCGAGGGGAGCGGGGCGGGTATAATTTTCCGTTGATAACCATGATGAAAGCGAAGAAGTCGATGATAAAGGGTTGTGATTCATTTCTTGCATATGTGATTGATGCGAAGAAAGAAAAGAGAACAGTGGCCGATATACCGATAGTATCAGAATTTCCTGAAGTATTCCCAGATGAGTTACCAGGTCTGCCGCCGGTAAGGGAAGTCGAATATAAGATTGAGTTGGTTCCTGGAACAACTCCTGTTGCAAAAGCTCCTTACCGATTAGTGCCGTCTGAAATCCGTGAAAAGATGTCACAGATTTAAGAGTTATTAGATCGCGGGTTTATCCGACCGAGTTCTTCACCGTGGGGTGCTCCGGTATTGTTTGTTAAAAAGAAAGATGGGTCAATGCATATGTGTATTGCTTATCGTGAATTGAACAGAAGAACAATGAAGAATAAGTATCTGTTACCTCGAATAGATGATTTGTTCGATCAGTTACAGGGTGCTTCATTCTTTTCTAAGATAGACTTACGATTCGGATATCATCAGGTTCGTGTTGCTGAATCAGATATACCGAAAACTGCGTTCAGAACAAGGTATGGACATTATGAATTTCTTGTCATGCCATTTGGGTTGACGAATGCGCCAGCAGTCTTCATGGATTTAATGAATAGAGTGTGTCGTCCGTTCTTAGATAAGTTTGTGATTGTGTTTATAGACGATATACTAGTGTATTCAAAGACAGAGAGTGAACATGCTGAACACCTGAGACATGTTTTGAATTTGCTGAAACGTGAGCAGCTATTTGCAAAATTTTCAAAATGTGAATTTTGGTTACGTGAAGTGCAGTTTTTGGGTCATGTGATTTGTGCTGAAGGTATAAAGGTTGATCTGATAAAGATAGAAGCGGTAATGAATTGGAATTCTTCGAAGACTCCGACTGAGATTAAGATTTTTCTGGGATTGGTTGGTTATTATTGCAGGTTTATCAAAGATTTTTCTAAAATAGTGGGTCCGTTGACTAAGTTGACTGGTAAAGATGTAGCCTTTCGATGGACTGATGAACATGAAAAAGCTTTTCAGATTTTGAAACAGCTACTGTGTCAGGCACCAGTGTTAGCTTTACCAGAAGGTTATGCGTCATTTGCTGGGTTGGGTTGTGTGCTAATGCAGAGAGATAAAGTAATCGCCTACGCCTCGCAACAGTTGAAAGTTCATGAGAAAAATTATCCAGTGCATGATCTTGAAATGGCTGCAGTAGTGTTTGCTTTGAAACTGTTGAGACACTATTTGTATGGAACTCATTGTGTTATTTGTACAGATCACAAGAGTTTGCAGTATATCTTCTCACAGAAAGAATTGAATATGCGTCAGAGACGATGGCAAGAGTTGATCAAAGATTATGATTGTGAAATTAAATACCATCCGGGTAAGGCAAATGTAGTTGCAGATGCGCTAAGTCATAAAAGGTCAAGTGATAATGTGAAATTTCTTCATTTGAATATAATTTCAGATTTGATTAACAGCTTAAGAACCGTTCAGGCCTGTGCTTTGGAGGACGAACATATTAAAACTGAACAAATGACCAAACGAAAAGTGGACTTAATTGATGACTCACGTGGAGTAAAGACCTTAAACAATCGTGTTTGGGTGCCTAATCTTGGAGATTTGAGGGATATAATCATGACAGAAGCTCACAAATCCAGATTGACAGTACATCCGGGTAGTAATAAGATGTATCATGACTTGAACACAGTGTATTGGTGGCCGACAATGAAAACAGATATCGCTCGATATGTTGAAAAGTGTCATATACGTGCTCAGGTGAAGGCAGAACATCAGAAACCATATGGTTCGTTACGTCAGTTACAGATTCCAGAGTGGAAATGGGAACATATAACGATAGATTTTGTGACTAAATTACCTCGAACTCAGAAAAGACATGATATGATTTGGGTAATAGTGGATCGTCTAACTAAAAGTGCTCATTTTCTTGCTACTCGTGAAACAGCTTCGTTGAGCGAGTTAGCTGAATTGTATGTGAAAGAGATAGTTAGTAGACATGGTGTGCCGTTATCGATCGTTTCAACAGAGATTCCAGATTTGTGTCGAATTTTTGGAGTAGTCTTCAACAGAATCTGGGTACTCGTGTAAATTTCAGTACAGCTTATCATCCTCAGATAGACGGTCAGAGTGAAAGAATGATACAGACTTTGGAGGATATGTTAAGGGCTTGTGTGTTAGAATATGGTGGTTCGTGGGATACGCATTTGTCGTTGGTCGAATTCGCGTATAACAATTCATATCATTCGAGTATAGGGATGCCGCCCTATGAAATGTTATACGGTCGTCGTTGCAGAACTCTGACTTGTTGGTTAGAAGCTGGGGAGAAACAGTTTGCAGGTCCCGAAATTGTTCAAATGACATTCGAAAAAGTTGCAATCGCGCGAGAAAAGTTGAAAGCCGCTAGAGATAGACAGAAAATGTATACTGATCCTTGTAGACGTCCGATAACCTTTAGTGTGGGTGAACGAGTGTATCTGAAAGTTTCGCCACGGAATGGGGTTATCAGATTCGGTAAACGTGGTAAGTTAGCACCGAGATTTATTGGTCCGTTTCGGATCAGTGAAGTGTTAAATGATCAGATTGTGGTGTTAGATCTTCCGCCAGAGTTAGCCGGTATTCACAATACATTCAACGTGTGTTATCTTCGTAAGTGTAAAGTCGATAATGAAACGCAACTCCTTCCTTTAGAAGATTTAAGGGTCGATTTGAATAAGAAATTGGTGGAAGAGCCGGTCCGTGTAGTTGACCGAAAGGTGACTAAGTTGAGAAATAAAGAGATACCAATGGTGTTGATCTAGTGGAAACACAGTTTGGGTTCTAATCTTACGTGAGAAACGGAAGAGTTGATGAGAAACCGCTACCCTCATTTGTTTGACCAAGACCAGATTCCGAGGACGGAATCTCCTTAAGGGGGTGGATTTGTAACAGACTGAAACCCGGGCTAGTTGTAAGTGGACTATTTTGCCCTTAGGGTTTTATTATGTGTTTTATATGTTTTTATTTTAATTATGTGAATAGTGTTATTTTATTAATTGGTTAAGACCAGTTTGTGGCAAGGGTTACAGAACATGTTTTTTTATTTAATTTGGACTCCGTTAGGGCTGCCTAACGAGGTACAAAAGATATCTGATAACTAATAAATACCCGTGTGTTGCACAGTGTGGCAATTAACCCAATTAAGTGACTAGTGTTGAAATGTCCCGTTCTTATTGATTAAAAACGTTCCACATTAATTGATTTCATTGCGAGGTTTTGACCTCTATATGAGACGTTTTTCAAAGACTGCATTCATTTTAAAACAAACCATAACCTTTATTTCATCAATAAAGGTTTAAAAAGCTTTACGTAGATTATCAAATAATGATAATCTAAAATATCCTGTTTACACACGACCATTACATAATGGTTTACAATACAAATATGTTACAACAAAATAAGTTTCTTGAACGCAGTTTTTACACAATATCATACAAGCATGGACTCCAAATCTCGTCCTTATTTAAGTATGCGACAGCGGAAGCTCTTAATAATCACCTGAGAATAAACATGCTTAAAACGTCAACAAAAATGTTGGTGAGTTATAGGTTTAACCTATATATATCAAATCATAATAATAGACCACAAGATTTCATATTTCAATACACATCCCATACATAGAGATAAAAATCATTCATATGGTGAACACCTGGTAACCGACATTAACAAGATGCATATATAAGAATATCCCCATCATTCCGGGACACCCTTCGGATATGATATAAATTTCGAAGTACTAAAGCATCCAGTACTTTGGATGGGGCTTGTTGGGCCCGATAGATCTATCTTTAGGATTCGCGTCAATTAGGGTGTCTGTTCCCTAATTCGTAGATTACCAGACTTAATAAAAAGGGGCTTATTTGATTTCGATAATTCAACCATAGAATGTAGTTTCACGTACTTGCGTCTATTTTGTAAATCATTTATAAAACCTGCATGTATTCTCATCCCAAAAATATTAGATTTTAAAAGTGGGACTATAACTCACTTTCACAGATTTTTACTTCGTCGGGAAGTAAGACTTGGCCACTGGTTGATTCACGAACCTATAACAATATATACATATATATCAAAGTATGTTCAAAATATATTTACAACACTTTTAATATATTTTGATGTTTTAAGTTTATTAAGTCAGCTGTCCTCGTTAGTAACCTACAACTAGTTGTCCACAGTTAGATGTACAGAAATAAATCAATAAATATTATCTTGAATCAATCCATGACCCAGTGTATACGTATCTCAGTATGGATCACAACTCAAACTATATATATTTTGGAATCAAACTCAACCCTGTATAGCTAACTCCAACATTCACATATAGAGTGTCTATGGTTGTTCCGAAATATATATAGATGTGTCGACATGATAGGTCGAAACATTGTATACGTGTCTATGGTATCTCAAGATTACATAATATACAATACAAGTTGATTAAGTTATGGTTGGAATAGATTTGTTACCAATTTTCACGTAGCTAAAATGAGAAAAATTATCCAATCTTGTTTTACCCATAACTTCTTCATTTTAAATCCGTTTTGAGTGAATAAAATTGCTATGGTTTCATATTGAACTCTATTTTATGAATCTAAACAGAAAAAGTATAGGTTTATAGTCGAAAAAATAAGTTACAAGTCGTTTTTGTAAAGGTAGTCATTTCAGTCGAAAGAACGACGTCTAGAAGACCATTTTAGAAAACATACTTCCACTTTGAGTTTAACCATAATTTTTGGATATAGTTTCATGTTCATAATAAAAATCATTTTCCCAGAATAACAAATTTTAAATCAAAGTTTATCATAGTTTTTAATTAACTAACCCAAAACAGCCCGCGGTGTTACTACGACGGCGTAAATCCGATTTTACGGTGTTTTTCGTGTTTCCAGGTTTTAAATCATTAAGTTAGCATATCATACAGATATAGAACATGTGTTTAGTTGATTTTAAAAGTCAAGTTAGAAGGATTAACTTTTGTTTGCGAACAAGTTTAGAATTAACTAAACTATGTTCTAGTGATTACAAGTTTAAACCTTCGAATAAGATAGCTTTATATGTATGAATCGAATGATGTTATGAACATCATTACTACCTTAAGTTCCTTGGATAAACCTACTGGAAAAGAGAAAAATGGATCTAGCTTCAATGGATCCTTGGATGGCTCGAAGTTCTTGAAGCAGAATCATGACACGAAAACAAGTTCAAGTAAGATCATCACTTGAAATAAGATTGTTATAGTTATAGAAATTGAACCAAAGTTTGAATATGATTATTACCTTGTATTAGAATGATAACCTACTGTAAGAAACAAAAATTTCTTGAGGTTGGATGATCACCTTACAAGATTGGAAGTGAGCTAGCAAACTTGAAAGTATTCTTGATTTTATGAAACTAGAACTTTTGGAATTTATGAAGAACACTTAGAACTTAAAGATAGAACTTGAGAGAGATCAATTAGATGAAGAAAATTGAAGAATGAAAGTGTTTGTAGGTGTTTTTGGTCGTTGGTGTATGGATTAGATATAAAGGATATGTAATTTTGTTTTCATGTAAATAAGTCATGAATGATTACTCATATTTTTGTAATTTTATGAGATATTTCATGCTAGTTGCCAAATGATGGTTCCCACATGTGTTAGGTGACTCACATGGGCTGCTAAGAGCTGATCATTGGAGTATATATACCAATAGTACATACATCTAAAAGCTGTGTATTGTACGAGTACGAATACGGGTGCATACGAGTAGAATTGTTGATGAAACTGAACGAGGATGTAATTGTAAGCATTTTTGTTAAGTAGAAGTATTTTGATAAGTGTATTGAAGTCTTTCAAAAGTGTATAAATACATATTAAAACACTACATGTATATACATTTTAACTGAGTCGTTAAGTCATCGTTAGTCGTTACATGTAAGTGTTGTTTTGAAACCTTTAGGTTAACGATCTTGTTAAATGTTGTTAACCCAATGTTTATAATATCAAATGAGATTTTAAATTATTATATTATCATGATATTATCATGTATGAATATATCTTAATATGATATATATACATTAAATGTCTTTACAACGATAATCGTTACATATATGTCTCGTTTAAAAATCATTAAGTTAGTAGTCTTGTTTTTACATATGTAGTTCATTGTTAATATACTTAATGATATGTTTACTTATCATAGTATCATGTTAACTATATATATATCCATATATATGTCATCATATAGTTTTTACAAATTTTAACGTTCGTGAATCACCGGTCAACTTGGGTGGTCAATTGTCTATATGAAACATATTTCAATTAATCAAGTCTTAACAAGTTTGATTGCTTAACATGTTGGAAACATTTAATCATGTAAATATCAATCTCAATTAATATATATAAACATGGAAAAGTTCGGGTCACTACAGTACCTACCCGTTAAAAAAATTTCGTCCCGAAATTTTAAGCTGTTGAAGGTGTTGACGAATCTTCTGGAAATAGATGCGGGTATTTCTTCTTCATCTGATCTTCACGCTCCCAGGTGAACTCAGGTCCTCTACGAGCATTCCATCGAACCTTAACAATTGGTATCTTGTTTTGCTTAAGTCTTTTAACCTCACGATCCATTATTTCGACGGGTTCTTCGATGAATTGAAGTTTTTCGTTGATTTGGATTTCATCTAACGGAATAGTGAGATCTTCTTTAGCAAAACATTTCTTCAAATTCGAGACGTGGAAAGTGTTATGTACAGTCGCGAGTTGTTGAGGTAACTCAAGTCGGTAAGCTACTGGTCCGACACGATCAATAATCTTGAATGGTCCAATATACCTTGGATTTAATTTCCCTCGTTTACCAAATCGAACAACGCCTTTCCAAGGTGCAACTTTAAGCATGACCATCTCTCCAATTTCAAATTCTATATCTTTTCTTTTAATGTCAGCATAGCTCTTTTGTCGACTTTGGGCGGTTTTCAACCGTTGTTGAATTTGGATGATCTTCTCGGTAGTTTCTTGTATAATCTCCGGACCCGTAATCTGTCTATCCCCCACTTCACTCCAACAAATCGGAGACCTGCACTTTCTACCATAAAGTGCTTCAAACGGCGCCATCTCAATGCTTGAATGGTAGCTGTTGTTGTAGGAAAATTCTGCTAACGGTAGATGTCGATCCCAACTGTTTCCGAAATCAATAACACATGCTCGTAGCATGTCTTCAAGCGTTTGTATCGTCCTTTCGCTCTGCCCATCAGTTTGTGGATGATAGGTAGTACTCATGTCTAGACGAGTTCCTAATGCTTGCTGTAATGTCTGCCAGAATCTTGAAATAAATCTGCCATCCCTATCAGAGATAATAGAGATTGGTATTCCATGTCTGGAGATGACTTCCTTCAAATACATTCGTGCTAACTTCTCTATCTTGTCATCTTCTCTTATTGGCAGGAAGTGTGCTGACTTGGTGAGACGATCAACTATTACCCAAATAGTATCATAACCACTTGCAGTCCTTGGCAATTTAGTAATGAAATCCATGGTAATGTTTTCCCATTTCCATTCCGGGATTTCAGGTTGTTGTAGTAGACCTGATGGTTTCTGATGCTCAGCTTTGACCTTAGAACACGTCAAACATTCTCCTACGTATTTAGCAACATCGGCTTTCATACCCGGCCACCAAAAATGTTTCTTGAGATCCTTGTACATCTTCCCCGTTCCAGGATGTATTGAGTATCTGGTTTTATGAGCTTCTCTAAGTACCATTTCTCTCATATCTCCAAATTTTGGTACCCAAATCCTTTCAGCCCTATACCGGGTTCCGTCTTCCTGAATATTAAGATGCTTCTCCGATCCTTTGGGTATTTCATCCTTTAAATTTTCCTCTTTTAAAACTCCTTGTTGCGCCTCCTTTATTTGAGTAGTAAGGTTATTATGAATCATTATATTCATAGATTTTACTCGAATGGGTTCTCTGTCCTTCCTGCTCAAGGCATCGGCTACCACATTTACCTTCCCCGGGTGGTAACGAATCTCAAAGTCGTAATCATTCAACAATTCAATCCACCTACGCTGCCTCATATTCAGTTGTTTCTGATTAAATATGTGTTGAAGACTTTTGTGGTCAGTATATATAATACTTTTGACCCCATATAAGTAGTGCCTCCAAGTCTTTAATGCAAAAACAATCGCGCCTAATTCCAAATCATGCGTCGTATAATTTTGTTCGTGAATCTTCAATTGTCTAGACGCATAAGCAATCACCTTCGTTCGTTGCATTAATACACAACCGAGACCTTGCTTTGATGAGTCACAATAAATCACAAAATCATCATTCCCTTCAGGCAATGACAATATAGGTGCCGTAGTTAGCTTTTTCTTCGATAACTGAAACGCTTTCTCTTGTTCATCATTCCATTCAAATTTCTTCCCTTTATGCGTTAATGCAGTCAAGGGTTTTGCTATTCTGGAAAAGTCTTGGATGAACCTTCTGTAGTAACCAGCTAGTCCTAAAAACTGGCGTATGTGTTTCGGAGTTTTCGGGGTTTCCCACTTTTCAACAGTTTCTATCTTTGCCGGATCCACCTTAATACCTTCTTTGTTCACTATGTGACCGAGGAATTGAACTTCTTCCAACCAAAATGCACACTTTGAAAACTTAGCGTACAATTCTTCCTTCCTCAATACTTCTAACACCTTTCTCAAATGTTCACCGTGTTCTTGGTCATTATTTGAGTAAATAAGTATGTCATCAATGAAAACAATGACAAACTTGTCAAGGTATGGTCCACACACTCGGTTCATAAGGTCCATGAACACAGCTGGTGCATTAGTTAAACCAAACGGCATGACCATAAACTCGTAATGACCGTAACGTGTTCTGAAAGCAGTCTTTGGAATATCATCTTCTTTCACCCGCATTTGATGATACCCGGAACGTAAGTCAATCTTTGAATAAACAGACGAGCCTTGTAGTTGATCAAATAAGTCGTCGATTCTCGGTAGTGGGTAGCGATTCTTGATGGTAAGTTTGTTCAACTCTCGGTAGTCGATACACAACCTGAATGTACCATCTTTCTTCTTGACAAACAAAACAGGAGCTCCCCACGGTGATGTGCTTGGTCGAATGAAACCACGCTCTAAAAGTTCTTGTAATTGGCTTTGCAGTTCTTTCATCTCACTGGGTGCGAGTCTATAAGGAGCACGAGCTATTGGTGCAGCTCCTGGTACAAGATCTATTTGAAATTCAACGGATCGATGTGGGGGTAATCCCGGTAATTCTTTCGGAAATACATCGGGAAATTCTTTTGCGACGGGAACATCATTGATGCTCTTTTCTTCAGTTTGTACTTTCTCGACGTGTGCTAGAACAGCATAGCAACCTTTTCTTATTAGTTTTTGTGCCTTCAAATTACTAATAAGATGTAGCTTCGTGTTGCCCTTTTCTCCGTACACCATTAAGGGTTTTCCTTTTTCTCGTATAATGCGAATTGCATTTTTGTAACAAACGATCTCTGCTTTCACTTCTTTCAACCAGTCCATACCGATTATCACATCAAAACTCCCTAACTCTACTGGTATCAAATCAATCTTAAATGTTTCGCTAACCAGTTTAATTTCTCGATTCCGACATATATTATCTGCTGAAATTAATTTACCATTTGCTAATTCTAGTAAAAATTTACTATCCAAAGGCGTCAATGGACAACTTAATTTAGCACAAAAATCTCTACTCATATAGCTTCTATCCACACCCGAATCAAATAAAACGTAAGCAGATTTATTGTCAATAAGAAACGTACCCGTAACAAGCTCCGGGTCTTCCTGTGCCTCTGCCGCATTAATATTGAAAACTCTTCCGCGGCCTTGTCCATTCGTGTTCTCCTGGTTCGGGCAATTTCTAATAATGTGGCCCGGTTTTCCACATTTATAACAAACTACATTGGCATAACTTGCTTCGACACTACTTGCTCCGCCATTACTCGTTTCGACACCATTTGTTCCTTTCGTTCTATTAACCCCTGGTCCGTAGACCTCACATTTTGCCGCGCTATGACCATTTCTTTTACACTTGTTGCAAAATTTGGTGCAGAACCCCGAGTGATACTTTTCACACCTTTGGCATAGCTGCTTCTGATTGTTGTTGTTATTGCGGTTATTATTGTTGTTGGGATGATTGTTGTAGTTGCTGTTGTTGTTGTTGTTGTTGTTGGGCCGTTTGTTGTAGTTGCGATTGATGTTGCGATTATTGGGATAATTGTTGCGATTATTGTTGTAATTGCTGTTGTTGTTGTATTGGTGATTCTTATCACCGTTTTCCTCCCACTTTCTTTTGACTTGCTTCAGATTGGCCTCTTCAGCAGTCTGTTCTTTAATTCTTTCTTCAATCTGGTTCACTAGTTTGTGAGCCATTCTACATGCCTGTTGTATGGAGGCGGGCTCGTGTGAACTTATATCTTCTTGGATTCTTTCCGGTAATCCTTTCACAAACGCGTCGATCTTCTCTTCCTCATCTTCAAATGCTCCCGGACACAATAGGCACAATTCTGTGAATCATCTTTCGTACGTGGTGTGACGACCCGTCCTAATCCACCTGGACGAATACATCAACATCTGGTCCCATGGCGAGGTATTTGACCTCTATGTGATACGTTTTGTAACATTGCATTCGTTTGAAAAGGTATTTCATAAATGAATATATAAATTCTAGGTTTTTAACATCTGATGATTCCAACGTATAGACAATCACTATTTAAATGGTTTACAATAATACATCTATTGACAATACAGTCAAAATAAGGTACATGGTAATGGTTTGGTGAATGCAAGTTTCTTGTATATAGCATGTATGACTCCCATCACATATCTTGTATCACGTATAAGCAAACAGCGGAAGACTTCTAGAAACCTGAGAATAAACATGCTTCAAGTGTCAACACAAAGGTTGGTGAGTTCATAGTTTTAATATTAAACATAATCCGTATATCAATGTGGATTACAAAAGTTCAGTTGTTTCATTCAAAACATTTATCAATATGTTTTAACATTTCAAATCATCTGTATATAATGGTTGATCACAAGATCTCAGTTGTTTTATCCAAAACGTTTATCAGGTTTGTAAGTTATTGTTTCACATCATCTGTATATAAAAGTAAACCACAAGGTTCCAGTTGTTTCATCCGAAACGTTTATCAATATGTTTTAAATAAAAGGTGGACCACAAGATTTCAGTTGTTTCATCCGAAACGTTTATCAATCGGTTCTACAAAGTTGAGCACCCTGGTAACCAAGCCTTAACGTTTATAATAAGTACCCCTCGTTTAACATGCAACCAACATGTACAATACATGCAATCCAACGTGTACTAACTTCAAATAGCATACGTCTATTTTATAGTTCAGGCTAGAGTTTCTTTCTATACCTGGAACAGACGGGGATGTCAAACCCTATGGATCCATATACTACTACTCGCGCCCACCAGTTCTTATAACTGGCAGTTAATAGTTACCAAAGCTAAGGTATTTTTGGTTCAAACTCAGTGTAGAATTTAGTATGTACTTGTATCCATTGCGTTTAAAATAAATTGCATGTATTCTCAGCCCAAAAATATATATTGCAAAAGCAATTAAAAAGGGATCAATGAAACTCACTGTTTAATATTGATATACAATATTGCAGGAAAGCATGTAGACGCATCGGAGATGATAAACATGAGGTTTGATTCCCAAAAATACCCCCGAAAATTACCCATAACCTTCTTGGCAATAACCCATAATTTCCTTAGCTCTAGCTTGCTCGAAAACTTGTTTTGAAAATTATTTGGACAGCACTCCGTCGTAATATTTTATGTACATTATTATTTTTGTATCGCAAAAATAATAACACTAATAATAAAAATAATAAGATTAATAATAATCTTATTAATAATAATAATAATAATAATAAATAATATTACGGAGTATATCTATATTTGTATATGTGTGAGTGAAAATATAGCCAGAAACTCGATCAATTTATAGAACTTTTCCTGAAAAAGCACCCCATGCGATCGCATGGGATTTGTGCTTCAAGGCCATGCGATCGCATGGCACCCTGGGACAGCTCACAAATTTTTAACTTCTTGTTTGTCGACATAATTTTATATTATATATAATAATATAATATATTTAATTTATATAATTAATTATATATTATATTAAATTCACGTGCATAGTTAACTTGTAATTTTTGTTCCGATAAGTCGTATGTCGTCACTCGACTTATGTCCCAGTTCCGGTTTTTCAAACGTGGTTTCGTACACTGAGAAAACTAGCATTTTACGTTTTACCGCCTATACCTTTGTCAATAATTAGGCTTATTCTTCACTAAATTATATTCTATGAAATATAACTTATACATTTAAGTATCGTGGTCATTTGCTTTTATAAATCATCGTCTCACTATTTGTTAAAATACATTTTAAAATAGTGTTTCACTGTAGCAAAGTCAATTTCACTATAGCAAATAGTGATTTTCGAAAACACTGTAGCATATTAGTGTTTTACTGGTTCATCTTAAACGCTTTAGTTAACTTATCTAAATATCAATCGAATCAATAAACGAATGTTACTATCGTTTACTAAATAACTTGAAATCATATATATTCAAATAGATATATAAACCAATAAGTTTAATGTACGGTATCATGCAATTAAAACTTTGTTACGTTTTCAAGTTATAGTATATATATGTATCTATTTACATATAATGGTTCACGAATCATTGAGAACAATCGAAGAGTATTTGAATAGTTTTAAAATTTTGAGATTCAACTTCATAGACTTTGCTTATCGTGTCGGAAATGTTAATCATACAAAGATTAAGTTTAAATTTGGTCAGAAATTTTCAGGTCATCACACGTGGTAATATCAAATCCTTGGGTTCGTAACCCTCTAAGTTCTGTCTTGAGCTTATTGACCTCGGTTCTGGGACAGTACTTCTCGTTCATCAAGTGCTTGAATGCTGACCACGGTAGTGCGTATGCATCGTCTTGTCCCACTTGCTCTAGATAGGTATTCCACCATGTTAACGCAGAACCTTTGAAGGTATGCGTAGCGTACTTCACTTTGTCCTCTTCAGTACACTTACTTATGGCAAACACCGATTCGACTTTCTCGGTCCACCGTTTCAATCCGATCGGTCCTTCGGTTCCATCAAATTCCAAAGGTTTGCAGGCAGTGAATTCTTTGTAGGTGCATCCTACACGATTTCCTGTACTGCTAGATCCAAGGTTATTGTTGGTATGTAGCGCAGCCTGTACTGCGGCTATGTTTGAAGCTAGAAAAGTACGGAATTCCTCTTCATTCATATTCACGGTGTGTCGAGTAGTCGGTGCCATTTCCTTCAAAATAGTCAAATGGAACAAGTTAATCATACAGAATATTAAGAGTAGTTAATAGTATTTCGTAGCATAATATGAACTCATTTATAAAAGCTTTTTCTTCATATTAGCGTTTTATAAGTTTAAATTCGGGTAGTACCTACCCGTTAAGTTCATACTTAGTAGCTAATATACAATTCAACTACTACAATTCTATATGAAAAACTGATTATAATAATATTTCGCGTTCAAACTTTTACACAATATTTTACAACTTACAATACCGCTTATTTTACATATAGCATGAAATATAGCACACAATAAATTTGATACAAGATGGTTGTGAAGATAATTCTAGCTAGTACACAAGTCGTTCAGCAAAGGCAATAAAGACACGTAATTCATACGTCCAGAAACAAGTCATGCATTCTGGTTTTACTAGGATTACTTCCCATCCTTGGTCTTGTGGAACATAACCGTTATGGCCGTTGATAAGACAGCGTGTTGTAACGTCGTCAAAGGGACGAGGGTTACGTAATGTCCAACAGTCCCGTAACAATCTAAAAACCTCATTTCTTACCCCAATTACCGACTCCGTCACTTGTGGGAACGTTTTGTTTAATAGTTGTAGCCCGATGTTCTTGTTCTCACTTTGGTGAGAAGCAAACATTACTAATCCGTAAGCATAACATGCTTCTTTATGTTGCATGTTAGCCGCTTTTTCTAAATAACGAAGTCCAATATTCGGATATATTGAGTCAAAATAATTTCTTAACCCATTGCGTAAAATAGCATTTGGGTTCTCCGCAATATATGCGTCAAAGTAAACACATCGTAACTTATGGATTTCCCAATGTGATATCCCCCATCTTTCGAACGAAAGCCTTTTATAAACTAAGGCATTCTTGGAACGTTCTTCGAATGTCTTACAAACTGATCTCGCCTTAAATAGTTGTGCCGAAGAATTCTGACCGACTCTAGACAAGATTTCATCATTCATGTCTCCGGGTAGGTCTCTTAAAATATTGGGTTGTCTATCCATTTTGTGTTTTTATACTGTAAAATAGACAAGAGTTAGATTCATAAAAAAAAATACTTATTAATACAAGTTTCTAGGGATACAACTATCTTATTCCGACTCGCTTGTTTCTTCTTCTTCGGTTTTGGTTCGTTTTGCCAAGTTTCTAGGGATATATGATGTTCCCCTAATACGAGCCATCATTTTCCACATTGGTTTAGAAAAACCTGGTGGTTTAGAGGTTCCCGGGTCATTGTTACAACTTAAGGACTTCGGGGGTTGACGATACATATAAAGTTCATCGGGGTTGGAATTAAATTTCTCTATTTTTATGCCCTTTCCCTTATTATTTTCTTTTGCCTTTTTAAATTCAGTTGGGGTAATTTCTATAACATCATCGGAATTCTCGTCGGAATCCGATTCATCGGAGAATTGGTAATCCTCCCAATATTTTGCTTCCTTGGCGGAAACACCATTGACCATAATTAACCTTGGTCGGTTGGTTGAGGATTTTCTTTTACTTAACCGTTTTATTATTTCCCCCACCGGTTCTATTTCTTCATCCGGTTCCGATTCTTCTTTCGGTTCCGATTCTTCTTCCGGTTCCGACTCTTCTTCCGGTTCCTCTTCGGAAACTTGTGAATCAGTCCACGAATCATTCCAATTTACATTTGACTCTTCATTATTATTAGGTGAGTCAATGGGACTTGTTCTAGAGGTAGACATCTATCACATAATATCAAACGCGTTAAGAGATTAATATATCACATAATATTCACATGTTAAAAATATATAGTTTCCAACAAAATTTGTTAAGCAATCATTTTTCAAGTAAACACGGTCGAAGTCCAGACTCACTAATGCATCCTAACAAACTCGATAAGACACACTAATGCAAAATTCTGGTTCTCTAAGACCAACGCTCTGATACCAACTGAAATGTCCCGTTCTTATTGATTAAAAACGTTCCATATTAATTGATTTCGTTGCGAGGTTTTGACCTCTATATGAGACGTTTTTCAAAGACTGCATTCATTTTAAAACAAACCATAACCTTTATTTCATCAATAAAGGTTTAAAAAGCTTTACGTAGATTATCAAATAATGATAATCTAAAATATCCTGTTTACACACGACCATTACATAATGGTTTACAATACAAATATGTTACAACAAAATAAGTTTCTTGAATGCAGTTTTTACACAATATCATACAAGCATGGACTCCAAATCTCGTCCTTATTTAAGTATGTGACAGCGGAAGCTCTTAATAATCACCTGAGAATAAACATGCTTAAAACGTCAACAAAAATGTTGGTGAGTTATAGGTTTAACCTATATATATCAAATCATAATAATAGACCACAAGATTTCATATTTCAATACACATCCCATACATAGAGATAAAAATCATTCATATGGTGAACACCTGGTAACCGACATTAACAAGATGCATATATAAGAATATCCCCATCATTCCGGGACACCCTTCGGATATGATATAAATTTCGAAGTACTAAAGCATCCGGTACTTTGGATGGGGCTTGTTGGGCCCGATAGATCTATCTTTAGGATTCGCGTCAATTAGGGTGTCTGTTCCCTAATTCTTAGATTACCAGACTTAATAAAAAGGGGCTTATTCGATTTCGATAATTCAACCATAGAATGTAGTTTCACGTACTTGCGTCTATTTTGTAAATCATTTATAAAACCTGCATGTATTCTCATCCCAAAAATATTAGATTTTAAAAGTGGGACTATAACTCACTTTCACAGATTTTTACTTCGTCGGGAAGTAAGACTTGGCCACTGGTTGATTCACGAACCTATAACAATATATACATATATATCAAAGTATGTTCAAAATATATTTACAACACTTTTAATATATTTTGATGTTTTAAGTTTATTAAGTCAGCTGTCCTCGTTAGTAATCTACAACTAGTTGTCCACAGTTAGATGTACAGAAATAAATCGATAAATATTATCTTGAATCAATCCACGACCCAGTGTATACGTATCTCAGTATTGGTCACAACTCAAACTATATATATTTTGGAATCAACCTCAACCCTGTATAGCTAACTCCAACATTCACATATAGAGTGTCTATGGTTGTTCCGAAATATATATAGATGTGTCGACATGATAGGTCGAAACATTGTATACGTGTCTATGGTATCTCAAGATTACATAATATACAATACAAGTTGATTAAGTTATGGTTGGAATAGATTTGTTACCAATTTTCACGTAGCTAAAATGAGAAAAATTATCCAATCTTGTTTTACCCATAACTTCTTCATTTTAAATCCGTTTTGAGTGAATCAAATTGCTATGGTTTCATATTGAACTCTATTTTATGAATCTAAAAAGAAAAAGTATAGGTTTATAGTCAGAAAAATAAGTTCAAGTCGTTTTTGTAAAGGTAGTCATTTCAGTCGAAAGAACGACGTCTAGATGACCATTTTAGAAAACATACTTCCACTTTGAGTTTAACCATAATTTTTGGATATAGTTTCATGTTCATAATAAAAATCATTTTTCCAGAATAACAACTTTTAAATCAAAGTTTATCATAGTTTTTAATTAACTAACCCAAAACAGCCCGCGGTGTTACTACGACGGCGTAAATCCGGTTTTACGGTGTTTTTCATGTTTCCAGGTTTTAAATCATTAAGTTAGCATATCATACAGATATAGAACATGTGTTTAGTTGATTTTAAAAGTCAAGTTAGAAGGATTAACTTTTGTTTGCGAACAAGTTTAGAATTAACTAAACTATGTTCTAGTGATTACAAGTTTAAACCTTCGAATAAGATAGCTTTATATGTATGAATTGAATGATGTTATGAACATCATTACTACCTTAAGTTCCTTGGATAAACCTACTTGAAAAGAGAAAAATGGATCTAGCTTCAATGGATCCTTGGATGGCTCAAAGTTCTTGAAGCAGAATCATGACACGAAAACAAGTTCAAGTAAGATCATCACTTGAAATAAGATTGTTATAGTTATAGAAATTGAACCAAAGTTTGAATATTATTATTACCTTGTATTAGAATGATAACCTACTGTAAGAAACAAATATTTCTTGAGGTTGGATGATCACCTTACAAGATTGGAAGTGAGCTAGCAAACTTGAAAGTATTCTTTATTTTATGAAACTAGAACTTTTGGAATTTATGAAGAACACTTAGAACTAGAAGATAGAACTTGAGAGAGATCAATTAGATGAAGAAAATTGAAGAATGAAAGTGTTTGTAGGTGTTTTTGGTCGTTGGTGTATGGATTAGATATAAAGGATATGTAATTTTGTTTTCATGTAAATAAGTCATGAATGATTACTCATATTTTTGTAATTTTATGAGATATTTCATGCTAGTTGCCAAATGATGGTTTCCACATGTGTTTGGTGACTCACATGGGCTGCTAAGAGCTGATCATTGGAGTATATATACCAATAGTACATACATCTAAAAGCTGTGTATTGTACGAGTACGAATACGGGTGCATACGAGTAGAATTGTTGATGAAACTGAACGAGGATGTAATTGTAAGCATTTTTGTTAAGTAGAAGTATTTTGATAAGTGTATTGAAGTCTTTCAAAAGTGTATAAATACATATTAAAACACTACATGTATATACATTTTAACTAAGTCGTTAAGTCATCGTTAGTCGTTACATGTAAGTGTTGTTTTGAAACCTTTAGGTTAACGATCTTGTTAAATGTTGTTAACCCAATGTTTATAATATCAAATGAGATTTTAAATTATTATATTATCATGATATTATCATGTATGAATATATCTTAATATGATATATATACATTAAATGTCTTTACAACGATAATCGTTACATATATGTCTCGTTTAAAAATCATTAAGTTAGTAGTCTTGTTTTTACATATGTAGTTCATTGTTAATATACTTAATGATATGTTTACTTATCATAGTATCATGTTAACTATATATATATCCATATATATGTCATCATATAGTTTTTACAAATTTTAACGTTCGTGAATCACCGGTCAACTTGGGTGGTCAATTGTCTATATGAAACATATTTCAATTAATCAAGTCTTAACAAGTTTGATTGCTTAACATGTTGGAAACATTTAATCATGTAAGTATCAATCTCAATTAATATATATAAACATGGAAAAGTTCGGGTCACTACAAGTGTACTGTATTTTCTTCCCATTTCTAGAAAATTCACCAAAAACACCGTACCTTCATCCCTCCCACCTAACCAAACCCTAATTCCCCATTGTTGATCTTGAGCTCGAATTGGTCTTGAAATCACGTTCATTACACTCTACTGATTTTTTTTAAGGTATGAATCATGAGCTTTCATGATCAATTTAGTGTTAAAATGGTGTTTTTAAGTGTATTTGTTCAAAAGCTTGATTTTGTGTCAAAATCCACGGATTTGATGTTGTTATGGTCAAAATTTGGTGGGTTTATAGTCTATAACATGTAGTAATGGAGTTGTGGTAAGTTTTGGTGTCAAAAACGAGCTCTAGATCGAGTTTTGGTGAATTTAGCTTAAAGTCCGTAGGTTGTGTTCAGAATCTGCAGATGATGAACACAGTTGGCCGACTGTCGGTCGACAGTCGACCGACTGGCGAGTGAACCGACTGACTGAGTTTGACTTTCGGCCGATTGTGGATATACCAAATAAGTCGACTGATTGGGAAAGTAAGTCGACCGGTTGTGTCAACAGTCGACCGACTGTCTATATCAGTCGACCGATTGAGGAGACAGTCGATCGATTGTGTGTCCAGGGTAGAATGTTTTACCAAAGTGCCTTTTTCTATCCGTTATGCTGCCCGTTTGTATTTTGGTATTCAGGATGTAAATTTTGAAAATGCATAAGTGTTAAGTAGACCTTTTTGTGGCGCTTTTTGTGACTGATTTTCTGTACTGTGCTGTTTTGTGTTAACGGACAGAAACTAACTTGATTTGCCTTATGTTCAGGTGATAAGGATAAGGAAGCTGCTCAGTGATAGATTATCTGAGCTAGTTGCTGGTATTCGGTGAGTGGGTCTATCTACGGATGGAGTTTAAGCATCATATCATGCTACTGTGGTTGACTCTTTTACCATGCATAGTGTAGGAATTGCCATGATAGAATAATATCGTTTGCTTGATGTTGTATGTGAATTATGTGTACACTGTATGAATGGTACCAGTCGGGCTTAGAGAGACTGGGGACTCGAGACCGTACCTAAGAGAGGTTAGAGTCCGTATGAGGTAAACCGTGCCTAGGGGAGGTTGGGTCTATAGGCTACTGATTGTGGAGTATAGTGTGAACGATGCATCTCCTGCATCTGGATAATTATACTGTGAATTGAGTAGCAGGGACTATCGGTAGACTCATGCCCGATCAGCTGGGAGTCGTGTGCTCGTACAAGCCGCCGATCCTCGTATTATCTTATTGTATGCTAGTTGGTAGTTAGCAAGTGTTGTTGTTAGTATATAGCTTGTGTGTGGCTTAAGCTATATCTGTTAGATAGATTCCATTCACTTAGCGGTGTGCTAATCCCCCACATATTCTCCTCTTACAGGTTTAGGTGCTGCTAGTCGGGATGGGTGCTATTGCAGAAGACATGTTTGACAATCTAACTCTGATGTAGACTTTTGTATAAATAATGTTTTGTAATAACGTAACACCGTTGTGTAAACTTAAACGTAATTACACGGATTAATGTAATGACGTGACTTATATTGTGTTTGTTAATAAAGTCTTCCGATGTGTGTTTAAAAAAAATGGTCGGTGTTACAATTATTATCATCTTTACAATTAATTTTATTCTTATTGATATTCGTATATTTTTTTAAAAATTAATATTAATATTAATATTATTATCTCTATTATTAATATTATTATTATTATTAGTATTCTTTATAAATTAATAAAATTTATAATATTAATAGAATATATTAATAAATTTATAACTAATATATATATAAATAAAAATACTGATGAAGATAATATATAAAACTAAACACAAATACGTATTCAGTTTCCAATCTCAATCAAACTGTTAAGGGATTCGTTTCCTGCTTCTGATTGTTACCAGTACAAATCACATATAATACGAACAAGAATCTGTTAGCCATCCTAATCAAATTGGATAACTTTTCTTCTAATTTTTTTGTTTTTGTCTGATAAAAAGTCGACCAGAGTAATATTATAAATCAAACAAGTTATTTTATGATAATGATGAATTCATTCAGTTCTTTCAATCTTATTATCAACTATCACTTACAAAAATCCTTACAGTTTGTAAATTGACGAATTTAAATCAAAAGTATGAAGAACACAGACTATTACACTGTCTGTGCTATTTTTAAAAAAAAATTCGATTTCGAACATATTGTAAAAATGTAGAATTACAGTTTTGTTAGGAATATTTCAATCAACCTATCTGCAAAGTTTCATATACAAATTCCTTATATCAAGCTCTAATTTAAGAGTCAAAAGTTAATTTTTTTAAAAGTCAAACATTCGATTCATCACAGAATTCGACTTCCTGTTAGTGTTTTAAGTTCAATTGATGAAGCAAAAAGTTTCTGTGAGTGATATTCAAACTTTTTCATGTAGAAAGTTGTACCTAAAACATCTTTAATTTCAAAATTAGGAATTTGGTTTTATTTTTATTTTTTTTCTGAACAGCAGGTCTGTTCTTCAAGTTTTATATATATATATATATATATATATATATATATATATATATATATATATATATATATATATATATATATATATATATATATATATATATATATATATATATATATATATATATATATATATATATATATATATTCGTGTTATATAAATACCATTTAATACCAGTGGTTAATTATAATCCTAATTATCTAATTAAGTTTAACGAACGAATTATAAGAGATATGGATTTTTTGGTCGACTGAAGTAAGGTTGAAGAAGAAGAACACAGGAAGAAGTAGTTAAATATAAAATGGTCGGGGATATATTCAGAAAAGTATCACGGAGTGAATGGTAAATGGGTGTTTGTTTGAGCGGGAGGTCGCGGGTTCGAGTCTAGTTTCAGCCATATTTTTTTTGAAGACTTAGATGGTAGTTTCCTAATATCAAAAGTATTATAATTATTATTATTATTATTTATTAATTATTATTATTATGATTATTATTATTATTATTATTATTATTATTATTATTATTATTATTATTATTATTATTATTATTATTATTATTAAAGTTATTATCAATAATATTATTATGATTATTATTGTTATTATTATTATTATTATTATTAATTATTGTTAATATTACTAGTTATTATTATGATTATTACTAATCTAAGTATTGATTATCAATTATTATTATTATGATTATAATTACAACAATGATCACAATTATTATTAATGTTATAACTAATATTATTATCATCATTTAAACATATAATTTTATCATGTCATTACTAGTATTAGTATTAGTGGTATTGTTAGTATTAAAATTTTTATCATTATTAACAGTTTTACTAAGATTATCATTTTGTTATCATTAAAACTACCCGTCTTATTATTATTATTGTTATTATTAACAAAATCATTATTATTAAAATTATTATGAATATGGAAATAAAAGTTTTAATGACGATGTAAAAATTATAAATATGAATATAAAGTTTATTATGAAAATTTAAATAAGATTAAAAAATGGAATATCATTATTTTTACCATTATTATTATCACGATTATTATTATTATTATTATTATTATTATTATTATTATTATTACGAATATGATTATTATTATTATTGTTACTACGAAAATAACACAAACTATTATTATTATCATTAATATTAGTATTAATATCATTGTAGACTTATTATTATTTGATGTTTTGCGAGGTGTACTAGGAAATATTATTATTTTTACAACGAAATAACTATTAAATACGATACAATTTTACACAAGATATTTATTTATTTATAGAATGGATATACCTAAACCTTGCTACAACACTTATAGACAGTGTACCTAATCGTACAGTAATGTAGTTTTTAGTAAGTCTGGTTCGTCCACAGGGAACTCTTAAACAAGCTTAACGCTATATTAGTTTTAAATTTATAAAAATACAAATATATATATATATATAAGTGATATTATTATTATAAAAGGGGGTTTTTACCGTTTAATGACCGGTTTGTTGATTTTTAAAACTTTAGTCGCAGTTAAAACCTAACGTAAAATATTAAATAAATAAAAAGACTTAATTTAAAGCGTAAAGTAAATAACGATAATGAAATTGCGATAAATAAAAGTGCGATAAAATAAAATTGCGATAATTAAAAAGTACGAAAATTAAAAGTGCAATCAAATACAATAACAATAAATAAAAGTGCGATAATTAAAAGTTCAATTAAATATGAAATAAAGGAAATTAAATATGAAATAAAGGAATTATGCTTATTTAAACTTCCGTAATCATGATGTTTGACGTGTTGATTTTTAGTTTATTCACATGGGTTAAGTATTCTTTGTCCTGGATTATTTAATATGTCCATACGGATTTGTCCATAATAGTCCATCAGTCATAAATATAAAGTGCGAAAGCCTTCGTCAAAATATTCTTATTCCCGAAGTCAAATATTCCAACTAATTGGGGATTCGAATTGTAACAAGGTCTTAATACTTTGTTTAATGAATACACCAGGTTATCGACTGTGTGTAAACCAAGGTTTTACTACTTTGTTAACAACTACACCAATTATCCTTGAATGTAATCCACCCCTGTTTCAACAAGTATATTAACTATTAATCCAATTCCGTGTCCGGTAAAATGAACAATTATTGGTATTTATAGATATCCCGCCCACCGTACCCAGTCAAGCGTATGTGGTTATATATAAATACGTCAAATTATAATTCTATATATTAAATTAACGAGGTATCATTTAGTTAATATGTGACGATCGCTCCAAATCCATATGGACGAACACGTCATTCATTGATTTCATTGCGAGGTATTTGACCTTTATATGATACGTTTTGTAAACATTGCATTCTTTTGAAAAGACACACCATAAATGAATATTTAAATCAAAGGTTTTCGACCTCTGATGATTTCTACATATAGACAATCACCATAAATAATAGTTTACAACAGTACTTTCGTTGACAATGCAGTCAAAATAAGATACATGGTGATGATTTGGTGAATTCAACGTTTCCTTGAAAAATATGTCATGTAAGACTCCATGCACATAGCTTGTCTAACATCTAAGCAAACAGCGGAAGACTTCTAGGAAACCTGAGAATAAACATGCTAACAAGTGTTAACACAAAGGTTGGTGAGTTCATAGTTTTAATATTACACATAATCCGTATATCAATGTGGATTACAAAAGTTCAGTTGTTTTATTCAAAACATTTATTAGGTTTGTGAGTTAATGTTTCACATCATCTGTATATAAAAGTAAACCACAAGGTTCCAGTTGTTTCATCCGAAACGTTTATCAATTAGTTCTACAAAGTTGAGTACCCTGGTAACTAAGCTTTAACGTTATAATAAGTACCCCTGTTTTAACATACATGCAACCAACATGTACAATACACGCAAACCAACGTGTACTAAACTCAAATAGCATACGTCCGTTTTATAGTTCAGGCTAGGGTTTCTATACCTGAAATGGACGGGGATGTCAAGCCCTATGGATCCATATACAACTACTCGCGCCCACCAGTTCTTATAACGGCAGTTACTAGTTACCAAAGCTAAGGGATTTTTGGTTCAAACTCAGTGTAGAATTTAGTATGTACTTGTATCCATTGTGTTTAAAATAAAGTGCATGTATTCTCAGCCCAAAAATGTATTGAGTAAAAGGGATCATATGAAACTCACCATTCGATATTGAGATTCAATATTGTAGGTAGATGTAACGATAGTGGATGATTGTATGGTTGGTCTTGGATTCACTAACAATACTCAATATCTTAGCTTTAATCTGTTTAAAAACCCGTTTTGAAATCACCCGAACATAACCCCGTCGTAGTATTTTATGTATTATTTATAATAATAATAATAATGATAATAAAAATATTACTAATAATAATATGTTACGGAGTATATATGCTTTATGTATATGTGTGTTCCATTTGTTTTTCTCTTTTGAAACAATATATATATAGACTAGATGAGAGGATTATGAGGCGAGTTGGACAAGAATTAAAAGGAGAAGCTTGGTTCTAGGCTATGACTTTACTACACGCGAGGCTTAAAAGTCAGGCCGGACATGAGTTGATGCAAAAGATGATGGGCCCTATTTTGTTCTGGAAAGCTACGCGTTTGCTTTTGGAGATTAAATTTAGCCACACAAGTCTTATAAAGATTCCATCTATCTCATTCTCGTGACACTACGATACATACAACTTCTAGTATTAGGTTTATAATAATAATAATAAATATATAATAATATATTAAATATAAAAAGATATAGAAAGAAAACAAAACGTGTGACAAGCTGTTTGCAAGAACAAATTTCTTGTTTAAATCCGTGACTTGTTGTCTTGTTATTTATTTTCGATCCGTGTTTTCACGAACTGATATTTTATGCTCTGTTACCAATAATTGATTGTAAAATTAAACAAAATCATAATTTAGGATAAAGTTAAAATATTTATTTTAATCATGACCAAGTAGAAACGTGTGGTAAAAAGTGTACTCATGATTAAAATAGTTATACGTTTGTTTTAGGAAAAACTGACCACCAAAAATGTAATATATAAAATTTATAGTTTATATAACTATAAATATAATTATACTTTTTAACAAAATTTAAGTTTTTTTATATATAATTAAACTATGTCTATCTAGTGTTATATGCCACCTACCTTTGATCATAATATATGTGATATATGTTTAACTTTGACCCATTCATTATGTACTATAAAACTAGATTGGAATATATATATGTGCAATCCCATATGTAAAAATAATAATAATACCCTACTTGTTGTTATCTTCCACGTGAGGTAATAGAGACCAAAGGCCAAAATTCTCGTGATATTTGGTTGTAATAATGTGTCGACACCTTTATCTATCATTAAATCACAGATTGTTATTTGATGTACTATTAACAATAAATAATGTCAAAAAGTTTATAAAAATTCCAAAATTTAGGATAACGTTAAAATCTTTATCTTTTTCATGACAACTAAGAAACGGGTTGTCAAAAGTGATCTTAGATATTTATAAAGATTATATTCTTGTTTTTAAGATGACATAACATTCTAAATATATATATATATATATATATATATATATATATATATATATATATATATATATATATATATATATATATATATATATGTATATATATATATATGTGTATATATATATATATGTATATATATATATAAATATATGTATATATATATATATATATATATATATATATATATATATATATATGTGTATATATATATATGTATATATATATATATATAAATATATGTGTATATATATATATATATATATATATATATATATATATATATATATATATATATATATATATATATATATATATATATATGTGTGTGTGTGTGTGTGTGTGTATATCTATTTACAATTAATTGTTCTCGAATCGTCAAAAATAGTCGAAGGGTATTTAAATATATAAAAGTAGTTCAAAAATTTTGAGATTCAGTTTTACAGACTTTGCTTATCGTGTCGGAAATGTTAATCATACAAAGATTAAGTTTAAATTTGGTCAGAAATTTCTAGGTCATCACAGTACCTACCCGTTAAAGAAATTTCGTCCCGAAATTTGAGTGAAGTCGTCATGGCTAACAATAAAAATGTTTTAATGACGAATATGAGTTGATATTAGAGTTTTATCTATGTTTGAATAATATGGATAAAATAATCCAATTACTCGAAGCGTATGAGAGAAGTTATCGTAATCAAGTGAAATGGAGAATAGAGATGCGTCTTATCTCTTGATGTAGTAACGATTGATTTCCGGATTTTAAGGAATAGAAAATTTTCATAATTTAAATAAGATTTGATTTTTCGGAATTTGCGGAAATTAGGATTTTCTTTGATTAAATGCGTAATCTGCCTCTATTGCTGCGTCCGATATTTTGCTATAAATTGACCTCTTACGTTTCATTATTTTCACCACCACTACATCTTCTTCCTCATTTCATACTTCCAAAAGATTGTGAAATGCTTCATCCAGTTCTGATTCTTGATATATTCCTAACTTTCATATCTGTCATTCTTCTTCTTCATCTACCACCAGAGGAAGTTATTTTCTTCTACCATTACCTTGGGGTTATAGTGTTTTTCATTCTCCCGTGTCTTTATATTGCTATACGCATTGATATACATGGTTTGTAATTTCGGGTTTGTTATCGGGCTTTATATCTCCCCTTATATTTCAATGTCCCTACTTCTGTCTTCTATAATCATTGTCATTCACAGTTAATACTCCCTCCTATTTGCTGCGATTTATACTCCAATTTCTATTTCGGGGCTTTGTCCCTTCGTTTCTTCTTCTTGCGATTAGGCATCTCTTGTAATGGTCCAGAATTCGTAGGTATGCAGTTTTGGATGAACATAGTTAATGTTCTGAGAAGGTAATCGTAATGGCACGATCTTGATTTGTCAAATTACCAGAATATCTGGAAAAGACCGAATCATCAAGAAAAATATTTTCTTGATATGTTGAGAGGTTAAATAGAATAAAAAAGTTATGTAACATGGTTCATGATGAGGGTGTAATCTGTGAACCTTTATCCAGTTCCATTAGAAACTCAGCATGACTTACTGTAATATAATCACGTTGATCAAGTGTCATTATCTTATACTAACTCATGCTTCAGCTCCCAATACCACTTCAAAAATATTCATATTTTAAACTCGAAGGTTTCAGAATTTAGAAACTAAAATAGTTTCTTTTATGATGTTACACAGATATCGCAAGGAGAAAATTAATTTCCGATAAGAATGATTATGGAATTATCTCCAGAAATATGGAGGATATTTATAATGAAAGATACGATGATATCTTAGAATTTCTAATATCAGAGGATGATGAAGAATATTGTCCGCAAGGGTTTAGATTCGGAAGCAAGGTATTCGTTAATGGCTTCAGCAGATACTGAATCATTTGGATTCTTTGAAGGCAGGTTTAGTCTTTGTGATTTATCCACAACCTCCTTCATACTTTGCTCAATCCGTTTTTCAGTACCAAAAATTTTTCCGAGCTTTGCCAACACACTATTCTTTATCATCAAACTTTTGACTGTTAAAGTCGTTCACAGTTTTTGATGGTTCATCAGCATTTTTCAAGATTTCGAAAACTAGTTTCGTAGTTTGGGGTGTTTTTCAGAAACATCATATTCGAAGTATGTAAGTCCAGGAGGTAGACGTTATATGCACACATATAACCGTTGGCGTAAACGTGCTGCAAGATTTCACAATACTGATTGCTAACTCCTGATAGTTGGTATGGCAATTGCCGTTACAAGATGTGGATGAGTACATGATACAGTTTCAATGAGTATAAGGATTTTTCGGAAGGTCAAAGATCAATGAAGTTGTTGGTAAATTTACTGCTAATGTGGTAGAACATGAAAGATTTCCCGATAACAAAAACATATATGCCAAAGTTACAAATCTGAAAGGACATTGTTGACTGGTTGAACGGTTGATAATACTGGATACTTTGAAAAGAAATTGCAAGGTTATTTTCAGTAATAACAATGCTAAAGGATCTTTCACATTTTTGAAGTCAAAGTATAGCTTTGAAAGATGTAGAGATCTAAGAATAATGTCTTTTGTTAAATCTTGACTTGGATTTTGATTTGTCAAAATCAAAATATGTAATCAAATTTGGATGAGGATGGTTGTTTTGATTTTTATAAAAGATTATATATTGTGTGAAAGTAGTGAGTATAGTTGATGATTTGTTGAATCAGAATCGAAGAATGTAACATATTAATTATGAATTTATATATCTCTCGGGTATTACCTACCCGTTAAAATATTCTCACCATTAACAGTTTGTACAAAAGAATTTTCTTAATTACAATCTTTATGAAAATATACCTACTTATATATTTTCCTTAGATGTAATCATGGATTTAATGAGTTAACATAATATTAATCTCATCTGGTTTTCGACTAGGACTAGAATATATAATCTCCAAAACTTTTAGAAACTACATATTCTCTGCAAAATATTTCTTTGATGAAGTTATGAATCAATACTTCATCGTTTGTTGTTGTTGGTATTCCTTGGTATCTATGGTGCGTATGACGTTGATGTTCGAGGTACAGATTGTGATGTTGAGGTGTGGGATGCGGATGTTGTTGTTGGTGGTGGTGATGGTACTGTTGGTGTTTCTGATGGTGGTACTATTGCTGCCGGTGCTGCTGCTGGTGCTTGTAACCTGTGCACCAAATTCTCTTAAGCCACTACCCGAGCGCGAAGCTCGTTGACTTCTTCTATTACACCGGGGTGATTGTTGGTTCGGATGAGTGGACGAATAAGATCTAGAATTTGAGATAATATATAATCGTGACGAGACACTCTGGAAATGAGAGAGAAAATGGTGTCTCGAATAGGTTCGCCGGTAAGTGCTTCAGGTTCTTCGCTAAGAGGGCAATGTGGTGGATGGAACGGATCACCTTCTTCTTGTCTCCAATGATTAAGTAAATTACGAACCCATCCCCAATTCATCCAGAATAGGTGATGGCTGATTGGTTGATCCATTCCGGTTACACTGCTTTCGGAGCTCGAGGAGTTCGAGGAATCAAGTGAGAAATCCATATTATATGATCGGATAAAGGGTTTTTGATATGAAATAGATTATAGGATTAAGTTTAGTATTCTCCGATACATAATTTACATATGTATATATAATACCAAAATCCCATAAATTACGGAGAAATTTTCGGAAGATGTCAGGAAAAGTTTACAGTAACAGATATGCTAAGATATGATTTTTTGTCTATACACTATTTATGCAATAAATGCAGGAAAACATGTCTAGACTTAAGAATGATAAGCATGTAATTTCCGACAAGAAATAATAAGCAAAACTTTTAACATGCAGACGTCGAAGTCCAGACTTACTAATGCATCTTAACAACTATCAGTTAGACACACCCATGCAAGACCTGGTTCGCTAGGACCAATGCTCTGATACCAACTGTGACGATCGCTCCAAATCCATATGGACGAACACGTCTTTCATTGATTTCATTGCGAGGTATTTGACCTTTATATGATACGTTTTGTAAACATTGCATTCTTTTGAAAAGACACACCATAAATGAATATTTAAATCAAAGGTTTTCGACCTCTGATGATTTCTACATATAGACAATCACCATAAATAATAGTTTACAACAGTACTTTCGTTGACAATGCAGTCAAAATAAGATACATGGTGATGATTTGGTGAATGCAACGTTTCCTTGAAAAATATGTCATGTAAGACTCCATGCACATAGCTTGTCTAACATCTAAGCAAATAGCGGAAGACTTCTAGGAAACCTGAGAATAAACATGCTAACAAGTATCAACACAAAGGTTGGTGAGTTCATAGTTTTAATATTACACATAATCCGTATATCAATGTGGATTACAAAAGTTCAGTTGTTTTATTCAAAACATTTATCAGGTTTGTGAGTTAATGTTTCACATCATCTGTATATAAAAGTAAACCACAAGGTTCCAGTTGTTTCATCCGAAACGTTTATCAATTGGTTCTACAAAGTTGAGCACCCAGGTAACTAAGCTTTAACGTTATAATAAGTACCCCTGTTTTAACATACATGCAACCAACATGTACAATACTCGCAAACCAACGTGTACTAAACTCAAATAGCATACGTCCGTTTTATAGTTCAGGCTAGGGTTTCTATACCTGAAACGGACGGGGATGTCAAGCCCTATGGATCCATATACAACTACTCGCACCCACCAGTTCTTATAACGGCAGTTACTAGTTACCAAAGCTAAGGGATTTTCAGTTCAAACTCAGTGTAGAATTTAGTATGTACTTGTATCCATTGTGTTTAAAATAAAGTGCATGTATTCTCAGCCCAAAAATGTATTGAGTAAAAGGGATCATATGAAACTCACCATTCGATATTGAGATTCAATATTGTAGGTAGACGTAACGATAGTGGATGATTGTATGGTTGGTCTTGGATTCACGAACAATACTCAATATCTTAGCTATAATCAGTTTAAAAACCCGTTTTGAAATCACCCGAACATAACCCCGTCGTAGTATTTTATGTATTATTTATAATAATAATAATGATAATAAAAATATTACTAATAATAATATGTTACGGAGTATATATGCTTTATGTATATGTGTGTTCCATTTGTTTTTCTCTTTTGAAATAATATATATATAGACTAGATGAGAGGATTATGAGGCAAGTTGGACAAGAATTAAAAGGAGAAGCTTGGTTCTAGGCTATGACTTTACTACACGCGAGGCTTAAAAGTCAGGCCGGACATGAGTTGATGCAAAAGATGATGGGCCCTATTTTGTTCTGGAAAGCTACGCGTTTGCTTTTGGAGATTAAATTTAGCCACACAAGTCTTATAAAGATTCCATCTATCTCATTCTCGTGACACTACGATACATACAACTTCTAGTATTAGGTTTATATTAATAATAATAATAAATATATAATAATATATTAAATATAAAAAAATATAGAAAGAAAACAAAACGTGTGACAAGTTGTTTTCAAGAACAAATTTCTTGTTTAAATCCGTGACTTGTTGTCTTGTTATTTATTTTCGATCCGTGTTTTCACGAACTGATATTTTATGCTCCGTTACCAATAATTGATGGTAAAGTAAACAAAATCATAATTTTGGATAAAGTTAAAATATTTATTTTAATTATGACCAAGTAGAAACGTGTGGTAAAAAGTGTACTCATGATTAAAATAGTTATACGTTTGTTTTAGGAAAAACTGACCACCAAAAATGTAATATATAAAATTTATAGTTTATATAACTATAAATATAATTATACTTTTTAACAAAATTTAAGTTTTAAATTTATATAATTAAACTATGTCTATCTAGTGTTATATGCCACCTACCTTTGATCATAATATATGTGATATATGTTTAACTTTGACCCATTCATTATGTACTATAAAACTAGATTGGAATATATATATGTGCAATCCCATATGTAAAAATAATAATAATACCCTACTTGTTGTTATCTTCCACGTGAGGTAATAGAGACCAAAGGCCAAAATTCTCGTGATATTTGGTTGTAATAATGTGTCGACACTTTTATCTATCATTAAATCACGGATTGTTATTTGATGTACTATTAACAATAAATAATGTCAAAAACTTTATAAAAATTCCAAAATTTAGGATAACGTTAAAATTTTTATCTTTTTCATGACAACTAAGAAACGGGTTATCAAAAGTGATCTTAGATATTTATAAAGATTATATTCTTCTTTTTAAGATGACATAACATTCTAAATTTATATATATATATATATATATATATATATATATATATATATATATATATATATATATATATATATATATATATATATATATATATATACAATTAATTGTTCTCGAATCGTCAAAAATAGTCGAAGGGTATCTAAATATATAAAAGTAGTTCAAAAATTTTGAGATTCAATTTTACAGACTTTGCTTATCGTGTCGGAAATGTTAATCATACAAAGATTAAGTTTAAATTTGGTCAGAAATTTCTGGGTTATCACATAATATAAAGCCCATTAATAGCCCATAGTCTAATTTCCACAAGTGTCCTTCTTTTGTCCAAACCCCAATTATGGTACAAAGCCCAATTACCCAATTTTAATATTTAGCCCAACATCATGATTACTTCGGCATTAAATAAGCATAATAATAACTTAGCTACGAGACATTAAATTAAAAATAACATTAACCATAACTTACAGTGATTAAAAATAGCGTAGCGTTACACGGACAGAAATTCAACTTACACCCTTACAACATTCGCTAACATACCCTTATTATTAGAAATTAAAATGAAAATTAAAATTATAATATAAATATAAATATATATACGTTGATAGATGAAAGGAAAAAGATGTAAAATTCGTGTAGAATTCGATGGCTTTTATAGGCCCACGTTGCACTGTAGAGTTCCGCGAGTGCTGAGGTTTCCTTCACAAAAGTACCGCGAGTGCGGAGGTCTGAAAACAACTCACATATTAGATCCAAAACATGGGCTGCGTAAATTATATTATATAATAATATATATAATTAATTATATATATTATTTTATTCTTATGCATAGTTGACTTGAAATTTTTGGTCCGTCGCGTTGAGCGTTGAGAGTTGACTTTGGTCCCGATTCCGGATTTTCGAACGTCCTTGCGTACAATTTAATATCTTGTATTTTGCGTTTCGCGTCTTGTACTCTTGTAATTTCGAGACGTTTCTCATCAATAATTGGAACCACTTTGATTGTATTTTGTACTTTTGAGCTTTTTGGTCGTTTGCATCTTTAATTTGTCGAATCTGTCTTTTATCTTCACCTTTTATTATTTAAACGAATATCACTTGTAAATAGGACAATTGCAAGTAAAAGCTTGTCTTTCTTGAGAGATAATGCTATGAAATATATATTCGTTTTTAGCATTATCAAATATTCCCACACTTGAGCGTTGCTTATCCTCAAGCAATATAGTCTTGAAATAAAAATACTAGAATCACTTCTTTATTCTTCACACTTTGTACATCAGTGATTTCTATACGGCGGTATAAACAATGGTAGTAACGTTGTGGCTTACAGTCCCAAATGACTATGAAAATTTAGATCCTTTAAGGAAATTAGATCTGTATGAAAATATTTGATCTTTTGAAAATTGAATCTAGCTTTTACCCTAGATAGGTTTTCCAGAATAACGCATCACCGGAGTTTGTAAAATATTTTTGTGGGTTTGGTGGGTTTCAGATTTGAAAATTTTAGCTCAAAACTTACGGTTTTATGTCACCCACTTGCTAACCTTGTATTGGGAAAGCAACACGTCCAGTATACTTGTTCCGTATATTACCTTTCGATAAACTACCGTCCGGTTGTAAAGGAAAGCGTTGAACAAGCAACTGTTAAGGCAATGTCCCCTGACATGCTTTTAATTATGGTCAATAACGTGTCGGATGCAATTACTATCCTTGGTATGAGCAATAGTAAAGCTCACCCTTATAATTTTTTGGTCTGGCACAAGGTCCTGTCTTCGACCATGCTATGCAACCACCGTTCTTACGGTTGACACCCGATTTGGTTCAGGTGACCTAATGAATTCCAGGTGAATTCCTAGGATTTTACGTTCAATGGTAATGAACGCATTGAAAATGGGTTTTCAGAAAACAAATCGGTTTTATTTTTGATCAAATTATTTTCTCGTTCAAGCTCGAGTTTAGATATCAATTCTCAATCTTTAAGGTCAATCTCAAGGATTGAGTAATATCAGGCATAAAAGCTGATTTTTAATCTTTAAGGAGATTATCCTTTCTGGGGGTCTGATTCATTAGTCTTATCAAGCTAATTTACACGGCGCCCTCCCCATTTTACGAGACAGATCCTCTCATGGTTAGGATAAGTCTGACCACATGGTGACCCTGTTTGATGCTGAGGTCCGTGGATTTCCTGCTGATTTTAGTGATGACTTTTCAAGATTTTTCGTTAACCTACAGCTGGTCTGGACGACAACTTCCTGACCTAAATCAAGAAGTGCGTTTCTTTTTCGGAAGACTTTACTTCCTTTTAACGATGGAATTGATTCATCGTGTAGCTCCATCTTTCTTTCAAATATATTACAGTAAATCGGGTGAAACTGATTAGTTTAGTCTAAAGCAAAAGCATCTTCAGTTATTTGTACAAAAATATGTGATATACGTTTTAAATAACTTGGTAAATTTTTCCCACACTTGGCTTTTATTTTCTTTTCTTTGCCTTTTTATTGTTCTCTATTCCATTTTAAATGAATTCTAACATTTTGGTTTGTTTCTCAATTTATGTCCTTTCCGAGGTAACAATAATTTCGGTGTTAACACCTAGTTTTATTGTTCATAAATATGTATAAACATGATTTTGAGTTCATTTAATTGAAAATTTTGAAAAATTTTACTAGAATTGGGTAGTCAGTATATAAGACTAGGGCTGTTCTTTATTATCAGAGAGCACTAGATTCTAATACAACTACTGCGTTACTAGTATTTTTAATGGTAACCAAGTGTTTACATCAAAAATTTTTAAAATCCGAAAGAATTTAACCCCTTCCCACACTTAAGATCTTGCAATGCCCTCATTTGCAAGAAATCAGTAACAATTTAAATTATTGAGGGTGATTAGTGTAGAAAAATGATTAAATTTTACCAAAGTTTCCAAATATATTGGCGTTTGTTTGCTGAATGATAAATGGTGCATATCATTTGTTCATTTCGTCTTGTTGTTACATCACATTTGTTTTTCGTTTTGTCGTCAAAAGTACTAGCTTTTGCTGAACTTAATGCCAGTCTTTGAAAATGCGCTGTTTTACCCTGTTTTGTACAATTGAAAATATACATACATACAAATATAAACATGCATGGCAATTTGAAATGGGATTTAAAATCCCACTTTCAAATCAAAAATTAAACATTAGTACAACATAATAAAAATATTAAACATTACAATAAAAGTATCATAATATAATGTGTTTAAACATAAATAAACAGAAATAATAAAAATTAAAAATCATATAAATTACCAACCGAAACTAAATCAATCTGGATAGGGGTTCCAGTTCATCCGGGTTCCATGGTTGGTGATAGGTGTACTGGTATGCCTGGTTAGGGTCGTAGAGAGTATAAGGCGGTCTCATCTCGGGCTGGTGTGGAGGACAGTAAGCTGGTCGGGTCGGGACGTAGTGATCCTGAGGTGATAGCCGGCTCATAATCTGACGGTGATGATAGTCCCATCTATCATGCTGTCGTTGCCTGGAATGCTCGTAATCATTCCGGGCTTGCCACTGCTCCATCCGACGAAATCTCTCCGCGTTTGTTATGTCTACCTCATCTACACGCTGGTAGACATCAGTCATAGCCTCTCGAATGACATCCCTAATGTCATCCGCTTCCTCCATCTCCTCATCTGAGCCTCTCTCTACCTGAGGATGACTACCTACATAGGGTATTGCCTGGTTGCGTCTACTCTTCAATACCTTAGCACCCGCATAAACCCTCAATCCTAAAAGCTCTACCTGTTCCCTACATTCCATAAGTGGACCCCCTTGGTCCTTATCTACACCCAAATACTCTCCAATTAAAGTAACAAAAATACCTCCTCATATAATCCCCCCTTCCTGTATTCCTTCAACCATCTTAGATAAATAAAAACCAACACAGTAGGGGATATTAACAAAGCCTCTTGGGTCTCGAATACACTTTAGGTAAAATAAATCATGTAAGGTCAATTTTTCCTTGTTGTGACCTCTCTGTGTAATCGAGTTAGCCAAAAATCTATGAATTATACGAAGCTCGGCTCTGTTAATATGTAAGTAGGTATGTGTTCCTCCCCGCCCAAAAATATTATAATCTGACGGCGTTCGCATCAAAATTCCTATCTACCCTTTCACCACGATAAATCAAATTCATACAATCGGGTAGTAGTAATTCAGCGGGCGTATATATCTGTAATGCCCTAGCCATGTCCAGCATGGACATCCTGTACATCCTACCGCCTAGTATAAACCTAAGAAAACTTCTATCATCTAATCTATCTACATAAACATTTAATGCTATAGTACTCATAAGTTCTACACACCATTCCTTATATACAGGTCTACGAATGGTGAATAATCGTTCCCAATCTGTAAAAGAAGAACTGCCATACCTTTGTATCAAATGCTCCCTAACACGGTCAGCAAGTTGGACCCTTTCCAAAGGACCCCAATCAATTACCCTAGGCACCTCTACCTCTTTTGTTACTAATTTGAATTTATTACTATGATATGCCGGGTAATCTCTCCATCGTCTATCGAATCTCAGATTAGGATGCAACTTTTGAAAAGACACACCATAAATGAATATTTAAATCAAAGGTTTTCGACCTCTGATGATTTCTACATATAGACAATCACCATAAATAATAGTTTACAACAGTACTTTCGTTGACAATGCAGTCAAAATAAGATACATGGGGATGATTTGGTGAATGCAACGTTTCCTTGAAAAATATGTCATGTAAGACTCCATGCACATAACTTGTCTAACATCTAAGCAAATAGCGGAAGACTTCTAGGAAACCTGAGAATAAACATGCTAACAAGTATCAACACAAAGGTTGGTGAGTTCATAGTTTTAATATTACACATAATCCGTATATCAATGTGGATTACAAAAGTTCAGTTGTTTTATTCAAAACATTTATCAGGTTTGTGAGTTAATGTTTCACATCATCTGTATATAAAAGTAAACCACAAGGTTCCAGTTGTTTCATCCGAAACGTTTATCAATTGGTTCTACAAAGTTGAGCACCCAGGTAACTAAGCTTTAACGTTATAATAAGTACCCCTGTTTTAACATACATGCAACCAACATGTACAATACACGCAAACCAACGTGTACTAAACTCAAATAGCATACATCCGTTTTATAGTTCAGGCTAGGGTTTCTATACCTGAAACGGACGGGGATGTCAAGCCCTATGGATCCATATACAACTACTCGCACCCACCAGTTCTTATAACGGCAGTTACTAGTTACCAAAGCTAAGGGATTTTCAGTTCAAACTCAGTGTAGAATTTAGTATGTACTTGTATCCATTGTGTTTAAAATAAAGTGCATGTATTCTCAGCCCAAAAATGTATTGAGTAAAAGGGATCATATGAAACTCACCATTCGATATTGAGATTCAATATTGTAGGTAGACGTAACGATAGTGGATGATTGTATGGTTGGTCTTGGATTCACGAACAATACTCAATATCTTAGCTATAATCAGTTTAAAAACCCGTTTTGAAATCACCCGAACATAACCCCGTCGTAGTATTTTATGTATTATTTATAATAATAATAATGATAATAAAAATATTACTAATAATAATATGTTACGGAGTATATATGCTTTATGTATATGTGTGTTCCATTTGTTTTTCTCTTTTGAAATAATATATATATATAGACTAGATGAGAGGATTATGAGGCAAGTTGGACAAGAATTAAAAGGAGAAGCTTGGTTCTAGGCTATGACTTTACTACACGCGAGGCTTAAAAGTCAGGCCGGACATGAGTTGATGCAAAAGATGATGGGCCCTATTTTGTTCTGGAAAGCTACGCGTTTGCTTTTGGAGATTAAATTTAGCCACACAAGTCTTATAAAGATTCCATCTATCTCATTCTCGTGACACTACGATACATACAACTTCTAGTATTAGGTTTATATTAATAATAATAATAAATATATAATAATATATTAAATATAAAAAAATATAGAAAGAAAACAAAACGTGTGACAAGTTGTTTTCAAGAACAAATTTCTTGTTTAAATCCGTGACTTGTTGTCTTGTTATTTATTTTCGATCCGTGTTTTCACAAACTGATATTTTATGCTCCGTTACCAATAATTGATGGTAAAAGTAAACAAAATCATAATTTTGGATAAAGTTAAAATATTTATTTTAATTATGACCAAGTAGAAACGTGTGGTAAAAAGTGTACTCATGATTAAAATAGTTATACGTTTGTTTTAGGAAAAACTGACCACCAAAAATGTAATATATAAAATTTATAGTTTATATAACTATAAATATAATTATACTTTTTAACAAAATTTAAGTTTTAAATTTATATAATTAAACTATGTCTATCTAGTGTTATATGCCACCTACCTTTGATCATAATATATGTGATATATGTTTAACTTTGACCCATTCATTATGTACTATAAAACTAGATTGGAATATATATATGTGCAATCCCATATGTAAAAATAATAATAATACCCTACTTGTTGTTATCTTCCACGTGAGGTAATAGAGACCAAAGGCCAAAATTCTCGTGATATTTGGTTGTAATAATGTGTCGACACCTTTATCTATCATTAAATCACGGATTGTTATTTGATGTACTATTAACAATAAATAATGTCAAAAACTTTATAAAAATTCCAAAATTTAGGATAACGTTAAAATTTTTATCTTTTTCATGACAACTAAGAAACGGGTTGTCAAAAGTGATCTTAGATATTTATAAAGATTATATTCTTGTTTTTAAGATGACATAACATTCTAAATTTATATATATATATATATATATATATATATATATATATATATATATATATATATATATATATATATATATATATATATATACAATTAATTGTTCTCGAATCGTCAAAAATAGTCGAAGGGTATCTAAATATATAAAAGTAGTTCAAAAATTTTGAGATTCAGTTTTACAGACTTTGCTTATCGTGTCGGAAATGTTAATCATACAAAGATTAAGTTTAAATTTGGTCAGAAATTTCTGGGTCATCACATAATATAAAGCCCATTAATAGCCCATAGTCTAATTTCCACAAGTGTCCTTCTTTTGTCCAAACCCCAATTATGGTACAAAGCCCAATTACCCAATTTTAATATTTAGCCCAACATCATGATTACTTCGGCATTAAATAAGCATAGTAATAACTTAGCTACGAGACATTAAATTAAAAATAACATTAACCATAACTTACAGTGATTAAAAATAGCGTAGCGTTACACGGACAGAAATTCAACTTACACCCTTACAACATTCGCTAACATACCCTTATTATTAGAAATTAAAATTAAAATTAAAATTATAATATAAATATAAATATATATACATTGATAGATGAAAGGAAAAAGATGTAAAATTCGTGTAGAATTCGATGGCTTTTATAGGCCCACGTTGCACTGTAGAGTTCCGCGAGTGCTGAGGTTTCCTTCACAAAAGTACCGCGAGTGCGGAGGTCTGAAAACAACTCACATATTAGATCCAAAACATGGGCTGCGTAAAATTATATTATATAATAATATATATAATTAATTATATATATTATTTTATTCTTATGCATAGTTGACTTGAAATTTTTGGTCCGTCGCGTCGAGCGTTGAGAGTTGACTTTGGTCCCGATTCCGGATTTTCGAACGTCCTTGCGTACAATTTAATATCTTGTATTTTGCGTTTCGCGTCTTGTACTCTTGTAATTTCGAGACGTTTCTCATCAATAATTGGAACCACTTTGATTGTATTTTGTACTTTTGAGCTTTTTGGTCGTTTGCATCTTTAATTTGTTGAAATCTGTCTTTTATCTTCACCTTTTATTATTTAAACGAATATCACTTGTAAATAGGACAATTGCAAGTAAAAGCTTGTCTTTCTTGAGAGATAATGCTATGAAATATATATTCGTTTTTAGCATTATCAAATATTCCCACACTTGAGCGTTGCTTATCCTCAAGCAATATAGTCTTGAAATAAAAATACTAGAATCACTTCTTTATTCTTCACACTTTGTACATCAGTGATTTCTATACGGCGGTATAAACAATGGTAGTAACGTTGTGGCTTACAGTCCCAAATGACTATGAAAATTTAGATCCTTTAAGGAAATTAGATCTTTATGAAAATATTTGATCTTTTGAAAATTGAATCTAGCTTTTACCCTAGATAGGTTTTCCGGAATAACCCTTCACCGGAGTTTGTAAAATATTTTTGTGGGTTTGGTGGGTTTCAGATTTGAAAATTTTAGCTCAAAACTTACGGTTTTATGTCACCCACTTGCTAACCTTGTATTGGGAAAGCAACACGTCCAGTATACTTGTTCCGTATATTACCTTTCGATAAACTACCGTCCGGTTGTAAAGGAAAGCGTTGAACAAGCAACTGTTAAGGCAATGTCCCCTGACATGCTTTTAATTATGGTCAATAACATGTCGGATGCAATTACTATCCTTGGTATGAGCAATAGTAAAGCTCACCCTTATAATTTTTTGGTCTGGCACAAGGTCCTGTCTTCGACCATGCTATGCAACCACCGTTCTTACGGTTGACACCCGATTTGGTTCAGGTGACCTAATGAATTCCAGGTGAATTCCTAGGATTTTACGTTCAATGGTAATGAACGCATTGAAAATGGGTTTTCAGAAAACAAATCGGTTTTATTTTTGATCAAATTATTTTCTCGTTCAAGCTCGAGTTTAGATATCAATTCTCAATCTTTAAGGTCAATCTCAAGGATTGAGTAATATCAGGCATAAAAGCTGATTTTTAATCTTTAAGGAGATTATCCTTTCTGGGGGTCTGATTCATTAGTCTTATCAAGCTAATTTACACGGCGCCCTCCCCATTTTACGAGACAGATCCTCTCATGGTTAGGATAAGTCTGACCACATGGCGACCCTGTTTGATGCTGAGGTTCGTGGATTTCCTGCTGATTTTAGTGATGACTTTTCAAGATTTTTCGTCAACCTACAGCTGGTCTGGACGACAACTTCCTGACCTAAATCAAGAAGTGCGTTTCTTTTTCGGAAGACTTTACTTCCTTTTAACGATGGAATTGATTCATCGTGTAGCTCCATCTTTCTTTCAAATATATTACAGTAAATCGGGTGAAACTGATTAGTTTAGTCTAAAGCAAAAGCATCTTCAGTTATTTGTACAAAAATATGTGATATACGTTTTAAATAACTTGGTAAATTTTTCCCACACTTGGCTTTTATTTTCTTTTCTTTGCCTTTTTATTGTTCTCTATTCCATTTTAAATGAATTCTAACATTTTGGTTTGTTTCTCAATTTATGTCCTTTCCGAGGTAACAATAATTTCGGTGTTAACACCTAGTTTTATTGTTCATAAATATGTATAAACATGATTTTGAGTTCATTTAATTGAAAATTTTGAAAAATTTTACTAGAATTGGGTAGTCAGTATATAAGACTAGGGCTGTTCTTTATTATCAAAGAGCACTAGATTCTAATACAACTACTGCGTTACTAGTATTTTTAATGGTAACCAAGTGTTTACATCAAAAATTTTTAAAATCCGAAAGAATTTAACCCCTTCCCACACTTAAGATCTTGCAATGCCCTCATTTGCAAGAAATCAGTAACAATTTAAATTATTGAGGGTGATTAGTGTAGAAAAATGATTAAATTTTACCAAAGTTTCCAAACATATTGGCGTTTGTTTGCTGAATGATAAATGGTGCATATCATTTGTTCATTTCGTCTTGTTGTTACATCACATTTGTTTTTCGTTTTGTCGTCAAAAGTACTAGCTTTTGCTGAACTTAATGCCAGTCTTTGAAAATGTGCTGTTTTACCCTGTTTTGTACAATTGAAAATATACATACATACAAATATAAACATGCATGGCAATTTGAAATGGGATTTAAAATCCCACTTTCAAATCAAAAATTAAACATTAGTACAACATAATAAAAATATTAAACATTACAATAAAAGTATCATAATATAATGTGTTTAAACATAAATAAACAGAAATAATAAAAATTAAAAATCATATAAATTACCAACCGAAACTAAATCAATCTGGATAGGGGTTCCAGTTCATCCGGGTTCCATGGTTGGTGATAGGTGTACTGGTATGCCTGGTTAGGGTCGTAGAGAGTATAAGGCGGTCTCATCTCGGGCTGGTGTGGAGGACAGTAAGCTGGTCGGGTCGGGACGTAGTGATCCTGAGGTGACAGCCGGCTCATAATCTGACGGTGATGATAGTCCCATCTATCATGCTGTCGTTGCCTGGAATGCTCGTAATCATTCCGGGCTTGCCACTGCTCCATCCGACGAAATCTCTCCGCGTTTGTTATGTCTACCTCATCTACACGCTGGTAGACATCAGTCATAGCCTCTCGAATGACATCCCTAATGTCATCCGCTTCCTCCATCTCCTCATCTGAGCCTCTCTCTACCTGAGGATGACTACCTACATAGGGTATTGCCTGGTAGCGTCTACTCTTCAATACCTTAGCACCCGCATAAACCCTCAATCCTAAAAGCTCTACCTGTTCCCTACATTCCATAAGTGGACCCCCTTGGTCCTTATCTACACCCAAATACTCTCCAATTAAAGTAACAAAAATACCTCCTCATATAATCCCCCCTTCCTGTATTCCTTCAACCATCTTAGATAAATAAAAACCAACACAGTAGGGGATATTAACAAAGCCTCTTGGGTCTCGAATACACTTTAGGTAAAATAAATCATGTAAGGTCAATTTTTCCTTGTTGTGACCTCTCTGTGTAATCGAGTTAGCCAAAAATCTATGAATTATACGAAGCTCGGCTCTGTTAATATGTAAGTAGGTATGTGTTCCTCCCCGCCCAAAAATATTATAATCTGACGGCGTTCGCATCAAAATTCCTATCTACCCTTTCACCACGATAAATCAAATTCATACAATCGGGTAGTAGTAATTCAGCGGGCGTATATATCTGTAATGCCCTAGCCATGTCCAGCATGGACATCCTGTACATCCTACCGCCTAGTATAAACCTAAGAAAACTTCTATCATCTAATCTATCTACATAAACATTTAATGCTATAGTACTCATAAGTTCTACACACCATTCCTTATATACAGGTCTACGAATGGTGAATAATCGTTCCCAATCTGTAAAAGAAGAACTGCCATACCTTTGTATCAAATGCTCCCTAACACAGTCAGCAAGTTGGACCCTTTCCAAAGGACCCCAATCAATTACCCTAGGCACCTCTACCTCTTTTGTTACTAATTTGAATTTATTACTTTGATATGCCGGGTAATCTCTCCATCGTCTATCGAATCTCAGATTAGGATGCAACTTGTGTTCAGGAATCGTTGGGTATTCTACAGGTGGATGCATCGGAAATACTATGAATTCATTAACAAACTGTAGCGGATCATAATAAGGTACGTGTTGATCAGGCTGATGTTGTTGTTCCTATTGTGATTCTTGTTCAGGTTCATATCGCATTTCTGGTTCTGGTTCTGGAGCGGGTCGTTTAGATGATGACGATGATGAACCTCCAGTATCGGCTCTCTGCAAAACACATTAAACACAAAATTTGTGCATCCAAATATGCATTAGTGTTAGCAAAATAACAACTTTAATTAACCACAATAACATGTTAAATCAAACTTAAACTTATACGCATTTTCACAATTTTTAGAATTCTACACTTTTTCAAATAAGCACATATGAAAATGTAGACAAAGTTCATAAGCATTTAACTCAAATAACATGTTAAAACAACCTTTACTAACAATTAAACAAGTCTCAAATGGCAATTATATCAAATTAATCAAGTTCATGAATTTTGCACCTAAAAAGTCCACTTTAATCTTCAAAAATCATGTTTAGGATTAAAGTTTGGATCATTTAACTACCTTAACATGTTACACTACTCAATTTAGCAATAATTCATGACAAAAATTGGCCATAACCTGTTTATATCAAAAGCCCCAAATTGCTCAAGAACACAAACCCTAGATTTCTAAAATTTTTGAAGTTTTTGGCTTCAAATCATGTTAAATAGCATCAATCTAGGTTATACATGCATAAAATACTAACAATTTAACACTAATTACACTAGAAATTAACAAAATTGCATTAGGTAAAATATTGGTAATTATCACAAAAACTAGAAAATTTATGAGTTTAGGGGTGTAATTTTTACCTTCTTTGAAAAGCTTCTGAACAATTTCATGATTAGAGCGAAAAATTTGACGAATTACGGTGAAAAAAATGATGAAATTTGAGAGGATTTTGAGTGTTTTTCGTGTATGTGTGTGTGTATTGTGGAGAAAGACAGACCAGTCGACTGCTTAAGTTCCTGACCTGATTTCCAGGGCCATGCAATCGCATGGCTGCAAAGGCCAAACTCCATGCGATCGCATGGAGGTCCGGGTACAGTGATTTTGTAGTCTTTTTTTTTTTTTTTTTTATTTATGAAAACCTTATGACTTATATAACATATAATTAATAAAATTTTAAAAATTTGTTTCTTTTTAGGATGAGGGCATTTCGGATCGTTGTCCTAGTCCGTCCCTCGACAAAATTTTAAAATTTGTCAATTCAAAGCGCGGTTTTAAAAGTAAAGATTTTTGGGTTTTTTAAATGTTTTTGGCATACTTTAGTTCAATAAGATTAAAAATAATGATAATAAAAGTTCTCGTCCCTCCCTTGGGTAGAGCAATTTCAGTTCAACGACCTAGTTTTCAACTCACGACGAATTTTTAAAAATCATATTTTTAACTTAACGGAATAAAGTAAATTTTTGTTTTTAAATTCACACCAAACTTAAATTTAAAATGCATAAAATTAAAAATTCGTATTAAAAATTCACACCAAACTTAAATTATATTTTTGTTTTTATACATACAAACATATATTAAAAATATTAATTTTTTAAATATTTACAAACTTAAATATATTGATTTTAAAAAGTTTACAATAATAATTTAATTTTAATTTTAATTTTAAAAATAAAGTAAAAATTAAAAATCTTTTTGGTCTTTTATCCCACTTTAATCAATCAAATATTATCAAAAATATACGCCCCTCTTTTCGATAAAGTAATTTCGGCTATATTACCTAGTTTTACTCCTGACGAATTTTTGAAATATTTTGGGTTGATTTATTAAAGATATTTATACCTTAAGAATAAACGGTAAATTTCGCAGTGATGTAATAGATTTTTGTATGATATCAATAATTTAGGTCGCAAAACCTAATTTTATTGAATATCAATTTAATACTTTATAGCGAACGATTTAGCGTTTATTATCAAAAGGTTAAAAGCAATAAAAAAAATAAAAACTGTACATACTTACCTGTGAAATAGAATTCTTAGTGACCTGCTTTAGCCCACTCATAAGATAGTCGGACTAATTGGTTTTCCATAGCTACATAGGCGTAACCTCGAGCATTTAACGTTTTTTCTTCGAAACATATGAACGGTCCATCTCTGCATAAAGTAACGAATTCGGTATTGGAATATGTCTGATTTGTCGAACATTTTCCTTCATGTGACCATTTTCCACATTTGTGATATCTTTCAAGGTGTCGTGCTCTTCTTTTCGCTGCGGATTTCGATTTTCCTTTACCAAACTGTAACTTATTATTTTCGTTCCTGGATTCTTTTCTTACTCCGTCCAATTTACCTCTGATTAATGATAATATTTCACTTGGAAGGGTGTCATTATTACATTTAGTAATTAAAGCGTGTAGCATTAGACCATGGTTTAATTCACAGGAAGTCTTCATCTCGTAAAACCTAAAAAAAATAAAAATTCAGAATGGGGGGGGGAAGACTAGTTCTTTAGAGTCTGCTAGGGAAAGACCGTTCGGATTCCATTCTCGAGAACTACACGAAAAAAGAACATCTAACTCTAACAGAAATACATATTACCCTAAAAAGATTTGAACCTCCCCACACTTAGTTAGATGTGGTGTTGAAATTGTATTAATATTATTTTCAATTGGATTATCAACAATTTGTATATCTCTGACTTTTTCTTCAATCCATTTGTTGATTTCCTCCGTAGCTTTCACGAATTCAACTAACATCGCCTTTTCTTTTGGCGATAAATTGGATATTAATCGGTTACATAACTTAAAGTTTCCCTTAATCTTAGCAACATGAATCCGTTTATAAAGTTTCTTCGTTGAACTGTTAAAAACGGGTTCATCTAATTTCTTATCATCAACGGGGTTCTTTGTGATCGGATCATCATTCAGTGTTTCTTCATCTTCCCCACACTTATGCGTTTTTATTGGTCTAACAGTTTTGGTTGGTGGAGATCTAAACTTTCGGTTCACAAAGGTGATCGATTTATCATCATCCCTAAGTGTCATTCTACCTTCTCTTACATCAATGAATGCCTCGGTGGTTGCTAAAAATGGGCGACCTAAAATTAGAGGAATATCAAGGTTTTCCTCCATATTAATCACTATGAAGTTTGCAACAAAGGTCAAACTTCCCACGTTAACAAGTAAATTATTTGCTATTCCAACCGAGTGTTTAATGGTTAGGTCAAATGATTGAACACCTATTTTGGTTGGTTTTAATTTACCCATACCTAATCTTTTGTATAAGGAAAGAGGCATAATATTTGCACTTGTTCCTAAATCTGCGAGTCCATTATATACAGCACTATCATTAAGCAAGCAAGAAATGATAAATTCACCCGGGTCTCCTGCTTTAGTAAGTCGAGTTGGTTTGTAAACCTTTTTCGGGTGTTCTTTTCTTGGTTATTTCACTTCTATTTGAACTTCTTGTTCACATTTTTCTTCATTTCTTGGAATGGGAGGTTTGTATAAGAATTCTTCTTCATCACTCCAATTTAAATCCTCCCTATTTTCCAATTTTGATTTTTCATATGTTGTTGATAACATATTTATGTTTTCATTTTTAGGGTTTTCTTGGGTGGTGAAATTATGATTGACTTCATTGTCAACTTCCATCGGACCATGTATGTAATGTTTAACTCTGTGACCATTAACTTTAAATTCAATCCCATTTGAATTTATTAACTCTACTGTTCCATATGGGAAAACTCTTTTGACTATGAATGGTCCAGACCATCTTGATTTCAATTTTCCAGGAAATAGCTTGAATCGTGAATTGAAAAGAAGAACTCTGTCTCCTTCTTTAAATTCTTTTGAACTTCTGATTCTTTTATCATGCCATTTCTTCGTTCTTTCTTTATAGATTAACGAATTTTTGTATGCTTCATGTCTTAATTCTTCTAATTCATTTAGTTGACTTAATCGTAGACGTCCGGCAAATCAAGATTACATGTCTTCAAAGCCCAAAATGCTTTGTGTTCAATTTCTACTGGAAGATGACATGCTTTTCCGTAAACGAGTTTAAAAGGTGTGGTTCCAATTGGAGTTTTGTAGACTGTTCTAAAAGCCCAGAGTGCATCCTCCAATTTCATGGACCATTCCTTCGGATTTGATCCTACGGTTTTCTTTAGAATACGTTTAAAGCTCGGTTAGTATTTTCAACTTGTCCACTTGTTTGTGGATGATAAGCAGTGGAGATTTTATGAGTTACTCCATATCTTTTGAGAACTTTCTCAAGTTGATTGTTACAAAAATGAGTACCCCGATCACTTATTAAAGCTTTCGGTATTCCGAACCTTGCAAAAAGACGTTTTAAAAAGTTGACTACAACTCGTGCATCGTTAGTTGGGAGAGCTTGTGCTTCCGCCCATTTAGATACATAATCAATGGCAACGAGAATGTAGAGATTATTATGAGATTTTGGAAATGGACCCATAAAGTCAATACCCCAAATGTCAAATACTTCACATACTTGAATGACATTTTGTGGCATTTCATCACGTTGACTTATTTTTCCGGCCCTTTGACAAGCATCACAGGATTTGCAAAGAAGGTGTGCGTCTTTGAAAATTATAGGCCAATAGAATCCAGCATCGTAAACTTTTCTTGCTGTGAGCTGAGGCCCATAATGCCCTCCTGTTGGTCCTGTGTGACAATGGTTTAAAATTTGACTGGCTTCATCTCCGAATACACATCGGCGTATTATTCCATCGGGACAACTTTTAAACAAATGTGGATCTTCCCAGAAATAGTGTTTTATATCACTAAAGAATTTCTTTCGTTTTTGGTACGATAATCCTTTTTCAAGGAATCCACATACTAAGTAGTTTGCATAGTCTGTAAACCATGGAATTTCATTATAATCTATCTTCAATAGATATTCATCAGGAAAGTTGTCTTGTATGGCCGATTCATTTAGAACTTCTAATTCGGGATTTTCAAGACGAGAAAGATGATCAGCGGCGAGATTTTCTGCTCCCTTTTTATCTCGAATTTCAATATCGAACTCTTGTAAGAGTAAGATCCAACGGATTAATCTTGGTTTAGCATCTTGTTTCGAAAATAGGTATCTAAGAGCAGAATGGTCGGTATAGACCACCGTGTTAGCTAGAACGAGATATGATCGAAATTTTTCAAAAGCAAAGACAATAGCAAGGAGTTCTTTTTCAGTAGTTATGTAATTTGTTTGTGCTCCTTGTAATGTCTTACTAGCATAATAAATAGGTTGAAATCGTTTTTCAATCCTTTGTCCTAAAACGGCTCCCATTGCAAAATCACTTGCATCGCACATTAGTTCGAACGGTAGATTCCAATTTGGTGTTATCATGATCGACGCATTAGTGAGTTTTTCTTTAAGAATATTAAAAGATTTGATGCATTCATCTGAAAAGATGAATGGAGCATCCTTTTCTAGGAGTTTATTCATAGGAGTGGCAATTTTAGAAAAATCTTTTATGAAACGTCGGTAAAAACCGACATGCCCTAGAAAACTCCTAACTCCTCTAACATTGGTGGGATGTGGAAGTTTAGCAATTACATCTACTTTAGCTCTATCCACTTCAATTCCTTCCTTTGAGATTTTATGTCCAAGAACGATGCCTTCTTTGACCATGAAATGGCATTTCTCCCAATTAAGAACTAGATTTGATTGTTCGCATCTAATAAGCATTCGTTCAAGATTAACTAGACATGATTCAAATGTATCACCGAAGACTGAAAAGTCATCCATGAAAACTTCCATGCATTCTTCTATCATGTCGTGAAAAATCGCCATCATGCACCTTTGAAAGGTTGCAGGGGCGTTGCAAAGTCCAAATGGCATGCGTTTGTAAGCAAAAGTGCCATAAGGGCACGTGAATGTGGTTTTCTCTTGGTCCTCGGGTGCTATTAGAATTTGAAAATATTCCAAAAAACCATCAAGAAAACAATAGTAACTATTTTCGGCTAATCTTTCCAACATTTGATCAATGAAAGGTAAGGGAAAGTGATCTTTTCTGGTGGCATCATTTAATTTTTTATAATCAATACAAACACGCCATCCTGTTACAGTCCTAGTAGGAATAAGCTCATTTTTTTCATTTGTGATGACAGTCATGCCACCCTTCTTAGGCACGCATTGAACTGGGCTTACCCATGGACTATCAGAAATTGGATAAATTAGACCTGCATCTAGCAGTTTAATAATTTCTTTCTTAACAACATCTTGCATATTAGGATTTAGTCTTCGTTGGCGTTGCACATACGTTTTATGACCTTCTTCCATAAGAATTTTATGTGTGCAATACGAAGGACTTATTCCTTTAATATCATGAATCTTCCATGCAATGGCTGGTTTATGAGCTTTTAACACAGAAATGAGTTTAGATTTTTCATTTTCAGTAAGAGAAGACGATATTATTACAGGTTATTCAGATTCACCATGTAAATAAGCATATTCCAAATGGTTTGGAAGTGGCTTTAACTCTAATGTCGGTGGTTCTTCTATCGATGATTTATATCGATATCTGTCTTCTTCTTTTAGCATTTGAATTTCTTCTGTTGTTGGTTCATATCCATTAGCCATAAGTGTAGCTAACATTTCAGTTTCATCAATTGGTTCAGTTCCTTCTCCTAAAGAACATTCTCCTGTTCCTTGTAATTCTGGAAATTTTTCTAACAATTCTGCATGTGATTTTATAGTTTGAATATAATAACATGTATCATCTGCAGATTGCGGTTGTTGCATGGCTCTATCAACTGAAAAGGTAACACTCTCGTCCTCTATACTTAGGGTCAGTTTCTTACCAAACACGTCTATTATTGCTTTAGCCGTGTTTAAGAATGGTCTTCCTAATATGAGAGGTACTCGAGAATCTTCTTCCATGTCCAGAATAACAAAATCTACTGGAAATACTAAAGTACCAACTTTAACTAGCATGTTCTCCATTATCCCTCTGGGATATTTTACTGATCGATCGGCTAGTTGTATTCTTATTCGTGTTGTTTTCAATTCTCCAAGGTCTAGTTTAGCGTATAGTGAATACGGCATTAAATTTATACTAGCACCTAAGTCTGCCAATGCTTCTATTGAACTAAGACTACCCAGAAAACATGGAATTGTGAAACTTCCTGGATCTGATAATTTTTCTGGTATTTTATTCAACAGCACTGCAGAAAAATTAACATTCATAGTAACAGCCGAGAGTTCTTCCATTTTCTTTTTATTAGTGATTAGATCTTTCAAGAATTTAGCATATCTAGGCATTCCTGAAATCACATTAATGAAAGGAAGATTTACATTTATTTGTTTAAACGTATCCAAGAATTTGGATTGCTCGGCTTCAAGTCTCTCTTTTCTCAATTTACTCGAGTAAGGAAGTGGTGGTTGGTATGGTTTAACATAAGGTTTAGCCTTAACTGTGTTATCTTCATTAACCTTTTCAACTACCGGTTCTTTTTCCTTATCTTGTTCAGATTGTGGTTCTTGTAGAGTAGGAATAGCTTCATCAGAAATTACAGGTATTTCAGGTGGTTTAAGTGTAATACCACTTCTCGTGGTAATGGCTTTAGCTGTTTCATTTCGGGGGTTAGCATTTGTATCACTAGGTAGACTTCCCGGTTTTCTTTCACCTATTAACCTTGCTAGGTTGCTTACTTCTTGTTCCGGATTTTGAATAAAAGCTTGTTGATTTCTAAATGCTTGAGCATTTTGTTCATTCATTTGTTTCTGAGATGTGAAAAACTGAGTTTGAGAATCAACTAGCTTCGACATCATGTCTTTTAAATTTGGCTATTTATCATCGGTTTATGGTGGTTTATTTTGAAAATTAGGTCTTTGCTAATTGTAAGTATTATTGGATACTTGTTGATTACTTGGACCTTGTTGGTTGTTGTATGGAACATTTCGGATATAATTCTGGTTTTGATTGTATATTGGTCTTGGCGGTTGATAATTATTCTGATAATTATTTCCAGGCCTTTGGTTTATGTATGAAACATTCTCTCTTTGTTCCATTGTTAGTTCAATACTGAGATAATCTTTTGTCAAATGTGGTCCTCCACACTGCTCACAACTAATTCGTATTGAGTGGATATCTTTAGTCTTCTTTTCCATTCGTCTCTCGACAACCTCTATCTTTGCAGAAATGGAATCAAAGTCATGGCTAGAATCGGCTCTAGCTGCTTTAGATGATCTAATGATATCTTTCTCTTGATGCCACTCATGTGAGTGGGAAGCAATGTTATTAATAATCTTATAAGCATCAGTTTCGGTTTTCTTCATAATGGAACCACCAGCTGCTATGTCGATGTCTTTTCTTGTTGTGATGTCGCATCCTTGGTAGAATATTTGTACTATTTGACAGGTGTCTAAACCATGTTGCGGACATCCTCTTAATAACTTTCCAAATCTTGTCCATGCCTCATATAGAGTTTCGTTTGGCTTCTGTGTGAACGTAACAATTTCTCCTTGAAGTCTTACGGCTTTAGATGCCGGAAAGAATTGTTTAAGAAATTTTTCAACTAAAACGTCTCATGTATCAATCGCCCCTTCAGGTAACGATTCCAACCAATCTTTGGCTTCTCCCTTTAAATTCCAGGGAAATAACATGAGATATATCTGTTCATCCTCCACTTCTCTGATTTTAAATCGAGTGCAGATCCTATTAAAGGTACGAAGATGTTCATTTGGATCTTCCTTCGGCGCACCACTAAATTGGCATTGATTTGTTACCATGTGTAGGATTTGTCCCTTGATTTCATAATCTGGCGCATTAATGTCAGGTTGAGTAATTGCGTGACCTTGGCCAGTGCGTTTAGCTCTCATTCGGTCTTCCATACTTAGAGGTTCCAGATTCTCCATGATTAAATTTGTTGAATCTGAATCACTAGAGGATTCTGATTTAATGGTTCGTTCCTCAACAATCTCTGTTTGAATGATTTGGTGGTTCCGGAGGAAAGATTAATGGTTTAGGATCTCGGAATCGTCCCTGAATATTCTCCGGATTCTCAATTGTGAGGTCGAGTTCAAAAAATGGATTATCGGAAATTTGAATTGGAGTACTTGGTCGACTAGATGACAATTCTAAAGAAAAATCAACGGCGACAATATTTGCTAGATGTCTTGATTGAGTTACAGGTGGTGAACGTACAAAAGGTGGTGAACGTTTTGCTCGGTGCATTCACAGAATATCCTATTAGTTTTTAAAAAAGAAGAAAAATTATATAAGTTATCAAATTAATAGACTTTTTTAATTTTGCCCACGTTTCGAATAGCCAAAAGATGCAGCAGAGGGGCGGGATTCATTTGGTCTCAATATAATTGAGTACTGTTTGGCTCCAATAACCCGGTCCACGTACAAATCCAACTATTACTACGAACCAGAAAATTTTAATGTCTATCAATTTAACCACTTTAAAATAATTTTTCGTTTTGAAATTTAAAGAAATTTTAGATAAGAAATAGAAAAAATCTAAGTCCTAAAAACTAGATCGGCGAGAAATAAGAAAGAAAAAGAGCGCGTCGAAAAACGTCGAAAAATAAAAAGTGTCGAAAAATAAAAATAAGAAAGTAGCGCGTCGAAACTTAAAAAGGTTAATGAAAAGATACGAAATTTTAAAAATAAAACTTATAGTTGTAAAAAGTACAATTTTTATAAAAATATTATTTTTATATTAATATTTTATAAAAGTATTAGTTTATATATTTAATAAAACTAATTATAACTTAATAATACAAATAAATTAAAAACTTAAACTAAATATTAATTTAATTAAAACCCTAATTAATATTAATAATAATAAAATTAACCCTAATTTCGTAATTAATACTGGCTGTGTTGACCTGTCAGAAACCTCCCCGAGTGCGGATCCTAGCTGGAAAAAAGTACCGCGAGTGCGGATATTCCAGATTCAGATGAGATTAAGGTCGATTTTTATGCAGGCTCAGTTTTTTTTTATTTTTATTTTTTACTTTTTATGTTTTGTTTTTTAATTTTCTGTTTTATTTTATAGAAAATGTTTTATAATATAACTAAAACTTATAAAATAACTTATTAGTATTTTATAACTAAAAATACCTTCTTCTTTTTTTTTGACTTAAAGATATATATTTTTTTTATGTTTTTATATTTTTGATATTTAAAACTTATGTAAATATATTTTTACAAAAATAACGTAAAAACTAATTTTTTTTTATATATATAGCGTCTCGCTTCGGCGTTAAGTGTTGTCCCCGGCAGCGGCGCCAAAAATACTTGATGTTTTGCGAGGTGTACTAGGAAATAGTATTATTTTTACAACTAAATAACTATTAAATACGATACAATTTTACACAAGATATTTATTTATTTATAGAATGGATATACCTAAACCTTGCTACAACACTTATAGGCAGTGTACCTAATCGTACAGTAGTGTAGTTTTTAGTAAGTCTGGTTCGTCCACAGGGAACTCTTAAACAAGCTTAACGCTATATTAGTTTTAAATTTATATAAATACAAATATATATAAGTGATATTATTATTATAAAAGGGGGTTTTTACCGTTTAATAACCGGTTTGTCGATTTTTAAAACTTTAGTCGCAGTTAAAACCTAATGTAAAATATTAAATAAATAAAAAGACTTAATTTAAAGCGTAAAGTAAATAACGATAATGAAATTGCGATAAATAAAAGTGCGATAAAATAAAATTGCGATAATTAAAAAGTACGAAAATTAAAAGTGCAATCAAATACAATAACAATAAATAAAAGTGCGATAATTAAAAGTTCAATTAAATATGAAATAAAGGAAATTAAATATGAAATAAAGGAATTATGCTTATTTAAACTTCCGTAATCATGATGTTTGACGTGTTGATTTTTAGTTTATTCCCATGGGTTAATTGTTCTTTGTCCTGGATTATTTAATATGTCCATACGGATTTGTCCATAATAGTCCATCAGTCATAAATATAAAGTGCGAAAGCCTTTGTCAAATTATTCTTATTCCCGAAGTCAAATATTCCAACTAATTGGGGATTCGAATTATAACAAGGTCTTAATACTTTGTTTAATGAATACACCAGGTTATCGACTGCGTGTAAACCAAGGTTTTACTACTTTGTTAACAATTACACCAATTACCCTTGAATGTAATCCACCCCTGTTTCAACAAGTATATTAACTATTAATCTAATTCCGTGTTCGGTAAAATGAACAATTATTGGTATTTATAGATATCCCGCCCACCGTACCCAGTCAAGCGTATGTGGTTATATATAAATACATCAAATTATAAGTCTATATATTAAATTAACGAGGTATCATTTAGTTAATATAAAGCCCATTAATAGCCCATAGTCTAATTTCCACAAGTATCGTTCTTTTGTCCAAACCCCAATTATGGTACAAAGCCCAATTACCCAATTTTAATATTTAGCCCAACATCATGATTACTTCGGCATTAAATAAGCATAATAATAACTTAGCTACGAGACATTAAATTAAAAATAACATTAACCATAACTTACAGTGATTAAAAATAGCGTAGCGTTACACGAACAGAAATTCAACTTACACCCTTACAACATTCGCTAACATACCCTTATTATTAGAAATTAAAATTAAAATTAAAATTATAATATAAATATAAATATGTATACGTTGATAGATGAAAGGAAAAAGATGTAAAATTTGTGCATAATTCGATGGCTTTTATAGGCCCACGTTGCACTGTAGAGTTCCGCGAGTGCTGAGGTTTCCTTCACAAAAGTACCGCGAGTGCGGAGTCTGAAAAAAGCTCACATATTAGATCCAAAACGTGGGCTGCGTAAAATTATATTATATAATAATATATATAATTAATTATATATATTATTTTATTCTTATGCATAGTTGACTTGAAATTTTTGGTCCGTCGCGTCGAGCGTTGAGAGTTAACTTTGGTCCCGATTCCGGATTTTCGAAAGTCCTTGCGTACAATTTAATATCTTGTATTTTGCATTTCATCTCTTGTACTCTTGTAATTTCGAGACGTTTCTCATCAATAATTGGAACCACTTTGATTGTATTTTGTACTTTTGAGCTTTTTGGTCGTTTGCATCTTTAATTTATCGAATCTGTCTTTTATCTTCACCTTTTATTATTTAAACGAATATCACTTGTAAATAGGACAATTGCAACTAAAAACTTTTCTTTCTTGAGAAATAATGCTATGAAATATATGTTCGTTTTTAGCATTATCATTATTATTAACAAAAATATTATTATAAAGATTATCATTAGTAATAAGATCGTTATAATAATTATTATTATTAAGTATTATGTACTATTATCAAAATTATTATTTTCATTATCATTACTATTCTAACAAACAAATGAAATATATACATATAAAATATTTGATACATATAACATAACAAAAGTTATATTATTATATAATAAAAATGAAATATATAAATTAGTAATATAAAAATTATATCACTAACAATATATATATATATATATATATATATATATATATATATATATATATATATATATATATATATATATATATATATGTGTGTGTGTGTGTGTATGTGTGTGTGTGTGTTCGATTACAAGTATATGTTTTAATATATATACGAATGATATAGGTTCGTGAATCTGAGGCCAACCCTGCATTGTTCAATATCGTCATATGTATTTTTACTACAAAATACAGTACTGTGAGTTTCATTACTCACTTTTTAAATGTTTTTACAATATATATATTTTTGGGACTGAGAATACATGCGCTATTTTATAACTGTTTTACGAAATAGACAAAAGTACTTAAAGACATTCTGCGATTGAGTTACGAGTACACCGTATATCAGCCCTTTATAGTCTGGTAATCTAAGAATTAGGAAACCGAGCTCCTAATTGACGCGAATCCTAAAGATAGATCTATGGGCACTCACAAGCCCAGTCAGAGAATTTGAACTGCTTTAGTACTTCGAAATAGGTATACAACTTCCAGCTTTAAAAGATATGATCTGTTTGTGAGGTGTACACAACCATCATATTTAAAAGAGTGGCCTGTTTGTATGCTTTTGCATGACCGTGCGGAATGCCGGTATGCGGGGGATATTCTATATGCATCTTGTTAAGGTCGATTACTATGTGTTTATATATCGTATGAATGATTTTCCAGCAGTGAGCAGACCTGCACAGATTGTTTTCGAAATATGAGTATCTTGTGGTCTATTATACTATCTGAAATGATTACTTATGATAAACTAATGAACTCACCAACCTTTTGGTTGACACTTTAAAGCATGTTTATTCTCAGGTATTAAAGAAATCTTCTGCTGTGCATTTTCTCATATTAGAGATATTACTTGGAGTCATTCATGACATATTTCAAAAGACGTTGCATTCGAGTCATCGAGTTCATCAAGATTATTACTAAGTCAATTATAGTTGGATATATTTTGAAATGGTATGCATGCCGTCAACTGTCGATGTAATGAAAGTTTGTCTTTTAAAAATGAATGCAATGTTTGTAAAATGTATCATATAGAGGTTAAGTACCTCGCGATGTAACCAAATGTAATGTATTCGTCTAGATGGATTAGGACGAGTCATGAAAGTTGGTATCAGAGTGGTGGTCTTAGCGAACCATGTCTTGCATTAGTGTGTCTAACTGATAGTTGCTTAGATGCATTAGTGAGTCTAGACTTCGACGGTGTCTGCATGTCAAAAGTTTTGCTTATCATTTCGTGTCGAAAATTACCTACTTATCATCCTTAGGAAATTACATGCTTATCATTCTTAGTCTAGACGCATCTTACAGCATTGATTGCATGAATAGTGTATAGACAAAATTCATATCTTAGCGCATCTGTTACTGTAAACTTTGCCCGACAGCTTCCGAAAGTTCCTCCGTAATCTACGGGATCTTTTTGGACTATATATAGATATTCTATGTAATTAGAATACCATCCGATAGCCGAAAATCATTTCATATCGAAAAATCCTTTATTCAATCGTACGAAATGGAACTCGCCACTAGTTCAAGTCCCTCAGATTCTGATATGGAGTTTCACTCAAGCTCCGAAAGCAGTATAACCGGAATGGATCAACAAATCAGTCATCACCAATTCATCTGATGAGTTCATAATCGACTTAGTCGATGGAGACGAGAAGAAAGTGATCCCTTCTATCCACCACATTGGCCTCTTGGCGATGAACCTGAAGCACTTACCGGCGAACCTGTTCGAGACACTATTTTCTCTCTCATTTCCAGAGTAGCTCGATATGAATATATTCTATCCACAATTCTAAACCTTATTCATCCGTTTGCTCCAACCGCCAATCATCCCGGAGTAATAGAAGAAGTCAACGAGCTTCGCGCTCGAGTAATAGCTTTGGAGAATATGGTGCAAAACTTACCAGCTTCAGCAACATCACCGACATCAACAGAACCACCAACAACGACACCCGTACCATCAACAACACACGCCTCAACATCACGATCTGTACCTCGAACATAATCATCGTTCTACATGACGTTTTACATCATTTATCTTCGTTCGACATGGCAATTATGTAATCTCTAATGTTTTAGAGATTATATATTCTTATTCTAACGGAAAATCAAATGAGTCTAATATCATATTGACTCATTAAATCCATGATTACATCTGAAGAAAATATATATGTATATATGTTTTCATAATGGTTGTAATTAAAAATTCTTTCGTACAAACTGTTAATGATGAAAATATTTTAACGGGTAGGTAATACTCGAGGAATATTTAGATTTCACATTAATAAGTTACATTGTACATTCTTCGAATCTGATTCAACAGTCATTTACTATCCTACTTACATCCACAAGATATACGTATTCGTTCACCGCAGAAAAACCATTTTCATTCAATTTCATATTTGAATTTTGACCTATCAGAATCCAACAAGTGGCGTAATGAAGAAAATATTGGACAAAATAAAATTTGTTAGAAACAAACAAATTAACTATGAGAAATTTTGTTAAGAATTCACACTAACAAAATCCTAGCTAACTGTTCCTAGCTAACTGCTAATTCCTTATTACATTTTTAATTATCGCAATTTTAATTCTCGCAATTTTAATTCTCGCAATTTTATTTATCGTCATTTAATTTCTGTTATTTTTTTACGCACTTTATTTATCGTCATTTAAATACTGTTATTTACGCATTTTAAATATCGGGACACGTATACAATGTTTTGACAAATCATATCGACGCATCTATATATATTATTTGGAATAACAGTAAGTAACTCTATACGCTGTAATGTTCGAGTTCGCATATAAAGGGTCGAGGTTGATTCTCAAATAATATATATACTTTGAGTTGTGATCGAGTCTGAGACATGTATATAATGGGTCACGACACGTATTAATTAATTCGAATATTATATATTAAACTATATATGAATTGTTGAACTGCTAACTGTGGACTATCAACTGTGGACTACCAACATTGGACAATTAAAATGAATTAAAATATTGATTATAACATATGAAACTAAACATTTCTTCAAGTTTGCCACTTGATTTCATCTTAAACCTCATTTGTATCATGACGATTACAATATGCGTTCAAACCTTTTATGATTTTTGAAAACACCTCAATCGAGAGGATAAACTAATCGCACATCATCTACAGAAGGAAAGATTTATGCATATAGTTATGTACCTAAAAAAAACTCTCGAAAACTGAGTAAAAGTTTAACAGATAGCTGTGCTAAATCCATTAGCGTTATTATTACCGAAAATAACTTTGCAACTCCTGTTCGAGATAGCCAATTTTGTCACAGCTCCATCAAGTCAACTTCGAATTTCATTTGAAACAACCTTATTATAACCTTGATATATATGCGTGCTCTTTTATTGTTACCGGGGAACCTTTTATATTCCACCATATTACCATTAGCGTTTAATCATCTAAAAACACAATACTCTTGAAACCACCTCGAATTGATAACCGATGATTCGAATATGGTAGCATTAAATGCAGAGGAAACAGCAAAATTGTAGATGGTCTAAACGGCCAAAAGTTTGATAATAAAGAATGGAATGTTGGGAACGCTCGATAGAAAATTTGGTACTGAAAAATGGATTGAGCAAAGTATGAAGGAGGCTGTGAACAAATCACAAAGACTAAACCTGCCTTCAAAGAATCCAAATGATTCAATATCTACTGAAGTCATTAATGAATAACTTGCTCCTGACTCTAAACCCTTGTGGACAATATTATTCATCATCCTCTGATATTAGAAATTCTAAGATATCATCGTATCTTTCATTATAAATATCCTCGACATTTCTGAAGATAACTTCATAACTATTCTTATCTGAAGTCATTTATCTCTTCGCGATATCAGCGTTACATCAGAATGGAAACTCTTTTAGTTTCTAAATTCTGAAATATTCGAACTTAAAATATGAATGATGTTGAAGTAGTGTTGGAAACTGAAGCATGAGTTAGTATAATATAATGACACTTGATCAATGTGATTATATTACAGTAAGTTATGCTGAGTTTCTATTGGAACGTGATGATTCACAGATCATAATGTCATCATGTACCATGTTACACGACTCTTACATTCTATCTAACTTATAAACATATCAAGAACATATTTCTTGATAGTTCTATCTTTTCCCGTAACTTCTAGTAATCTAACCAATCAAGATCGTGCTATTATGTCCCTTTCTACTTAGAACATTAGGATTATTCAAAACTCCATACCTATGAATTCTGGACCATTATTCGCTTGATTTAAAGTCGGGAAGAGAAAACAAAAGAATGAATATCTGAAATAAAAATGGGAGTATAAATCACAGTAAATTGGAGAGAGTATTAATTGTGGATGTCAATGATTACAGAAGGACAGAAGCAAAGACATCAAAATATAAGATAAGATATAAAACCCAACAACAACTCAAAAATTACAAACTGTGGATATTAATACGAATAGCAATATAAAGACACGGTATAATTAAGAATAGTATCACCCCAAGGTAATAGTAGAAGTAAATAGATTGTTTTCGAAATATGAGTATCCTGTGGTCTATTACACTATCTGAAATGATTATTTATGGTAAACTAATGAACTCACCAACCTTTTGGTTGACACTTTAAAGCATGTTTATTCTCAGGTATTAAAGAAATCTTCTGCTGTGCATTTACTCATATTAAAGATATTACTTGGAGTCATTCATGACATATTTTAAAAGACGTTGCATTCGAGTCATCGAGTTCATCAAGATTATTACTAAGTCAATTATAGTTGGATATATTATGAAATGGTATGCATGCCGTCAACTGTCGATGTAATGAAAGTTTATCTTTTAAAAACGAATGCAATGTTTGTAAAATGTATCATATAGAGGTCAAGTACTTCGCGATGTAACTAAATGTAATGTATTCGTCCAGATGGATTAGGATGGGTCATGAAACACGTTTCCTTTCCTTCTTCTTGTGTGTCATTTTCTTCATCATCCCATGCACCTCCAAGAAAAGCCTTTTCATTCTTTCTCTTAGGACATTCACTTATCAAGTGATTTGGATCACCGCACCCAAAATATTTTCGTACAAACTTTTTCTTGGGATCGAATGGCGTTTTCTTTTGTTCCATTGGAGGGCGAACATGGTTTCCTGGCCTTCGATAGAACTTCTTAAATGAGCAAACAATAAATGCAAGTTGATCATCATCATTTAGAATATCATCATCCTCATCATCAATGTCATATTCATCATGAATCTTAGCCTTTAGAGCTATTGACTTGTTCTTTTCTCTCTTGGCCTTTTCTACCTCATCATCTTTATCTAGAATAACCTCATGTACTTTGAAATTTCCAATGAGTTCATCTAGAGTTAACTTTTCCACATTCTTTGATTCGTCAATTGCCGTCACCTTTGGTCTCCATCTTGATGGTAGAGCCCTTAAGAATTTTTGAACATATTGCTTATCCGTGTAGATTGTACCTAGAGCTTTCAAACTTGAACAAATATTGTTAAATCTAGTATAAGCACTATCTATTTTTTCATAATCTTCAATTACAAATTGTTCATATTTAGTTATAAGCAATTTTACTTTATTTTATGACTTGTGGGTTTCCATGATGAGTAACCATGATACTATCCCAAATTTTCTTAGCACTACCCATCATAAAAACTCTCTCATATTCTTTCCTAGGCAATGCATTAAAAATAGTCATCTTAGCTTCATAGTTTTTGCCTACTTCTACCTTATGTTCCTTAGTCCATTCTTCCTCGGGTATATATATTTTAGTTTTCTTATTATCACCAAACTTAAATGGAACATAATCTCCTTTAGTAATAATGTTACAATAGTCTATATCTTTGGAACGGACATACGTTTCAAATCGATGCTTCCAATAGCAAAATCCTTCACTTTCAAGAAGTGGAGGCCTTTGCATGGAGCATCCTTCACTATAGTTCAAGTTCTCAAATTTTCGCTCCATGATCTTAAACTCTAAGATTTGCAAAAATTAGTCTTAATTTTGAATTAGTAATTTTTGACAAAATGTTTAGAGCAACCGCTCTGATACCAATTGTAAGTAACTAGAGGGGGGTGAATAGTTACTTAGTCGATTTTTCAAAATTTTCTTTGTGTTTTATTGAACTTGAACTTGATATAGTGTGACTTGAAATGTTTGTTCTCTAATAATACTAACAATATAAATATATGCAAAATTATAATCAAAAGATAAGGGAAGAGAGAACAAACACAACGATTTATAGTGGTTCAGGAAGATGTTAACTAATCTTCCTTAATCCACTCCTCAATTCTACGAATTGAGATTTTTCTTCACTATGATACTCCAAACTCGGTGGAGTGTCCGGATACAACACTAGTACTTCGATAAGCTGCAACTTGTGAACTCTTACGTCCCTTTGAAGACTTCACAAACACCTATAGCTCTTACCAAAAGATCCTAACTTATCCTAGTGAAAACACAACTATCCTCTAGATCCCTTTAAGAAGATAGTTTACAAGTAAACTTACAACTTTAAGCTTACAAGTACTCTTGCTTAAATCACTGATAATGCTAAAAACAAACATATATTTCATAGCATTATCCCTCAAGAAAGACAAGCTTTTAGTTGCAATTGTTCTATTTACAAGTGATATTCATTTAAATAATAAAAGGTGAAGACAAAAGACAGATTCGACGAATTGAAGACGCAAATGACCAAAATGCAAAATAGTACAAAGTACAATCCAAGTGGTTCAATTTATTTGTAAGAAACGTCTAAAAGTTACAAGAGTACGAGCCACAAAACGCAAAGTACAAGATATTAAATAGTACAAAAGGACGTTTGAAAATCCGGAACCGGGACCAGAGTCAACTCTCAACGCGCGATGCAACGGAGCTAAAATGACAAGTCAACTATGCATATAAATATAATATATATATATATATATATATATATATATATATATATATATATATATATATATATATATAATTATATAAAATTATATATATTATATATATATATATTTAATAAGTGTCGGCAAGCTTGCAAACAGAAGTACCTGAGCTGTAAAAGAAGGCCATGCGATCGCATGGCCAGGAAGACCAAAATCCATGCGATCGCATGGCAGCCTGTAGCAGGCCAAGTCCTATAAAGTTCACTCGTACTGGCCGATTTATTTACACAATATTCAATCTCTCTCACTCTCTACGATATATATATATATATATATATATATATATATATATATATATATATATATATATATATATATATATATATATATATATATATATCTATATGTGTGTGTGTGTGTGTGTGTGTATGTGTGTGTGTATATATGTGTGTATATATATATATATATATATATATATATATATTTATATATATATATATATATATATATATATATTTTATAATTTTAATTTTAATTTAAGATTAATAATAATAAGGTTATGTTAGCGAATGTTGTAAGTGTGCAAGTTGAAATTCTGTCCGTGTAACGCTACGCTATTATTAATCATTGTAAGTTATGTTCAACCTTTTTAAATTAATGTCTCGTAACTAAGTTATTATTATGCTTATTTAAATCGAAGTAATCGTGATGTTGGGCTAAATATTAAAGACGGGGTAATTGGGCTTTGTACCATAATTAGGGTTTGGACAAATGACCGACACTTGTAGAAATTGGACTATGGACTATTAATGGGCGTTATATTTGTTTAATTGAATGATAGTTCGTTAATGTAATATAAAGATTTACAATTGGACGTACCTATAAATAACCACATACACTCGATCGGACACGATGGGCGGGATATTTATAAGTACTAATAATCGTTCATTTAACCGGACATGGGAATGGATTAATAGTCAATGGACTCATTAAAACAGGGGTGGATTACATACAAGGACACCTGGTGTAATTGATAATAAAGTATTAAAACCTTGAATTGCACACAGTCGATAACCTAGTATAATCATTAACAATGTATTAAACCTTATTACAGTTTAAGTCCCTAATTATTTGGAATATTTGACTTCGGATATAAGAATAATTTGACGAGGACACTTGCACTTTATATTTATGACTGATGGACTGTTATGGACAAAAACCAGATGGACATATCGAATAATCCAGGACAAAGGACAATTAACCCATGGTAATAAATTAAAATCAACACGTCAAACATCATGATTACGGAAGTTTAAATAAGCATAATTCCTTTATTTTATATCTTTTCGCACTTTTAATTATCGTACTTTTTAATTATCGCAATTTTATTTATCGTCATTTTATTTATCGCACTTTAAATTATCGCACTTTTATTTATCGTTATTTACTTTACGCTTTAAATTAAGTTGTATTTATTTTTAATATTTTACATTATGTTTTAATTGTGACTTAAGACATAAAATCGACAAACCGATCATTAAACGGTAAAAACTCCCTTTTATAATAATAATACTACTTATATATATATATATATATATATATATATATATATATATATATATATATATATATATATATATATATATATATATATATATATATATATATTTACAATTATAGGTTAAAATAATTATAGCGTTAAACTTGTTTACTGTATCCCTGTGGAACGAACCGGACTTACTAAAAACTACACTACTGTACGATTAGGTACACTGCCTATAAGTGTTATAGCAAGGTTTAGGTATATCCACTCTATAAATAAATAAATAACTTGTGTAAAATTGTATCGTATTTAATAGTATTTCGCAATAAAAATATAACTATTTCGTATACGTTGCTGCACACATCAAGTATTTTTGGCACCGCTGCCGGGGAACTTCAACAACACCGAAAGCGAAACGATATAAAAAAAAATTATTAAGTTTTTAAACTATTTTTTTTGTAATTGTGAAAATTTATAAAAACTAATAAGTAAATTTTTCTTATTTATAAGTTTTATATAAAGATTTTACAAAAATATAAAACAGGAAAAAAAATATAAAAAGTATTCAGGCCGAACACTGTAGCAGCCCAACAAAGTGGCCTGGTATCCGAAGCCATGTGACCGCATGGATTTTCAACAGTCAGCTCATGCGATCGCATGAGGTGATTTGACTGGTCTGGTATCCTAGTCTGTACGAATTATGGTTTTGGTTTAATTATTATTATTATTAATTAATTTAAATTAGGGTTTAATTAAATAATAGTTAGTTTAAGTTTTAATTAAGTTTGTAATTTAAGTTTATTTAGTTTTATTAATTATATAATAAATTAATACTTTTATAAAATAATAATATAAAAATAATATTTTTATAAAAATTGTATTTTTATCAACTTAGTTTTATTTTTATTTTTTGTATCTTTTTATTAATTTAATCGTAATATTTGTTTTTTTTATCGTTCGAAATTAGTTTTAAATTTAGTGTTTGCCGTAGCTATTTTATAGCTCTAGATTTTTAGGCTTTGCCGTAAAATCCCTTAAGTGCTTTTTCTATAGACTAAGATTTAGGTGCTTTAGAATTTTGCGACGCCGTTTTAAGATTTTAATACTTTTTAAGTTATTGCCGTTTTGGATATAGAATTCCTTTAAGCTTTAATACCTTTAGATGTAAGTTTTAATTTTTAGTTTGTAGACTTTTAAGTTTCGACGCTGCATTTTATTATTATTATTTTTCTTATTTATTTTTTGACTGTTTGTTTTTTGACGCTTATTTTTTCGACCTTTTATTTTTCGACGTTTTTCAACGTCTTTTTCTTTCTTATTTCTCGACGCTCTAGTTTTTAGGACATAGAATTTTCTATTTCTTCTCTAAAATTTCAAAACGAAAAATTATTTTAAGCGGTTAAATTGATAGACATCCAAAATTTTCTGGTTCGTACTAATAGTTGAATTTGTTAGTGGCGAGTTGTGGGCTTCCGATTTAAAGGGTCCTGGCTATCTGCTGCATCTATTGGCTATTCGAAACGTGGGCAAAATCAGAAAAGTCTATTAATTTGATAACTTATATAATTTTTATTTTTATAACTAATAGGATATTCAGTGAATGCACCGAGCAAAACGTTCACCACCTTTCATACGTTCACCACCTGTAACTCGATCATGACATTTAGCCAACATTATCGCCATTGATTTTTCTTTAGAATCGTCATCTAGTCGACCAAGTACTCCAATACAAATTTCCGATAATCCATTTTTTGAACCCGACCTCACAATTGAGAATCCGGAGGATATTCAGGGACAATTCAGAGATCCTGAACCACTAATCATTCCTCCTGAACCACAAATCACTCATCCAGAGATTTTCGAGGAAGAAACCATTAAGTCAGAATCCTCTAGTGATTCAGATTCAACAAATTCAATCATGGAAAATCTGGAACCTCTAAGTATGGAATACCGAATGAGGGCTAAACGCACTGGCCAAGGTCATGCCATTACTCAACCAGACATTAACGCACCAGATTACAAAATAAAAAGACAAATCCTACACATGGTAACTAATCAATGCCAATTTAGTGGTGCGCCGAAGGAAGATCCAAACGAACATCTTCGAACTTTTAATAGGATATGTACTCTATTCAAAATCAGAGAAGTTGAGGATGAACAAATCTATCTCATGTTATTTCCCTGGACTTTAAAGGGAGAAGCCAAAGATTGGTTAGAATTGTTACCTGAAGGGGCGATTGATACATGGGATGTCTTAGTTGAAAAATTTCTTAAACAATTCTTTCCGGCATCTAAAGCCGTGAGGCTTCAAGGAGAAATTGTTACGTTCACGCAGAAGCCAAATGAAACTCTATATGAGGCGTGGACAAGATTTGGAAAGTTGTTAAGAGGATGTCCGCAACATGGTTTAGACACTTATCAAATAGTACAATTATTCTACCAAGGATGCAACATCACTATAAGAAAAGACATCGATATAGCAGCTGGTGGTTCCAATATGAAGAAAACCGCAACTGAAGCTTATAAAATTATTGATAACACTGCTTCCCACTCACATGAGTGGCATCAAAAAAAAGATATCGTTAGATCATCTAAAGCGGCTAGAGCCAATTCTAGCCATGACTTTGATTCCATTTCCGCAAAGATAGATGCTGTCGAGAGACGAATGGAAAAGATGACTAAAGATATTCATGATATACGAATTAGTTGTGAGCAGTGTGGAGGACCACATTTGACAAAAGATTGTCTTAGTATTGAACAAACAATGGAACAAAGAGAGAACGTTTCATACATAAACCAAAGGCCTGGAAATAATTATCAGAATAATTATCAACCGCCAAGACCAAACTACAATCAAAATCAGAATTATAACCGAAATATTCTATACAACAATCAACAAGGTCCTAGCAATCAACAAGTATCCAACAATACTTACAATCAGCAAATACCTATTTTTCAAAATAAACCACCACAAACCGATGATAAAAAGCCAAATTTAGAAGATATGATGTCGAAGCTAGTTGAATCTCAAACGCAGTTTTTCACATCTCAGAAACAAACCAACAAACAAAATGCTCAAGCATTTAGAAATCAACAAGCTTCTATTCAAAATCTGGAACAAGAAGTAAGTAACCTAGCAAGGTTGATAGGTGAAAGAAAACTGGGAAGTCTACCTAGCGATACAAATGCTAACCCCCAGAATGAAATAGCTAAAGCCATCACCACAAGAAGTGGTATTACACTTAAACCACCAGAAATACCTGTAATTTCTGATGATTCTACTCCTACTACACAAGAACCACAATCTGAGCAAGATAAGGAAACATAACCGGTAGTTGAAAAGGTTAATGAAGATAACACAGTTAAGGCCAAACCTTATGTTAAACCATACCAACCACCACTTCCTTACCCGAGTAAAATGAGAAAAGAAAGACTTGAAGCCGAGCAATCCAAATTCTTGGATATGTTTAAACAAATAAATGTCAATCTTCCTTTCATTGATGTAATTTCAGGAATGCCTAGATATGCTAAATTTCTGAAAGATCTAATCACAAATAGAAAGAAAATGGATGAACTCTCGGCTGTTACTATGAATGCTAATTGTTCTGCAGTGCTGTTAAATAAACTACCAGAAAAACTCTCTGATCCAGGAAGTTTCACAATTCCATGTTTTCTGGGTAGTCTTAATTCAATAGAAGCATTGGCAGATTTAGGAGCTAGTATAAATTTAATGCCGTATTCACTATACGCAAAACTAGACCTTGGAGAATTGAAACCAACACGAATAAGTATACAACTAGCCGATCGATCAGTAAAATATCTTAGAGGGATAATGGAAAACATGCTAGTTAAAGTTGGTACTTTAGTATTTCCAGTGGATTTTGTTATTCTGGACATGGAAGAAGATTCTCGAGTTCCTCTCATATTAGGAAGACCATTCTTAAACACGGCTAAAGCAATAATAGACGTGTTCGGTAAGAAATTGACCCTAAGTATAGAGGACGAGAGTGTTACCTTTTCAGTTGATAGAGCCATGCAACAACCGCAATCTGCAGATGATACATGTTATTACATTCAAACTATAGATTCACATGCAGAATTGTTAGAAGAATTTCCAGAATTACAAGGAACAGGAGAATGTTCTTTAGGAGAAGGAACTGAACCAATTGATGAAGCTGAAATGTTAGCTACACTTATGGCCAATGAATATGAACCAACAACAGAAGAACTTCAAATGCTAAAAGAGGAAGACAGATATCGATATAAATCATCGATAGAAGAACCACCGACATTAGAGTTAAAGCCACTTCCAAACCATTTGGAATACGCTTATTTACTTGGTGAATCTGAATTACCTGTAATAATATCGTCTTCTCTTACAGAAAATGAAAAATCTCAACTCATTTCTGTGCTAAAAGCTCATAAACCAGCTATTGCATGGAAGATTCATGACATTAAAGGCATAAGTCCTTCGCATTGCACACATAAAATCCTTATGAAAGAAGGTCATAAAATGTATGTGCAACGCCAACGAAGACTAAATCCAAATATGCAAGATGTTGCTAAGAAAGAAATTATTAAACTGCTTGATGCAGGTTTAATTTATCCAATCTCTGATAGTCCATGGGTAAGCCCAGTTCAATGTGTACCTATGAAGGGTGGCATGACTGTCATCACAAATGAAAAAAATGAGCTTATTCCTACTAGGACTGTAACAGGATGGCGTGTCTGTATTGATTATAGAAAATTAAATGACGCCACCAGAAAAGATCACTTTCCCTTACCTTTCATTGATCAAATGTTGGAAAGATTAGCCAGAAACAGTTACTATTGTTTTCTTGACGGTTTCTCCGAATATTTTCAAATTCCAATAGCACCCGAGGACCAGGAGAAAACCACATTCACGTGTCCTTATGGTACTTTTGCTTACAAACGCATGCCATTTGGACTTTGCAACACCCCTGCAACCTTTCAAAGGTGCATGATGGCAATTTTCCACGACATGATAGAGGAATGCATGGAAGTTTTTATGGATGACTTTTCAGTCTTCGGTAATACATTTGAATCATATCTAGCTAATCTTGAATGAATGCTTATTAGATGCGAACAATCAAATCTAGTTCTTAATTGGGAGAAATGCCATTTCATGGTTAAAGAAGGCATCGTCCTTGGTCATAAAATCTCAAAGAAAGGAATTGAAGTGGATAGAGCTAAGGTAGATGTAATTGCTAAACTTCCACATCCCACCAATGTTAGAGGAGTTAGGAGTTTTCTAGAGCATGCCGGTTTTTACCGACGTTTCATAAAAGACTTTTCTAAAATTGCCACTCCTATGAATAAACTCCTAGAAAAGGATGCTCCATTTATCTTTTCAGTTGAATGCATCAAATCTTTTAATATTATTAAAGAAAAACTCACTAATGCGCCGATCATGATAACTCCAAATTGGAATCTACCATTTGAACTTATGTGCGATGCAAGTGATTTTGCAATGGGAGCCGTTTTAGGAAAAAGGATTGAAAAACGATTTCAACCTATATATTACGCTAGTAAGACGTTACAAGGAGCACAAACGAATTACATAACTACTGAAAAAGAACTCCTTGCTATTGTCTTTGCTTTTGACAAATTTCGTTCATATCTCGATTTAGCTAAAACGGTGGTCTATACCGACCATTCTGCTCTTAGATACCTATTTTTGAAACAAGATGCTAAACCACGAATAATCCGTTGGATCTTACTCTTACAAGAGTTCGATATTGAAATCCGAGATAAAAAGGGAGCAGAAAATCTCGCAGCTGATCATCTTTCTCGTCTTGAAAATCCTGAATTAGAAGTTCTAAATGAATCGGCCATACAAGACAACTTTCCTGATGAATATCTCTTGAAAATCAATTATAGTGAAATTCCATGGTTTGCAGACTATGCAAACTACTTTGTATGTGGATTCCTTGAAAAAGGATTGTCGTACCAAAAACGAAAGACATTCTTTAGTGATATAAAACACTATTTTTGAGAAGATCCACAATTGTTTAAAAGTTGTCCCGATAGAATAATCCGCCGATGCGTATTCGGGGATGAAGCAAGCCAAATCTTAAATCATTGTCACACAGAACCAACAGGAGGGCATTATGGGCCTCAACTCACAGCAAGAAAAGTCTATGACGCTGGATTCTATTGGCTTACAATTTTCAAAGACACACACCTTCTTTGTAAATCCTGTGATACTTGTCAAAGGGCCGGAAAAATAAGTCAACGTGATGAAATGCCACAAAATGTCATTCAAGTATGTGAAGTATTTGACGTTTGGGGTATTGACTTTATGGGTCCATTTCCAAAATCTCATAATAATCTCTACATTCTCGTTGCCATTGATTATGTATATAAATGGGCGGAAGCACAAGCTCGCCCAACTAACGATGCATGAGTTGTAGTCAACTTTTTAAAACGTCTTTTTTCTAGGTTCGGAACACCGAAAGCTTTAATAAGTGATCGGGGTACTCATTTTTGTAATAATCAACTTGAGAAAGTTCTCAAAAGATATGGAGTAACTCATAAAATCTCAACCGCTTATCATCCACAAACAAGTGGACAAGTTGAAAATACCAACCGAGCATTAAAACGTATTCTAGAGAAAACCGTAGGATAAAATTCGAAGGAATGGTCCATAAAATTGGAGGATGCACTCTGGGCTTTTAGAACAGCCTACAAAACTCCAATTGGAACCACACCTTTTAAACTCGTTTACGGAAAAGCATGTCATCTTCCAGTAGAAACAGAGCACAAAGCATTTTGGGCTTTGAATACATGTAATCTTGATTTGCATGAAGCCGGACGTCTATGGTTAAGTCAACTAAACGAATTAAAAGAATTAAGACATGATGCATATGAAAATTCGTTAATCTATAAAGAAAGAACGAAGAAATGGCATGATAAAAGAATCAGAAGTTCAAAAGAATTTAAGGAAGGAGATAGAGTTCTTCTTTTTAATTCACGATTCAAGCTATTTCCTGAAAAATTGAAATCTAGATGGTCTGGACCATTAATAGTCAAAAGAGTTTTCCCGTACGGAACAGTAGAATTAATAAATTCAAATGGGGTTGAATTTAAAGTTAATGGTCACAGAGTTAAACATTACATAGTGTAATGACCCGGATTTTTCCGATCATTTTATACCTATGAGATTAATATTTACATAAGTTAAACCTTACCAACATGATAAGTAATCTAAATTGTTGAGATTTATGTTTTTAAAAAGAGTTTTACACAACGTTTGACCGTCCAATTTGACCGATGATATCACGAACTATATAACAAATGATAATTATACGTTTGTGTATATATATGTATTTATATATATTTAACATGATCTAAGAATGGTTTAACATCTCATTGTGTACTAATAATAATAAGTTATAAGTATACTTTGAGACTACTAACTTAAGTTTTCAAAATGATAACTATACGTAACGTTATTTGACATATATACCTTTAACCTATAATACTTATACAAGTATCGTATAAATATGTATTTAATCACTTTTAAAGGGCTTATATACATAAAACAATATAAGTATATTTACAAAAGATAGCTATATTTGATTTCTCGTTCTGTTTCCTCCAAATTTCTACACGTATACCTAGAGTATATGTACTCGTATCATACCCAGCTCCTATACGTATTTACTATTAGTATATACACATCACAATCACTTTATTAGCAGCCATGAGTTAGCCAATTTTGGATCTTATCATGCATGATTAATCAATTTGGCATATTACAAGACTTTTGCACAATATTACAAATTTATACATCTTTTCACCACCATTTATACTCCATTCCAATTTCATTTTTACTACACATTTTCTCTAACCAAAAACACACTCTTAGGAACCTTAAGTGTTCTTCACAATCTCAGCAAATAACCATGAAGATCTAGCTTCAAAAAAAAGCCTTAATCATCATAATAAATTCCTTACAAGAAAACTTCAATAATCCTTCCAAAAATACAAGTTTACTTCCAACCTTTTGATCCAACTCCACCACTCTTTTGGTTCTAGGATTTTTCTCATCTTTTACAGTAACTTTGTCCAAGTAACTTGAAGTAGTAACCTTGTTCATAACCTTATTCGATTCATATTTATATAGCTATCTTATTTTGTGTTGTAAAATTTTAACAACAAGAACATAGTTTGAATGATTTCAAACTTGTTTGCAAACTAAATAGATCCTTCTAACTTAACTTTTAAAACACTTCAAGACCTGTAATATATCATAATGATATGCTAACTTAACAAGATATAACTTGGTTTTACAAAGAACATCTTAAAAACTGAATCTACGTCGTCGGAGTGCAACCGGGGGCTGTTTGGGGTTGGATAATTAAAAACCATCTTAAGCTTTGAATTGGAAGTTCATGTTCTGGAAAAATGATATTTCTTATGAATATGTTAACACATTAAAATTTCATGGTTTAACTCAAAGTGTAAGTATTTTTAGAAAAATGATCATTAAATGTTGTTTTTATAATGGAAAATGATCACTTTCATAAGTTTCACCAAAGTTTGACCTATAACCTGTGATTTCGAATACAAACTAAGGTATTTTCAGTTCATATTCTTAAAATTTGACTCGATCCAAGGAAGTGGCAAGTTGAACCAACAAAAACGGAGTTGTAATGAAGAAACTACGACTAAAACAAGATTGGGTATCCGAAGCTAGTTTAGCTACGAAAATATTTGGAGAAAAAGTAAATTAATCATATCTTTTCTAATTAATATGATATTTTATATATAATTACTTATGATTTGATTTTATATATTTCAGGACCACCCGTAAACAACACGAGAAGATTAATCATAAGACCTCATGATTGTACGCAACACGTCATTTGACAACACGGTACTTTATGTACGCAACACGTCATTTGACAACATGGTACCATGGGTCGAGATTAATTCTAATCAACACGAATACGATGGGGTCTTTATTTATTTTATTTAAGCAACTAATTGTGGACCACTAACATCGGACTGCTAACTACGGACTAAGAAAATATTAAAAGTATATATATATATATATATATATATATATATATATATATATATATATATGTAACGATTACTTAAGAAGAAAATATGTTGATATATTATATATATGGTTAGGTTCGTGATATCTATCGGAGACCAAGACGTGATAAATACCTTCAAGGCAAAAGTGAGTATATAGTCCCACTTTTAAACTCTAAATATTTCGGGATGAGAATACATGCATTTTATGATTTACGTTATGGACACAAGTGATTAAAAATATATATTCTACGTTGAGTTGTACCACTGGCATACTTCCCTGTAACTTAGTAACTATTATTTACATGAGGTATTGTAAACGCGAATCCTGTTGATAGATCTATCGGGCCTGACAACCCCAATCGGACTGGACGACCAGTATTCAACGGTTGCACAGTACTTCGTTTTGGTGACTACACTTGGTACGATGTAGTAAGATTTCATAATAAAGGGAATATGCGACGTTGATTAAATGTTAAGTATGGTTATCAAGTGCTCAACAACTTAGAATATTTTTATTAAAACGTTTATATATGAAATCTTGTGGTCTATATTTATAACGCTGCCGGCATTAAACCTATATCTCACCAACTTTATGTTGACGTTTTAAGCATGTTTATTCTCAGGTGATAACTAAAAGCTTCCGTTGCAACATGTTGAATTTAAGCAAGATCTTGAGTATGCATATTTGTGTCAAAAATAAAACTGCATATCGGAGGATTTGTAATGTAAAATATGTTGGAAGTTGTATTGTTATTATCACATGTAAAGTTTGTAAGTCTAAGATTATCGCTAAATGATAATCATTATTAAGTTGTTTAAACCTTGTATTTGTAATAAAAGCTATGGTTTGTATTGTAAAAACGAATGCAGTTTTTGAAAAATGTCGCATATAGAGGTCAATACCTCGCGATGAAATCATATGTTATTGTATTCGTCCTTATGGTTAAGGTCGGGTTATGACATGTGGTATCAGAGCGTTGGTCTTAGAGAACCAGAAAATTTGCATTAGTGTGTCTTATCGAGTTTATTAGGATGCATTAGTGAGTCTGGACTTTGACCATGTTTGATTTAGAAAACTATTGCTTATCCTTGTTGGTTAAAAATTAATATGTAAATATTATGTGATACTAACATGCTAGTTATTATGTGATAGATGCCTAGCTTAGAACTTGTTATCACATTCAGCGACTCCGAACCAGAATCTTCAGATGGTGTTCCAGTCATTAACCTATCCGATGATGAAAACGACACATTTGGGGAAGACTCACAAGTTCCGGATGAATCAATTGAAGAGGAACCGGAAGGTGATCCTGGGGAGGAAGAAATACAGGAAATTACGAAAGACGAGTTCGAACGAGGAAAGAAACGAAAGGCTACTGAATTGAAAAATCCAAATCCCGAGTTTAGAGAGGATGTTGTGGCACCAACTCCACCAGATACTTCCACACCTATTCCCGCTATTCCTATTAATTCTATCCCGGCATCCAGTTCTTCAGCCCCTCAGCCAAAACGCAGGGAGACAACCATGATAACCTTTAAGCGATTCCTTTGAACACAAACGTTTTTGGTTAAATGATACGCTGTTGTTTTAAACCATGGGATCATATAACATTTTGTATAATATTACTAGTGTGGTTTGCTTAATGTTTGATGTAAGATAAGCATATGTAAAATAGTGAAGTGTGAAATGCAATAATTTTCCATGGTTGAGTATTATTTGGGTGATAGTAATTAATTTTCGTACTAAGCTATTAAGTATGAACTTTAACGGGTAGGTACTACCCTAGATATAATTATAAAACGCTAATAAGAAGAAAAGGCTTTTATAATAATAACTGGTTCATATTATTAATAAGCTACAATGTACTGTAAATACATACTACATCTATAATATTCCATGTGAATAATTATTATTTTTCCATTTTTATTGAAGATTATGGCGCGATTGAACCGAATGACGGAACAAGAAATCCAGTAACTCATCAATCAGCGAGTGAACGACAGAATGTTATGGGTCGAGGCTGCAAGAGGTGCTGCAGTTAACCCAAATCCTCGTGTGGGATGCACTTACAAAACTTTTCAAGGTTGTAAGCCCTCATCATTCAGTGGAACAGAAGGACCGATCGGTTTAACCCGGTGGATCGAAAAGATTGAGTCTGTGTTTAAAATCAGTGGTTGTATTGAGAAGGACATGACCAAGTATGCATCGTGCACCTTACAAGATAGTGCACTCACATGGTGAAAAAACTATGTAAAGGCCGTAGGAGGAGATGTAGCTTATGATACTCCCTGGGAAGAATTCAAAACAATGCTAATCAACGAATATTGTCCAAGGAACGAGGTTAGGAAGTTGGAAGCTGAATTATGAAGCTTGAAAGTTGTTGGTACTGAACTCACCAACTACAATCAGCGATTCATGGAATTAGCTTTGCTATGTCCCGAATTGGTACCAACCGAAGAACGGAAGATTGAACTGTACAAAGACGGTTTGCCTAAAAAGGTCAAGGCAAATGTTACAGCATCTAAACCCAAGACTATTCATGAAGCTATCACCATGGCGAACGAGTTGATGGACCAGATTATTCTGGATAAGAACACCGATGTCAAGACATTGGGAAACAAAAGAAAGTGGGAAGGTAATCATCAACAATCCAACAAGAAACAAGAAACCACGCAAGGTGCGGGTAGCGGTTCGAACTCAGGTTATAAGGGACGAAATCCTTTATGTAACAGATGCCACAAACATCACTCTGGTTATTGTAATGTGGTGTGCAACAATTGTAATCAAAAAGGTCATCTTGCTGAAGATTGTAGGGTTTCCGCTACAAATACAAACGGTACCAAGACTCCTGCCACCAATGCAAATAGAACTGCCTTGGCCACTGTTACTTGTTATGGGTGTGGGAAACAGGGTCATTATAAGAGTCAGTGCCCAAATCCAGAGAAGAATAACGGATCTGCACGTGGAAAAGCATTTGTTATTAATGCTAGAGAGGCGTGCGAAGACCCAGAGCTTGTTACGGGTACGTTTACCATTAATAACTTATCCGCATCTATTATATTTGATACTGGTGCCGATAGAAGTTATGTGTGTAGAGACTTTCACGCTAAATTGAATTGTTCATCATTACCTCTAGATGCTAAGTACATGATTGAGTTAGCTAATGGTAAACTAATTAAAGCCGATAAAATTTGCCGTGATTATAAAATAAATTTAGCCAGAGAAACATTTAAGATTGATTTGATACCCGTAGAATTAGGAAGTTTTGATGTAATAGTCGGCATGGACTGGATGTCTAAAATAGGAGCTGAAGTTGTGTGCGCCAAGAAGGCAATTCGCATTCCTCGTAAGGATAAAACGCCAGTAATGATTTATGGAGAGAAGGGTAACTCAAAGCTAAAACTCATTAGTTGTTTGAAAGCTCAAAAGTGCTTGAAGAAAGGGTGATATGCCATCTTAGCATATGTTAATAAAGTCGAAACAAAGGAAAAAGTGAAGAGCATCAACGACGTGCCTGTGGCAAGAGATTTTCCTGAAGTATTTCCGGAAGAGTTACCGGGATTACCTCCATTTAGATCTGTAGAATTTCAAATAGATCTAGTTCCGGGAGCTGCACCAGTGGCTCGTGCTCCATATAGACTTGCACCATCTGAGATGAAAGAGTTACAAAGCTAGTTACAAGAATTACTGGACCGTGGTTTCATTCGACCGAGCACTTCACCGTGGGGAGCTCCGATTTTATTCGTCAAGAAGAAAGACGGATCTTTCCGAATGTGTATAGATTATCATGAATTAAATAAGTTAACTATCAAGAATCAGTATCCACTACCGAGAATTGATGACTTATTTGATCAATTGAAAGGATCATGTGTTTACTCGAAAATCGACCTAAGGTCGGGCCATCATCAACTACGCGTCAAAGAAGAAGATATTCCGAAAACTGCTTTTCGGACACGCTATGGTCATTATGAATTTTTGGTCATGCTGTTTGGATTAACGAATGCGCCAGCTGTATTCATGGACCTCATGAATCGAGTTTGTAGTCCGTATTTAGATAAGTTTGTTATCGTTTTCATTGACGATATTCTTATCTATTCCAAGAGTGAGCAAGAGCATGAGCAGCATTTAAGGTTGGTATTAGAATTGTTAAGAAAAGAACAGTTATACGCCAAATTTTCTAAGTGTGCATTTTGGTTGAAAGAAGTGCAATTTCTTGGCCACGTTATTAGTAGCAAAGGAATTCAGGTTGATCCAGCTAAAATTGAGGCCATTGAAAAATGGGAGACTCCTAAGACACCAACGCAGATACGCCAATTTTTGGGTTTAGCTGGTTATTATAGAAGGTTTATTCAAGATTTTTCCCGAATAGCTAAACCATTAACAGCTTTAACGCAAAAAGGGAAGAAGTACGAATGGACCTCTGAGCAGGAGAGTGCATTTCAATTACTGAAGAAGAAGTTGACTACGGCACCTATTTTATCGTTACCTGAAGGGAACGATGATTTTGAGATATATTGTGACGCTTCGCGACAAGGTTTTGGTTGCGTCCTTATGCAACGAAAGAAAGTTATTGCATACGCATCTCGTCAATTGAAGATTCACGAGCGGAATTACACGATGCATGATCTAGAACTGGGAGCAGTAGTGTTTGCATTGAAGATATGGAGACACTACTTATATGGGGTTAAATGCACTGTGTTTACCGATCATAAAAGCCTTCAACATATCTTCGATCAGAAACAGCTGAACATGAGGCAACGTAGGTGGGTCGAGCTGATAAACGACTATGATTGTGAGATTCGCTATCATCCCGGGAAAGCGAATGTAGTGGCCGACGCTCTAACCAGAAAGGAACGGGAACCAATTCGAGTACGGGCGATGAACATAAAAATTCGCATGAATCTCAACTCACAAATCAAAGAGGCTCAACAAGAAGCTCTTACTAAAGAAAACATAGGAAATGAAATAATGAAGAAGTATGAGAAGCAACTCGTTATACGGGAAGACGGAATTCGATATTTTGCAAACCGTATTTGGGTACCGAAGTTGGGTGGATTAAGGAAGTTGATATTGAATGAGGCACATAAGACAAGATACTCGATACATCCTGGAGTTGGAAAGATGTATCAAGATCTTAAGACACATTATTGGTGGCCTAATTTAAAGACAGATGTTGCAACATATGTTGGGGAATGTTTAACTTGTTCCAAAGTCAAAGCAGAACACCAGAAGCCGTCAGGGTTACTTCAACAACCAGAAATCCCATAATGGAAATGGGACGGTATTACCATGGATTTCATCACAAAGTTACCTAAGACTGCCTGGGGTTATGACACCATTTGGGTAATAGTTGATCGTCTCACCAAATCTGCACATTTCTTGCCTATAAAGAAAACGGATAGAATGGAGAAACTATTACGATTATACATAAAGGAAATTGTTTCAAGGCATGGAATACCTATTTCCATTATATCCGATCGTGATAGCAGATTTACATCAAAGTTTTGGCAATCACTACAGGAGGCCCTGGGAACTCATTTGGATATGAGCACCGCATATCATCCACAAACTGACGGGCAGAGTGAAAGAACAATTCAGACTCTTGAAGACATGCTCAGGGCATGTGTGATCGATTTTGGAAACGGATGGGATAAATATCTACCATTAGCAGAATTCTCGTATAATAACAGTTATCATGCGAGCATTAAAGCTGCACCATTCAAAGAACTGTATGGAAGGAAGTGTAGATCCCCTATCTGTTGGAATGAAGTAGGAGATCAACAATTAACTGGTCCCGAGATCATACACGAAACGACTGAGAAGATAGTACAAATCAAGGAGAGATTGAAAACAGCCCGTAGTCGCCAAAAGAGCTACGCCGATGTTCGAAGGAAACCATTAGAGTTTCAGATCGGTGACATGGTTATGTTAAAGGTGTCACCTTGGAAAGGTGTAATACGTTTCGGTAAAAGGGGTAAACTGAACCCAAGGTATGTAGGCCCGTTCAAGATCATCGAACGCATTGGACCGGTAGCTTATCGACTCGAGTTACCGCAACAACTCGCCGGAGTACATAATACATTTCACATATCAAACCTTAAGAAATGTCTTGCAAAGGAAGATCTCACCATTCCTCTTGAAGAAATCCAAGTCGACGAGAAACTATAATTCATAGAAGAACCAGTCGAAATCATGGACCGTGAAGTTAAACAACTCAAGCAGAGTAACATACCGATCGTTAAGGTTCATTGGAATGCTCGAAGGGGTCCCGAGTTTACTTGGGAATGAGAGGATCAGATGAAATGAAAGTACCCACATTTGTTTCCCGAGAACGCAAAATAGGTACAATTTTAAGATTTCGGGACGAAATTTATTTAACGGGTAGGTACTGTAACGACCCGGATTTTTCCGATCATTTTATACCTATGAGATTAATATTTACATAAATTAAACCTTACCAACATGATAAGTAATCTAAATTGTTGAGATTTATGTTTTTAAAAAGAGTTTTACACAACGTTTGACCGTCCAATTTGACCGATGATATCACGAACTATATAACAAACGATAATTATACGTTTGTGTATATATATGTATTTATATATATTTAAAATGATCTAAGAATGGTTTAACATCTCATTGTGTACTAATAACAATAAGTTATACGTAACGTTATTTGACATATATACCTTTAACCTATAATACTTATACAAGTATCGTATAAATATGTATTTAATCACTTTTAAAGGGCTTATATACATAAAACAATATAAGTATATTTACAAAAGATAGCTATATTTGAATTCTCGTTCCGTTTCCTCAAAATTTCTACACGTATACCTAGAGTATATGTACTCGTATCATACCCAGCTCCTATACGTATTTACTATTAGTATATACACATCACAATCACTTTATTAGCAGCCATGAGTCAGCTAATTTTGGATCTTATCATGCATGATTAATCAATTTGGCATATTACAAGACTTTTGCACAATATTACAAATTTATACATCTTTTCACCACCATTTATACTCCATTCCAATTTCATTTTTACTACACATTTTCTCTAACCAAAAACACACTCTTAGGAACCTTAAGTGTTCTTCACAATCTCAGCAAATAACCATGAAGATCTAGCTTCAAAAAAAAGCCTTAATCATCATAATAAATTCCTTACAAGAAAACTTCAATAATCCTTCCAAAAATACAAGTTTACTTCCAACCTTTTGATCCAACTCCACCACTCTTTTGGTTCTAGGATTTTTCTCATCTTTTACAGTAACTTTGTCCAAGTAACTTGAGGTAGTAACCTTGTTCATAACCTTATTCGATTCATATTTATATAGCTATCTTATTTTGTGTTGTAAAATTTTAACAACAAGAACATAGTTTGAATGATTTCAAACTTGTTTGCAAACTAAATAGATCCTTCTAACTTAACTTTTAAAACACTTCAAGACCTGTAATATATCATAATAATATGCTAACTTAACAAGATATAACTTGGTTTTACAAAGAACATCTTAAAAACTGAATCTACGTCGTCGGAGTGCAACCGGGGGCTGTTTTGGGTTGGATAATTAAAAACCATCTTAAACTTTGAATTGGAAGTTCATGTTCTGGAAAAATGATATTTCTTATGAATATGTTAACACATAAAAATTTTATGGTTTAACTCAAAGTGTAAGTATTTTTAGAAAAATGATCATTAAATGTTGTTTTTATGATGGAAAATGATCACTTTCATAAGTTTCACCAAAGTTTGACCTATAACCTGTGATTTCGAATACAAACTAAGGTATTTTCAGTTCATATTCTTAAAATTTGACTCGATCCAAGGAAGTGGCAAGTTGAACCAACAAAAACGGAGTTGTAATGAAGAAACTACGACTAAAACAAGATTGGGTATCCGAAGCTAGTTTAGCTACGAAAATATTTGGAGAAAAAGTAAATTAATCATATCTTTTCTAATTAATATGATATTTTATATATAATTACTTATGATTTGATTTTATATATTTCAGGACCACCCGTAAACAACACGAGAAGATTGTACGCAATACGTCATTTGACAACACGGTACTTTATGTACGCAACACGTCATTTGACAACATGGTACCATGGGTCGAGATTAATTCTGATTAACACGAATACGATGGGGTCTTTATTTATTTTATTTAAGCAACTAATTGTGGACCACTAACATCGGACTGCTAACTACGGACTAAGAAAATATTAAAAGTATTAAAAGTATATATATATATATATGTATATATATATATATGTAACGATTACTTAAAAAGAAAATATGTTGATATATTATATATATGGTTAGGTTCGTGATATCTATCGGAGACCAAGACGTGATAAATACCTTCAAGGAAAAAGTGAGTATATAGTCCCACTTTTAAACTCTAAATATTTCGGGATGAGAATACATGCATTTTATGATTTACGTTATGGACACAAGTGATTAAAAATATATATTCTACGTTGAGTTGTACCACTGGCATACTTCCCTGTAACTTGGTAACTATTATTTACATGAGGTATTGTAAACGCGAATCCTGTTGATAGATCTATCGGGCCTGACAACCCCAACCGGACTGGACGACCAGTATTCAACGGTTGCACAGTACTTCGTTTCGGTGACTACACTTGGTACGATGTAGTAAGATTTCATAATAAAGGGAATATGCGACGTTGATTAAATGTTAAGTATGGTTATCAAGTGCTCAACAACTTAGAATATTTTTATTAAAACGTTTATATATGAAATCTTGTGGTCTATATTTATAACGCTGCCGGTATTAAACCTATATCTCACCAACTTTATGTTGACGTTTTAAGCATGTTTATTCTCAGGTAATAACTAAAAGCTTCCGCTGCAACATGTTGAATTTAAGCAAGATCTTGAGTATGCATATTTGTGTCAAAAATAAAACTGCATATCGGAGGATTTGTAATGTAAAATATGTTGGAAGTCGTATTGTTATTATCACATGTAAAATTTATAAGTCTAAGATTATCGCTAAACGATAATCATTATTAAGTTGTTTAAACCTTGTATTTGTAATAAAAGCTATGGTTTGTATTGCAAAAACGAATGCAGTTTTTGAAAAATGTCGCATATAGAGGTCAATACCTCGCGATGAAATCATATGTTATTGTATTCGTCCTTATGGTTAAGGTCGGGTTATGACACATAGATAATCCAATGGAAGTTGAAGATGAAGTTAATCACAATTTCGACACCACAGCTAACTAAGTGTGAGAAGGTTCGAATCTTTTAAGGGTAATATGTATTTCTGTTAGAGTTAGATTTTATGTTTCCGTGTAGTTCTCGAAAATGGAATCCGAATGGTCTTTCCCTAGCAGACCCTAAAGAACTAGTCTTCTCCCTCCATTCTGAATTTTTATTTTTTTTATGTTTTACGAGATGAAGAATTCCTTTGATCTGAACCATGGTCTACTACTACACGCTATGATTACTAAACGTAATAATAACATCTTCCCGAGTGAACTGGTATCATTCATAAGAGGAAAAATGGACGAAGTGAGGAAAGAACTCGGGAAAGATCATCATAAAACAAATTTTGGTAAAGGAAAATCAAAATTCGCAACAAAAAGAAGAGCACGACACCTTGAAAGATGTCATTAATGCGGAAAATGGTCACACGAAGGTAAATGTTCAAACAATCAAACATATTCAAATACCGAATTTGTTACTTTATGCAGAGAAGGACCGTTCATGTGTTTAGAAGAAAAGTTATTGAAGAATCGAGGTTATGCTTATGTAGCTATGGAAAACCAAATCACACGACTCTCCTATGAGTCGGCTAAAGCAGGTCTCTGAGAATTCTATCTCATAGGTAAGTATGTACAGTTTTTATTTTTATTTTTATTTTTAACCTTTTGATAATAAACGCTGAATCGTTCGCTATAATGTATTAAATTGATATTCAATAAAATTAGGTATGCGAAACCGAAATTATTGATATCATAAAAAAAAATTATTACATCACTGCGAAATTTACGTTTATTCTGAAGGTATAAATATCTTTAATCAATCAGTCCAAAATATTTCAGAAATTCGTCAGGAGTAAAACTAGGTAAAATAACCGAAATTACTTTACCCAAAAGAGGGGCGTATATTTTTGATAATATTTGATTGATTAAAGTGGGATAAAAGACCAAAAAAAAAATTTAATTTTAATTTTTACCTTGTTTTTAAATTAATATTAAATTATTATTGTAAATTTTTAAAATCAATATATTTAAGTTTTAAAATATTTTAAAAATTAATATTTTTAATATAAGTTTGTAAAATTAATGTAGAAAAATATTAATGATATTTATATGAATTTTTAATGCATTTTAAATTTAATTTTGGTGTGAATTTAAAAACAAAAATTTACTTTATTTCATTAAGTTAAAATTTTGATATTTAAAATTCGTCGTGAGTTGAAGACTAGGTCGTTGAACCGAAATTGCTTTACCCGAGGGCGGGACGAGAAATTTTATTATCATTATTTTTAATCTTATTGAATTAAAGTATGCCAAAACATTAAAAAACCCAAAAATCTTTGCTTTTAAAACAACGCTTAAAAATGACAAAATTTTAAAATTTTGTCAAGAGACGAACTAGAACAACGATTCGAAACGCCCTCATCCTAAAAAGAAACAAAATTTTTAATTTTTAAATAATTATTTGTTTTAAAAGTATAAGGTTTTTATATTAAAAAAAAGCAGGGACCCATGCGATCGCATGGGATTTACCCTGTAACCTCATGCGATCGCATGAGGCCAGATAACTGGGCAGAGACATAAAGGCAGCGAGCTGTGCTCTCTGTCTCACTATCACACACACTTAAACATGAACACACACACACACACACACACACACACACACACAAATTCACCTAAAATCATCATTTTTCAACCAAATTCAATGAAATTCATCACAATAATTAGCTATAATCATGCCTGTCTTCAGATGGGGAAGCAAAAAGGTAAAAATTTAACCCCTAAACTCTTAAATTTTTCAGTTTTAATGTTCTTGAGCTAATTTTTACCTAATTTGATTGTGATAATTTTTAGTGTAATTAGAGTTAAATTGTTAGTATATTATGCATGTACAACCTAGATTGATGCTATTTAACATGATTTGAAGGCAAAAACTTAAAAAAAAATTAGAAATCTCGGGTTTGTGTTCTTGAGCAATTTGGGGCTTTTTGATATAAACAGGTTATGACCGATTTTTGTCATAAATTATTGCTAAATTAAGTAGTGTAACATGTTTAGGTTGCTAAATGATCCAAACATTAATCCTAAACATGATTTTTGAGAATTAAAGTGGACCTTTTAAGTCTAAAATTCATGAACTTGATTAATTTGATATAAATGCCATTTGAAACTTGTTAAATTGCTAGTAATGATTATTTTGACATGTTATTTGAGTAGAATGCTTATGAACTTTGTAAACATTTTCATATGTGCTTATTTGAAAAAGTGTAGAATTGATAAAAATATGAAAATGAGCAAGAGTTTAATATGGATTAAACATGTTATTGTAATTGTTTCAAGTTGTTATTTTGCTAACACTAATGCATATTTAGATGCACAAATTTTGTGTTTAATGTGTTTTGCAGAAATATACCGAATCTGGCGGTGCATCATCATCCAGACAACCTGAAAACGAACCACAGCCAGAAATGCAATATGAATCAGAACCTGAATAAGAACAACCACAGGAACAACAACAACAACAACAACAACAACAACAACAACAACAACAACAACAACAACAACAACAACAACAACAACAACAACAACAACAACAACCTGATCAACAGGTACCATACTATGAGCCAGACCCATAATTTTTTATTGCCTACGTAGTATTTCCCGCTCATCATATAGTAGAACACCCAACAATTCATGAAGAACAGTTGCATCCCAATTTAAGGATTGATAGAAGTTGGAGAGATTACCCGACGTACCAAAGTAACAAATTTAAACTGGTAACGAAAAATGTAGAAGTACCGAGGGTAATCGATTGGGAGCCTTTGGAAAGGGTCCACCTAGCTAACCCAGTTAGGCAACATCTAATCCAAAGGTATGGCAGCTCTTCTTTTCCCAATTGGGAACGTTTATTTACCACTCGTAGGCCTGTATATAAAGAGTGGTGTGTTGAGCTTATGAGTACTATCGCTTTTAATAAGGATGTAGATAGGGTAGATGATAAGAGTTTTCTTAGATTTTTACTTGGCCGTAGGATGTACAGGATGTCCATGCTGGACATGGCCAGGGCTTTACAGATTTACACTCCTGCCGAATTACTACTACCTGATTGTACAAATTTGATTTATTATGGTGAGAGGGTAGATAGGAATTTTGACGCGCACGCCGTTTGGAGGCGTATGTCAAATTATAATGTTTTTTCGCGGGGAGGAAGACACTCTTATTTAGATTTTAACAAAGCCGAGCTTCGTATAATACATAGATTCTTAGCAAACTCGATTACACAAAGAGGTAACAACAAGGAGAAAATGACTCTACACAATTTATTTTACCTTAAGTGCATTCGAAACACTTTGTTAATATCCCCTACTGTGTTGGTTTTTATCTGTCCAAAATGGTGGAAGGAATACAGGACGGGGAAATAATAGGAGGAGGTATTTTTGTTACTCTCATTGGAGAGTATTTAGGTGTAGATAGGGATCAAGGGGGTCTGATGCTGGTATGTAGGGAACAGGATGAGACTTTAGGATTGCGGGTCTATTAAGGTGCAAAGGTATTAAAGAGCAGACGTAATCAGGCAGTACCATATCAGGGCCCTCATCCACAGGTAGAGAGAGGTTCAGATGAGGAAATAGAGGAAGCAGATGACATTAGGGATGTCATTAGGGAGGCTGTTACTGACGTTTACCAGCGTATAGATGAGGTAGAAATGACAAACGAGGCTAGACATAGTCAGTACAAGCAGTGGCACGCTGAGAATGTATACGAGCATTCTAGGCAACTACAGCATGATAGATGGCACTATCATCAGCATCAGATCATGAGCCAGCTATCATCTCAGGTACCAAATAACTACGTACCGACCCGACCTGCTTACTATCCGCCACACCAGCCTGATATGCGACCACCATTTACTCTCTACGACCCCAACCAAGCCTATCAGCACACCTATAACCAACTGTGGAACCCGACCGACGACATGAACTGGAATCCCTATCCATATTGATACAGTTCCAGTTGGTATTTTTATCTTTTATTATTTTTATTTACTTATGTTTAAAACATATAATATTGTGATACTTTTATGTAATTTTTAACATTTTTTTTATTATTTTGTTACTAATATTTCGTATTTATAATTTGAAAGTGGGATGTTAAGTCCCATTTCAAATTACCATGCATGTTATTATTTGTATGTATGTATATTGTCAATTGTACACAACAGGGTAAAACAGCGAACTTTCAAAGACTGGCATTAAGTTCAGCAAAAGCTACTAATTTTGACGACAAAATGAAAAATAAATGTGATGTAACAACAAGACGGAATGAACAAATGATGTGCACCATTTATCATTCAACAAACAAACGCCAATATGTTTGGAAACTTTGGTAAAATTTAATCATTTTTATACGCTAATCACCCTCAATAATTTAAATTGTTACTGATTTCTTGCAAATGAGGGCATTGCAAGATCTTAAGTGTGGAAAGGGGTTAAATTCTTTCAGATTTTTTAAAAAATTTTTACTTATACACTTGGTTACCATTAAAAATACTAGTAACGCAGTAGTTGTATTAGAATCTAGTGCTCTCTGATAATAAAGAACAGACCTAGTCTTATATATTGACTACCCAATTCTAGTAAAAATTTTCAAAATTTTCAACTAAATGAACTCAAAATCATGGTTATACATATTTATGAACGATAAAACTAGGTGTTAACACCGAAATTATTGTTATCTTGTAAAGGACATAAATTGAGAAACAACCCAAAATGTTAGAATTCATTTAAAATGGAATAGAGGAAAATAAAAAGGCAAAGAAAGGAAAATAAAAGCCAAGTGTGGGAAAAATTTACCAAGTTATTTAGAACATATATCACATATTTTTGTACAAATAATTGAAGATACTTTTGTTTTGGACAATTTTATCAGTTTTACCCAATTTCTTATAATATATTTGAAAGAAATGTGCCACTTGATTTAAAAGGAAGTAAAGTCTTCTGAGAAAAAGACACGCGCTTCTTGATTTAGGTCAGGAAGTTGTCGTCCAGACCAGTTGTAGAGTCTACGAAAAACCTTGAAAAGTTTTCTCGAAAATCAGCTGGAAATCCACGGACCTCAGCATCAAACAGGGTCGCCATGTGGTCAGACTTATCCTAACCATAAGAGGATCTGTATCGTAAAATGGGGAGGGCGCCGTGCAAATTAGCTTGATAAGACTAATGAATCAGATCCCCAGAAAGGATAATCTCCTTAAAGATCAAAAATCAGCTTTTAAGCCTGATATTACTCAAATCCTTGAGAATGACTTTAAAGATTGAGAATTACAAACTCATGGAATTCGATGATATCTAAACTCGAGCTTGAACGAGAAAATATTTTGATTAAAATTACAAACATATTTGTTTTCTGAAAACCCATTTTTAATGCGTTCATTACCATTGAACGTAAAATCCTAGGAATTTACCTGGAATTCATTAGGTCACCTGAACTAAATCGGGTGTCAACCGTAAAACGGTGGTTGCATAGCATGGTCGAAGATAGGACCTTGTGCCAGACCGAAAAAATTATAGGGTGATCTTTACTATTGCTCCTACAAAGGATAGTAATTGCATCCGACACGATATAGACCATAATCAAAAGCATGTCACGGGACATTGCCTTTACAGTTGCTTGTTCAACGCTTTCCTTTACAACCGGATGGTAGTTTACCGAAAGGTAATATACGGAGCAAGTATACTGGACGTGTTGCTTTCCTAATACAAGGTTAGCAAGTGGGTGACACAAAACCATAAGTTTTGAGCTAAAATTTTCAAATCTGAAATCCACCAAACCCACAAAAACATTTTGCAAACACCGGTAAAGGGTTATTCCAGAAAACTTGTCTAGGTTAAAATCTAGATTGAATTTTCAAAAAGATTAAATGTTTTCATAAAGATCCAATTTCCTTAAGGATCTAAATTTTCATAGTCATGTGGAACTGTAAACCACAACGTTACTATCATTGTTCATACCGCCGTATTAAAATCACTTATGTACAAAGTGTGAAGAATAAAGAAGTGATTCAAGTATGTTTATATTCAAGTTCTATATTGCTTGAGGACAAGCAACGCTCAAGTGTGAGAATATTTGATAATGCTAAAAACGAACATATATTTCATAGCATTATCCCTCAAGAAAGACAAGCTTTTAGTTGCAATTATTCTATTTACAAGTGATATTCATTTAAATAATAAAAGGTGAAGACAAAAGACAGATTCGACGAATTGAAGACGCAAATGACCAACACGCTAAAAAGTACAAAGTACAATCCAAGTGGTTCAATTTATTGATAAGAAACGTCTAAAAGTTACAAGAGTACGAGCCGCAAAACGCAAAGAACAAGATATTAAATAGTACGAAAGGACGTTTGAAAATCCGGAACCGGGACCAGAGTCAACTCTCAATGCGCGACGCAACGGAGCTAAAATGACAAGTCAACTATGCATATAAATATAATATAATATAATATATATATAATTATATAAAATTATATATATATATATATATATATATATATATATATATACATATATATATATATATATATATTTAATAAGTGTCGGCAAGCTTGCAAACAAAAGTACCTGAGCTGTAAAAGAAGGCCATGCGATCGCATGGCCAGGAAAACCAAAATCCATGCGATCGCATGGCAGCCTGTAGCAGGCCAAGTCCTATAAAGTTCACTCGTTCTGGCCGATTTATTTACACAATATTCAATCTCTCTCACTCTCTACGATATATATATATATATATATATATATATATATATATATATATATATATATATATATATATATATATATATATATATTATAATTATAATTTTAATTTAAGATTAATAATAATAAGGTTATGTTAGCGAATGTTGTAAGTGTGTAAGTCGAAATTCTGTCCGTGTAACGCTACGCTATTATTAATCATTGTAAGTTATGTTCAACCTTTTTAAATTAATGTCTCGTAGCTAAGTTATTATTATGCTTATTTAAATCGAAGTAATCGTGATGTTGGGCTAAATATTAAAGACAGGGTAATTGAGCTTTGTACCATAATTAGGGTTTGGACAAAAGACTGACACTTGTAGAAATTGGACTATGGACTATTAATGGGCTTTATATTTGTTTAATTGAATGATAGTTCATTAATTTAATATAAAGATTTACAATTGGACGTACCTATAAATAACCACATACACTCGATCGGACACGATGGGCGGGATATTTATAAGTACTAATAATTGTTCATTTAACCGAACACGGGAATGGATTAATAGTCAATGGACTCATTAAAATAGGGGTGGATTACATACAAGGACACTTGGTGTAATTGATAATAAAGTATTAAAACCTTGGATTGCACACAGTCGATAACCTGGTATAATCATTAACAATGTATTAAACCTTATTACAGTTTAAGTCCCCAATTAGTTGGAATATTTGACTTCGGATATAAGAATAATTTGACGAAGACACTCGCACTTTATATTTATGACTGATGGACTGTTATGGACAAAAACCAGATGGACATATCGAATAATCTAGTACAAAGGACAATTAACCCATGGTAATAAATTAAAATCAACACGTCGAACGTCATGATTACGGAAGTTTAAATAAGCATAATTCCTTTATTTTATATCTTTTCGCACTTTTAATTATCGTACTTTTTAATTATCGCAATTTTATTTATCGTCATTTTATTTATCGCACTTTAAATTATCGCACTTTTATTTATCGTTATTTACTTTACGCTTTAAATTAAGTTGTATTTATTTTTAATATTTTATATTAGGTTTTAATTGTGACTTAAGACATAAAATCGACAAACCGGTCATTAAACGGTAAAAACCCCCTTTATAATAATAATACTACTTATATATATATATATATATATATATATATATATATATATATATATATATATATATATATATATATTTACAATTATAGGTTAAAATAATTATAGCGTTAAACTTGTTTACTGTATCCCTGTGGAACGAATCGGACTTACTAAAAACTACACTACTGTACGCTTAGGTACACTGCCTATAAGTGTTGTAGCAAGGTTTAGGTATATCCACTCTATAAATAAATAAATAAATAACTTGTGTAAAATTGTATCGTATTTAATAGTATTTCGCAATAAAAATATAACTATTTCGTATACGTTGCTGCACACATCAATCACTCCAAAAGATTACAAATTTATTATAAGAATGATATCGGTAAGTATGAGAAAATATGAGTGCAAGAGGTGAGTCTTCAAATGCTCCAAGGCTTGGCTTTTATAGGAAAGAGAAATCTGCCTGGAAGCTATACGGCTTGCTGCACGGTCGACCGTGATTCGACCGTGTACCTCTGACATCTGATTCTTATGGCCATTTTTGTCCTTTGAAAATAGTCATTTTCCTTTGTTGAATAGCTGCAACTAAAGGCAATTACTTCTGAAATTATCCCCATTACCCCTTTTGTTTTGGACATAAGCATGAAAGTTGACATGTCCATTAAAGAAGAAAGTCTTCAATCTTTGACCATTTGTCATTGATTACCAAAAAAGGCAATTGCAGAATTTTGTCTCATGACAAACCATTATCTTCTAAAAACTTCATCAACCTTTCTTAATTGCTTGTCATCTTGCTAATGGAACTATATTGCCTTTTGGAACATTGTTACAACTTAAATGAACTAGTTTGAATCTAGTTTGAACATAATGATTCTTGTTACAACTTGACTAGACTTGAACTAATTACATTCTCATACAAATAATGATACATAGAACTAATGGGAGAGCAACTCTTTAATTGGGACTTTAATGACCATTATTAGTATGTTTAAATGACACTATGTATTAGGACAAAGAGATATAACACTTGAGTGTTTTAGTCTAAATCAAGCTTAAAATGTCATTAAGATGTCATTAGGTGTGATTAGTAAAAATTAACATCTTTTGGTTCAAAACTCTTTTGAGATCAAAAAGGGTAATTATTATAAGTATGTTTAAAAAGGTTTTGTAAATTATAGATGCCTCAAAGTAGTCTAACTTAAAGTTGATGATTTTGATAACAGAGAAAACTGCGGTCGAGCTGCGATCGTTCGTGAGGTGAGCCGCAGATTGACAGTTTTAGAAAAACTTGGATTCGTTGGTACAGGACATACACGGTTAGTTTCACGGTCAACCGTAGTTCAGCCGTGTAACATTTTTACCAAGATAATTACTTATGTATTGGTCTTTTGCTAGAGATAGTTTAGGCTTATGAACTCATGTCGTCCTACATATGATTAAATACTTAGCTCTTGTGTGTCATCATCAAAATAAAGTGATTAATCTTTGAATATTATGATTTGAATCTGTAACACCCGCGTTTTGGGCCTAGATGAAATGACAATTGTACCCTTAGGGTATGGTGTAATTAGTGATTTTAATAATTATATGTTTATAATTATTTGGTTATTTAGTTGAGACCAGTTTGTGACAAGAGACACAGAACAGGTTCGTTTGTTGAATTTGGACTCCGTTAGGGCCTCTTAACGATGTACGAAAGATATTAGATAACTGGTAAATACCCGTGTGTTATGAGGTATGGGTTTATAACCCATTTATATGTATGTTCTGGACACTTCTTGATCATTTTCCTAATTGAAAAAATATACACACCGTACCTAAACTCTTTCACCTTGAAACCCTAACTTGATCCAAGCCTGAAATTGGTTTGTGGAGCTTTAGGAACTGATTTATATCATCTTTGTAATCATCAAACCAGGTTAGCATGCTTGAATCATTGCTTGAATCTTGTGTAAATTGGGTTTTTGTGTTCTTGAGCAAAAGTCTGATTTTTAGCTTGAATCTTCATGAATTGTGTTAGTTATGCTTAATTGATGTTAGAAATAGGTTGTATATATGTTTAGTAACTTTCTTGTGCTTAAAATTTGGTCAAAAACACTTAGAAATCGAGTTTTTGGGGAAGAAATCACAAAATCAGCGAAATTGGTTCGAAACCCAGTTTGCTACAGTACCCGAGTTGCTACAGTACCCTCGAGTTGCTACAGTACCGAGTTGCTACAGTATCACTATTTGCTACAGTGTCACTATTTGCTACAGTGTCACTATTTGCTACAGTACCACTATTTGCTACAGTGTCGCCATTTGCTACAGTGTCACTATTTGCTACAGTACCACTATTTGCTACAGTGCCGAGTTGATACAGTACCCCCGAGTTGCTACAGTACCGAGTTGCTACAGTGTCACTATTTGCTACAGTTCCTTTTATGAAATTGAAACGGGCGTAACTTTCAAAACGTAACTCCGTTTTTGATGAATAAACTATCGTTAGAATCGTAATAAAGAATACTTTTCAATGGTGAACTTTTAAGAAACTAGATCAAACTGTTTTTGGGTCGGAAAAGGAGTTTTAGTGTGTATGTCGTGTTTTGCACGCACCTGTATGCCATTATTGAATGGAGTCATGATGTAGACTCATAAAATTATGAATATATGGTGTTATGACCTAGTTTATAGTATGATTTGATTATACTATTGATTGAGATATGTATATTGACTTCGTTGTGTTGTTCTCAGGTGATAAGAACAAGGAAGAAGCTCAGAAGTAAGATAACTGAGCTGTAGCTGGTAATCGGTGAGTGGGATTATCTCCGGGTGTAGTATAGAGTAGCAAGTTGTGCTACTATGTTATACTGTTATAGTTGCTATGCTTAATAGATATGTTATAATAATGATCATTGTAGAGTTGCCATGCTAGTCGTAGGAATAGTTGTTCATAGTGATAGTTGCTTAACAGTTGTGTGCACAAGTTGTAGTTGCCTGTTGGAACCTATTGTTGTTAGGTTCAGCTCAGAGAGGTCAACCTTGTTGTGGTTGGGTCCAGTTGGCTACTGTTTGTTGAGTATAGTACTGAATGACGCATCACCTGCGTGTGGATTTACTATACTGGAGATTCAGTAGTAAGGACTTTCGGTAGATGCTAGACTGATCAGCTAGTGGTCGTGTGCTCGTACAAGCCGCCGAGTCTCTAGTTGGAGCATAGTTGCTAGTTGATTGTTGCCAGTTGATAGTTGCTAGTTATTAGTTGTCAGTTGCCTGTTATGGATTGTTGTAGTTGCTGTAGTTGTACAAGTTGGTACTGTATGCTAGATCTGTTAGATGATTCCATTCACTTAGCCTCGTGCTAACCCCCCTCACCTCCTCCCTTGCAGGTTTTCGATCTTAGTGCTGGTAGGGACGGGAGTTGGGTTGACGATATGTTTGACAAGACGAACTCTGATGTCTTAACTTTTATAAATATGTAACTAGTTGTTTAACGTAACACCGGTTGTTTGTAATAAGTAACTATCTAATGATTTGTGATAATCATGTTCGTAATTAACTAAAGGTATTTATGTGAATTAAGACTTCCGATGTGATTTAAAAAAAAAAAAAAAGCAGGGTGTTAAAACTTGGTATCAGAGCATAGGTTTGGCCGCATGTACATTGTGTTGAATGTCATGTTCCCAAACCTTGTGTTGTGTCAAACATATATGAGGGAACGGGTTAAGTGAATGTAGGGATTACATGTGTTAGTAGATAGGTACTAACCTGTTTTCCACTAAGAGTTTGTGTGAGATGTTGTGGTAGTGCAGATATGGCAGATAATACAGGAAACGCAACTGGTCCGTCAGCCCCCGGAACATTCAGAGCCCCAGATGAAGACGGATATGTGTCAGAATAGGATCCGCAGGAACAAATTTTAGATTTGCAAAGTAAGTTAAAGGAAGCACGTGATCGAATAAGGGAATTAGAACAATGCCAGGTAACCGTGAATCCAAGTGGTAGTGTACCGAATCAGACGATTAGTGGGTATCCGGTGCAGTCAAATAATTATCAGCAAATTGGAAGTGCTTTCCAACAACAGCAATGGTTACCACCTCAATATCAGTTTCCTCAACAGTTTCAGATGCCACCTCAGTTTAATCAACAGTTCCCAAATCAGATGTGGGGTCCGTATCAGACGCCGATGTTTCAACAACCAAAGAAATGTACCTTCAAACAGTTTCTGAATTGTAATCCACCAGAGTACTCAGGAAGTTTTAACCCAACGGTAACACTTAACTGGTTAAGAGAGATAGAAAAGGTTTTTGAGGCCTGTCAGTGCGAACCAGAATTACAGGTTATTTATGCTAGTCGTATGTTGAAAAATAGGGCAATGGTTTGGTGGGATACGGTTATTTCTAGTATACCAAAAGAGCAAGTAAACATGATTACTTGGGAACAATTTTATAGTAAAGTTTGTGAGCAGTATTGTTCGTCTTATGACCTCAATCGAATTAAGACGGAATTTCTGGCAATGAAAATGACACCTCAGATGACGATAGATGAGGTGATTGAGCAGTATATGGATAAATTAAGGTTTGTGCAACAGTGGGTTCCAGATGAGCAGTCCAGAATTCAGCACTTTGTTAATATAATTTTACCGGAGTACAGAACAATGGTTAGGATGGCGACGACGTTATCGCAAGCGTTTGTTATGGCAAAGATGGTAGAGGATGACGTCAGAGCAGCAAGGAATAGAATAGTAGGTTATGAGATGCCACAACAAGATCAGGTGATGAGTCATTCAGACTCTAGGTCAAAGAAGTCTGTTAAGTTGAAACAGAAGAGTGGGTCAGAACATAGTGGGTCAGCATCAAGTCAGAATTCTTGGTGCTATAGTTGCAGATCATCTCATAGTGGTCCTTGTTCAGATTCAACCAAAAGATGTTTGAGATGTGGTATTGTGGGGCACGAGATTCGAATGTGTTCATTCCAAGAGGATGTATGTTGGAAATGTCATCAAGTGGGGCATAGGTCAGCTCAGTGTCCGCATGTAAGAGGATCAGGTTCTGGGGCG